>NC_083722.1:77070621-77695621 GCF_028564815.1 Eubalaena glacialis
TGGGCAGTACCTCCAGAGAAAGTCTGGAATCAGAACTCAGGGGCTCATTGTGCTTTAACCTGAGTTACTCTTCCACTTCCCAAACTCTTCTGACTCAGAATGGTCCAACCAGCTGCATCTTTACCACACTGACAAGAGTCACCAGGGCCACGGTCCTGTCCCCTGCCCTCCATCACCTCCACACCCCACACAGCACTCTTTCCTCTCCCTGTCGCTCCAGGGCTATCGACTGCCCTGGCTTCGTCCATGCTCCCGCTTCCACCCACCCTCCACTGTCCTCATCACTTGAAAAGTGATGGATGATTGCCACTGCCTCCTCCTGATCCTCTTCCAACCTTTTCTCTCCTCATGGTAGGGCTCAGGCTTTGGAGTCAAGCTCAGAGACTGGGGCTCAAACTACAGCTCCTGACTTTTTGTTGTTGTTGTTTATTTTGGCTGCGCTGGGTCTTAGTTGCAGCACAAGGGATCTTCGTTGTGGCATGACGGCTTCTTCTGAGTTGCGGCATGCATGTGAGATCTAGTTCCCCAACCAGGGGTTGAACCCAGGTCCCCTGCATTGGGAGCATGGAGTCTCACCCACTGGACCCAGGGGTGAGACTGGGGAAGTCCCATTTCTTACCCTTTTTTTCTTTTTTTTTTTGGCTGGGCCACGGCGGCATGTGGGATCTTAGTTCCCCAACCAGGGATCAAACCCATGCCCCCTGCAGTGGAAGCGCAGAGTCCTAACCACTGGACCTTCAGGGAATTCCCTACAGCTCCTGACTTACGGACTATGAAGGCCATGGGCAAAATACTTAACTTTGCTAAGCCTCAGTTTTCTCACCTACAAAGTGGGATAAGAAGTCCTATCTCCTGGAGCTGGTATGAGCATTGAATGAGAGAAAACTAGAAATGATAAATCTGTAACAGATGGTAAGTTTCTCAACACAAGCAATTAGACCATGGTACTGTTCAAAAACCTTTCATTAGGCTCCACTGCCCTTGAACTGCACTCGGCAGCACTGAGGGCATTATTACCCGGCTCTAGACCAGCACGCCATCACCTCCTTCCCCCTTTTGCTTCCTCACCTCTCCCCTCCCCAGCTGTCCAACAAACCTAAGGACCCAGTCATCTCTGCAATCCCAATTCCAACACGGTGATGGGCACATAACAGGCCCTGAGCAAATGTTCTTCCTTCCTACAGCCACGAATGCTCATTTCTACCACACGTGCACATTCACCTCTGCCCGCCCAGGCGTCAAGGCCCCGCTCAAAAGCAGCTTCCTCCATGAAGCCTTCCCTGACGCTTGCAGATGGAATTCATCAGTTCTTTCTCTGTGCTTCTATCTTGTTAACACTAGACACACAGTGTAGTTAGCAGAGTACACATGTTATCTCCCCACCACAGTGCAAGTTCTGAGCACAGGGACCCCACTCAGGGCACCTGGTACAGTGCTTAAGACAGGATACTGCTTAGTACATGCTTGCTGTGTTAAATTCCTCAGCTTTACTTGACTTTTAGCCGATCTCTCATATTAAGTCACTCAGAAGTGTCAAAGAATAGAAAAGATGTAAAAGGCAGCCGTTACTTGAGATGTCATTATTTTAAGGCTAAATAAATAACATTAAAGAAGATGGAATTCTGGACTTCCCTGGTGGCGCAGTGGTTTAGAATCCGCCTGCCAATGCAGGGGACATGGTTTTGAGCCCTTGTCCGGGAAGATCCCACATGCCACGGAGCAACTAAGCCCACGCGCCACAACTACTGAGCCTGTGCTCTAGAGCCTGTGAGCCACAACTACTGAAGCAAGCGCGCCTAGAGCCCATGCTCCGCAACAAGAGAAGCCACCGCAGTGAGAAGCCCACGCACCACAACGAAGAGTAGCCCCTGCTCACCGCAACTAGAGAAAGCCCACACACAACAACGAAGACCCGATGCAGCCAAAAATTAATTAATTAATTAAAAAAAAAAAAAAAGAAGATGGAATTCTATAAGAGGAGGCAAGATATCTCCCAATTTGGTCAAGTTGATTGTGAATGCAATTTTTTGACCAGTTTCGTAGGAGGGAGCCCCCAGGGCAGAAAGCTGCTCTGGAGAGTCGAGTTAGGCATGTCGCTGGTGTAGTCATCCACTGCATTCAGATTTGTCTCGTTTCTTTTCTCTTTAAAAAAGTAAACTTGAATAATGAATTGTTCTACCTGGAATCTCCCAATCTTTAAGTAAATAAATAATTACTTTTGGCAATAAGCCAATTTCTTTTGGAAGGCTTCATAGCATAGAGGTTAAACACACAGACTAAGGTTTTTCCACAGACAGAAGTTAGAGAGAAGTGGGTCCAAAGCCAGCTGTGTGATTTGGGGTTCGTCACTTAATGTCTCTGAACCTCCGTTTTCTTACCTGTAAAATGGGAGACAATAGTATTTACCTCATAGGGTTACCAAGAGGATTAAGGACAGAAGTCCAAGTACAGTACTTCGCCTAAGGCCGGGCGCAGAGTAAGTGTGTAGTCAATGGCAGTTATTATAAACGGCTCTTTGTCAAAGTTCAAATACTTTCACAGAATTCTGTAAGTCTTTAAGGGGTTGTATAGACCAACAATCTCACCTTAAAAGTGAGGACCCTGAGGTCTGGAGAGAGTCCTGCAGGCTTCAGATCTGTATCTACTGCCTCCCAAATGCACAGGAAGCTCCCTGAGGCTAAGCAGTCACCTTCCTACGTGTCTGTATCCCAGAGAACACCCAGCAGGGGCTGTGTTCTGTCAGCAGGAACGCTGCCACCATCGTGTGTGACAGGTACACCCAACCTTCTTAAGGTCAAGACTTCTGTCCTGACAACATGAGCATGGGTACTTTCGGGACAGACTGCCAGGTGAAACCGCTGAGCTCTCAGCAATGTCATCAGTGTCTGCCTGGCTAGGATGCTCGAGTGGAGCTACTCCTGTTCTCAGAGCAGCAGCGAGATGCTGGTGATGGTGTGGGCTGTCACGTATGGATGTGCACTCATGCCAGGCCACAGTGTTAAGCACCTTATATGCCCCATCTCATCTGGCTCTCACAACCACCTTAGGAGGGAGGTATTCTTATTATGCCCATTTGACAGATAAGGAAACTGAAGGTTGGAGTTCTGAGCCCGTCACAGGGTTAAGTACACACTTGTCAGACTCTTTTCCTTACCCTCTCTCTCTTTGCCTGTATTAACAGTAAAAACGCTCCTTTCCAAAATACTGCTGGGTGCAGGCGTTGGTCCAGTATGAAAAGCTGGCCAGGCTTGGTACAGGTGGGCCCTGGGGAGCGCTCAGGGAGGGGGACTTTTCCGCACTCTCAGACCCGCTCTGTGGGCAGGGAGCAGAAGCTCCAGGCAAGAGAAGTGATCTGGAGTCCTGATCTGTTAGGCCTGAAGATAAGGCACCATGGTATCCAAAAACTGTCATGTTGATTTAGGTTAAAGGTAAGATCTAGTTGATCAGAATGGAGAACTCTCATCTAACAAATAAGAACATACCTGGCTTTGCTACATAATTTCTCGTTTTTCTTGAAAAGTTGCGTAACAAGATTCCTTAAGTTCTGAGACTTAAGTCCCAAATACTTTATTACATTTTCAAGTAATCACAAAAGAGCTATAAGGAGAAGTCCAGCTGAAGCCTTACCTCAACTAAGTGCACCACATCCAGCAAGCAAATAAGTACGAGCAAAAGGGAAAGTGCATCAGCCCAGATGGAGCAGGTCACAGAGCATCTGTGCAGAGGCGATGTGGTAAGACATCACATGCACGGCTCCTGGGCTAGAGACACTAGCACTGACCCCACGAGAGTCAGGAGATAAAAGTCAAATGGACTGAAAGTTGAAGGGTTGAGTAGAAAGAGATTATGCCTTGCTCTCACACATCAGCCTCTGGAATCCTCAATGGTCTACGTGGGGAAGCGGATCACCTGAGAGAGCAGCCTGACACTAGGCAAAGGAATTCTGCAAGGGCCCTCCCTGCTTTGTCAGCACCCTGCAGTCTATCTGTGCTGGAGGTCAGTCCCGGGAAAAACCAAGAGATGCAGCAGAACAGAGAGAGTGAGCACAGTGGTGAGAGCCCTGTGCTCTGCTGGGATTCATGCCACTCCAGCTCCTGTCCTCACTCTGACCCTCACCTTGGGCAGGTAATTTAGTTGCTAAGCCTCAGTTCCTCAACGCTAAAATAGAAATAATAATGTCAGCCCCAAAGAGTTGTTATAAGCATTAAATAAGGTATGTAAATCATCCAGCACAGGGGCTGGCAGAGTGATTTTCAACTGGGGGCAATTCTGTCCCCTGGGGGACACTGCACAGTGTCTGGAGATATTTTTGGTTGTTTCAACTTGGGGGTGGTACCTCCTGGTATCTAGTGGGTAAAGATCAAGAACGCTGCTAAACATCCTACAATGCAAAGGACAGCTCCCACAACAAAAATTATCTGGCCCAAATTGTCAATAGTGACAAGATTTAGAAACCCTGGCTGAGCACATAACAAGCACTCCATAGACATGAGTTATCAAATTATCTTTATTATTATAACAATAAGCAATAAGGTTGTCATTTCCTTCCCTCAAGGATAACTAGCATCTGTGATTAAAATGATAACAGACAAAATACATTACTTACTCTACTTCTCGTAATATTGGGTAACATATCTGTCATTCTGGAGACAGGAAGAACTTGTTGCTTGGCTGATTCTGGGGAGCCCAATAACTTTGTGAAATAAATAACATAGCAGAGCACGAGAACTGCAGTATAGAAAAGCTGAAAAAAGAAAATAATGGGTTTAAATTACACTGTTTTAATGTAAGCATAATTAAGATACACCTATAGATTTGACCTCAAAGGCCAGTCAAGAAATAGAACTGTCTTAATTAACTGTACTTTCTATGCAGCAATGCCTCACCCTCTGGAAAACAGCACTACTCAGTATGACCCAGCTCCATTGCAGCATCTCTAGGGAAGGTGTCACAACACTTCACCTGACTGGGAGAACAGAAGTTCTTCCAGGCAGGCAGAACATAAGTTCCGTGACAGGCATCCACTAGGACAACCACCAGAGCAATGTCAGATACGTTCTCCAAAGATTCGTATTTGGACAAAGGGATGGCTCTCCCACCTAGACAGAACACCGTGAGAATCCATGTGTCCTGGCTGTGCTAGTATCCAGGGACTTGTCCATCATCTAGGGCTGGGGATTTTCCATGAACCCCAGAAACCTGTGACATTACGATTAAAAAGCAGAATTGAGCTGCTGGCTCTCCTCTCTGCCCAGTGCATGGGCAGGGCAAGAGCTACTACAGGATGGGGAGGGACGGGGTGCTAAGAGGCTCCACCCCTTCCTCTTCCCATCTAGGACAAAAAGATGTCTTCTGGCCATGAGCAGCAGCCTGGGGTTTTGTCTGCAGGTTGGGGAGGAGTATCCAAAGAGACCCTTTTCAGGAATTCCCTAGAAGTCCAGTGGTCAGGACTCTGCACTTCCAATGCCGGGCACCCAGGTTCGACCCCTGGTCAGGGAACTACAATAGGATACCACAAGCTGCGTGGCATCGCAGGGAAAAAAAAAAACTAAAGAGCCCCTTTTCATAAGCTCCCTTATCCCCTCTCCCCCTGAGAACAGTGCACACTAGCTTAAGAAGTACTGGGACCTCCAGGCCCCACTTTCAATCTGGAAACACCAAGCCTGCTCCTTTAGTAAACGCACTAAGGAGTCTGGGTTTAGCAGGTGTAGGCTCCTCTGCTCTCCACGCCCATCCATGCCTGAGGACAGACTCGCCATCCACTCTCCTTCTTTCATGCCTCAAACCCTCTAAGACACAAGCAGCGCTGTGGGGAGCCACACCACCTGATGCCAACATCCTCTGTAACAAGCACCCTTTTCTAGCCCCCTTCCCTGCCTCTCTCCATCTTCCTGCTGACCAGAGCCTCGGGAAGAGCAACAACCTCTTTACAGAGTATCCTAACTACATGATCCCTTCCCCTTTTTCTAATTGAGGAAATAGTCACATAAATTGACCATTTTAACCATTTTAAAGCACATAATGACAGTGGCTTTTAGTACATTCACAATGTTGTACAATAACCACCATTATCTAATTCCAGAACATTTTTCATTACTCCAAAAGGAAATTCTGGACCCATTAAGCAGTCACTCTCCATTCCCCCAGCCCCTGGCAACCACTAACTTGCTTTCTGTCTCTAGAGACTCGCCTACTCTGGACATTACATATTAATGGAAACATATAATAGGTGGCCTTTTGTGTCTGGCTTCTTTCACTTAGTATCATGTTTTCAAGGTTCATCCATGTTGTATCAGTACTTCATTTTTATGCTGAATAATATTCTATTGTATAGATATACCACATTTTGTTTATCCATTCATCAACTGAATGCCACCTTTTGGCTATTGTGAATAGTATTACTATGAACATCCATGTACAAAATTTTGTTCAACACCCATCTCCAGTTCTTTTGGGTATATGCCTAGGAGTGGAATTGCTGGATCATATGGCACTTCTACATTTAACTTTTGAGGAACTGCCAAATTGTTTTCCACAGCAGCTGCACCATATTACATTCCCACCAGCAATGTATGAGTGTTCCAATTTCTCCATATCTTCACCAACGTTTGTTATTTTCTATCTTTTTGATAATTGCCATCCTAACTGCTGTAAAGTGGTATCTCATTGCGGTTTTGATTTACATTTGCCTAATGACTAATGATGTTGAGCATCTTTTCATGTGCTTATTGGCTATTTATTTGTGTATCTTCTTTGGAAAAATATCTATTCAAGTCCTTGACCCACTTTTGGGATGGTGTGTCTTTTTGTTGTTGAGATGTAAGATTTCTTTATATATTCTAGAATGACTCTTTTATTTGAGCTATGATGCCATGGGGAGAGGGGCAGTTCAAGGAGGAACCTGAAGGCAGGTTGGAGAAAGGGGAATCCTAGCGCCATAGGTGGGGCTCGCCTGCTGATATGAGGTGCTGTTGGCTCTTAGACCTCTCCCACAGAGACTGACAGAGAATGTACCAGAGAAGAGCTCTCAGAAATCTTATGATAAGGATGTCAATAAACTCAGAATTGGCCTAGCTGACCTATGATCTATGACGTATCCTGGGTGGGAACTACGACAATGAGAAAGTCATAATGCAAGTAACTTTCCCAAGAAGAGTCAACCAATAACTGGGCATCTCTACTGCCCTCCTATCCTATTAGGGAGAGTCGATCACAAACAATGATGAATGTTGAGAACTGTAGTTCTAGATCTAATAAAACATGGCAAAAATAATCAGAGATAACTTCTCTAAAATATGCAATTGTAGCTAGCTGCTTTTAGGAAGCAATTCTCATTCTTAATCTATAATTTTAAATCTAGCTCTTCTGTGTTTCACAGAAATATTTGTAGCTTTTGCCTAGGACATGGGAAACATTTTCACATAAATCATTACTAAGAATTTTAACTTGTCTTCCAATACATTAAGAAAAATTACAAAGTAGTTTGTACTATGAGATGGTCTGATAACTATATGATCTTTTTTCATTTTTTAAATTAGCATTAGTACTGTAGTTACATTTTTAATAGAACTAGAAATATGAACTAGAACTAGAAAATGAGATGGAATTGAAGCCAAAATTGCTAAAACTGAAAACGTACCTCCTATGACTTGATTCACACCCTCTGAATTATGAGAGATTTCAATCTAAGTTTAAAACAGGCTTGGCAGAGTTTCCTGCTATTCTGAAAACAACTGATTGAAATCCAGGGAAAATAACACACATGCAATTTGATTCCCACTCCACCCCCTTACTGCTTTTTCTCTCCTCCATAGGATTGTCAGACAATCAAAGATCAGTTTGATACGGGCTGGGCTTGCCCACAGAATGTATAAAGGAGTTTTTATGTCTGACAACAAGGCCGGATGTGGCCCTCACCAGGTCCCCACAAACACCAGTGGTGTCAGTGTATGCAGCGGGATGGACATGGCAGCCAGAGGAGAAGCAGTGCCAAGACCATCTTTCTAGAGCTTCCAGCCTTCTCCACATACATGAATACTGCAAATGTAAATCACGGAGTAACAGAAACAAGAAGTAAAAAACAGATGGAGAAACAGAGATTATACAAAAGTTAAAAGTCATAACTCTTACCTGGGCCAAAGAGAAAATATACAGTCCCCAGTGAGGCAAACACAGCACGAGAAAAGCTGTCAGGACGCTCTTGAGGATTACTGACAGGCTCTCAGCAATCACCTGCAAACCCATGGTAAAGGGTACACTTTACAAACATTATTAAAAACTAAAGATGCAAAGGAATCCCAGAAAATCTGGGATAGTGGTTACCCTGGTGGTAGGGGTGGGGCATATGGTTGGACACAGTATTAATAATGTTCTACTTCTTGGGTTGGGTGGTAGGTTCATGGACCTTCAGTATATTATCATGCTTTAAGATTTACATATATGTTACACACTATATTATTTTGTATGTATCAAATAATATATTTTAAAAGATGAAAAGTTAATATTCGTATACAACTAAATAGAATCACTAGAAAAATCTGAAAAACGTCCTTTTAAATTCTTATTTACACTAATAACTTCCCTATTAACAAAACCTGTTCTTCATTAATAGTGTAGCAGAGGTAAACTTCAACCAAACTCATCTGACAAATCTCAAGTGAATTAATTGAACTGATCATGTTACCTTTTTCCAAATATTTTTTTAGATGCAAATCTGAAAAGACCATTCTCTCCTATGAAAGCATTTTTTAAAAACCACTCTTTCTCCTATTCTTCTCATTTCTCATTCACAGCAGAAGGCACACTGACCTTGAGCTTGACAAACATATGTGCTTGTGCCAAGACCCAGAAGGGCTCTCCCAGAAGTTCCACCACTGCCGAGAACCCAAACAACACCACTCCAGTTCCATAGTGGGGGATGACGTCAGGATCGGGCACTGCAAGCAACTGTAGCCAGGCCCAGCCCAGGAACACGGACCAAAACACACCCAAAGGGACTCTAGAAAAGGGAAAAAATGTCTCTTAATATGCTAAATATAAAAATAAAAATATATTAAAATAGTAACATTGAACAGAAAAGAAATATAGTCATAATAAAAATAGCTACCACTTATTCAGGCACTTACTACGTGCCAGGCATATGATTCACCCCCTTTATCTCACTGACTCCTCACAATGATACTCTGTCATTACCCCCATTTAAAAGATGAGGGGGCTTCCCTGGTGGCGCAGTGGTTGAGAATCTGCCTGCCAGTGCAGGGGACACGGGCTCGAGCCCTGGTCTGGGAAGATCCCACATGCCGCGGAGCAACTGGGCCCGGGAGCCACAACTACTGAGCCTGCGCGTCTGGAGCCTGTGCTCCGCAACGAGAGGCCATGATAGTGGGAGGCCCCCGCACCGTGATGAAGAGTGGCCCCCGCTTGCCACAACTAGAGAAAGCCCTCGCACAGAAACGAACACCCAACACAGCCAAAAATTAATTAATTAATTAATTAAAAGATGAGGAAACTAAGGCTGACAAGTATTGGGTAATTTGGCCAAGGTCATAGACAGCTATTCAGGGCAGAAGTAGGACCCAATCCTGATCTAACTCCAAAGCCTGCACTCCTATCCACTGTGTTACAATGACTCGTAAGTAAAACTCCCAGAAGTGCCTGCTGTTTGCACTAGAATAACTGAAGGACGGTATACAGCTGGTCCTTGTACCTCAAATAACTGGTAGTCCAGTGCACAGTATCCCTTCAGGTGTGACCAGACAGCACTTCAATATGACTGGGTGGCTAACAGTCATTCCTCTAATAAAATAAACACCTACCAGCCCTTATGACAGTCATCTCCATGAGGTAATACGGAGTTATGCAAGGGCAGGACTGGGAAACCATTTTAATCACTAGCCCTCCCAGCAGGGATCGAACTGCAGAAAAGCCATTACAATTTTTAGCTGATGTACTTGGTCCTCAAGAATATTCTAAAAGGCTCAGAACTGAAATCAACATAACAAAATGGAGGAGAGATACAAAGAAACCCTTAAAAGGCTTTCAAAAAATAATAAGTGGCTGTTAAAAGCGCAGAAAACACTCTAAGGAAAAAGGTTAGGAATAAGAAAGATGGTACAGGCCCAGTGGGAATCAAAATAGCAGAAACAGCCTCCAAAGAGGGTAGAAGTGGGGTTAGAAACGTGGCACAGAAACCCCTACCCGGAGCTTCCTCCTGGCTCCTGGCCATCCAGAGAGAAAACAGCCAGGGATGCTCCTTCACACAGATGTTCTCCCCTTCCTGTCCCACGCCAAGGGCCCAGAAGCCCACTGCAAAACCCAAGCTGGAAACTATTCAGCTTTAGGCGAGTGTTGTTGTTTAATTTCTCACACTTATCACACTTGCCTCCGTGAAACCGTCTCTGGCCAAAGCACAACTCACGTTAGCCACAGGAGGTTGAGGGTCTGGCTCCAGTCCCGCTGGGTGCTGCCACTCAGACATGCTCTGCGGAAGGCCTCTCTGGCCAGGAAGATGGTGGTAGAGTAAAGCAGTGTTAGCCTGTAAAGGAAAAGCAGAAATCAACATGATGTCTAGTTTTTTCATAGAGACAACTTCTGGGATTTTGCCAGCAATTGGGAGGAGGAAAAGTCTTGGTCATAAATCACTGGTGGTGATTGGCGGGGGGCAATGGTTTCTTACAGAAGCCCCCTCCCCAGCTAATCTGATCCATACAGTAGGAGAGTTAGGAACCAAACAAGGGACATATGAGCGTGTGCCTATAGAGAGTTATGCCTAGGACAGAAACTGCCACAGAAGCCCCCAAAGCCTGCAGCCTTTGTGTCTATACAGAGGTGTGGCTCTGACCATAAGGAGGAAAAAAGGACAAGATATGACCCCACACAGCAAGAGGGCCTCTTGGCCACCCTGAGACTGGTGACCTAATGACCCCTATGAAAGACGCTGAGGCTCTCTTGAGTGGAGAATCTCAACACAGGCAATGAGGCTGGCAACCACTACTGGGGCTGCTGCAACCCAGATGGGCAAGGCTTGCCCACGTTCCCCCTGGCGGGCTTACCTAGGTGGACCCTCCTGCACCTTAGCAAAGAGTAGCTACAGTTCCCCTTCCTCAACAGGCAGTTGATTGGATGAAGCCAGAAGGAGGATGGCCCAGGGCTAAGGTACCTGAGGTTGTCCAGGGACCATTCTGTGACCCAGTGCTTCTGTCCCAATGAGACTGAACTATACCTTAAGCAAGTGGACAGGTCAGACAAGGGCTGTCAATGCAGGGATCTGCAAATCTGGGGGAAGCCAGTGGGTAGAGGCCCAAACTGCTTTAAAGTCTGAGTACCTAAGAGGCCTTGGCCCTCTTCCTTCCTGCTTTTACAAGAGCATTTCTTATTTTTTTTTATAAATTTATTTATTTATTTATTTTTGGCTGCGTTGGGTCTTCATTGCTGCGTGCAGGCTTTCTCTAGTTGTGGCGAGCAGGGGCTACTCTTCGTTGTGGTGCGCAGGCTTCTCATTGCAGGGGCTTCTCTTGCTGTGGAGCAAGGCTCTAGGGCAGGCGGGCTTCAGTAATTGTGGCACGCAGGCTCAGTAGTTGTGGCGCATGGGCTTCGTTGCTCCGTGGCACGTGGGATCTTCCCGGACCAGGGATCGAACCTGTGTCCCCTGCATTGGCAGGCGAATTCTTAACCACTGCGCCACCAGGGAAGTCCCAAAAAGAGCATTTCTTAAAGTATGGTCCCTATTTCAAAATCACCTGATAAACTTGTCAAAGTGCAGATTCCCGGGCACCTCCTCAGTCCTACCAATTGCAAAGCTCTCCAGATGATTCCTTTGCCCATCAAAGTTTGAGACCCTTCTCTAAGCTCTGAGAACACAGCCAAGAGCATATGTTCGGTAAATATTAGATGTGAAATGCTGTCTGGAACATAATGTCTTGTTTACTAGGACATGAAGACACACCTGGGAAGCTGAGCTATACTGAGCACTCACATCACTTCATATACTTTTGTGTCATTTGTGAAGACAGAATATGTGTGGCTGTCCTTGAACAGACAGGAGGAGAGTAGAAGAAACAGAGTCTAAAAGACAAAGCAAGTTGGCTTTCTAAGAGCCTCCAAGGAACTAATGACAAGGACTCAGCTCTCATCCCACTGCCACTTTCCAATTATAAAATTCACCGAGGAGGGAAGGAAGGTGGCTGTTCCAGCCCTGCAATTACAAAGCACATCCTCACGATCTGCAGAGTTCCTGCTTCCTTTGCTGTCAGCAGGACGAGAACACAGGATTATACCTGAGTTGGAGTTTGCAGTGAATTACTCCCACTCCTCTCCTGGGTTCTAAGGCACAGCGGAAGAGCGGGCAGAGAAATGTGTATTTGGAGGCTGCTAATGGAAAACACACCATGGGTCCATTAAAAGTAACATCACCTAACGCTTCTCTTCAGCCCACTGCTGAAACACTCTGCTTCTGGTAAAGGTCCATGCTTCTAAAATCCAAGGGTGACACACAGGTACACAGTTTGAAGAAAACCCTACTAGGGATGTGAGTTGTGGACAATGCCAGGGTACACCCCTTCTTACCTGACATTCACTATGCCAACGATTTCCTTTGACAGGAAGCGAAGAATAAATGCATTTAAGACAAAGGTGATCAATCGAAACAACACCTACAGAAAAAGAAAAAAAATACATAAGAATAAATTATATTGGGAAGGTTTACTTTGCTGAAATGAACACAAGATGGCTGCTCTTCCTAATGTAACGACATACAGCAGCTTTGCCAGAGAGATTCTCTTTAAAATGCTCAACCTGTCTGCACTGCTTCTGAAATCTCATTCCTTGGGGTCTCTCAGCACTCTCGTGCAATGGTCAAAGAACCCAAGAAGGCATGTGGAAGTCTCCCTAATTTACTGATGAGAAGAGGGAGGCCCTGACAGATGCACTGAATTTCTTCAAGTTCAGTCAGGCACTCTAGGGAGCAGAAAGGGAATTCTAGTTAGTGCTTCACACTGGCCCTCCCTCCAGCCTGTTTAGAAAGAGCACACGCTTAGCAAGTGGGAGTCTGCAGAATATAGCAGATTTACCAGGAATCACGGAATCTAATTTCTCCTTCTTTGCCTAGTAATATCTAAGGATCCAACAATGACATTAAATCTCTTTGAACTTCGGTTTCTCAATTAGAAAACAGAAAAGGCTATGTTTATTTACTGAATATTTGCCACTTTCCAGAGAGGAACTGAAATACCTTTCAAAAAACAGCAATAAGATAATATACAATAGAGGGGAAAGGAAAACAGAGTCCAGCTATTGCCATTTGAAAAGGATATATCCTGAGACTTTCAAGCCTGTGAATTCAAGAAAACCACCTGAACAAAGAATTCTTCCCATGAGACAGAGAAAAACAGGTTGCAATTAAGTGAGGTTGCCAAATGGGGATGATGGCTGGGGTGCAAGCCTCACTAAGTGACACCCCCTCTGCATCCTGGCAGCAACACAGATGTAACTCAAGGGCACTCCAGAGCAAATGACAGATCACTTCTGTGTCAAGCACTCTCAGAGTTACACATGAACAGTTGCAATCTGGAAAATCCAATCAAACTATGCCAATGGACCACAGTGGTCTGAAAATCTCCGGGGGAAGGTATGACCAAAAAGGGAGATTGCAGTCTAACACTGTCCCTGAAGTGTCACAGAGCAGCAAGGTCTCCAAAGCCAAGGTATCACAGTGTTAACCTTTATGGAGTCAAAGGTGACCTTTTGAAAGTCTGATGAAAGCTTGGTAGCTTCTCCTTAGAAACATGCGGGTACATACATAGACACCAAATTCTGTATTCAATTTTAGAGATTTGAAACCAATTCATGCAGCTCTTAATGGAAAAAGTACTCAGCTGAGAGTCTCAACTCACCATTTAGCTAAACCCATCATCTTCTAATTTCTGTAAGCCTCAATTTTCATCCCTGTCAAGTGAGGCTACCTATCACAGAGAGTTGATGACAAGGATCAAAAGACATCGTGGAAGTGAAAGCATTTTTGAAAAATGCATACAAATGAAAGGCATTAATACACTATGGCTGGCTCAGAGTTACAGAGAGTAAGCTCTTAAATTCTTTCAGAACACAATGTAATTGCAAAGCTACCTCAAGTGTCTGCATTGTAATTTGAGAAAGCACACAAGACTGAATTAAAACACTCCAAGAAACCTAAAGATTGTAGCTATTTAAAAAAAAAACCACATGCACACATTTATGTTAACTTCAAAGTTATCACTAAGAAACTTAATGTCTTAGGCTATATCCATATCTCCTAATTGGTTTGAATAAAGGTTTGAGCTAATGAAGCTATGAGGTTGCTCACACTCCCCAGTATTTGCTCCGTATAGTGGCCCTTATTAGCAACATTTGTAAAGGCCTTAACAGTTTAAAAAAAAAAAAAAGCCCTTTCACATCTGTTAATTACCTGACCCCTAAAAGCAACTGGGTGAATGCACGGGAAGCAAGAAAACTCGGAGCAAAGGGATTTGCCCACATGGCAAGCAAATGACCCAGCTTGACCTTATGGGTAAGGCCACCCGACTCCTAGCCTAGTGTGTTTTCTGCTATGACTTGTTTTCTTTTAATGAAGCTAATCTCAGTAGTAAGGTATCATCAAAGGTTGAACAATCAACACTGTGGCTAAAGCACTGAATTCAAAGTTATTAATGTTGTGAAATACAAAAAAAAACACAACTAGGTAACTTAGGGTTCACCTAATTTAGGGTTAGATGACTAGCTAATGTTTATTAAGTGCATATCTTGTGCAAGGAATTCTTCTACATGCCTTACATAGATTGGCTCATTTCACCCCTACAGTGACCATTTTAAAAATTCATATTACCATAATAAAACTAGCTAACATTTACTAAGTACTTATAATATGCCAGGCACTTAGGCATTTCATCTAATCTCCCTAATGACATTATGAGGTTGCATTATTGTTCTCATTTAAGATGAGGAAACTGATGATTGTAGAAGTCAAGAGATTTTCTCCAAGTGCAGGCATCTAGCAAGTGGCAAGGCCCAAACTTGAGCCCTAGTCTGCCTGGTGCTTTCTCCTAACCTCTATGTGAAATGCTGCCTCTCTAAAACAAGGGGAAAGGTAGACTCAGGACTTTTGTGAGGAAGGATTGAACAGGTCGAGAGTGGGACATAGAGAAACTGAGCCACATGACTTAGAATGACCAGGTTCTAGGGTTAAAAGAATCTTTACAATACCATTTGGATCAACTGGCATGCACCATATCTGACGTGAAAATTAGGGCCAAGAAGGGAAAGTGACTTGTCCAAGGTCACACTGCCTTAAGGAAGAGTGCATACTAAGAGCCAGAGCATACTACTGTTAAGTGCAATTATCTGAATAACCCCAACCTAGCCTCACAGCAACCTTATGAGCTAGGTACTATTATTACCCCCATTTTCTGAGGAGGAGCTGAGGCTTAGCAGGTGAAGTCACTTGTCCTGGGTCATGCAACAAGGACATGGTAGAACCAAGATTCCAGTCCAGGCCTGTCTGAGCCCAGGTCCCTGTTCTTCGCCAAGCCATATTGTCTCTCTGAACTCAGTGGGAGTCAGAGTTTGAAAAAAGTGTTTGAGGGGGCTTCCCTGGTGGCGTAGCGGTTGAGAGTCTGCCTGCCAATGCAGGGGACATGGGCTCGAGCCCTGGTCTGGGAAGATCCCACATGCCGCGGAGCAACTGGGCCCGTGAGCCACAATTACTGAGCCTGCGCGTCTGGAGCCTGTGCTCCGAAACAAGAGAGGCCGCGATAGTGAGAGGCCCGCGCACCGCGATGAAGAGTGGCCCCCGCTTGCCACAACTAGAGAAAACCCTCGCACAGAAACGAAGACCTAACACAGCCATAAATAAAAATAAATAAATAAATTTAAAAAAAAAAGTGTTTGAGGGTAAGGAGTGGGACATGGAAAAAATAAACCCTTGCCTTAAAAAAATGAGATTCTAAAGCACCAGAGGCACCCCTGCCACCTGATCTAACCCTCCTCTACTGCCATATGGGGTAGATAATGCTCAAAAGGAAAGGGGTTTGTTTGCAGTCTCCCAGCCAGGATTCTGAACGCAGGCTCCCAGCTCCGGGTCCAGGTGTCCCCTCTCGGCCGCCGCCGCCACCGCCTCTCGCGGAACCCCTCCGTAGTAGCGGGGTTCACGCCAGGGCTGGGTCTGCCCCGGGATGGGCTCTCAAGGGCCCCATGGCCACCTCCCCGTGAATCCCGGCTGCGGAACGGGCTGGGGCCGGCCCGGCAGAGTACCTGCAGGAGGAGACCAGAGGAGGCCAGCCGGGCCGCCTGGCCCAGCACCTCCCGGGGGCGCATAGCCTCAGCGCCCGGGGACCGTCACCAGTAAACGCCTCACACGGCCAGCTTTGTCGCAAGAAGATAGCGTCACGGAGCGGCTCGTTCGCTGATTGGCGATTTTGTACGGCGGAGGCGGGGCACGGGAAGATCTGGCCCTTTAAGTGGACCGGGTTCGGATGAGTCAGCGTGGTTGCGCCGCATCGCCTCTGCCGTTTGAGAGAACGTGTGGTTTCTGTGCGTATGCCTCCCTGTTCCAAATAAGTTAAATACTGTGACCATACTAAGAGGCGCTGTTAAAGTAGACAAAGCCCCTTCTCTGAGGCTCCCAGCCCACCAACCAAGAAACACTAACTTCCCTGGCCTCATCTGTCAAAACGAACAAACTATTCACTGGCCTCCGTAATAAGATTTTTGCCATCGCTTACAAAATCACGGACACGGTCCCCTGAATTAGAGTAGACAGGATTGTCCCAATTTTACAACGAAAGAACTGAGGACCAGAAGTTGAATACAGCATCTTCATATGTGTGGTTTTATGTAATCCTTTCTCAAGCGTTGAAAATTGGGACCTGTTGTCAGAGATGAGTAAGGTGAGACGAGACGTGAAGTGACTTGTTCATATATACATAACTTGTGCCTGGGTGGAGTGGACCCCAGGCTCCTGATCCTAAACTTGCCTCTCTTGTCTGCATGCCACCAATTGTGAGGACAGAGCAGAAGAATGGTAGGAAAGTGCTTCATAAAATGTAAAGTGCCCGACACAATCGGCTGTTGTTCTGTCCATGCTCCTATCATCTACTATGCGGGCCATAGGAAGCTCCATCTATCTCTTTTAGGCACTCGGTGATTTGACCCCAACCTACCTTTCAACCACCTTTCACACTCTCACTGCCCTTTCACAACACATTCTAGGCTCTCGCCATTTGGATCCCTTACATTTCCTCAAACAGGCCCAAATTGGCCTTTGCTCTGCTGCCAACTCTGCCCAAAGTGCCTTCCTTTCCAAACGGCACGGCCTACCCTCCCAGGCCCCAGTGTTCTGACTTGTGAGTATAACAGCACCTGCTAAAGACTGAATGTTTGTGTCCTCCCCAAATTCATATGTTGAAGCCCTAATTTCCAATGTGGTGGTAATTGGAGGTGGGACCTTTGGGAGGTAATTAGGTCACGAGAGTGGAGCCCTCAAGAATGGGGTTAGTGACCTTACAAGAAGAGACCAGAGAGATGAACTCTCTCCCTGCCATGTGAGGATACAGCAAGAAGGTAGCTGGCTGCACCCCAGGAAGAGGGCTCTCACTAAGAACTGAATCGGCCACTTTATCTTGGACTTCCCAGCCTTCAGGACTGCAAGAAATAAATTCCTGTTGTTTAAGCCACCCAGCCTATGGTATTCTATTACAGCAGCCTAAGCGGATAAAGGCAGCACCTGTAGGGCTTCCCTGGTGGTGCAGTGGTTAGGAATCCACCTGCCAATGCAGGGTACACGGGTTCGATCCCTGGCCTGGGAGGATCTCACATGCCGTGGAGCAACTAAGCCACAACTACTGAGCCTGCTCTCTAGAGCCCACGAGCCACAACTACTGAGCCCGCCTGCCACAACTACTGAAGCCCGCGCGCCTGGAACCTGTGCTCTGCAACAAGAGAAGCCACGACAGTGAGAGGCCCGCGCACCGCAACGAAGAGTAGCCCCCGCTCGCCGCAACTAGAGAAAGCCTGCGCACAGCAACGAAGACCCAACACAGCCAAAAATAAAAACAAATAAATAAATTTATTAAAAAAAAAAAAAAGACAGCACCTGTAAAGCACTTTGTAACCCTTTATAGCTCTTAGCACAGTCTGCTTTGCAGTGAAGAGACTAGGCTATGTCTAAACATCCCATGAGTTCCAATAAGGCAGGAATGAAGTCCATTTGGCTTTGCCTCCTGCAGCAGTGGCAGAGAAAGTCCCCAGGACACCCGTGAATGCTTCCTGACCTGTTATTGCTGCTACTACTGCTGGAAACAGACTGTGGGGTTCAAGGCCTATGCATGTCCCCCACTCCCATCTTGCCAGATTAATCAAGTTCTGTCTTATGGCGGGGGCTCAGAATGTAAGCTTTTGACTGTCAGACAGACCTGACCCTGAACCCTCATTCTGCTACTCACTAACCAGGTGACCGCTATACACTCAGCTATTAAATAGGGGATATTATCAGCCCTGTGATGGCAATTGTAAGGATTATAGTAGACAAAAGTCTGGCCCTTCAGGAGCTTAAATTCTAGTGGAAGGAAGATTGAAAAAAAAAAAAAAAACCCTAGTAAATAAATAATAAAATTTCACATAGTGATAAGTGCTATGAAAGAATGAAATAAGATAAGGTAATAGAGGCTTTTAGATGGGGAGGGAGGGGTGCTGTTCCGGAAGGCAAAGCAAATTAGGCAACCACTTGGAGAGGAGAGCAAAATGCTGGAGGGTCGAGGTATTCAGCCTGTGGGCCGAGATGCCCAAGGCCTTGACCTGGGCTGCCTGCCCACCCCCATGGACCTTGGGCTGGCAGGTGAGGTGGGCTCTGGCTCCCTCTTTCCCCGGCCAAGCAGCTGCCTCCTCCACAGCTCCTCCTTGGAGTGCAAACAGCCAAGAGCTCTTTTTTTTTTTTTTTTGTCTGCTCTGCACGGCATGTGGGATCTTAGTTTCCCGACCAGGGATCGAACCCATGCTCCCGCATTGGAATCACGGAGTCTTAACCACTGGACCACCAGGGAAGTCCCCAAGAGCTCTTCACATCAACATACTCTAACCCTAGGCATCCAGGTGGGCTGGTCTGGGAGTGACTAGGGAATCGTTTCACTGGGGGCAAAGAAGCCAAAGGGAAATGCTCCAAGCTAAGTCCAAGGTGCAAAGCCTCCCCGGAGTCCAGGGTACAGACCCCAAGGGGCTTCTGGGCAGGGAGTTAGGGGCCCTTTTCTCTCATTCTGGAAGGAAGGATTTAGCAAGGAGAGATTGAGCAGACACTTTGTGCCCAGAGCCGTGCGGGGTGCACGGGTGTGTGGGACAGAAGGAACGGTAATGAGAATCAGTGAGCACCGACCACTGACTCCATGTCAGGTGCTCGTGTGAGCACTGCACATGCATGTACTAACCCCTTCATCCTCTCAACAACTCATGAGGTAGATATTACAGATGAGGACTCTGGGAGAGCTGCAGAGGTTGAGCTGCAGTGGGCTTGAAGTTGTCCCCTGCCTCCGTGCTGAGCCTCTCCAAAGGCCTTGCCTCTGTTAGAGGTATTGGCACCAACAGGGCCTGGCACACTCCTGTGTGCCACACTCCTGTGTGGAGGGCTAAGCACAGGGCTGGTGAGCTGTGACCCACTGGCTATTGCCTGTTTTAAACCACCTGCAAGCTAAGGATAATTTTTATAATTTTAAAAGGTTGGGAAAAAAATCAAAAGAAGACTATTTCATGACACATGAAAATTACATGAAATTCAGATTTCAGGGTCCACAGTAAAGGTTTTTTTAATTAGAAAATTGGAATCGGGGCTTCCCTGGTGGTGCAGTGATTAAGAATCTACCTGCCAATGCAGGGGACACGGGTTCAAGCCCTGATCCAGGAAGATCCCACATGCCGTGGAGCAACTGAGCCCATGTGCCACAACTACTGAGCCCTCGTGCCACAACTACGGAGGCCCGCACGCCTAGAGCCCATGCTCCACAAGAGAAGCCTCCGCAACGAGAAGCCCGCGCACTGCAGTGGAGAGTAGCCCCCACTCACCGCAACTAGAGAAAGCCTGCGCACAGCAAAGACCCAACACAGCCAAAAATAAATAAATTAAATAAATAAATTTTATAAAAGAAAAAAGAAAATTGGAATCATATTGTACATTTCCACTGTATTTTCAAATTATTATTTTTTTAAATTGAAGTACAGTTGTTGATGTACGATATTATGTAAGTTTCAGGTGTACAACGTAGTGATTCACAATTTTTAAAGGTTATATTCCACTTACAATTATTATAAAATATTAGCTATATTCCCTGTTTTCTAATATATCCTTGTAGCTTATTTATTTTATACATAGTAGTTTGTACCTCTTAATCTCCACCCCTATCTTGCCCCTCCCCACAAATAAAGTTTTACTGTAACACAACCACATCCATCCATTTGTTTACTTGTTGTCTATAACTACTGTCTTACTAGAACAGCAGAATAGTTTGGCCTGAAAAACTGAAAATATTTACTATCTGGCCTTTTAAAGAAAAAGTTTGCCAATCCTGGTGATCACCATTGAGCCCCGGTGCCTGACAAGCAGTGGGCATTTCAATATTGAATGAATGAATGCATACATAAATGAAATTTTAAGTTCAGTTTAAAAAAGATTTTAATGGTGGAAGAGTTTTATTAGCCCATGGCAAGACACAAAATGATTAATGATGATAATGGTGATAAGAAGAGTTCTTTCCTGGGGGTTGCCTTGTTTGGAGAGCAAGTGACCCCTGGGAGAACACTAGATTATCACTGGTGGTCATTGAAGGAGCTGTTTCTCTGGGCTTCCCCGCACCCCCTGCCCCCTGCTTTCCATGGCAGGTAGCCTCCCTGCCAGGGAAAGCTGACCTGAGCTGACTATTTTATTACAAAGCTGGAGGAAGTGCCAGGGCTGTTGCCAAGCCAGTTAGACTCCTGGGGCATCAGGGCAAGGAGGGAGGTTGCTGGCGGGTGGGGAGGCAGGATGGAAGATATGGGAAGCAGGACCTTGGACCTCAGCTGGGAGGAGGCAGAAGAGCTGGGCATGGTCCTATACACCAGCCACTAGCTCTGCCCTGCCAAGGCTTCCTGCTGCCCAGAGGACCTCCACCAATGCCCTCCCTGCAAGAGAAACTCAAGACTCTGTCCCTCACTCAGAAGTCCCCGGGCATGAGAATTTGGCTGTGCTACTAGTAGTCCACATTTGCTGAGCCCGTGTAGGCACTATGCTGCACGCTTCACTTTCATGATCTCATTTTACTCCCACAGCAGCCCCACAACGTAGGCACCATTATTATCCCCATTTTACAGACCAGGAGACTGAGGCTTAGCGGGTTAAGGGACTTGCCTAAGGGCTAGTAAATGACGGTGTCAGAATTTGCACTGGGCGGTGTGACTCTCAGACCCTTAACCAGGACTAAACCAGGTTGTTTATTGTTAGTGCTGATTTTTTTGGCTCCACTTCAGCAGTTCTGATTCAGGAAGGCTGGGGTGGGCCTAGGAATATGCATTAACCTGCACTCTGGGTGATTCTGATACAGTGGACCAAGCACTGAGAAGGACAGCCTGAGGGAAGATCTTCAGGCACCTTGGAAAATCTACCTCTTTCGGTGGGCTGGGAAATTCTGTCTGCTTAAAGCAAGCAGACTGAGTCCTGAGATCTGCCCCCAGGCCCATCCAGCCATCAAGGGGTCTTGCTCTCAGGATTGGGCCACAGTTCAGTGGTCAGGGCAGCAGGGACTGGAGGCGGTGCCTGCGCGAGGGCCTTGGGGAAATTTTGTATCAGGAAGGATGCACAGTGCAGCCCCTGGGTCCCAGCGTCTGCCCAGGGGTTGGGGGTGAGCAGCCACAGGGCCCTGGCCTTGCTGGCTCCTGTGGGCTTTGATTTGTGCAGAGATAACAGAGTAAACTGCAATGTCCACTTATCAGCCTGGTTCATATCAACACAATGTCTATTCCAGAGCCACCACCCTGTGCTGGGCATTAGGAGGGAAGGTAAGGGTGAATGAGTCACAATCGCTGCCCTCTCAGAGCTCAGGGTCCCTCTCCAAGAGAACACGACTGTGATACCAGGCAGGCTGAGGTGGAAAAAAACAGGCAAGGGAAGCTCAGGGTCGGGGTCAGAGCTCTCTGGCGGGGGCATCAGGGAAGCTTTCCCGCAGGGACTGTTTTTGAGCTGCACCTTGAAGGGATAGAGGGCTTGGTCAGACAGAGGGACATGCAGGCAGAGAGAACACAGAGGAGGAAACTTGCCGAGCCCATTGGAGGACCCAGGAAGTGCCTTTGACTGCCCTGGAGTGCAGGAGGTCCTCCCCCACTGGTCCGTGGCCAGTGCCGGGCTGGAAGCCCTGAGAAGAACAGCAAGTTCATGGATGTGGACATGCATGTGTGAATGAATACAAATTCAGGCACATGTGTTCACATGCATGGGGGGAGGTGAGCGTGCATCTGTATGTGTGTGCAGGTCTATTTGCCAGGATCTGCCTTCAGACAGACAAAGTCTGTGTGTGGGAGTATGTGCACACGCACGTGAATGCATACATGCTTGTGAGTTTATGTATGAGCACGGATGTGAAAATGTGAATGTAAGATCACGTGCAGTGCACGCAGCCAGTAAACGTGTGGGGACATGAAGGTGTGTGTGCACGCAGGTATACACATACGTAGGCTGCCTCAGGGAGTCAGCCTCTGGACTTTCTGATTCTGGGTCCATGGCCCCCATAAGTGTAAAAATGGTTAACATTGTGAGTCAGGCCTCCACTTTTCATGCATCACCTCAATTAACCCTCTCATCAATGTTACATGGTGGGGGGACTTCCCTGGTGGCACAGTGGTTAAGAAACTGCCTGCAAATGCAAGGGACACGGGTTCGAGCCCTGGTCCAGGAAGATCCCACATGCCGCGGAGCAGCTAAGCCTGTGCGCCACAACTACTGAGCCTGCGCTCTAGAGCCCGCGTGCCACAACTACTGAAGCCCGCACACCTGGAGCCCGTGCTCCCCAACAAGAGAAGCCACCGCAATGAGAAGCCCACGCACTGCAGTGGAGAGTAGCCCCCGCTCGCCGCAACTAGACAAAACCCGCATGCAGCAATGAAGACCCAATGCAGCCAAAAATAAATAAATAAATAAATAAATTTATTTAAAACAAAATTTTACATGGTGGGCTTATAATAGTTATATAATAATCATCTGAGTTATTATCCCCATTTTACAGATGAAGAAACTGAAGTTTAGAAAAGTAAAGTGACTTGCTCAGGGTTACCCAGCCAATAGGTAGTAGAGCTGGGATTGAGCTCAGACTGTCAGACCTCAAAGGCCCCCCTTTACCATTTTCTGCAAGCTGCTTCTCAGCAATTCACAAAGCTCCCGGGGAGGAAACGCCCCTGGCACATTCCCGCCCCTGGCACATTCCCGCCCCTGGCTTGGACCTGGCATAAACACCCAGGGCTTCTTCTCACATGCTAGGTAGGAAGGGGCTGTCCCTGGGGCCTGGCTCTTGGGACCCAGGGCTACACACGTAGAAAGGTCACATAGAGGTGAAACGGGCAGACTTTGTTTATCCAAAACCCCAAAGAATTTGGGCCAGAGCCAGTGGAGGCCGCTAGCCTGAGCACATGGTGTGTCTGCTGCCCTATGGAACAACAGTCCAGCATGGAGAGTTGCCCCCAGGCTCTCCCGGGCCTGTTTTCTCGAAGGCTACTTGCCAGCACCTGCTCCTGAAGAAGGTGGGGATCGAACCTGGGGACCAGAGTGGAGTCGGGTACCAGGGCAGGCCCTTCCTGGACCTGACAGCCTGTTAGCGAAAGCAGCACCACCAACTTGCATTTGTGTCTTTTTTCTTGCATTGAGGACGCAAGTGTCATGTAAAAACCAAAACAGGCAATAACAATTTTTTAAAAAATAGGTCTCACAGAATCATTTTCCTCAACCATTTGGAGATGGACTGATCTAAGTTCAAGTGTCTTTTAGGTAAGACACTTCGTTTCTCCAAGCCTCTGTTTCCTCATCTGTAAAATGGGGATAATAATAATACCTGCCACATGGGTTATGGTGAGAGTTAAATGAGACAATGCATGCAGAGGCTTCCATACTGCCAGGCACATAGACTGAGCATGCTCAACAAATAGGAGCTATTAGTGTTATTTTCATTGTATTTGCATCAGTAGAGCTGACATCGTTTCTCCCTGTGACCTTGGAAAATCATTTAATATTTGGACCTCCATCCTCCACCCACATAGAGATTATTTTGACTTTTTTTTTTCTTATACTCATTTTTTTTAAATTAATTTTTTTGGGGGTGGCCATGTCGCACAGCATGTGAGATCTTAGTTCCCCAACCAGGGATCGAACCCATGTCCCCTTCAGTGGAAGCACGGAGTCTTGACCACTGAACTGCCAGGGAAGTCCCAGGCTCATTTAAATGTTTTAAAATATATAACTTGGGCTTCCCTGGTGGCGCAGTGGTTGAGAATCTGCCTGCCAATGCAGGGGACACGGGTTCGAGCCCTGGTCTGGGAAGATCCCACATGCCGTGGAGCAACTGGGCCCGTGAGCCACAATTACTGAGCCTGCGCGTCTGGAGCCTGTGCTCCCCAACAAGAGAGGCCGCGATAGTGAGAGGCCCGTGCACCGCGATGAAGAGTGGCCCCCACTTGCCGCAACTAGAGAAAGCCCTCGCACAGAAACGAAGACCCAACACAGCCAAAAATAAATAAATAAATAAAATTTAAAATATATAACTTATTTTCATAATTCTGTACCATAAAATTCACCCCTTTTAAAGTGTACAATTTAATTGTAAATCAACTTTATTTCAATACAAATTTAAAAAGTAATAACAAAATAAAATAAAACATCATAATATTAAAAAATAAAAATAAAAATAAGGTGTACAATTCAGTGGGTGTTAGCATATTCATGCTTGGAGGGCGTTCTCCAAACATCACCACTATCTAATTCCAGAACATTTTCATCACTCCCAAAAGAAACTCCATACTCATTAGCAGACACTCCCCTTTTCCCCTTCTCCTCAGCTCCTGGCAATGACTAATCTACTTTGTGTCTCTTTGTATTTGCCTATTTTGGACGTTTCCTAAAAATGGAATCCTACAGAATGGGGTATTTTGCACCCAGAATCTTTCACTTAGCATTAATGTTTTGTAGAGTCATCCATGTTGTCGCAGGTATCATTGCTTCATTCCTTTTTATGGCTGAATAATATTCCATTTTATGGGTATATCACATTTTGTTTATCCATTCATTAGCTGATGAACATTTGAGTTGTTTCCACTTTTTGGTTATTATGAGTAATGCTGCTATGAACATTTGTGTACAGATATTTGTGTGGACATGTTTTCAGTTCTCTTGGTTATGTACCTAGGAGCGGGATTGCTGGGGTCTTGTGGTAACCCTGTTTTCCACTGTGGCTGTAGTATTTTACATTCCCACTGGCAGTGTATGCGGGTTCCAATTTCCCCACATCCTCACCAATACGTATTATTGTCCATGTTTTTGATCACAGCCATCCTCATGGGTGTGAAGTGATATCTCATTGTGGTTTTGATTTGCATTTCCATAATGACTAATGATGTTGAGCATCTTTTCATGTGCTTATTGGCTATTTGTATATCTTTTTTGGAGACATGTCTCTTCAAATCCTTTGCCATTTAAAAATTCTTTTTATTTTAGCTAACATTTACTGAGCACCTCCTGTGTGCTGACTTACTGGGATGGGAAGGGGCACACAGAGCCATGGACTCTGCTTGGGGCGTGAAGGCTTGCCTTGCTCGGCCTCCCAGGGCTGTCACACTGGAGCATGTGTGTGATAGAAGGGACTCTGATCCAAGAGGGGAGGAGGCACAGACTGGACAAGGGCCTCGGGTTTCAGAGGCTGTCTGTGCCATGCACCCTCCCAGGGGCCTGCCTTGCCCACAGGCTGCCCTGCCACACCTGACACCGGTGTGACTGATATGTGGCAGCCACCCAGGTCACCAACAGAGGAGGCACCCTCTGGGTAAGCACCCTCAGGGAATCCCAATTTAAACCCATGGCCACCCAGCCAGGGCCCCCACACAGTCCCTGGTCATCTCCAGGCAGCTCTGCAGGGTGAATGCTAGGGATAGTGAGGCTGCTGGAGCCTGAGCAATAGGAAGACAGAGGAGCCTACTCTGCCCCACACGGCTGTGTGCTTTAGGCATGTCCCTTGATGTCTCTGAGCCTCAGTTTTCTCATCTGTGAAATGGGAGACTAACAACGCAATCTCTTGAGGTACTTCCGAAGCTGAAATGAAATGATGCATGCAAAGGGGTTTACACAGGTTGGGAGAGAGGAAATGTTCACTCAATATAACTCATGTTACTTTTTTGTTATATGGGACGAGAGGGACGAGATGATCTACAAATGCTCGACTCCTCCTAGAAAAGAGAGGTGATAAGGAGCCAGTGGAACCCCCACGTCACATGAAAGGAGCAAAGGGGTGAGCCAGACTCTCCCAGTCACAGCTACCTCTATGGGAAGGAGCTGTCCTGATTTCAGGGTTACCCAAAAAAGAATTTCAGAGGCAGCAGCCCCAGGAGGGGTTGCAGCAGCCCCGTCCTAGGAAGCTGTCTGGCCTCTGGGACTTTCTGGTCTCCATCCCGGCTTCTCCTCACCCCTCCCAGCCCGTGCCACTGCAGCCAGGCGCCTTCTCACTGGTCTGCCGAGCTCATGGCTGAAAGGAAGTACGTTTCCAGATAGGGTGAAAATAGATCCTTCTCCAAATATGCTCATTGTGGCTAAGAAAAATAAATCGAACCAAGAGGGAAAAGAGAGCAGAGAGCAGCCATCAGATGGGGCCAGGCCTGGGTGGTTCTGGAGGGGCAAGCTGCAGATGGGTGGGGGTTGGGCTTGTACAACAGAATGGTATGTGTGCATGTGTGTGTGTGCGTGCATGTGTGTGAGTGTGTGCGTGTGAGTGTGTGCGTGTGTGAGTGTGTGCGTGTGTGTGAGTGTGTGCATGTGTGCGTGACTGACTTTAAGCATGACTGAGCATGTGTGATAGTAAACGTGGGTATGGGAGTGGGTATGTGTGAATGTGTGTGAGTGTATACGTGAGTGTGTGGATGCAGGTTGAGTGTCTGAGTGCACTTGTGTATCAGGCGAAGTCTGTGAGCACGTGCAAGCACGTACGTGAGTATGTAAGCATTGCGAGTCTACATGCAAGTGTAGGCGAGTGCAAGTGAGTGCATATGACAGTGTACAAATGAGTATGAGCGTGTAGGAGTGCAAATGTGTGTGACTGCGTGTATGTGTTCATACCAGTGTATGTGTGATTGCTTAAGCATCTGTGTGTGTGTCTGAGAACATGTGAGTACACATGTGTGAGTGTTCACCTGTGTCGTGTGGTGTGAACATGTGAGCAAGTATATGTGAGTGTGTACAAGCAGGTGTGATAGTGAGTGTGTCTGTGTGTATGGTTTTTTTGGTTTATTTTATTTGTTTATTTTTTATAGAGCAGGTTCTTATTAGTTATCCATTTTATACATATTAGTGTATACATGTCAATCCCAATCTCCCAATTCATCCCACCACCACCCACCCCCCGCCACTTTCCCCCCTTGGTGTCCATACGTTTGTTCTCTACATCTGTGTCTCTATTTCTGCCTTGCAAACCAGTTTGTGCATGTGCATGTGCTTGTGGTCGGTGCCCCAGGTCACTTATTAATGGTGGTGGCCCCGAGGGAAGGTAGAATTCTCTGGGCTTAGTCACTCAAAGCCCAGACACAGACAGTTCAAGAACATATTTCAAAATAGACCCGGCTGCATTTGTCATGGGGACTCCCTGTTACCTGGGAGCCAATGAGGCTTCCTAGAGTTGCTGCTCTGTGGACCTCTCAGAGGCACAGAATGTCAGAAACCAAAGGGACTTGGAGCCTCTCTCCCCAAAGACTTCACGGTACATATGGGGAGACTGGAGCCCAGGGTCACACAGCTGGTGGGGGCAGAGCTGGGCTTGGGACTCAGGCCTTCGCCTCTCTGTCCAGTAGTCTTCTTGTGCCTCCACCAAGACACACCTTCTGCCTCTGTGGTCCATTCATCCAGCAAATGTTTACTGAGTACCTGTTGAGAGCTACGCATCAAACTGGTCTCTAAGATACAGACCAGGACCCTGCCGCAAGAAGCTTTCCTCCAGGGTGGAAAGGTAGACTGTAAACCAATAGCCAAGTTGATAAGATAATTCCACATCCTGAAAAGTGCCTTGAAGTCAGAAAAGTAGGGTGATGCGATCCTGAGGCCTACTTCAACAGAGTGGTCAGGGAGGGCCTCTGCAGAGTGACATCAGAGCTGAGGCCAGGGTAGGGGAGCCAGCTCCTCCCAGCTGGGTCTCCAGGCCTATTTTCTAAGTGACCTTCTAGGGGCAGGTGGAGCTGTCACAAGTGCCACAGTCCAGGAGGCCTCGACCACTCCCCTAGTCCAATTCTTTTTTTTTTTTTTTTTTTTGAGAGTAATATTTTTTAATCTTCCTCTTTGGAATTCTGCAGTGGAAACACAAGGGCAGCCCCTTCTTTCTCCTAAACCCAGCAGAAACATTAATAATCTATCATATCCTTTTTAAAAAATTGAGGTAATTGTAGATTCACATGCAGTTGTAAGAAACAATAGAGAGAGATCCCTTGTACATTTTGTCCACTTTTACCCAGTAGTAACATTTTGTGAAACAATAGTATGACATCACAACCAGAACAGTGACATTAGTTCAATCCACCAGTCTTGGTCATATTTCCCCAGTTTTACCTGTGTATGTGTGTATATTAAGTTCTATGCAATTTTGTTACCTGTGTAAATTCTTACATCTGCCTCTACAGTCAAGATACTAAACAGTTCAAACACCACAAGGATTCTTCATGTTGCTCTTTTATAATTACGCCTATGTCACCCCCTTCTTAACCCTTGGCAACCACTAACCTATCCTCCACTTCTAAAATTTTTTCATTCGAAAAATGGACTCATACACTATGTAACTTTTTAGGATTGGATTTTTTCACTCAGCATAATTCTCTGGAAATCCGTCCAAGTTTTTGAATGTATCAGTAGTTTGTTTCTTTTATTTCATGATACGGATGTACCACAGTTTAACCATTCACCTGTTAAAGAACACTTTGTACACAACATTGTAAATCAACTATACTCCAATAAAATTAAAATATTTTTTTTTAAAAAGGAACACTTTGTGCTCCCACTTTGTACTCACTAGCAATTAATGAAATAGCCTATTTTACTTGGTGTCCTGAGTGTTGTTTTATAATCACAATTACTAAGTTTCTTAACCCTTCAGGCATGGCACCTATTATTATTTCCATTTCAAAGACAGGGAAAATTGAGGCTTATCGTAAATGATTTTCCCACAATCACATGCTGTTAAATGGCAAAGAAGAGCTTGGAACTCAAGACAATAGGTTTCTTTCTACTACACCAGGCTTTCTCAGACCTTGACTAAGGTTGCTGGGAAGAGGGTGTAGGCAGAACCAGAAGAGAGATGTCGGAGGCAGGAAAAGCACTGGAGCAGCCTGGGTCAATTCAGGTCCTCACAGCTAACTTCAGTTCATAGGTTAGAAGAGCAGTGTCATGAAGCAGGGGGCAATATGGCTTATGCCCTTGAAATTGTTTCCCCTTTGCCACTTCAAGACTGAAGTGGATGGAGCCCATGAGCAATCTGTCCACAGACCTGGGACCTGGAATGGGAAAGGGAGGACTCAGCCTTTGGGTGTCTATCAGAGGATAAATGGTCAAGAATCTCCTTGGAAATGTGAAGTTGAGTGTGTCTCTGATGAGGTCTGAGGAAGTTGAGTACCATGACAAGTGAGCTCTCTATTCTGGGGCAGGGGGCAGTAAGGGAGAAATAGCATTTTAATTTTTTTTAGTGTGGTGGGGAACTTTAGGTCATTCACACACACACAAACACACACACACACACACACCCCTTGGGCAGGCTCGGTGTCTGGGACATGGTTCGGGGAAAGCAAAGTGGAATCAAAAATGGCAGTCCACTCTTTTTTTTTTTTTTTTAATTTATTTAATTTATTTATTTATTTTTGGCTGTGTTGGGTCTTCGTTGCTGCACGCGGGCTTTCTCTAGTTCTCTAGTGGCGAGCGGGGGCTACTCTTCGTTGCGGTGCGCGGGCTTCTCATTGCAGTGGCTTCTCTCATTGTGGAGCACGGACTCCAGGTGCGCGGGCTTCAGTAGTTGCAGCATGCAGGCTCAGTAGTTGTGGCACACGAGCTTAGTTGCTCTGCAGCATGTGGGATCTTCCCGGACCAGGGATCGAACCCGTGTCCCCTGCACTGGCAGGCGGATTCTCAACCACTGCGCCACCGGGGAAGCCCCTTGTCCACTCTTTTGTTGCTGCGGCCGCAGGCATGAGTATGCTCAGGCTTCAGAAAAGGCTTGGCTTCAGTGTCCTCCACTGTGGCAAAAAGAAGGTCTGCTTGGACCCCAATGAGACTAATGAAATTACCAATGCCAACTCCCGTCAGCAGATCCGGAAGCTGATCAAAGATGGGCTGATCATCTGGAAGCCTGTGACAGTCCATTCGCAGGCTTGATGCTGGAAAAACACCTTGGCCCACTGGAAGGGCAGGCACATGAGCATAGGTAAGAGAAAGGGTACTGCCAATGTTCGAATGCCAGAGAAAGTAACCTGGTTGAGGAGGATGAGAATTCTGCGCCAGCTGCTCAGAAAATACCGTGAATCTAAGAAGACTGACCGCCACATGTATCACAGCCTGTACCTCAGCCAGTCTGGTCTGCCTTGCGCCCTAGACCGTAAACTCCTCTTGGCAGGACCTCGCTCAGTTTTTAATCAATGTCCATTCCCCTCCCCAGTCTAGCCCTTGCTTGGGCGCGTAGGCTCAATCTCCAGTTGATAAACAAGTGAGTCAGGGTATGAGTCAGACCCCAAATCCCGAGAGGCACAGAGTCTAACTCCCCCTAGTCCAATTCTGGTGGGAAGTGATGGAGAAAAACCTCCTCCCCGGGGACTAGAGGAATCCTCCCTCAGAGAAGGCCAGAGAGGAGAAGCAAGTAGTTCCCAAGGCTGCTGGGGCCCGGGAGTCACTGCTGGGGCCATGGAGGAACCATCACCTCCACTTATGTCCTGAAGTGCTGGTCCAACCCTCATGAAAATAACAGTAACCACTGATGTTAACTAACAGTAACTACTGACATTTATTAAGCTCTTTGCATGTGCCAGGCGTATACCAGGGATTTCAGGTGTATTATTGCATTTAACCTCCTCAACACACCTTAAGAAATGGGCAGTGATGTCACCCCAGTTTACAGATGAGGAAAGTGAGTCCCCACTGAAGTAACATGCACAAGGTCACACCACCAGGAAGGGGCAGAGCTGCCATTTGCACTCAGGCCTCTGTGACCCCAAAGACCAGAGGCCCTGAGCACACAACCTGGTGCCTCCTGCCTGCTTGCCCTTCACACCTCACTGACGTGGACCTTCCTGGCCACCCTTCCCCCCAGGATCACACTGTCTGCCCTTGGACCTCCTACCAATTCAGGCCTCACAACCTACCACTGAGCCCTGAATTATGTCACTGTTTGCAAAGGCCAAGATCAACGTCATTGTCCTAACAGCCCCTATATATGACAGAAGCATTGGAACCTTTACATACGTGATTGCAGTCTTCACAAGAACCCTTTAAGGTCAGGACTATGTATCTCATCTAACAGCTGAGGAGGTAAAGGGATGGAGGTGGGGTGGGTAACCTGACCCCAGAGCCTAATAGCCCCTATGCCTTCACACAGGGTGCTGGTGAAATGCTTAGCCTGCTTTACTCCGTTTAAGCCTCAAAGTCAGTGACACCCTCCCACCACCAGCCTTACCTATGCAGGGTTCAAATTCATGCCTCGGCAATGCTACCAATGACAGAAAATCCCCAGCCTTTGGGATCACTCTCAAGCACTTGAAACCCCTATGTTGAAAGGGTGAATGCCAAGGGTTCTCCACGTCTATACCTCAGGGCTCTGAGATATAGAGCATCTTAGTGTAGGGAGCCTGAACAAATGACTTAGCCCCTTAGAACCTTGATTTCCCCATCTATAAAGTGGGGTTATATGATAATACCCACCTCACAGGTTTGGAGTCAGGTAAAACCAAGGTGATGTAATGGTGTCTGGCACACAGTAGGTGCTCAGTAAAGATTTGTGGGTCCCTTGGTTAGCACTGGCCTTGAGACCCTTAGAGGGTGGTGCTGTTTGGAGTCTAGATGGTGGGGTAGAGATTTCAACTTCCTGGGTTTCTGGAGCCTTGCTCAGAGGGCCTCAGTCCTCAGCTCTCTCCCCCAGTGCCTGGTTTGGGCAGCAGCCCCTGGCTCTCCCTCTGGGAACTGTGGGGGTGATGCACAGGCCCAGCCGCTCCAGTTCCCAGATGAGCCGGACAGAGGAGGCCACAGGTTTTCCAGACAGCTGTGTCCCAGAGCTGCAGCCGAGGGAAGGAAGTATGTGCTCAGTGGGAAGTTGCTGCCCGAAACACCCGGTTGAGAAACAAGGTGGGGAAAATCCACCAGGCTGCTGGGCTCTGGGGAGGGGATCTCCAGGGGTGGCACATGCGCACCACTCTCTCCTTTGTCCCTTTAGCCTGGAGGCAGTGGTGGCTTCCTGCTGGTGCTACTCTCTGGGCTGCCTTTCCTTTCCCCATAGCTTCTCTACTTTTCCATCACCTGTGTAATGGATTCCCTACATTCAGTTCCCTCTATTTGAAACACCTCAAGTGGCTTCTCTTTTCCTGTTGGACCCTGAAGTCCACAGAGGTAAGGCCACTTGTCCAGGATCAAAGGGCTTGCCTGTGGCACCCATCCTCTGCTTCCTCAGCCCCCTCTCCCTTTGGAGATCTGCCTTCCTCACCCTCACTCTGTGCCAGCTTCCTTCTGCTTTGTGGAGAGCTGTCTGGGAATGTAGTGAACTTAAGGAACTTCATCAGTTGATTCTCACTAAAGTATTACTGACTAATACTTGGCTATCCAGAAGAAGCTAGAACCTCATTGGGCCTGTCCAGGGGATCTGAGGCCACAGAAGAGAGGCAGGCACTGCTGGAAACATTGCCTAAGGCATTTCTCTTCCTGTCTCCTTCCACCCTTCCCCCAGTGCCCCCAACAGGCTAAACCAAGCCACAGAAGTATGAGGAATGCAGCCTGAAGAGGTTGACCCCTCTGCTATAGACGAGGATCAGAGCAGGGGAAGGGTGAGGCATGATTTGCGGTAAGTAGGCCCAGAATAGGCACATTCTCCTCTGTCTACTGTGGCAAGGGGTCAGATTTGGTGGTTCCTGAGGGTACTTGCTCTCTGAGAGTCTATGGATCTGTGACTTTTAGAGGAGGGCGTGGATTTCCCTGGGTTCTGGTCGCAATTCCGATCCCGCGTGGCCTGCTGATTCCTACTCCCTCTGCCCTTAGTGTGGCCATCTGCTCAATGGAGAGGTTGGTCGAGCCGGTCCAGGTGGGCCCTGGAAGAAGACCCTGGGTATGTGGGCCGATTTCTCATCCACATCCAGGCCATGATTCTCCAGAAGCTCCTTTCAGGAATCTGCTGACCTCACCATACCTGCCCATCCTGCTGTCTCAGGCTGGGGGCACCCAGCCCTGTGTCTGCTTTTCCCTGTAGTCCAGTCTTCACGAGCCTGCCAGCCCATCAGCCATGGGTCTGGACCTCCCACCCCAGCTCCACCTTCGCTGGCTGAGGGCTCTTCCCCCTCAGAGCAGTAGGAGGCACCAGCTGGCCCGGGCAGAGGTCCACTCAAGCCCTCCACCCCACCTCCCTCCCTCTATCTGGGGTTTTTCCTTTTTTCCTTTCCAGAAATGGACAGGAAACTGGGCCCATTTTAGAGAGATTATAAGAAAGATTTCTAAAAAGACTCTGAGAGAGGTGCCGAGCAGAGGGGACAGCAGGTCTCCTTCTGTGGGAAGCTGGGGTCAAGCCCTTCTAAGGTTTCCGCAGGCTCTTGGCTCTCAACCCAAGCAAATGAAAAGGCACCCACTTCCCACGTAAAACACTTATAAGAGTTGTGCTCTTCTATGAGGTGTGCTCCAGTTGACAGGTTGTCCTAATATTACACCTCGCAGACATTTAATATAACATGTATAGAGTTTCAAGCTTCCAGTCACTGAGCTGACACCTGTGCTATGTGATCTCAATCCACTCCTCAGAACACTGTACCACCGTGAACCCCATTTTACAGGGGAGAAGACAAGATGAGAGAGGTCTGGCACCTCGTCTAAGACCACGCAGCCAGGGAGCACTGGGTCATCATCTGGGTCTGCCTCTCCCCATAGCCTGGACCTTTGTCACCCTGGATTCCTGACTCTGCCCTGGGTACTCTGCGGTGGGGACTTCAGGTCTGCGGGGCTCACACCTCATTAGAAGAGCTTAGAGCTGCTGAATGGCCTGGCCTGATGGACCAGAGCCCTCCTCCTGGCCCAGTTAGGTGCTTGGCATCGGTGCCCCGGGACTCCGCCCAAGGGTGAGCTGCAGGGCACATGGTTTACCTGCCAGGAGCCCCGAGGTAGGAAAACAAACACCATAAATCATCAGGAAGCCTGTGTAAATATTTTATAGATGGGACAGTAAATAATGCAGCTCCCTGGACGTACCTGACCCAGTTCATCTGCTCCACATCCAGCACCCAGGCCAGTCTGTCTGGGCCACTCTCCTGCCTTGTATTTTTTAAACAAGTGCTGAGGCCCAGTGCTGGGCCCTTTCATATGCACCATCTTCACTGCCTAGCCTTTGCTCATGCTGCTCCCTCTGCCTGGAACACCTTTCTCCCTAAGCCTGGCTAATTCATCCACCTCCTTCAGGAGTCACTTCCTCCAGGAATCCTTCTTTGATTTCCTGGGTGGAGTCAGGAGTTCTTCTGGCTCTCATAGTGCCTAGGCTTCCCCCATGTGGGCTCTGCTCACAGGATGTGGTCATTTCCTAGAGACTTGTCTGCTCTCTCTCTGTCAGCTCCAAGAGAGCGATCATATCCCTGGAACTGAGGGCAAATCTTAGCATATAGTAGGTGCTCAACAAATAATGTTAAAGGATGGCATAAGTTATCTTGTTTAACCTTTAAATAAGTCTGTGAAGCAGGTGTTATTGTGTTTCTTATTACAATTATCCTTATTTTACGGGCAAGAAAACTGAGGCTCAGTGGCAGTGCTGGGATTGACTTCCCACCTGTCTGATCCTGAGTTTAATGCTTTCTCAATCACCCATCCAGGAACATGTCTCTTTCTCCTACAGACCTCAAGCTCCTTGAATCAGGGACCCGCTGTTTCTGCTGGGGGGTCCTTGACCCTTGCCATAGGCTCTGGCACCCAGTGGATGCTAATCCACGTGTGTGAATGGCTACCAAAGGCAAGGCAGCAGTCAGGATCTTATTGCCGACCTGGGAAGGAATGCACAGTGAGCACCTCGGGAGCAGGAGACTAGGTGAGGGGACTTATGACCCCCAGGCCCCAGAGCATCTCTGAGAAGATATGTGTCTGGGGAGGGTCTTGGGTCCCAGACGGAGGCAGCTTTGAAAGATGCTTGGATGCAGTGGCCCAGATGCCTTCCATCCAAAGGCACTGCATTACTTTGGGGCCAAGTCCCTAACCAGGCCATCAGAGCCTCGGAGGAACCTGAGACACAAAGACAGATGATCCTGTCTGCCCTCTCCCCATCCTGTGTCAGGCGCTGAGAACGAGGACAAAGAAATCAGGGCACAGGCAGTGTGAGGTGGGACAGGACAAGGACAGCTTTGCACAAGAAGCCCTGGCCTGACCCTGGCCTCGATCCTTGGCAGGAGGTGGGCTGCAGAAGAGATGGAGGGTAAATGGGTTTCAACTGATGTGTCACTTGCGGCTGGTTGCCAATGGCTCCCTGCAGCTCTGTTGAGAAGGATTCTGAGTTGTATCCCTCTGGGCTCAGTTAGAAGTGCTGTGATCGATTAGCAATATTGGCCACCAGCACGGGGGTGGGGGGGGGCACAGTAGCCTACTTCAGAATTTGTCAGCCCCTCCTTTCACCTCTCCTCAACTCCCAGCACAGAGTAGGGACCCAATAAATGTCTGTGGGTTCATTGTTGATTACTAACAAGGTCAGCACAGAAGTCATTTGGAGTTAGTCATTCATGGAGATGGAGCTATGAACCCAGGGCCTCTTTACTATTGTATCTGCAAGAACCAGAAAGGGAAAAGGGAGAAGAGAATGGGAAAGAATGACAGACAGCAAATGAGAAGTTAGATGCCCATGAGAACTTCTGGACGGTGTGGACTGAGATCCTGAACCCAGGCACAGCTCTGCCCTCACTAGTCAGCAGGAACCAGGAGTTTTCCAAGGCAAATTCCAGAGATAAATCTTGGCAAGGACCCAGGAGGTGGAGGCTTGTGCTGCAGGAGGCTGGACCCAAGCGTTCTATGCCCGGCAGACTCAGGCACCCCCACTGGGCCCGGGGCAGTGCAAGGGGCCCATAGGGGTCCCAGGTTCAGCTCCTGTGTGACCCCCTGCCCTCACATAGCTTCCCAGGTTGTGGCGGAAGAAAACTGTGGGGTCCGGAACAGGTGGGGCCGGGCAGGATGCTCCCTCTGGTCTGGGAGAACCTGGGCAGGACCGAGAAGGCTGACAGTGGGGCAGCCAGACTGTGTGCGCCTACCCTTGTTCCCCCAGCCTCTCACTGCCCCTTGGACACCCACCCCGTGAGGCCACACAGAAAGGTCTGCACAAGCCTTCACAGCTGGGGAACAAGCCTCTGGAAGGGGAGCTGTGTCCCTTCCCTGCTAGCTGCCAATACCTCCGCACCCATCGCTCGTCTGACTCCACACAGGCCAGTTTCCAACTGTCCCCCCTACCCCCATCCCTGTTTCTGTGGCATTACGGGTAGACTGGCCTAGTGGCTATGAACTCTGGCCTGGAATTCAGAGCAGTCTGGGATGTAAGGCTCAGTTTGGCCATGTCCTGTCTGTGTGAGAATCGGCGTGTCATTTAGCATCCCTGGGTCTCAGTTTCCTCTCCTGTAAAATGGGGCTAATGATGGTCCTCACATCGTAAGGGCTTTGTGGAAAGATTGTGAGTTAATAAACATTGTATTAGTTCAGGCCCTGGTAGGTAGTGAGTACTTGATATGCAGGGGCTGGAATTATTGTTCTTATTATGATTCTAAGATTCTGAGACCAAGTTCATGTTCACCACATCCTCTGTAGAGTCCTGAGTCCACCTGGACCCCCAGGGGACCTCTTCCAAGATTGGTAGGCATCAAGGCTGCTGGAGGGCCCTGGAGCTGGGGACTTGGAATGTTTTGAACCTGAAGGCCTGGGGCAGAGCAAAATGGGGTGGGCAAGGGTTCCCTGCAGCCCTGAGTCCCCTGGGCCTGCTGAGCTCTGGGCTATGAGCAGAGCCAGCCATCCCAGGCCACCTATAATTACCTTCTGGCAGAGCTCTGTGGCACTGGGCGGGGGCAGCAATTGTGAAGTTTTATTCTGATGCCCAGTCAGTGCCCTTGGTCTTCCCCACACCGGCTGACCACTGCCAGACACAGATAAAGATTGAGTTCTTTGGGGAGGAGGCCCTTCCAAGGAAGCTGACCTCTGAGTGCAGGATCCAAGAGTTCAGGACCCCACAGTCTCCACGGACCCGCCTCTGCCCAGGCCCTGGGGGCAAAGGCTGCTCTGGGGACCCTTGGCAGCCAGGAGAGTTGATTGGAGAGTACTCCAGGGCCTCTTGGACACAGTGTGAGGCCAGAATGGGGAGGCTCCAGAGGACCCACAGTGGACTCTCTATCCTCGTCCTCCTCCCCACTGTCCCCTTCCCCTCCTCCCCTCAGGTGCCCAGGCCTTGGTCTTAGGAGGGCAGATGCTGGCATTGGGGTGGCTGGGAATGAGGGTGCCTCAAGGGCCAACCCTGAGCCTGAGCCGTCTCTGGAGGTCATGCACCCTTGCTGGCTGGAGCCTGGCCTTCCTCTCACCACCGTGTGCACTTGCACCTTCCTGCTCTCCCACACTGCTGCCCCCACTGCAGGCCTCTCACACACAAGAATTTATGCACAGACACGTCCTTGTACACTCAACCATGTCAGCAATTGTAGGGTGATGATGGAGGAAGTAATGGTGACTTCCCACCCCAAACTTCCCCATCTTAAAGCAGCAAGAGGTGGGGACTCGAGGGGTCAGCCTCCAGGTCAGGGAGAGGATCCTGTGTCTGAGTGCTTTGGGCAGCAGCACAGGCAGGTCTGCCCCGAGCTGTTTCATCGTGCATTGCTGCTCCTGATTCTTCTGGGCACATCCCCGCCTACTGCATCTTTCTCCCCAGGGCAGGGCTGGGATGTCTCTGGATCCGCAGAGGAGCTTCCAGGGCAGGGCCTGCCAGAGCTGCAGGAGGGTACAGGACAGGGAGCCCCAGAGGCTCAGGCCAATCCCAGCCAGCCTGACTTCCATGGGGAAGCAGCTCCCTGGCCCTTTGCCCGTGGAGGCCCAGGGCCCAGAGGGAGCCAACAAACGTGAGGTGAACAGATGCTGCTGAGCACTGCTTGGGCATGGGGTGCCGCCCCAGGAAAGCCAGTCTTCACTAAGAGCCTACAGTATGCCTGACCCTCACAGGGTGGCGGCCATGTGTGTGGTGGCATGGGGAGTGATCTGGAGGAGAGGACATGGCCCTCAAGGGGGTGTGACCCTGCAGCTAGGGAAGGAACAAAGACATACACAGTTTAAGGCTCAATCCTACAGGCACCAGGAAGGTCACGTGCTAGAATGATGACACCAGGGAGCCCAGAGACCCATAGGTAAAGGTTCCAGAACCAACAGTAAACGAAAGGAAGAGGGTTTGAGGTGACTCAGGAACCCCCTACACACAGCCACACCCTCACCCATGAGTCTGTTGGTCGGAGACCCAGCAGCCCATCCTTCGGGGCTGCGCGCTGAGCTCACAGAGCAAAGGTCAGAAGGGCAGAGATTAGAGAAATCTCCCTGGACCTACACCCATGTGTGCCCTTTCACGTCGGCAAACCTTGTGCTCAGGGAGCAGGCTGTAATCAGCCTCAGGCGCTGCCGGCGGGGGGTGGGGGGAGCTGGGCATGGGGGTGGGTGGGTGGAGGTCTCTGCATCAGCTGTGTCTCCACCCCTGCAATGCAGGTGCCATCAGCAGCATGTGGCAGGGCACTCTGAGCCCTGCCCTAATGGACCCACAGACCCCGGCAGCGTGAATGATAAAGGCCATGCTGCACTTATCCACTCATTTAAAGGGGTTTGTTGCAGCCGAGCCTGCCTCCAGGCCCTTGCCCTTTCCTCTGCCTAGAATGCCTGTCTTCCCAACCTTATCGCTTCCAGTTTCTGCCTGGAAAACCCCTTTCCCAAGGCTTCATTTCCCATTATCTTCAGCACAGGCCCAAATGCAGACCCAGGCCTTTGCATGGAATCCAAGGCCCCTGAGAATGTGAATCCCCCACTGACCCCTGGGGTACCCTGTGCACCCCATGCTCCAGCCCCACAGGCTCACCTCGCTCTTCCTAGGATTGGTCTCGGATGTAGTCTTTGCTCCGGCTCTGAGTGCTTTCTCTGCCTCCTCACCACTGCCCGAGAAGGAATTCCTCCTTGTCTTTCTGGCCCAGGCCAGGGGCACCCTGTGGTGGAGCTGTCCTTGCTTCCTCAGCTCTAGTACAGGGTCTAGCACACAGTTGGTGTTTGCTAAATGATTGCAGGAGGGAAAGAACAATGAATTGTGTTCTATTCTTGGCTCTGTTGGAGTCTGTGCTGGTTACCTGGGCAAGTCACTTTGCCCCTTGGGACCTTAGTCTCCCATCTATTTGATGGGGAGTTAGATGAGATGGTTTGCATTAAGCTTCTAAGAGCCTTAGGTTTTATGCAGAGGGCTTCAGGCCATGTAAGCTTCCCACCCCATCCTTAAATGCACCCTGATAATATCAAAATTAAATCATATAACAGAAATAGCAGTAATCTATTGGGAGGTCACTCTGATCTAGACACAGTGCTAGACCCTCCTCTGTCTACACTCCCTGAGCCTCTGAGGGGCTATAAACAACCCCATTCAGAGATAAGGGAGTTGAAGCCAGAGAGGGGAGGTGACTTGCCCAAGGTCACAAGGCTGAGTGGCTGAACTCGCTGCAAGAAGCCCGCCCCCAATGGCCAGGGGACTCCTGGTCTCAGGCTTGGGCCTCCTGAGCTCGGCCACTGCCCTTCAACACAACCTGTAAGGACAGGCCCTTTTCAGGAGGCTCAGGCTCAGGGGCCTGGGCTGCACTGTGGGCTGGGAACCCCGCAGGCACGTGGAAGGGAAGAGGGGACCCTGAAGGGCAGTCACTCAGGCATGCGGCTGCTCCAGCCCAGTATCCCTGCCAGGCAGAGGAAAACAGATGTCCGGCCTCCCAAATCATGGTGGACTCCATCCCGTCCTCTGGTGGGGACACTGGCCAACGTCCAGGCTGCCATCTGGGCCCGGCCTAAGCCAGGCAGAACATCTGCTCCGTTCCAGCTTCCTGAGGAATTGTCCTGACAATGCCCCTGTCAGAACCAACTGGAGGGCAGCAGAGCCGGTCCCCACCACAGCATCCTGCCTTTGTCTAAGGAAGGGGCAGCGACTCTCTGCAGGACACGTGGACAAGCCAGGCCTTGGGCTCCTGCCTCATTCTCCTCCAACAACCTGTGTGGCCTTGGGCGGGGGTTTACCCGAGCCTCAGTTTCCTCCTCTGTGGGATGGGATCAGAATGCCTGCTCTACCCAGGTGGAGGCAATTAGATGGCAATTGGGGGGCTCCTAGCCAAGGGGTAAAGAGAAGAATGTATCTGGGTGGAACTGCGGGACCTGATGCCTGCAACCCTCAGAGTGGCCCACTCCTGTCCATGCTCCCAGCACGTCCTCATGCGGACTTGGGGAGGAGGGAGAGATGGGATAGGGAAGGCAGTGGCCTCCTCCTTACCCTCACTGGGTCAATTAATCCTCGTGGCCACGGAGAGCTAGGGCTCTTATCATCCTTCATCGTGTTTCAGAGAAGCTGAGCTACCTGCCCGAGGTCACACAACCAGTGAGGGCTGAGCTGGGAGGGGAACCCAGAGACCAGGTTTAACTACTAGGAGCCTCTGCCTCTGAAGCCACCAGGTCCTCCTCCGGAAAGGCTGGAGGCTGCGACCTCACACAGACCTGGGGGGCCGCCTCTTCCTGACCTGCCGAGTGGCCTTGGGTGGTGACCTCACCCCTCTGAGCCTCAGTTTCCTCACCTGTAAACTGGAGCTGCCCCAAGCACTAAACGAGAGGCTGTTTTGAACTGCTCAGCCTGTCCTTGGCAGGGGCCAGTATCATCCTGGTGATAATTTAATACGTCCCATCCTGTCGCCTCTCTTGTATAGCTGGAGCTGTCAAGGCCTGGAGGGGCAGAGGGGCCTCCTGGGATTCTGCAGCAAGTCAGAGGCACCACAGGGTGAGCCTCCAGCTTCACAGTGCTTGCCAGGCACCTCCTCAGGCATGTCCATCGGGGGCCTGTGTCTAGCTCCATTCTGCCACAATCCCCACCCCTGACACAAACTCGCTTACTTGTGTGCGCTCAGGCCCACCCCAGCCCAAAGGTTTGTCCTTCTCCAGAAGCTTCACTTCATGCCTACCTCCCATCAGACAACACCCAGGATGCCGGACCCATCCTCAGCTGCTAGGGTTCCCTTTGAGCTGGGGCTCAGCTGAGAGGCCAAGCCCCCCAAACCCTGGAAGCCCCGGGCAAATCTGGAGGATCAGTTGGTGGTACCAGCTCCCAAGGGAGGCCCTGTAGGGCAGGTGGGCCAGAGCTGCAGGAGTCATCCTGAGAACCCCCCCACCCCAGTTGTCCCCTTACTTCCTGCTGGTCACCCTGTTCTCTCTTCTTCAGACACCTGGGGGCTGAGGTAAAGCATTGGGCTGGGGCTTGGAAGCTGGGCAGGCCTGGGTGGGGAGGTGGAAGGACGATCCCCCAACCCCCCAGTGGTGGTGTTCCCCAGGGAGAGAGGGCACACTCTGCCCTGATGTCTGAGCTCTGCCTAACCTGGTACAGGGGGTAGGGGAGGCTTCCTGGAAGAGGTGGCAACTAAGCTAGAACCTATATGAAGGCTGAGAAGGAGTTAGCTAGGCATGGTGCACCTTGCAAAGGGAAGAGCATGGGCAAAGGCCTGGAGGTGAGAAACTGCAGGAGGTTGTCTGGTAGGAACTGAAAGAAATTTCTCTCACAGGAGCTGGGGCGCTTGGCAGGGGCCGGGGAGGCAGGGCTGAACCAGGCTGGGCCTGACAGTCATGTCGAGACTTTGTCCTTTATCCCGAGAGATCCATGGTCACTTCGGGGCTGGGACTGAGCAGTCCTGGACTCTTCAGGAGGGGTGTGTGGCTCCTGTGAGAAGAAAGAATTGTTGGGGGTGTGGAGCTGGGGTCCTGAGTACAGAAGACTGCAGGTGGCCAGACAAGAGGCACTGGTGGCCCAGGGCGGCGGCAGGGGGTACAAAAGAATGGAGAAGTCAGAATGGGGAGACTGAGGGACTTCCCTGGCCATCCAGTGGTTAAGACTCTGTGCTTCCAGTGCAGGGGGGGTGGGTTCGATTCCTGCATGCTGTGCAGCGTGGCCAAAAAAAAAAAAAAAAAAAAAGAAAGGGGAGACTGAGGCACCAAGGGGACAAAGACCTGTACATGCTTCCATAGTGACCTGGGACCTGGCTGGGGTGGCGACATTGTGGGGGGTGGAGGTTGAGCGGTGGGGAAAGGGCAGGAGGCTGCCCAGCGCAGGCCCACTTGGATCCACCCCAGGGGCTGGGAATCCTTTGTCCCCTCCCCGCCTCTCTGGGAGCAAAGCTTCTGCCTGAGGGAAGAAAAGTTCATTTCTCATCCCCTGTGGCACGGCTATGCCATGCACCACACCCACCCCACAGAGGCTGCGGTTTGGCCACAGCCCGGCTTCTCAAGAGCCTGGTGGGCAGCAGAGGCTTCCTTGGAGTCTTCTCCTCTAGATTCCGGTGGCTTCATGTGGGTGGTGTGGAAGGAGGGGGCTTGAGGAACAGGAGGGAAGACTGGGCATCACTGCCACCAGCTTCCCTCCATCCCCACCCCCCAGCCCCCCACACGTGCACACCAGCCGGCACCTAGGTGCACACACAAGAACCCAAAGCCAGATTTCACAGAACACTCCCACCGCAACCCCTATTGCCCAGCACTAAAACCCACTCACACTTCCCCAAGTTCCCTCCTCATCCTTTCTGCTTTCCCTCCAGAGAGCTGCTCCCGAGGCAAAGAGTGGCCCCCACACAAGAAAGCTACCTTCCCACCCCAAAGGACAGACCAGCATAGTTGCTCAGCAGCACAGTAGAGCTAGAGCAGACATCAGCATGAACTTCCCAGGCTTCCAGGTTGTGAAACCTGAGGCCAAGTTGAAAGTCTAGTTCATCTTCTTTGCAAGGTTCCCAAATCTCCCTGTGATCCTAGGCCTGCAGCCTGAAGCTGAGGCCCCAGTTCCAGTGCCCACCTGGGGAAACTTGGTACAGCTGGATGCAGCTAGCCAGAGTCCTCACCCCACTGGCCTAGAGTGAGGGTGTAAAGGGTCCCACATGGGCCCCACCAGAGGGCTTAGATTATATATCCCAGCCTTTGACCCAAATGCCACCCCCATCCAGAAATTCCAGCCTTCTTCACTCTTCCCTCTATTGCCCTGGGATGACTGCCTGGTGCCCACAGGCCCTGAGGGGCTGGCCTGGGAACTGGCTGTGTTTCTGGCTCCAAGGGCTCACCATTCCTGCTGCCCAGGCCTGCCCAGCAGCCTGGCCACCTGCCTAGCTGCTGTGGCCATGATGGCCACAGTCCATTCCTGCAGAATCCTGTGGGCAGAGGCAAGGCCCAGGCATGTGAAGGTGATGGGGTGCGCAAGTAGCCTAAGGGTGAGACTCAGCTCCCTGGCGAGGCTCCTCACCTGGCAACCTCTGTCTCTGCCCACCACAGGCTGCTGGGCACTGAGGAGGAGGCGTATGTCTGCCAAGGGAGCTCGCAGCCTGGGGGAGACGGACATGAAGAGCCCAGCTGCCTGTTTCTAGTGCTGGGCATAGGGCTGGGCCCTCTGCAGCCAGCATTTCAATCCATCCTCAGAGCAGCCTCAAGGGCTGGGGATTTTACAGATGAGGAAACTGAGGCTCAGAGACGGCTGGCATTTGCTCAAGGTCACACAGTGAGTTAGTGTGGAAGCTGCATGCTAGTTCTTCCTACTCTGGAGCGTCTGCACCATGTGGTTGGTGCCTCAGGAGAGGCCCTGGACAGAGGGGATGGGAGCGGGCTAGAACTGAGGGGAGGGCTCATAGGAAGCAGAGGACCTCTTTAGTTAGAGACAGGAATCTGGAAGTCTCCCTAGAGGAGGATCTTTTGCATGGGGCCTTGTTAGACGGCTAAGAGCTTGATGGAATGGCATCTTCAAGAGCAAAGCACAACTTGAGCACACCCAGGATGGAGGGTGCTGGCTGTGCAGGTACCTTGCTCAGGCTCTGCTGGTCCAACTGGCCCAACCACTTCTCTCTGCAGGCACTGCTCACTGCCCCTGCTCACAGCCCTGCCAAGAGTTGTTGGCAAACAATGGGTGAAGGCTGGGTCAGGAACCTAGGATCCCTCATCCTGGTCCTAGGGTAAAATGATTAAGGAGTCCTGAGCCCCAGACTGCTCTGTCACCTCCTCACAGTCACCTCCTCCAGAAAGCCTGCCCAGATTGTGCCTTCCAATAGGACAATTTCTAAGATACAATAACAGTGTGGAGGGTAGGTTTGTCTGAGGAGATGAAATTATCCGTGCAATTATGAGAAATTTCTACTTTTCTCTGTAAACTTGTCACTATTTTCCTTATTTGCTCTGTTTTTCATCAGAACAGCCAATGTGTGTCATTACTTCATTACTTTTCTAGGTTTCTGTGACTCTCCCTCCCCATCTCTCACCACCCCCGCCCCCCATCCAGCCCCCGTCCTCCCACCCAGGGGGCAGGCTTTGGTGCCTTGGACGACACTCTCGCCCAGGCTCCAGGTTGCGCCATCCATGAAACGGGCGTGCTCAAGTCTCCCTGACTCTCCTGGACGGAGCCAGCAGCGAACGGCAAGGAGAAGACACCACCCAGCGCCCGGGCCCAGGAGGCGGCGCCACTCCAGCCTCCAGGTGGCGGCCCGACCCGGGAATAGAGCCGGGTCATTTATAGCCGGGCCTGAGTCACGTGGCGAGGCGGACGCCTCCGCCCGCCGTTGGGAAAGGCCTCCCCGGGGCTAGGCTGGGCTGGGCCCGGGGCGCGGGAGACTTGCCTGCGGGGGCGTGTGCGCCGCGGCCGCTGCTGGGGGGCGAGGCTGTCCGGGTGGGGATCCGGGTGTGCCTGGCGGTCCTTCCCCACCCTTTCCAACTCAGGGCCACCCCTACCCGCCGTCCCCCGTTTCCCACCGGCCAAGCTGGGCACGGTGAGCTGCCCGCTGCGGAGGGAGACTGAGGCAGGTGAGCAAGCGAGGGAGCTGGTGAGGCCGGCGGCCCTCCCCGCCCTGTGGGTGACAGAGCCCCTCCGACTCCGCAGGTGTCAGAGCCTAGTGTGAGACCTGGCAGATCTTAGCAGAGGGGGTGCTGCGTGCGGGTGATGGGGGAGTAGGGGTGATGCCGGAGAGCTGGGGGGGTCCCCTGGGTCTCTGTGCCAGGGGATAGCTGCTAGTCCGTGACTGCCCCTGACAACACCAATGCCTATCCACGCCCCTTTGGTGGGCAGAGGAGTAGAGGAGCCCGAAGAGGGGACTCAGAAGAGCAGGGGCTGTGCGGTGGTCAGTGCAGGACTGGGGTAGTCCAGGGGCTGCCTGCTCTGTGAGAGCCTGGGGAAAACCCTGTGCCCTGAACTCCCAGAAAGCACCTTCCCCTTGTCTACCCCAGGTATTTCTCAAGTTTCACCCAAACATAGATGTGTTGAGGACAGAACTTGTGGACCATTAGCCGGCCTCACCAACTCTTTGGTAGTGAACACCAGCATGGATTGAGCTCTGCCCCTAGTGCCCCAGAATCTTGATCTCTTCCATCCTCTCAACCACCCACCAGGCCAATATTACTGTTCTCTTCTCCATTCCACAGATGAGGAAGTAGGCACAGTTAAGGCACAGGTCCAGGGTGGAGCCAGGATGTAAACTTGGCCTGTTCAGGCCCCTGACCTGGCACTTCCCTACCATTTGGTACTACCCCCAAGGCCACTTCCCTTACTTGTTGCCTACCCAGTGCCTGAGGCTGAAACCCCTGCCCATGGTCATCTTGGTGACCTGAGGCATGGCCGCAGGTTGGACCATGTTCCAAGTGCCCTTCTCACCTGCATGCACTACCCCCAACAGGACCCACCCAGGCTCTGCCATCCCCAGCAGTTGCCAAGGAGCACCATCCCTGCTGGCCTAGGCCTCCTGCTCCAGAAACATGAGCCCACTCTCCCTTGGTCAGGCCAGTGCTCTGGATGTGATGGGGATGGTGATGGCAGCCAAAGCTTCAGGGACAGGGATGGTGATACAGAGAAGCAGAAACAGAGAGGCAGCATAGGCAGAGAGGCCAGAACAAGGACCAACTCTTGGCAGGGATCAAGTGGGGGACCCCATCCTGCCCCCTCAGGTGGGCGAGCCCCAGAGACGGAGGGAGGTCCAGGCCTTTTCCAGGTTGCTTGGCTGAGTCCTGGCCTTCCTGTGGAGGGGTTTGAGGGCCCCCAGGGTTAATGGCCTCTGGGTGGGGTAGAAGCTGCAGGGGTCAGGCTGGCCATCCTCTGGACTAACCCTCCAGGGAGCCTGCAGGGGGACAGCCCTGGGTGGATGCTGGGGGTAGGAGTCTGGAGACTGCTCAGTGCTAACTCTGATGGGCCTGTTTCCTTGGCTGCAAACCTGGATAGGGGAAAAGGGAAAGTACCACTTCTGGGTGGCTGCTATGGACCCAGCCCTGCTTGGGGATTTATGCCCCATATCATGAGAGGCTAACAAGGGCTCTTCCGAGACTAACAGCCTGTGACTTGGCAAAGTGACCTTACCTGTGCCCCTGGCCAGTGTGAGCTGAGCCTCACCAGGTGTCCACCCTGGCTGAAACTGCACACACATCATCTCACCCAACACTTAACCACCAACATGGTTTGTCATCAGCCCATTTCACAGGTGAGAACTCAGGATAAGAGAGGTGTGGTCACCCGCCCAGGGTCATACAGTTAGCATGTGATACAGCCAAGCCTTGCTCCCAAGCCTCAGCAGGCCCTTCTAAGGTCAGTACCAGTCAGGTTGTGGAGGCACAGAAGCAAGCTCACCTGGACTGTGCCCTGGCCCACCCAGTGTGGCACCAAAGGGCAACTCCAACATGCAGAGTGGCTCCAGCTGAGCTTAGCATGGATTCCCTGGGCCCCACACAAGCCTGTTCTCCCTGGGTCCCCTGATCCCAGGGCCTGTCTCTAGAGGGAAGCCCACCTGCATCCTTTCTCTGCATTGGCCACAGTGTGGCCTGCACAGCCTCAGCCCCTTGCCCTTCTCTGGGGACATCTCGCCTCCCCTTGGAATCTCCATAGGAGAAAGATTGGCTGAAGCTAGTGTGTGCTCACAGCCCCTGAGTTCATGAGTCTGCATAATCCTGAGGGCCAGGAAAGTGCTTCCTGGTGTCTAATTTAAATCCTTCTTGTTCCTGCAACACCAGTCCTGCTTTAAAGTAGTGGTTCTCAACAAGGGGTGGTTTTGCCCCCTAGGGGACATTTGACTGTGTCTGGAGACATTTTTTTAAAATTTATTTTACTGAAGGATAGTTGATTTACAATGTTGTGTTAATTTCAACTGTACAGCAAAGTGATTCAGTTATATATATATTTTTATATTTATATATATACATTCTTTTTTTTTATAGTAGTCATCTTTTCTTTTTAAAATTTATTTATTTATTTATCTATTTTTGGCTGTGCTGGGTCTTCGTTTCTGTGCGAGGGCTTTCTCTAGTTGCGGCGAGCGGGGGCCACTCTTCATCGCGGTGCGCGGGCCTCTCACTATCGCGGCTTCTCCCGTTGCGGAGCACAGGCTCCAGACGTGCAGGCTCAGCAGCTGTGGCCCACGGGCCCAGCCGCTCCGCGGCATGTGGGATCTTCCCAGACCAGGGCTTGAACCCGTGTCCCCTGCACTGGCAGGCGGACTCCCAACCACTGCACCACCAGGGAAGCCCTAGACATTCTTTTTCATATTCTTTTCCATTATGGTTTATCACAGGATATTGAATATGGTTTCCTGTGCTATACAGTAGGACCTTGTTGTTTATCCATCCTATATATAATAGTTTGCATCTGCTAATCCCAAACTCCCAATCCATTCCTCCCCCACCTCCCTCCCCCTCGCCAACCACAAATCTGTTCTCTATGTCTGTGAGTCTGTTTCTCTTTTGTAGATAGGTTCATCTGTGCCATATTTTAGATTCCACATATAAGTGATATGGTATTTGTCTTTCTCTTTCTGACTTACTTAGTATGATCATCTCTACGTCCATCCATGTTGCTGCAAATGGCATTATTTCATTCTTTTTTATGGCTGAGTAATATTCCATTATATATATGTACCACATCTTCTTTATGCATTCATCTGTCGATGGACATTTAGGTTGTTTCCATGTCTTGGCTATTGTGAATAGTGCTGCTATGAACATAGGGGTGCATGTATCTTTTCGAATTATAGTTTTGTCTGGGTATATGCCCAGGAATGGGATTGCTGCCTCATATAGCAACTCTATTTTTAGTTTTTTTGAGGAACCTCCATACGGTTTTCCATAGTGGCTGCACCAGTTTACATTTCCACCAACAGTGTAGGAGGGTTCCCTTTTTGGAGACATTTTTATCTGTCACGACTTAAGGGAGGGGAGTGCTACTGGCATCCAGTGGGTGGAGGCCAGGGACGCTGCTAAACATCCTCCAATGCACAGAACAGCCCCCACAACAAAGAATCATCTGACCCAAGGGTCAGTAGTGCTGAGACTGAGAACCCCTGGACTTTGGAGCCAGGTGGACCTTGGTTTGAATCCCACCTCTGCCATTTACTAGCTGTGAATCCTTGGGCCAGTGGCTTCATCTCTCCTTGAGACTCAGTTTGCTCATCACCAAAAGTGGCCTTCACCTTGAAGTGCCTTGAGGACTGATCAGATTGCACACATCCAGTACCCAGCACAGGACCTGGCACTGGGGAAGCTCCATCAGTGATAGCGATTATTCTTCTTTTCCATTTTCCAAGGTGAACCTCGGCGTGTGGGAGCAAAGGTCTGGTGGCTGGTCCTGGAGCTCCCCAAGAGGCAGCCCTCCATTGCCCTCCCTCCAGTGATCCCTGGCACAGGCTGGGCCTATTGTTGATGTTGAGGGAGAGGCTAGGCTGGCCACTGTGGACCTGGAGGGAGGAGCCAGGAGGGAAACTTGATCCCAGGTGAGCAAAAGTCACCTGAAGCTCACCTTGCTCCCCTTTCCTCCAGCCCAACCCCAGGGAAGCCATGGGGTGGGGGTGGGGATGAGGACACAAATCACACTAATGAATGGAGTCCCTTAGCTCAGGGAAGTGCCATGGATTCACAGCTGGGCATCACGGAGGAGTGGCATTTGAATGGACACAACCAAGAGAGGTAGAGATTTGGGGATGTGTGGGAAATGGCATTCAGTCCCAGGGAACAGTGTGTACAAAAGACTGGTTGTGAGGAGTAGGGCATAAGCCCTATTTCCCAAATGATAGTCCAGTGTGACCTGAAGGTTCAGTTTGGTGGATAGAGCCTCCCCCAGTGGGGTAGGGGACAGGCACCAGTGCTGGGAACCTAGACATTAACCAGTTTTCAAACTAGGTCCTCCTTCTGGAACGTAGAGTAGCAGCCGCCCGGCCCACGCCCCACCCCCGCCAGCCTCCCATTTGTGGGAAGAATCATTGTAGTTTTTCTCTTTCCAGTCCAGACCACCCCCCCACCCCCCCACCCCGACACACACTTAAAACAGTTTCAGGATTCACATCTCTGCCAGGCTCTCCATCCCTGGAGGTCTCATTGGACACCCCTTCCTCCCACTCCCACAGCCCTGTAACCCACTTGGTGTGACCCCTTCTTCCCACCCATCTTCCCCAACCTAGGGTCCTCCCACCTGAACGACATGGCAGCACCTCTGCCCCTGTGAGCCCGTCTCTGCCTGCAGCCACTCTGTCCCATCCATTTCCCCCACAAGCCCACTCCACTCTAACAGCTGCAACCACCTGCTCCTTGAGAAGACTAATATCCTGGCCATGGCCTGTGTTGGCTGTGGGCCCCTTGGTCAGCTCAGGCTTCCTCAGGGATTGCCTCCCATTTTCATCCCTTAGGTCTCAGCTGGGAAGAGCTGTCCAGACTGTCCTCTAGGTGGTCCCCCAGGAGGTAGGCCTGGAACTGGAACCCTCTTCTTTTCCTCTGAAAAGTGACGTTTCTTTGGAGTATGGAGTCATTGGTTTGGTTTTCTGATCTTTGGGGGCAAGGGAATGGATTCCCTGGGCCTTACTCTTTCCCCAGACTTGAGGCCCAGAGGATACCCAGTGAATGAAATGAATGAATGAGTTATGCCAGACAACCAAGTTCTAAGTCTGGAAAGGAAGATCAGGAGCCTCCCAGAGGTGATGGGGAACTCTGAAAAGCAGGGGCAGGAGGGAGGAATACTGGTGGATCGGGGTAGGGGCTGCTCCCAGAATCGCTTGACCAGCAGCGGTGGACCATCTAGAGCCTCCCGCCCTGGAGTCTTCCCACTCGTCTCCGGGGGCAGGGCCGGGACTAGCCGGCCTGGCGGCGGGCACCGAGCCCGGCCGCGTCCGCACTCCAGCCAACAGGAAGAGAAAGAGCGAGGGCCCGGCGACGCGGGCCAGCTGGCGGGCCGGGAGTCCCGGGCGCCGGCGCTGGGGAACCCCTCCGGCGCCTCTCCGGCTCGCTGTGCGGGGCGTGGGGCGGGGAGATCGCCCCCCACCCCCCCGGCCTCAGCGTCCTCCGTAAAATGAGGCCCCTTCTGAGGGCTGGTACGTGCCCTAATGGCGGGCGGGGGCGAGGGGTGCCGGGGCGGGCGGAGAGGCCCAGACACTGAGTGGCCGGCCAGGGAATGCCGAGCCGCTAGACCCCCGGGGGCCGCGGGTGGAGGCGGGCCCTCGTGGGGGCGGGCCCAGGGCGGGGCCGCGGCCCAGGCCGGCACCTGGGTGAGGTCGCGCCGCGCCGCCCCGCCCCCTCGCACTTCCGTGTGCCGCTGCGCGGGAGCTAGAGGCTGCGGACCCGGGATCACTTGAGCGACCCCCGGCGTTCGCCCGCCGCGCCGAGGCCCGGGTGGTACCTCACCGGCCGCCGGGCCCGTCCGGGTCGGGTGCGCACCGAACCCCCATCCGCGCGCGCGCCCGGGAGCCGCGCCGAGAGCCAGACTCTAGCCACCGCGACCCCTGGCGCCTGGCCCGCGCCCGGAGGTGAGTGAGGGCCGGGCCCAGACGTGGGATCGGGCTGCCCCGAGGGCGCGCCACCCCTCCCTTTCCCTCCCCGCTCCGGTTCCCGTTTCCGAAACTGAGCCGCGGCCGGCGAAAGTCCCGCCGCGCTCCGAGACCCGCCGGTGCCTCCGTGCCGCCGTCTGTCTGTCTGGCCCTCTGTCCAGCGGTAGGGGCCGAGGGGCTCTTATCCGTCTGCTCCCGGCCCCTCTCTACCCGCGTGTGCCCCCAGCGCCTCCGAGGGTCCACCCGTCCCTTCCGAATTCCTGGGGCTCTCTGTCCGTCCATCCGTCCCCACCCCCTCAATGTTCCCCCGTCCGCCTCTTCCTAGTACCCATCCGGCTGTCCTTCGCCCTGCTTGCGCCTCATCACCCCACCCCCAGTCCACCTCCCGCCACCCCCTAGATCTTGTCCTCCGCGAGCGGCGCCCCCGGCCACGCTCGCCGCCCCCTGCCTGTCCGCCGCCTCTTCTTTTCTACCGCGGGGCCGAGGCCAGGCCGCCCGCTGGGCCTCGCCTCCCGCCGCTGGGACTCTGCCCTGCCCAGCCGGCGCGGCGCCTTCTCCTCGCTTGTTCTCTTCTTTCAGTCTCTGTGTGTTTCTCCCTGTCTGTCTCCGGGCTGGGCGTGGCTCCAGTCTACACTATCCCCTGCCCTTCCCCTCCCACCCCTACGCCCCCCAGCCCCCTTTTCCAGTGGCCCCTTCCCAGTCCAGATGCCACCCCTTTGGGGGCCCAGCCGGGAGAGGGGAGGAGGCGGAGGAGAGAAGGGGTGAAGAGGCAGGAGGTAGGCACCGGCAGAACTGCCGCACTTCCCCAACTCCTCCATTCGTCCTTGTCGGGGAGGGGAGAGCCCCACTGAGACCCCCACCAGAACCGGGTCAGAAGGATTTGGTGTGAGTGAGGCGACGTTCCTTTCTCCTCTGGCCCCTACCCTATGTGCGTGGACCCTGTCTTCTGCTCAGTTGTCCGCATCTGTCGTGTAGGTATGTTGTGTATCTGTGTCTCCTTGTGTGTTCTTTGTCACCGGGTCTGGGACTTGACCCTGTTTGTCCTTTTAAACATGTGTGACTTGCCTGTGTGTATGTGTATATATCTCTTTGAGTGTTCTGAGGCTCTGTGTGCCCTCTGCAGCTATGTGTGTACTATGTTCTTTGTCACCAGACTCCCCTCTGTGTGTTGGGACGTGTGTCCCCATGTGCCTGGAGGGTCCTGTGTTGTACACTGGGTATGTCTTGGTGGTCATGAGTACGTACAGCCCGCAGTGTTAGTGTCAGCCCACCAGGCTCATGTGTGAGTGTGTCTGTATAAGTGGGTGTATGTGTGTGCACTTACATGTTCTTGTTCTCTGCCACTGAGCCACTGTGACCAGGCTGACCTAGTCGCTGAGGGAGGGGACTGGTCCCTTGGGTTTCCTCGTTCCTGCCGTGGACTGAGCTGGGGTGTGGTGGGCAGGCTGATAGAAGGCAGTTGTGCGGGTGTGTGTGTGTGATGTGGAGGTGTTTGGACAGCTGTACCTGGCTATAGGGTGGTATGAGGGATCTGGCGTGTGACAGGAGTTTGGCTGGGGGCGAGGCTGAGCGTATGACTGGTGGGAGACTCACAGTCTGACTGTATGAAACTGTGAGGATGTGTGCTTGGGGAGTCATTGTGATTGTGGGGAACCGAGAGTGCTTGGGCGTGGGTGTCAGTAGCAGGAGGGGATGTCACAAGGTGTGTGTTGCCTGTGCCCTGGGGTGGCAGTGCCGGGAGGGAAGGTGAGAGCCCTGGTGTGTGTGTGTGTGTGTATGTGTATGCATGTGGCAGGCCGTGAGAGTGTGGATGTGCACATGACACACTCAGGCTCAGCCCTGGCTCCTGGGGAGACGGGGAAGGCCTCCATCTCTCACCTTCCTCCACTCTACCAAGTTCACAGACACCTGAGGTCACAGTGTTGTGACTAAGACCGAGGGCTCTGGACCCAGGAAAGATTTGGGCTCAAATACGCGCTGTGCCTTTTAAGAGCAAGAGCTGGGAACTAGGCCTCTCTAAGGCAGTTTCCTTATTTGCAGGGTGGAGAAAGTTGTGAGGACCAGAAGTCCTGTGTCAGAGGTCCTTTAGCACAGCCTTGGTCCATAGTGAAAGCTCAGCACATGCTAAGTCTTGTTTGGTGACCACTCACCTCCCCCAAACTGTATGGTCCCCGTTCTCCTGGGAGCTGGAGCTAATAAAAGCCCAGATAGTCCCAACCCAATTTCCTGCCTGTGATGTATCTTTTGCCCCCTCCCATCCCCTTGACCAGACTGCTTGTGGAGGGAAGATGGCTGACAGAGACCCCACCTACATCCAGCCCTGTTGAACCCACATGATACCCCCTACCAGTCTCAGCAGCAGTGATGGGGAGAGAGTGGTGGGGGTGATTCGAAGCTGTGACCGCAGGCCACTGACACCATTTAGCAGGCACAGATAATTGGAGTTTAAAATTAGAAATAACTTAAAGCACAGACAAAAAGATAAAGCTCGAGGATGCTTCAGCTGGAGGAGCAGCTCACATCTGGGGAGGAGAAACTTTTGTGGAGGCCTGGCCTGCAGAGAAAGTGCTCAGGCCTTTCAGCCAGGAGACTCAGGTCACCTTGTTGCCTTTGCTGTTCCTTCCTTTTAGGATCTCTCTGGGCCTCCATTTTTTCAGCTGTATAATGGGCACCACAGTAATGTGAGAATCACCTGAACTAGAAGGTGCAAAACAAAGAATAAAAAAGTGTCACTATTCATTTGGCACTCCCAGTGTGAGTTCAGCACAGCAGCTGGCACACCACATCATTGGAGCCTCAGTACCATCTGGGGAGATGTAGTCTCCCCACTTTAAAGATGGGACAAACTGAGGCTCAGAGGAATTGCCCCAGGCCACAAAGCGGTGGTACCTGATTGCACCCTAGGTCTCCAAGCCCACAGGGCAGGCTCTTGAAGACAGGAGGATGAGGAACAGCTTTCTTGTTGTATCTGTAGTCTGGGAATGCTCCAAGGGCTGAGACATAGTGTTCCGACCCCAATCATAGAGTGGACACATAGCCAGTGCCCTGGAAAAGTCAAGCCCAATACCTCATTTCATAGAAGAGAAAGCCAGGTCCACAGAGGCCAAGGTCTCAGAACCAGACGAGGCTGAGCCAGGCCTGTGTCAGCCATGCTGGGGCTGACTGATGGGAAGAGCCTGTTTGGTGGCGCCTCCCAGCTCATCTGTTTTCTCTTGTTCCTGCAGGTCTGCCAGGAACTGGCCCAGGTGAGGGCGGTGGGCCTACTTCTGGTGGTGGTTGTGTGGCGGTGGTGGCAGCAGGAGCCAGGGCTACAGACAAAGGGGAGCCGGGAGCCCCAGGTAAGATGGGGTCCTCTTAGGCAGATGGACAGTGTACAGGGATGACCATCCTCTTTGGGCTCCTCCCCTTCTGCCCTGGGACTGGAGTGGGGGGACACACAGAGTCCTTGGTCTGGGTATGGGGCTAGGCACCCAGAGCAGGTAGCAGTTGGCCCTGCCCCTGAGAGCTCCCTGCCTAGAACTGGCTTCTGGCCCAGGGAAGGCTTTGGCCTTGGAGCTCAGAGGCCTGGGGCCCTCCAGTGGTTTGGTGCCAAGAGGAGGTGGTGTCTGAGCCAGGGTGAGAGTGGATATATCAGCTTTTCCTTGGCCCCTTTCTCTGCCTCAGGCTGTCCTTGTCATCAGGAACGGAAACTGAGGTTTGCCCTGGGCCCTGTAGGGGTTGGACACTGAGCTGGAATGGAGCGAGGTCTCCCGGCTCCTGGCACAAGCTCTCTTCCACACCCCAGTTCCCCCATTTCCGCAGCCTCTCTGGGGCCAGAGGAGAGGCTCTAAATCCCCATCCCCAGCCCCCAGATTCAGGGTGAGCTGGGAGTCTCTAAGGAATACTGGGAAAGGCTGCACTCTCTCAGGCCCCTTATAAAGCTAAAACTTCCCTCCTTTGGGGCCAGACTTGCCTCCTTCAGCCCGCATTACAGGGGTAAGTGTGAGTTACCCACTGAGTGTCCGAAGTCCAGTGAACAGGATTCTGGGGGGCACTGGAGGGTGCTCAGGGTGGCCAAGGTGTTCTTCCCCCAGGCGTCCTCCCAGATGAACCCCTCACTCCCACCCCTACTGGCTGCCAGGCACCTACAGGTCTCAGGGGTGAATAGATGGTGGGGGCCGGGCTCCCCCTTGAGGGGAGGGCAAGAGGTCAGGGCTTTCACTTCCTGGAGGGGCTGAACAAGGGCAGGGTCTACGCTGAGTCTTCTGTTTATTCAGCCTCCCTGCAAACCTGGTGGGGAGGAGGTGATGTGTCCTTGGCTGTCTGGGGGACTCTGCTGTGTGAGATCAGGGCGCCATTCCTGCCCACCACTGAGCCTCATTCCCTAAGTTCAACTAATTAGCCTTAAAGCCAGCCCACTTTCTACTCTCAAACTTCACCTATCTCGCTGGCATAGACATATAAACACACACAGGGAGACAAGCTGAGGCGCATTCGGCACCCATACCGCATACCCACGAGTACTTGCACACGTAGCACACATGCACACACACGTACACAGGTGTTCACATGCACTCACCCGCAGGCACGCTCAAACACGCACACAGACGCTCACCCAGTCATCCGTGCACTCAGACGCCTGCCCACACATACCACACTGTGCCCATTCTGGGTCAGGAAGGGGGGGCGGTCCTTGGTCAGGGTCACAGCTCAGCCTGCATCTGGCACTGAGGGTGAGGTTTGAGGTGTGGCCGTGTGACCACAGGCACTCCAGGGGACAGGGCCACAGTGGGAGGTGAGCTCTTTCCAGGCATTCACCAGCTATCCTGCCCGCCTGGGCTAGGCCCCCAGGCTGACCAGGGCTTGGCACTGGGGGGAGGGGGGATAAATGTAGGGGAGGGGCCATGTCAGCTGTGCTGGCACCGTTTGTGGCTGCTGCCACAGAGGAGGAAGTGGGCTGCCTGTGGTCATGGGGCCAAGGTGCTCACAGGCGGGTGAGGGATCCTGTCAGCTCCTCTGTTCCCTGCAGTGTCCATGCCCGGTGCACGTGGAGTTGCTGGGCCCTGGGGACTGGGAGGCAGGCAGGGGACTTCTCCTGGGGCGGTCTGTGCACTTTCCAAGGCCTGGGCCCAAGGAGAGACCGTCCGAGGTGTTTCCGGAGGCTCACTTCCTCTGGGCTGCCCAGGAAGTGGTTTTAGAGTGGGACTGACCAGCTCTCCATCTGTGGCTTGCTCCACCCCAGCCTTGCCTCCGAGAGCAGTGTCTGGCCAGTGGATTAGGTCAACCGGCCAGGCTTTCCATGGCCAGGGCTGGCCAGGCCTGGACAGAAACTCAAGGAGTGGGCTGGGGGTGCAGAGGCCACGGAGTCCCCTGCAGCCTCCATGACCCCAGCTCCTATTTTCCTCCAAGCTGTAAGCTGAGGGTCAGAGCATTAGCTCAGGCAGGGATGGCCCCTTGTGTGTGAGTGACATCAGCTGGGCTGCATCTCTGGGATTAGGCAGCTCTAAGCGGCTGTATGAATGGGCCTGGGCAAGTGGCTTTGACACCCAGTGCCTCAGTATCTCCCTCTGACACCTGAGACCATGACAGCATCCACCTTTACCAGGTTGTGCTGGAAACAACAGATGATGTATGCAAAGTAGCCAGGACCGTGCCTGGCACGCTATTCGTGTGTAAGAAGTAGAAACTAGCTGTAAAAAGCACTCAGCACCCGGTTCATGGTAACTGTTCGAAGAACAGCAGGTGGTACTGATGATGGGATTATTATCGTCTGATGGCCTGGGCACGGGCCCAGTGTCACAGGGCCAAGTGGCTGCGGCTGAGAAGCCGGGTCTCGATTCTGCCTCCAGCGGCAATGCTGCAGGGTGGGGACGGTTCTGTTGTTTCAATAGGTTCTGCGTTCTCCGAGGAGAACTCCAGGGTGGAACAGCTGTGCCCACTCAGCTCTTCTCCCCCTCACTCTCTTTCAAAGGGAGAAAAATAGATCTCCTGACAAACGGATGCAGGGAAGGGAAAGGCAAGCCGCAGCTGCCTGCTGCCCCCTCTGGCCTCCTCAAAGCCCCTCCCCTGCCCTGGGACATGGGGCTTGGAAAAGCTGAGGCTGGCGGTGAGGGGGTAGCTGGTGAACCCTCCCGCCAGCCTGTCTGCCCTTCAGACCCTTGGAGTTGGCCTTTGGGCTGGGCAAGGGGGCGGACGTGTGGGGCTGATGGAGGCTGGAGGAGTGGGGAGAGCTGGAAATCCCCTTACACACATCCATACATACATCCTTGCCATGTGGCAGCTGGTGGCAGGGACCTGCCTGTCCCAGGGACACACAGAAGGTCAGCCCAGTGAGGGTTGGGCTGAGCTTTGGCTTTCGCTATCCAGGGCCAAGGGGCTGGGGTTCTCGGGTGTTGAATGGTAATGCTGGCGGTGTAGTAGGCAGGGGCCAGGAGCCTGGAGGGCTGGAGATGGGCAGGGGCCTCGGCTGGGAGTGTGAGGGAGGGCATCGAAGGTTTAGGAGCAAGACCTCTGCAGGCGTCGGACAGATCTGGCTTCAAATCCTTGCTTGATATTTACTGGCTGTGTACTCAAGCCAGGGACTGGACTGCTTTGAGCCTCAGTCACCTCACCTGTGAAATGGGCAGATCAGGGAGTGTCCATCTGAGACCTGAATGATGAGAAAGAGCCAGTGTGTGTTTTGGGAGGAGCAGGAAGACGGAACAGCGAGCTCAGAGGCTCCTGAGCAGAAAGGAACGTGGCTGTTTAGGGAACCAGAAGTGGTCGCTGGGGTTGGGGCCCAGGAGCAGGGCGGGGTATGGCCAGGAGGCCGGGGAGAGGGGTCTGGGCTCATAAGAAGGGAAATGGGAAACACTGGGGACTTGAGCAGGGGGTGACAAGATTTGCTTTACTGTCTTAAAAGACCTGCCTAGTCCCTGGGGCAGAGGGACCGTGGGGGCCAGAGGAGAGGATGGAGGGTAGTGAGCAGGCTGGAGCAGGCCTGCAGAAGGTGATGGTGTCTGGATGGGGTGGTGATGGAGAGAAGAGAGGACTTCGGGATGGACAGGAGGCAAAAGTGATAGCCTTGCTGTGCTGGGAAGAAGGGGAAGGTGGAAACGACCGCCAGGTGTCTGGCCTGAGTGCTGGCGCTGCTAGGAGACCAGGGGCACTTCGTGGAGAACATCAGTAGGCCTCATTTGGATGTGTTTGAGCACCTCCAGAGCTTGGCGAGGTTGGGGATCCTGGAGTTCGGGAGGGTCTGGGCTGAAAGTGAAACCTGAGAGTCGAGAGGTAGCACGTAAAGCCCGGACTAGGGAGGAGAGGGTTCAGCAGGCCTTTGGCGGGGAAGTTCGAGAGGCCCTGGGTACAGGGCTGGGGTGGCTGTCCCTTGAAGGTCCCTGCCAGGGTGCCCAGGAGGGCAGGCTTGTGGTGGCTGAGCCGCTGTTTTCACAACAGCCCCGGAAGCTTTGGATTATGTCTATGGCTGTGTTGGGTAAACAGGCACAGTGGAGTAGCCAGTCACCTAGGCCTGAGGCTGGAGCAGGTGTCCGCTTGCTGTGGGCTGGGGCTGGGAGGAGGTAGGAGGAGAACTGCAGGGTCGTTCAGTATCAGAGCTGGAGGAAGCTGAGAAGTCTCCATTGTCAACGTAGGGAGACTGAGGTCCTGAGAGAGACGGTAGCTGGCCGGGGGTCTGCCAGTGGACTCAGCTGTCTTTGCCCAGCCTGGTCTCTTTCCAGAGCAGCAGACCAGAGCAGGGTACCACAGGGCTGGGTGGCTTGAGAGAGCCCCTTTACCCACTGATCCAAGGAAGTTTGGAGGCCCCTATGGCTATCAGACAGCTGGAAATGGGCGGTGGGGCAGGTGGGGAGAGGGCCCAGCGTGAGGATGACAGCGCTGATAAGGATGACGGTACAGCTCCTACACTCAGCACCACCTCCTGAGCAGGGCAAGATCATCCCTTTCACAGATGACGCCAGAGGGCCTTGGCCAAGCTCGCAGGGCACCCAGGGTAGACCCCATCTGAACAGACCTGTCCAGCCTACAACCAGCCCCTGCTCTCCAGTTCCTGTGTTCACTGCCCACCGTGGGATGGCACACCATGGTCCTGTCTCTCTCCAGCTTTCTCCTGATCCCTAAAGTGGGGAGGCATCATCTAGGCCCTACTCACCTTGTGGGGATGGATGGCAAAAGCCTTAGATGGCCATCTCACCGTCTCTCAAACACAAAGGCTGTTGTCGACAATCAGGAAAATCACAGGGACTCTAGAAGGAGGTGCACAGAGAGGGGCTGAGGAATGGACTGCGGGCCCACCTCTGTGGGGGCTGGTGGAGGAGCCGTGCCCTCTGTCAAGCACGTACCCTGTCCTGCGGGAGGCCAGACGGGCAGTTCTGGGGCTAGAACCGGAGAGTCCCTCTCTGCCACCCTGGGGTCTGCCCCGTTGGCTTTGTGGCTTTGGGTGAATTACCCACCCTCTCTTTGTCAGGTTCTGCCCAGTGAGTCTGGAGCTCCGTGGAGGTCCTGTGTGGGGTGCCCGCATGGCTGCTCTACCTGCACAGGTGCACCCGCCCCTCCTCCTGTGCGCCAGGCCTGTGACTGCACCTGTGGCCCCCAGCCTCGTCCCCAACCTCCACTGACTTCCCCTCAGGCAGTGGGAGGCCACCCAGCGATGAGCCTGACCGGCCCACTCCTTCCCTTGTACACTTTGGACTTTGCCCCAGACCAGGAGGGACTTTCTCCACCTCCCTCAGTGGGCAGGCCCAGCCTGCCTGATGTCCTGCTGCCCTTCCCTCCCCTGTCCCCAGTTGTCGTGCCCCACGGGCTGCAGGATAAAAAGCTACATTTGGACTTTCCGGTGGCAGACCGTAGTCAGGCACGTGTGGGTCCTTCCAGGCTTGTGAGTTGATCTCTGCCAGCCTGGAGTGTCTATGTGCCTGTGTGCTCGCGGCTCCCTGTGTGCACACAGATCTCTCTGTGCTGGTGAATGCGTGAGGGTATGAATGTCCTGTGTGATCTACGTGGGCTTGGATGTCTGTCAACATGTGAGAGCTGGGGAGCAGGGGTGTCTTTCTCGGTGTGTACGTTACTGAGTTGTCATAGGATTGTGTATGTGCCTATGGTTACAGCTGTGTGTGTATGTCCAACTGCAATCAGGGCTCCCCACGTGTAACTGTGTTTGGTTTGGTGGGTGTGCCCGTGTGGGCACACACGTGTGGTTATTCTGGGAAAGGCCCTGACATACCCCCCACCCTGGCTCCTCACAGAGGCCTCTTGTCCTCAGTCTTGCCATGAAGGGGCTTTTGTTCCCCTCTCAGGGGTACCTGGAGCCCTCCCTCTGGCTGAGCCCAGGGCTTCCCCAGTCCTAGGGCCAGCTGAGTGGCTCAGGCCTGTGCCTGCTGTGGACTGTGCCCCACACAGGTCCTACACCCAACACGGGCCGGCAGGGGTGAGTGTGAGCCAGTGACAGCCAGGGTCCCAAGACCTGTCCCCCTTACCCTTCCAGACCCTCTGGCCAGATGGGCCCGTGGCACCCTGGGCATCTCTCAGATTGAAGCCCTTCCTAAGGCACACCCCCTCCCCTGCCCCTGCTGACAGGCCCCTCCGGCCCCCATTCTACCCCAGGCCTTCTCGCTGCCTGAGCAGCGGTCATCTTCTCTGTAATTACACACTTATGTGGCTGTCCCCTGTGAGGCTGTGAGTTCCATGGGCCTGGTGTGTCTTGTCACTGTGATGCCCGCTGGCTGGGGGTGACCTGGGACCAGGCTCGGCCTTCGAGACCTACAGTCCCCACCCTGTCATGTGCAGAATCTTGTCGCCACAGGCATGGGTTTTCCTGAGGGAAAAGCCAGGTGTTTCACTGGTTCTGAGGGAAGGACAGTTGCAGAAGGTTCAGTTGTGCTGCCCAGGCCTCACCTCTGATTCCTATCAGTGGGCCGGGTCGGCCGGCAGTGGGGTTTTTGAATGTCCCCAGGACAGTCAGATGTGTCGCCAGAGCTGACAAGGCTGAGCTACAGGCAGACACCCAGGTCCTCTGCTGAGTGTGATCCCAGACACATGCACAGGGTACCTGCTGGGGCACGTGAGATGGAGGGGCAGCTGATTTCCTGGCAAGTGGGGAAGGAAGGGCTGGACTTCAGAGCAATGTGTAAGGATATGGAGGAATTCAGGGAGACATTCTGGCTGAGGGAGCAGCCTGTGCAAAAGCTGGAAAGTGAGGCATGTGTTCACAGAGTAGCCAGGGGTGAGATGTGAGGTGGTGGGGAGGCCAGGGCCAGGCTGAGGGATGGGCCTTCTCCAAGGACAGTGGGAGTCCAGGAGGTTCGGAGCTGTGAGAAGAATGGACTGGGGAGGGACCGGGAGTGGTGACAGGTAGTAGGGGTCACTGGGAAAGGGGAGGAGAGTCCACGGCAGTGGGTGGTCTGTGTGGGGCGAGGGAGGGGCTGAGAAGGAGTCTGGCTGGGGGATAAGGTGCTAGTCCTGGGGGAGAGCAGGGGTGGGGAGCATCCCCTGCTGTGGGACTTGGCCATGACCTGAGACCATGGCTGGTCCCTCTCCCAGGACATGGGGGCTGGGGCACAGGCCCTGGGGGAAGGGCCTTGGAGGGGTCTTGCTAGCCCTTCCCCTCCCCCACCCCCTGTTCTTGCTGAGCCCATTTCCTGGGTTGTGAAACCCCTGTGGCCTCCTTAACTTGCTTCTGTCTGGGAAGGCCATCTGGGGAAGCCAGCCTCCCAGCTGAGCTGCTACCCGCCTGCCTGCCCTGCCCGGCAGCTTCTGCCACGCCCAGCCCCCTTGCCCTGTTGCAACCCTGCCAGGGCCAGCCCTGCTCCCTCCTGCAATCACACTGCCTCTCACTCTCCTTCCCTCCCACTGCCTGGGCCTCCTGTGTCCTCCTTCTTCCATTCATCCCTCAAGACTGATGTGGGCCGGACCTTGAGCTCCCCCCAGGCAGGGTCTGTGTCCCTAGAGGGCCTAGGCCGACACTGCCCCACTTTGCTTTGCCGCCACCGCCAGCCTTGACCGGCAGTGGGTGGTGGCCTTCCGTGGGCAGGTGACAGGGGCTGCCCCAGGCTGGGCGGGTGTGTGTGGGGAGGGTTGCATGGGAGGGGTGTACCCCCCTCTCCTCAGGGGTCTGTTCAAGGGAACCAGACCCTAGACCCACTAGGGGCCTCAGGTGGTCCTACTCACCCTTGCTTTGCTTGACCTCAGCCTGCCTCCTCTTGTTCCCCGGGCAGACTTTGTGAGGGAGCCCCCCTCTACATTCTCACACTCTCCCCAAGAGCCTGCCCAAGGCCTCTCTTCTCGGGCCCTGCTTTGCTCCTCTGTCCAGCAGGCATCACCCTGTGGCCTGTGAGGCAGAATCAAATGTCAGGGAAGGACTAGGGTGGAGGGGACCCGGCCCTATCTGGGGGCCAGGGGACCCTCATTGCAGGACCCGGTTCTCAGTTCCCCCACTCTGTACAAAGAGGAGATGGACATGTCAGTTTCTGAAGGCCCATCTCTTGGGAGATATTTTTGGCTTGATGGGTTTTATTTTTTACCTCTAACAAAATTGTTATCCAACAAGTTATATGTGATTGTTGTAGGAAAATGAGAAAATGCGTTTTTGTTCCTGATAGTGCCCCTCAGGCCACGCCCCCCGCCTGCCCCCTTTACTGGAACACACTCACGCACACACACGTGGATGTGTAATGTGCATACTTGTCCTCCACGCCCCAGGAGCTTCAACTGGCACAGTCACTGGTCACCTCGAGGTCGGCCTTGCCCACTGCCCCTGACTGGCTGGGAGAAGGTTTCCGCTGCCCTGGAGGAGCGGGCTGCCTGTTCTGGTCCGGCCTGGCCCTGCCTTTCCGTACTTCTGGGCTGTTGGTCTAGGGCAGGGTGGGGAGCAGGGCCAGCAAGCCCTCATCTCATGGGGCTGGGATGCAGCCAGACCTTCCCCAGGTTTTAAGAACTGGAGTCTGTCCCAAACAGCTGGGTCAGGAGAAAAAGTAGCAGTTCAGGGGTCTGTACCACCCTCTTTGTACAGTAGCGGGGGGTCCCCAAGGTCAGACCTAGGACCAGCCTGGAGGGGGTTGGGTGGTCAAGCACAGGGGACCTGTCTCCTGGTGCCCTCACCCCTCTTCTTGTTTACTTTGTCCTCATGGGTGTGTTTGTGTGTATTGCTCCCTGCACATTTATCTATCTCTACCTCTGCCCCCTCTTGCCCTTCATCTCCTCTTCCTGACGTGGCATACCAGAAGAATGTGGGCTGCAACGTCAGGCAGGCCTGGATTCAGATCCTCCTTCTACCACTTACTGGCTCTGTGATCTTGGGCAAGTCACTTAGCCTCTCTGATCCTGTTTCTTCATCAGTAAAATATCCACCTCCGGGACCTGCACAGGGATAAAGTGAGCTAATGCCATTACAAGGTTGGTCTGGCGTATGTTGGCCTCAGAGAAGGATGATCTTTCTTATAAGTGAGGGTACTGATTCACACCCAGGCCCTTTGACTCCCAAGTCCGGAGCTCTCTGCTTCACGGGGCTGCCTCTGCTGTGGGCTAGAGAAGCAGGAGAGTGGAGACTTGGAGTCCACAGGCGGTTGGGAAAGGCCTGGCTGGCCTCAGCTGGCTCCAAGGAGCTGGTCCCCATGGAGGCCTGTGTGGAGTCCAACCTCTGCCACCTCCGTGGCCCTGCAGAGTGGGGATGAGGTTGAGCCAGTGGCCTTCCTTTGGGGCCTGTGGACCTGAGCCAATTTGCATGGGGGCTATAAATAGTTGGCCTACCTTGCTTTTGTGCTGTCACTTTACCCCCTGGCCTTCCCACCAGTGTTCAGATGCTCTGCAAGGTAGGTGGGCAACTCTGGCTCTGCTGTGCAGGGGGGTCCTGGTGTGCAGGGGCCCAAGACCTCTTTCAGGGTCACATGGCCATCAATGGAAGAAGATGCCAGCTCGTGGTGCCTGTCTTCCTCTGGGGGTCCAGGCGGTGCAGTTGAGGTGGAGGAGGTGATAGAACCTGGCCAGGGCCCATGCTCTAGTTTTCGTCCTTGGTAGTTGGGACTAGGTGACCTAACCCTAGGGTTACTGCCAAGTAGCCCCAGGGCAGCCCGTGGGTCCTCTCTCCCACGGCGCTGCGGCCTGGCTGTGCAGGTTTGGGGCCAGGACTGGGGCCTGCTGTGGTTGTGGTTTTCCCTCTGGTGGCTTCTAACTGACTGCGAACAGCAACTGCTCCGAGTGTGCTGCAGAGCTGGAGGGCAGGCTGATGATCCTGTCTCTGCCTCACAGCCCTGGGTGGTCCATGGACGGCTCCTGCTGGGTGACCCGGAGCCCATGGGCCACCTGGACTGGGCCCCGAGGGGAGGTGGGGGAAGGGTGGAGGAGGAGCTGGCCGGTAGGTGTTGGGCTCACCTGCTACTCCAGGATGAGCAGCTCTGTTCCTGGAGACTTGGTTTCCCCGAGAGGTAGAGTCAGTTATCAGGACCGTCTTCCCAGGCTACGGGGGTGGGGGGGTGACGTGGAGTGGATGTGGCGGGGATGTGCGTGTACTTTGTAAGCGGTGAAGGAAGGTGCACAGATGAAAGAGGGGTGCTGTAAGCAAGAAGGGGTTGTAGTGGTAAGAGGCCCCCGCCCTAAGGCTGTGGGGTTGGTGTTGGCTCTCGTCCTATCCAAGTTCTCATCATCGTGACAACCCTGCAGCGAGGGACTGTTCCTCATCTGGAGGATGGGGATGACTGAGACTCAGGCCAAGTGACCCACAGAGTCCCACAGCCAAGGCAGTGTGGGTGATAGGATCTTATACCCAGGCAGCTTGCCCATCATTTTGCCACCCAGGGCTGCCCTGACCCCCTCTCCCATACGAGCCCAGCCCCCTGCAGCACAGCTGCTCCTCCTTTGTCCCTGCCCACCTGCCCCCTCATCCTCTGAGACACTCAGGAAGTTCATCACGGCCCCACCTGGGTCTCGAGGTTATCCTATTGGGAAGCATGAGGCTGAGCCACGTCTGCCGGGGGTCAGGCCCTGGAACGCGGATGCAGGCACATGGCAAGTGTGTGCTGTGCAGGGGCCCTGCTGATGATTCTGGACCCCCAGACCACACAGGGTGGCAGGAGGGGCACGATGTCCTTTTGCCTAGAAGTTTGAGACACTCACCCAGGCTCCTATGCACGCTCCCAGCCAGGCCCACGCAGCTCGCTCTCCACTTCAACATTGGCTGAGTGCCCACTACCTGCCACCCACTCACACGTCCTCGCAGGCACACACATCTCCATGGCTGTGCAGTCACACCCACACATACCGCCCCTCTCCCCCCAACACCAGCTTGCACACTCATGCCTGCTTGGGCCCCGGGAGGAAGCAGCAGCCGCCCACAGCTGGCTTTCCCTCCCTGCCTGCTGAGGGGTCACTGTGGCTGGCCTATCTGGTCTCAGACGTGAGCTCACACACCCACTCTCACTCCCTCTGAGTAGGAGCCTGGCCCGGGCAGGGGACGTGGTGGGGTCTGCCCCGCATGGTCCCTCCCCTCCACTCTGGCTGCAGGCTTCAGAGGACTGGCCGGGCCATTGGGCTGGGGTGTAGGCTGAGGTCAAGGGTTTCCTGTGAGCTCATCTGGGCTTGGAGCTGCCAGCAGGCCTGGCTGGTACTCTGCAGCCATGTGGAGGAGCTGGGGGAGCTGTCCCAGGGCCAGGGTGGCTGTTGCCCGTGCACACAGGCGCGTGTGTGGGTAAGAGTGCGTGTCTGAGTCTGCCTCCGTGCCGGCTTATGTTCAGGATGGAGCAAATACGTATAAACGGGGAAGAACGTTAGCGAGCGTTCCTGCAGCCACGGCTGTGGAGCTCCCGCCTGTGGGGCCTAGGCCCGGAGCCAGTGTCTGTGCAGGTGTACGAGTGTACACCTGTGGGCTTGCACAGCTGAGCATCCTCCACGAGGACAAGACGAAGGACCTTCAGGGCCACCCGTAGTGATCCTCGATTTGAGGAACTGTGAGGAATGGGGGCGTGTGGGGCCAACCTGTGTGGTTTAAGAAGCAAAGTCAGCGTTACATTCGACATTAAAGTAGTTTTATATTTGGAAAAACTTAGTCTGAAAGTGCGGACAAACTTCCAGGTAGGCGAGAGCGCCTGACCCCAAGGGGCTCAGGTTCAGAAGTGTCAGGCACGCTGATGTGGGTGGGGCCTTTCACTACCCTGGTCCCAAAGTGGGTGCTTAATTAGTAGTATCCCAGCTTTGGGTTCTGGTTCAACCTCAGGATTTCAGTTTCCCATCTGAAAAGTGGGGGTGATCATCTTGGCCCTGCTACTTGTCTTGGCCCTACTTGTCTGCCTGGGTGGTTATGAGCAAAAAACCAAGGAGGGCTGCATGGGGCAGGGTACAGGGAGGGAGGGGTGCTGTCCTGCCCATCTTGGCTGGCACCGAGGTGCTATGGCCAGCACATACTAGGTAACAGCCATTGGGTATTAAAGGAGGCATTGAATGACTGACTCCCTAAATGAATGACATGGGAGTCACAGGCTCACATGCCTCCAGGGCCTAGATAGGATTTGGAGACAAGTGGAAGGGGGCCTCTGAACTGGAGTCAACCAGCAGGGGTGCCCAACAAAGGGGGCAGTGCCAGCCAGATATTGCCCAGTAGGCCTGATGTTGCACCTTCCAATTTCACTAGGGAGGCCGCCAATCTAGTCATACATAAAACTTCTGAATTTTAATGGTGGCAACTAGGACTAGTGCATTTTAAGCACCATGTGGGCCACATTCAATGCTGTGGGAGCCCTGGGGGGAGCGGATACCTGACCACCTCCCAGGGCTGTCCCTGCTGCCTGCCTCACACCTTCTGTCTCCACAGCCCTGCTGCAAGCCCCAACATGGCACCGTTCTTGCGCATCTCCTTCAACTCCTACGAGCTGGGCTCCCTGCAGGCCGCAGACGAGGCAAGCCAGCCCTTCTGTGCTGTGAGGATGAAGGAGGCACTCAGCACAGGTAGGGCCGCAGGCACTGGCAGCAGCTGCGGGGGGGGGGGGGGGCGGGGAAGCCAGGGCCAGGAAGAGGCAATGGAAGGGACTGTGCCTTGTTCTCCTAGAGCCTCTGAGGGATCCTTCTCTTCCTTGTCCTCGTCTCCCTGCCCAGCTCAGCTTGCGATGCAGGACAACAGAGGCTACTCACTGCCTGTAGGCCCTCCTGCACTGGCTACATGGAACCTTCTGTGGAGCTCAGGGCTTCTGGCTCCTCCCCCACTGGTTGTTTCACCCAAGAACAGGCTCCCTGCAGGAGCTCCACATGTCCATCTGTGCCAGGCCCTGTGCTAGGCACTGAGAACACTGCCATGCTCCAGGGCTGACCAGGCCCTGCCCTCATGGGGCTCACAGTCTGGTAGCAGAGCCAGACAGTGAATCCTGTGATAGGGAAGTCCAGACGAGGAACCATCCCAGGCTGCAGTCAGGGAGGTCATCCTGGAAGAAGCAAACATCTCACGCCATTCCTTCTTGCTTCTGCCCTCACCTGGTGAACCCCTGGCTCATCCCTTAGGTCTCAGCTGAGCTGTCCCTTCCTCTAGGAAGCCTTCCCTGACCCTTAGGTTGGGTCAGGCCACCTGACCATGGGCAGGTCTAGAACCAGTGACCTTGTCCTCTTCAGTCTCATGACAGCTGTGATTTAATGTTCACTTGAGGGGTGAACTGATTCATGTCTCTGCCCAGGACTGGGACTCTAGGAGGACAGGTACCGTGTTCCTTGCCTCCAACACCATGGCTGGCATGTGGGAGCCTGTGGCGGTGTCACTGAGTAAATGTCTAAGGGAAGGTGACATCTAAGAGGGGCTGGAGGAAGAGGGAACAGCAGGAGCAAAGGCCCGGGGTGGAACCTAGCAGGGCACCCTGGGGAAACTTCCAGCGTTTCTGTGCTCTCATGCGGATTGTGAGTGAGACGGGGCTGGTGAGGCGAGCAGAGCATGGTCATGAGGGCTGAGGAGTGGAGACTTGGGCCCTGGGGGAGAGAGCAGGCAGATTCCATAGGATGGAAGGCTGTGGGAAGGCCTGGGATTTGAGGCACAGAGGGGCCCTAGCCCGACCTTGCCTTCCTGACCCGTTGCAGAGCGTGGGAAGACGCTGGTGCAGAAGAAGCCCACCATGTACCCCGAGTGGAAGTCCTCGTTCGATGCCCACATCTACGAGGGTCGCGTCATCCAGATCGTGCTGATGCGAGCCGCGGAGGAGCCAGTGTCCGAGGTGACAGTGGGTGTGTCGGTGCTGGCCGAGCGCTGCAAGAAGAACAATGGCAAGGCCGAGTTCTGGGTGAGGGGCACAGCCACAGTCACGCATGTGTGTGGGCAAAGTGAGCGGGTACGGCCGAGGGCACCCGGCTGCTCCGGCCACTGGGGCAGCTCTGTAGCCGACAGCTTGTGTTCGAATCCTGGTCCTGCGATTCATCAGACCCTTCGCCTCTCTGAGTCTGTTTCTGAATCTGTAAAAGGAGAAACTACTAAAAGACCTACGGTGGGGTCAGTTCTGATGAAACGAGCAGCTGGATGCAAAGGGCTTACTGCAGAACCTGGCACGTAGGCGGTGCTAAAGAGAGCCCTCCTTGGTATTACAGCTGCTTTTTTCCCTTTTAATTTTGCAAAGGCAGGATGTGCACATAGTAAAACATATCAAGCTGTATGAAAGGGTGGGTCCTAGTCCCAACACCAGGTCCCCCTTCTCAGAGAACCCCATTGTTCCCAGTTCTGTTTGGAATCTTCACAGATATTCCAAACCCAGGCAGGCATCGGGGAACACCAGTTATGATCTTCCACAGCAGGGGGGGTCGGGGAGGAGAAGGCTCATGGCCCGCCACTCACCTGCTGAAACCTGGACTCTGCACGCACACATGGCCATATGTCCCTCGTGGCCACAGGATGTCAGCGCTGGCAGGGCATCCCTGCCCCCTGGGGTTACATGTGGGCTCCTGCAGCCAAGATGTCCCCACCAGGAAAGACCTGTGACCATGGAGACTCTACTCAGCCTCCAGTGAGGGGTGAAGGAACTGGGCCGAGAGAGGTTGGCCCAGGGCTGCACCCACCCTTGAAGAATCAGGCAGAGACTGCTGTTGTGCTCTCTGTCCACTACCCCAAGGGACACTGTCAGTCACCAGGCCCTGGGGGAGCTGAGGGTCTTGCCCTTAGGACGAGCCAGTCTGTGTGAGGAGACTGGACAGACAGAGCCCCCGACAGAGAGAGGGAGAGAGAGAGAACCAGCACGCTGTGTCAGTATGCGTGTGTCTGTGTGTCTGCATGTGTGGGGGGATGCCGTGCCTCCATTCTAAGATCCTTGTGAAGCGGGCAGCCGGGGTTGGGGGCGGGGAGTTTCCCTTCCCACTCTGTTCCTGGGGCCATGTGGCCTAGCTGGGTGTGGGCTGGATCCTTTCACTTCCCCAAATGTAATAATACCCCTGGGTGAGGGCTGGGGGCGGGGCTCAGGGGTGGGGCCCTGCCCACTCTGGGCAGACAGGTGTCTGACTAGGCCGCCGGGACTCCCTGGCCCTTCAGGGACCAACCATGGGGGCGGGTTCTGAGTCTGGCTTGGCCCAGGCCTGCCCTCATTGACTCCCCCACCCTCACCCCTGCAGCTGGACCTGCAACCCCAGGCCAAGGTGTTGATGTCTGTGCAGTATTTCCTGGAAGACATAGGTAAGCCCCTCCCTACCTGGGCTGGGGACGGAGGTTCAGAGGCCAGAGCCAGAACAGAGGTTTAGGAAAGCAGCCTCCATTGGCGCTCTGTCCAGGACTGCCCTGGGAGGGACTGAAGGGGTGTGGCCCCTCCCGTGGGCTGGGGCTGACTTCACTGCTACCCGGCCCCCAGATTGCAAGCAGTCAATGCGGGGTGAAGGCGAGGCCAAGTTCCCAACGATGAACCGCCGTGGAGCCATCAAACAGGCCAAAATTCACTACATCAAGAACCACGAGTTTATTGCCACCTTCTTTGGACAGCCCACTTTCTGCTCTGTATGCAGAGACTTTGTTTGGTGAGACTGGCTGTATCCGCTGGGGTGGGGTGGGTGAGGGAGGGCCCCCATCCCCGGTGCTTCCCCTCACTCACCCTGCCTGGGCACTTGTCTTTCAGGGGTCTCAACAAGCAAGGCTACAAGTGCAGGCGTAAGTGTCTCCACAGCCCGGTTTGTATGCACATGTGTGTGCACGCATGTGCCTGCATGCCTTCACAGTGAAGCCTGTGTCCCTGTGTTGGGACGGTGTGTCTGGATGAAGCCTGTGCTTGAGTGTGTGCACGTGAGGCTTTCCATGTGGTAGTGTGTGTGTGGACGGCGGCTGCGTCAGTGAGTGCTGGAGCCGGCGTGTCTCTTCCCAGCGCTTCCTGTTCAGTGACATCACGTTGGCAGCCTGAAATAGGCCCTGGTGGAGTATGTACATAGAATCTGCCAGTGCTGCACATCGGGGCTCTTTCCCCCCAGAGAGGCTATTAGACCTCTGCCAGCACATCCCTGGCTGCATGTGTGCTTCTGTTGAGAGCTGTGTGCATCTGGTACTCACGTATGAGCACACCCTTCTCTACGGCCGTCGGTGCATGCATGAGGCAGTGTGGACCGGTGGTGGTGAGCACAGGCTCTGGAGCCAGCCTGCCTGGGTCTGAATCCCAGCTCTACCACTTCCTAGCTGTAGGACCTTAGACAAATTTACTTAACCTCTCTGTGCCTCAATTTCCTCATCTGTAAAATAGGGGCAATAGAGTCATTGTGAAGATCAAATGGGATAAAATATGTAAAGCTGTATTTTAAGTGTGGCTGGTGCCCGGTAAGCATTCTATGTAAGAAAGTTTGTCATTATACATGCTGTGTACGTGTATCTGAGTGCCTTTGTGTTGGGGTGCATCTGTCAGTGTGTGTGTGTGTGTGTGTGTGTGTGGGTGGGTGGGTGGGTGGGTGAGAGAGCTTAAGAGCTGTTTGCTGTCCTGAGCCACAAAGAGGGCTCCCCTGCCTCTAGTTCTCTCACTGCCATGCCCCCCTCCCTGCCCACCGGGACTCCTTGAGCCTTTCCTAACCTCCGAGACTCCCCCAGATCGACCTGTCCTCCCCGCCCCATCCTTCCCAGACTCCTCCCACAGGGACTGACTGGAGGAGAGAAAAATCAAGCTCTAGGCTGAGGGCTCCGTGTGGTGAGGGTTTGGGCGGTCGGGGAGCACGGGGGCTTTGTGTGGAGGGCAGGACTGGGCCGGGGGGCGCCAGCTCACAGACTCTGCCCCTCCGGGGCCTTCCCGTCCCCCTCCTGGGCCTGGGCCTCCTCAAGAATGCAACGCTGCCATCCACAAGAAATGCATCGACAAGATCATTGGCCGGTGTACGGGCACTGCAGCCAACAGCCGGGACACCATAGTGAGGCCGGGCCCAGGGCAGGGCGGGAGGAATTCGAACTCTCCCCACCCCTTCCCTGTGGGGTCACCCTTCCTCCCCGTTTTCCTTCTTCCTTCCTTCCCCTGGCTTGGCCCCTGGGATCCCTGGATTTCCCAGTCCCCATGGAGCCCTCTTGGGGATCTTCCCACGCATGGGGTTGGGTCAGGGAGAGTTAGGGGGTGAGGAAGGGGCTGGAGCTGGCATGTGACCCTTGACCTGTGACACCCCGCACCCCTAGTTCCAGAAAGAACGTTTCAACATTGACATGCCACACCGGTTCAAGGTTTATAACTACATGAGCCCCACCTTCTGCGACCACTGCGGCAGCCTGCTCTGGGGGCTGGTGAAGCAGGGATTAAAGTGTGAAGGTGCGTGCCGGCTAGGGCGGGGGCTGCGGCGGAAGTGGGAGGGGGGCCCACCCGGACCTCGGAAGCTGAGACCAGCTGAGGCTGCCTTTGCCCCCTCGCTCGGGGACTCTCACGTGGGTGAGGCCTCCTGGCCCCTCCCCACTGGCCCGACTGACTGCCATTTACTGCTGTGTGACCGTCAGAAGGTGGCCCCACCACTGAGAGCTCCACGCAAGTATAAAACAGGCGTTAGAGTAGAGTCGGCCCCAAAGAGTCACTGAGGGGAAAGCGGGCGGAAGGTGCTCGGCCAGGGCCCGTCTCACACCAGCTCAGCACGTGCTCCTAGCAGGCCCTCCCCCACCTCAGGCTTCACTGAAACGAGAGCCATCTGGAGGAAAAGTGACTTGCCTAGCTTGTCCCAGACATTTGTTTTTTCTTTTTCTTCTTTAAATAATGAAAGATTTGAGGTGCTCGTGATGGCTTCAGATACATCTTTTTCTAAAGGCAGGAAACCCAGCAGACGCTGCCAAAAGCCCTCCTCTCTCCTGCTCTCTCCTCCATCCCTCCCTGCCCTTGGCTGGGCCTGGGACAAGGGGACAGTTTTCTTGGAGCCTGCTGGCTGCCTGCCTGGGCGGGGGCCCTGATGGCTCTGCTTCTCTCCCACCCCAGATTGTGGCATGAACGTGCACCATAAGTGCCAGATGAAGGTGGCCAACCTCTGTGGCATCAACCAGAAGCTCTTGGCCGAGGCCTTGAACCAAGTCACCCAGGTGGGCAGGCACTGTGGGAACCCTGGACAGAGGGTGGCAGGGTTGGGGACGAGTCAGGGCTCATGCCCACTCCTGGGGAACTGCAGTGAGGGGCGTTTATACATAAGACCCTACTTCTGGAAGATCCAGTTCAAGGATTGGACATTAGAGGGTGGTGGGCTTGTTCTCCTAAGAAATTAGTTATTCAAGCAGTGCTTTTCCTGAGGGTGAACCTGGATGACTGCAAGGTTGGAACACTTGGAACTAAAGCCTTTATGTGTATATGTTGTTTTTTTTTTTAAAAAAAGAGTTTACCTAAAATCTCTTTTTCCTCCTTTACTTTTTTTTTGTTTAAATTAATTAATCTATTTTTGGCTGTGTTGGGTCTTTGTTGCTGCATGCGGGCTTTCTCTAGTTGTGGCAAGCAGGGGCTACTCTTCGTTGTGGAGCACGGGCTCTAGGCGCGAGGGCTTCAGTAATTGTGGCTCGCGGGCTCTAGAGCACAGGCTCAGTAGTTGTGGCACATGGGCTTAGATGCTCCACGGAATGTGACATCTTCCTGGACCAGGGTTCGAACCCGTGTGCCCTGGATTGGCAGGTGGATTCTTAACCGCTGTGCCACCAGGGAAGTCCAGTGTGTATATGTTTTGTGTGTGTTTGGGTATGGGTGGAGCTTGAAGGAGGCCACAGAACTTTAAGATTCTAGAATCTATCACAAGTGAGGAAAAAAAAAAACAAGTGAAGGCAACACAAATAAAAATCTATTGAGTAGGTGGTTGGGAAGTTAGGGTTCAATTTCCAGAACTTTTGTTTGTAATCAGTGCCTTCCAGACCACCGAGCGTCTCTGTGCCGGAAGTGTGTGTGTGTGTGTGCATGTGTGCACGCGTGCTTGTTCACACATGTGTACATGCACATGCACCGCCTGGGGTCCCGGGCTCTGTACCTGCTGTCACCCATATTGAGGGTGGAGTTATGGATGGTTGGGGTCCCCCCTCTGGGTTGGGAGTTCTGACCATGGTATGACCTCTGGCCCCCCAACCCCTACCCCTTCCAGAGACCTGCCCGGAGGTCAGACTCCGAGACTGCAGAGACTGTTGGGATCTACCAGAATTTTGAGAAGAAGCCAGGAGTCTCTGCAGATGATGTCCCAGGTGAAGCTCTGCCCATTCCTTCCCGGAAAGCCCCTACCCCCCAACACCAGCATGGGACCCAGCCTCTCCACACAGTTGAGTGCAACCGGAGAGGAGGCACTTCTGTGGGGAGGGACCCAGCAGGGGAGGACCACCCTCTGGACATGAGACATGAGTCTGAAGCAGCTGTCTCTCGGGCAGGAACTGGGACCTACGGCAAGATCTGGGAGAGCAGCACCAAGTGCAGCATTGAGAACTTCACCTTCCTCAAGGTCCTGGGCAAAGGCAGCTTCGGGAAGGTGAGGGCCCCATGGCCCTGGGGCAGGCAGCCCGAGGGACCTGGGCTCGGTAGCCAAGGGGCACCTGCTTCCCACCCTCCCTGGGTGCTTCCGGGTTGGGTTGGGCCATGCGCCCTGACCTTTGGTCCGAACCTCCCCTGCTCAGCACCCCTGCCCATCTGTCAGGTGCTGCTCGCAGAGCTGAAGGGCAAAAAGGAATTCTTCGCCATCAAGGCCCTCAAGAAGGACGTGGTTCTGATCGATGATGACGTGGAGTGCACGATGGTGGAGAAGCGGGTGCTGGCGCTCTCTGGGGAGAATCCCTTTCTCACCCATCTCTTCTGCACCTTCCAGACCAAGGTGCTGGCCCGCCCACTATCAGTGCCCCTGGCCCACAGCCCCCCTCAGTCGCTCAGGTCAGGACCATGTCTCCCATTGAGATTCTCCAGGGCAGGGCCCAGTCTTCTTCCTCAGACCACTTAAGGCCACTGAGTCCCCCTTCCTCAGACTCCCCAGGGCAGGGCCGTTCTTCCCCCCTCACATCCGCCAGGGCAGAGTTGCCCCCTGCTTCCTGTTGGGGCTTGCCCCTAGTGGTCCTCAGTGAAGGAGCTTCCTGCCGCTTTCTGTGCCTCTGCTCACCACTCTCCCCCCGCAGGACCACCTGTTCTTTGTGATGGAGTTCCTCAATGGGGGCGATCTGATGTATCACATCCAGGACAAAGGCCGCTTCGAGCTCTACCGTGCCACGTACGCGAGGCCCTGTTGGGGGAAGAGCCCTCTGCCCATCTGCCTTCCATTCCTTCTTCCCTCCCCCTGGTGAAGCCAGCCTGGGCTGGAGCTGGGGTTGGAGAGACTTGGGGTGGCCAGGGCCATCCCCCGCCCCGTGTGGGAAGCTAGGGGTGAGGGGTGAGCTGTGGCTGCGAACACAACCTAGACATGCCAGGTCCTGTCCCCTCCCTGGGCCTCAGCGGGTGGGTGATCCTGCACAATGCAGGACCCAGGTGGGTGGCCCCCAAACTAGCATGCACCCTCAGACTGTGTGTGTGTGTGCACACAGGCATATCTATATAAATGCATACACTCTTAGGACAGAGAATTGTCTCATTTGGAACTTTTTTCTTCACAATTTTCTCTTCTGCCTTGACTACCAGCCCCTACTTGCCTGATACAAGATGTGCTTGATCAGGACCAGGTTGTCCGTGGAGTTATTTTCAGCATTTCCTGTCCCTCGGGGTGGGGATGAAGACCCAGGGAGAAGCAGGGGCTGCTCACAGAAATCTCAGGACACTTGGTGTGTGTGTGTGTCTCATCCAGGTTTTATGCGGCTGAGATAGTCTGTGGACTACAGTTTCTACACCAGAAAGGGATCATTTACAGGTGCGGGGATCGGAAGGTGGGGCGTGTTTAGGAGGGGAGGCCCCAACCCCATCATATCCTCTGAAATGCTCTGAGTGGATCCCAGTCCAGCTGTGGCCCCATCTCCTCTTGGAGTCGGTCTTTAGTTGGATATTTGCTTAAACCACCTACTCCATTGCTACAATTCCTTGTGGCCCCTTAGCTGAGGCTGGCACAGCTCCAGGGACTGGGAACTCCCTGCCCATACTCGACACCTTTGGCGGGAGCGTAGCACTGACTGGTATGGTGTCTCCCTCCCTTGGAGCCATTGGTCTCCCTCTGCAGCTGCATCCGAGCACTCTGAGCTTCCACCAGTGGGGTCTGGTTTCATAAATTCTCACCCAATAAATGACAGTCCCATCCTGCCATGGATTAATATGTACTCATCCGAAAGGCTGAGGCCGTGCTGTGTGTACTATTGTGGGATGATCCCAAGGTACGTTGTCAAGTGGAAAACCAATCCATGGGACAGTGCATATTGAATGTTAGGGGCCAGGCTTTAAAAGTTGGCGTGAGATGCACATTGTAATGTGCTGTCCGTGCCTGGACTCAGTCTAGGGAGGGCCTGGCAAGCGAGGTTAGTGGAAGATGGGCCTTGTGCTGTTCTGCTTTTCTGGTGCTTGTTACCGTGTGCCTAAGTTATCTACTCAACTACCTACATAAAATAGACGGGCTCCCTGCCCTTGTGGAGTCTGACAAACCTGAGTCCAGGGCGCTTCCACAGCTGACTAGCTGGGTGACCCTAGGCAAGTGATACCACCTCGCTGAGCCTCATTTTGGGCTTCAGGAAGTAGGATGGTGTGTGTCCAGCACACAGCACACAGTAGGCGGCTTGCAGGAAGCACCTGTTTTTAGCACCTCTTTCCCCTCCTCTTCCTCATTCCCTCATCCCCTGGAGAGAGTCCTAGGCTTTCCAGGCTGACAATGGGGACATGGGAGGGGACTACGGGGAGGAGGGGAATTGGACCCTAACGACTCCTTTTCCTGTCCCCTCCCCGCAGGGACCTCAAGCTGGACAACGTGATGCTGGACAGGGACGGCCACATCAAGATTGCTGACTTCGGCATGTGCAAGGAGAACATGTTCGGGGACAAACAGGCCAGCACCTTCTGCGGCACCCCTGACTACATCGCCCCCGAGGTGAGTGGCACCCTCGCGGCCCCGCCTCTGGCCGACACCTTGTCTCCACAGGGGGTGGGTGGCGATGTCCGAGCCACAGCCGAGAGGCTGAGGAGGGCTGGCCGGGGCTTGTGCTCCAGGGCCCCCTCAGCTCCGGCACCCCCTCTGCCCCAGATCCTGCAGGGCCTGAAGTACTCATTCTCCGTGGACTGGTGGTCCTTTGGAGTCCTTCTCTATGAGATGCTCATTGGTCAGTCCCCCTTCCACGGTGACGATGAGGACGAACTCTTCGAGTCCATCCGTGTGGACTCACCGTATTATCCCCGCTGGATCACCAGGGAGTCCAAGGACATCCTGGAGAAGGTAGGAGCCCCTGGGCTGGGCTGGCAGGGGCAGGAGCTGGCAGACGCCAGGTCACGGGAATGCCAGAAGCCTCCTGTCTCAGGGATGGCAGCCTCACCAGTGCTCCGGTCCTAACACATTGGGGGGTCACTCTCTTGCCACATTCCTGGGACCTCCTGTCTATGTTCCCTGCACTGAATCAGCCTGGCATAGCAATGATGGGCTTGGGGTCAGAAGACAGATAGACCTTAGGCTAAACTCTGAGTCTATCTCCTTATCTACAAAATGAGGCCAGAAGAGAACCTTTCTCACAGAGTTTTGGGGAAAAAAACATAAATGTATGATGCCAGGCAGATGGTAAACACCCAGTAAGGGCTCCTGCTTTTACTCACAAGTCCCACCAGCTTAGAGTCCTGGCAGCACCAGTCCACGCCCTGTTTCTCCACCGGACATGGGACCAGAGGCCAGAGAGGACTTCTCAGCCCCAGAGGCCCTGGGCTGTGACACCAGCCTGGGCTGGACCAGCCTGGGCACCCCTTGGCCTGCTTGGGGGTTTTCTGAGGCTCCCATTTCCTACAGCCCTCGGGTGCTAACCAGGTTACCTGCTGCGTTGCAGCTGCTTGAACGGGATACAACCAGGAGGCTGGGAGTGACAGGGAACATCAAAATCCACCCCTTCTTCAAGACCATCAACTGGGCTCTGCTGGAGAAACGTGCAGTGGAGCCGCCCTTCAAGCCCAGAGTGGTACGTGATCCCACTCCAGTGGGGGCTGCCCACTCAGTGTTGTCCCTCACTGCCTTCCGGGGTGGACTCCTCCTGCTTTGCCCTGCCTCTCTCCTGCATCATTCACATGCTCTCCTCCTCTCCCTTCTTCTAGCAAATCTGCTTTCCCAACCTTTGGCACACTGAGCCACAGCCTCTACGCTCGTATCCTCACCATCTCTCCTCAGTCAGTCATTCAACAAACGTTGGTGACAGTGGATCCAGCCACCCTTTAGCATACATTCTTTAAAACCCACTGTGTGCAGGGGAGTATGCTTTGGGGATCAGAGTTAAGGCCCCCCTCCCTCCATCTACCCATCTATCCAATCCATTTTCCAAAAAATATCGGAAATGCTGAGTGGCCTCTGGGTGCAGAGCACTGTGCTGGGCTGCATAGCGAAGTGGGAGGCCCAGTCCCAGAGCTAGAGGGGCCCCAGCTCCTCAGAGAGATAGGAAACTTGCACACTGATGGTCATTTATGATAAATGACAGCAGTACAAGACATGTCACAAGGCCACACACAATCAGTTGCCATTGGGAGGGTCTGTGGGCCGGTGCCCAAGATGCAGAGATCGGGGTGGGTCTGAGAGGACATGGGATGTCGGCAGGGCTGGGGAAGCTCGGCCAGGCCAAGGGCAGTTGGGAGGTATTCCAGGTAGAGGAGGGATGGTTTGCATAAAGGCCTAGAATCTAGAGAAGCCGCCAAGGAGCCTGCAGGAGAGCAGAGGCAGGCTGGACTTCTCAGAAGTTGAACCCCGTGGCCCTTCTCTGATCGCAGCTCTTCCCTCCCTTCCCCTTTCTCTCCTTTGCTTCCCCTCTTCTGTCAGGACACGCTGTTCCCACTGAGCAGCCTGCGTAATGTGTTTGTGTCTTGAAGCCGCAGAGCACTCCCCCATTCCAGGGATCTCAAACTCAGTGCCTCCTGCCCTGGGCACGTCACTACCAGGCCAGGCCAGCTGTAGGAAAATCACACAGCCTGCTTTCAGTGTCTCGCTTTTGATAGAAAGAGGGATAGATTGATTTTAAATAACACCAGGCAGCTGATCGGCAGCCCCTGTTAGTGGGAAGTGGGGCCTGTGATGAGCTGGCCAAGCGGGTTTCAGCACCAAGAGTGGGCGGACGTGCCAGGACATGGGCCCAGGGCTGCTCTGCTCTGTCAATTTTCAAAAGAAGCCAGAAACCAGGATTTTTATGTCAAATTGCCCAATTTTAAAATATTGGCTCAAATGCCATTAAAACCCATGGCTAGTCAAAATGGTTGTACCTGCAGCTCAGTTTGGCCTGAGGGCCACCAGCTTAAGACCTCTTTCAATCACCCTTTCATTGTACCTTCAGAAGCAGAGAGTTGGCAAACTTTTCCTGTGAACAGCCTAATAGTAAATATCTTAGGCTTTGCAGGCCAGATAGTCTCAAGGCAGCCATAGACGGTATGTCAGTGAGGCGGTGTGGTTGTGTACAAATAAAACTTTATTTATGGATGCCGAACTTTGAATTTCATTTAATTTTCACATGTCATGAAGTGTTATTCTCCTTTTGATTTTTTCCTAAACATTTAAAAATGCAAAAGCCAGCCTTAGCTTGTGGGACCTACAAAAACAGGTGGTGGGTGGGCTTTGACCCAGGGCTGTGGTCTTCTAGAACCCTGCTTGGGTGGATGTCCACCTTTCCTCCTCCAGGCCCCCTGCTGGCTTCCCTCATTCCCTTGGTAACAGCATCCACCTTCCAGAGGAAAGACTCCCTTTTCTGTTCTAAATAAGGACAGCTCTGGCTTGGCCCAGCCCAACAGGGATTATGGCTCCGGGAATGGGTTCCCAGAACCTCGGGAACCCATTGGAAGGTTGCCCTTTGGGTCCCACTTACGCACCCCTGCCTTCTGCTTGCAGAGGTCCCCTGGAGACTACAGCAACTTCGACCAGGAGTTCCTGAATGAGAAGCCGCGCCTCTCCTACAGCGACAAGGACCTCATCGACTCCATGGACCAAACAGCATTTGCCGGCTTCTCCTTTGTGAACCCCAAATTCGAGGGGCTCCTGGAAAATTGAGGTTGCCAGACATGTGCCCCCAACCCACCCCAGCCAGGGAGCCTGGGTCAGCCAGCACGGCCTGCTGACCTGGCCCAGGCAGAGCAGGCGGGGCCCCCCACTTCATCGGCACCTGCCTGTCCCCCACGATAAGCAGCAGTGTGATTGTCATAATTTCTGCTGCTGCCTGTCTCCCTCGTCCCCCAGAGAGGCCTCAGCTCCTGTCTGGCTGGGCTTTCATGGTACTTCCTCTGTGAATTGTATGTGAATTTGCTTTTCCTCTGCTCTCAGAGGGAAATTGTAAATCCTGTGTTTCATTACTTGAATGTAGTTATCTATTGAAAAAAATATGTAATATATATATATATACACGCACATATATATATATATATATATATGGGCTGTATATATTGCTCAGTAGAGAAAAATGTGGGGGACTGGTGATATGTTGATCTTTTAAAATATATATATATTATATATATGATGCACGCCCTCCCCACCTCCCACCACCCCCCCCCAAAAAAAAAAAAAAAGGAGCACAAGCTGTTTGAACCATCAGGTTCTTTTATTTGTGCGTCTAAATAAACACCAACTGATACCGACTTGGCTGTCGGGACACGTTTCTCCCAGAAAGCTGGTGGCTGCTGCTCCCACTTCTGGCAGCTCTGTCTTGGAAGTTAAACCGAGCTGTTAGCTGCAGATGCAGACCCCTGGGCTTTCATGCAAATGTGTTTGTATTTATGGGTTTCCTCTGGCTCCAGGGCCGTGGGCCAAAAACAGAAAACTTTTCTGGGTGGCTGAGGGAGCCCCAGGTGTGTCTGTGGGGTGATGGGAGGAGGTGGGACCAGCTGCAGAGAGTCTATCTCAGAAGAGTGAGGGGCGAGCGCTGAAAAGCAGGACAGTGCAAGGTCTGGCTGGGAGACGTGAGCAAAGTCGTCGAGGCCAGCCCAGACTGGGGAGGAGGACGGGAGAGGAAGGAAATACAGCTCAGGCTTCAGACAGCTCTGGATTCAAATCGCAGAGTAGCCAAAAGATATGGCTTTTAAGATGTAACTTAATCATTTGAAACCTCCATTTCCTCATCTGTAAAATGGGGACAAAGCAAGGCGGTACTCGGTGTAACTCCTCATCTCACGTTTGTCCCCGCCCTTGCCACAGAGGAGTCTGTGTCTGAGTTCTAGAATCTATATCTCAGGAGCTCTTTCCTACCTGGGGACAGGGAGGGGAGCAGGGTAGGAGAAAAAAGAAAATGCCGAGTGGCCGGGTTGAGGTTGAGAAACTTGCTCAGTGTGCCCGTTTGCAGCGAGGAAGCTGGTGGCAGCCGGTGTCCCCCTGAGCGTGCAGCTCTCTGTCCCCACCACTTCAACACCCACTCTCGGCTTCCTGTTTCGTCCTCTCCACCTCTCTCTGGGCACAGGCCTCAGGCAGGGCCCTCCCTCCAGCCCCTCTGGTCCAGCCCCCGGCCCTCGTCCCTGGTGGTGAGCGAGGTGCCCCCAGCGCCGGATTGGCTGGCCCTGGCAGCCAAGCAGCTGACTTCCAGCAAGTTCATTTTTCTGGGCTGAGGTACAAGTTTCCACAGCTGGAGAGGAGCCGGATAAGGGGGGGCTGGTGCTGCGGGGTTTGGGGGGCGAACCCCCCCCAGAGAGACCTAAGTGTCCCCCTGTCTTCTCCACCTGCCATCCTCTCGGGAAACACTTGAATCCCTGCTCTGCGTCCAGCAGTGAAAGCCCCAGAAGTGGGGCTTTGTCCCCTTGGGCTCACAGGTGGGGGAGACAGCGTGACATGGGCTGTGCTGGGGAATGCTGGGGCTGTGAGAGCCCAGAGGAGGAGCCTGGGGACCCCTGTTCCCTACTTCTGTTGCACAGGCCCCAGAAGCCCCCGGGGTGGTCCAGAGTGTGTTTAGAACAGAACTACAGTTGGTGAGTGAATTCAGAGCCTCTCCCATCGTCCTGCAGCTCCAAGGCAGAGCCGTGCAGCCAGAGCCCGTTTCCTCCTGTGTGGGCTGGGAGACTAAGTCGTTTTTCAGCCAGAGGCTGTGGAGGGTGGCGGGAAGAACGGAAGTGTGAGTTCTACTCTGCTACCCACACACTGTAACCACCACGAGTTTCTTCCTTAGGCCTCAGTTCCTCATCTGTAAAACGGGACCATTACTCCCTACTGGCTCTTGGAGCTCCCGGCTCTGGGGAACCCCTCAGAGACTGATGCTCAGTACCCCATGGGGCTGGGCAAAGCCTGGGGGACGGGGAAGCAGCTGCCAGGGATGCTGCCAAACTGCCTGGGAAGCTGTGCAGCTCAAGGCCTGTTCCCAGAGTTGCGTAGGCACCAGGCCTGACGGGTGGCCCAGGAAATGCCTCTCGTGGTGGGCCCGGAGCCACGCTTTCACTGGGATCTGGGGGTCTGGAAGGCGGCCCTCCACCTGCCAGGTAGGTGGGTAGGCAGAGCAGCGAGCTTGGCCTCCACCTGAAATGTGTACCAGGCCTCACACTCAGAGCCAAGCAAACACAGATGCAGGAGGGCCTGGGGGCAGGAGCAGGGCTCTGCTGTCAGATACCCCTGGTTTCAAACCCTGCATGTCCCTGGTTGTGTGACCTCAGTGAGTGACAACTTCCCGGAGCCCCAGTTTCCTTTACTGTAAAATGGGGACGCAGGCAGACTTCATTTTACTGCACTTCGCTATACTACACTTTGCAGACATCACGTTCTTTACAAATTGAAGGTTTGTGGCAACCCTGCGTGGAGCAAGTCGATCGGCACCACTTCTCCAACGGCATTTGCTCACTTTGTGCTTCTGTGTCACATTTTGGTAATTCTCTCAATGTTTCAAATTTTAAATTACTATTATATTTGTTATGGTGATCAGTGATGTCTGATGTTACTATTGTAATTGTTTTGCAGCACCACAAACTGTGCCCATATAAGAACTTAATCCGAACTTTCCTGGTAGTCCAGTGGTTAGGACTCTGCACTTCCACTGCAAGGGACATGGGTTCAATCCCTGGTCGGGGAACTGAGATTCCACATGCCGCACAGCGCAGCCAAGAAGAACGCAAAAAGATAAGAATCCACCTGCCAATGCAGGGGACACAGGTTTGAGCCCTGGTCCGGGAAGATCCCCCATGCCGCGGAGCAACTAAGCCCGTGCGCCACAACTACTGAGCCTGCGCTCTAGGGCCTGCAAGCCACAACTACTCTAGAGCCCACGTGCCACAATTACTGAAGCCCATGCACCTAGAGTCGGTGCTCCACAACAAGAGAAACCACCGCAATGAGAAGCCTGCACACCGCAACAAAGAGTAGCTCCTACTCGCTACAACTAGAGAAAGCCTGCGTGCAGCAACGAAGACCCAACACAACCAAGATAAATAAATAAATTTATTTTTTAAAAAAGGAAATACATTTCACAAGGCTATAGCTGCCACACATAGTGATTCCTCTGATGGATCTGAAAATTGAAAACCTTTTGGAAAAGATTTACCATTCTAGATGTCATTAAGACATTTGTGATCCATGGAAAGAGGTCAAAATAACATTAAGAAGAGTTTGGAAGAAGTTGATTCCAACCATCATGGATGACTTTGAGGGGTTCAGGACTTCAGTGGAGGAAGTCACTGCAGATGTGATGGAAATAGCAGAAGAACCAGAGTTAGAAGTAGAGCCTGAAGATGTAACTGAATTTCTGCAATCTCATGATAAAACTTTTAACGAACGAGGAATTGCTTCTTATGAATGAACAAAGAAAGTGGTTTCTTGGGATGGAATCTACTCCTGGTGAAGACGCTTTGAAGATTATTGAAATGACAACAAAGGATTTAGAATATTACATAAACATAGTTGATAAAGCAGTGGCAGGGCTTGAGAGGATTGACTCCAATTTTGGAAGAACTTCTACTGTGAGTAAAATGCTATCAAACAGCACTGTGTACTATAGAGAAATCATTCATGAAAGGAAGAGTCATTTGATATGGCAAGCTTCATTTTTGTCTTATTTTAAGAAATTGTCACAGCTTCCTCAATCTTCAAGCAACCACCACCTTGATCAGTCAGCAGCCATCAACATCGAGGCAAGACCTTCCACCAGCAAAAAGATTACAACTTGCTGAAGGCTCAGATGATGGTTAGCATTTTTTAGCAATAAAGTACTTTTTAATTAAGGTATGTACATTGTTTTTTAAGACCTAATGTTATTGCACTTAATAGATTACAGTATAGTGTAAACATAACTTTTATATGTACTGGGAAACCCAAAATTTTTTGTGACTCATGCTTTATTTCGGTGGTCTGGAACCGAACTCGTAATATTTCCGAGGTATGCATGTAACTATGCTGATGCTCGTGGACTAGGATGATTTCTGTAAGTGCATCCCACGGTCTCAGGACACAGTAGATGCTTAGTAAACAGCAGCCACTGTGACCCCATCCCCTCAAGGGGATGAAACATGCTCAGGATAGCGGGCCTGTCAGCTGCACATTGGAACCCATGGGCCTTTTGACCAGACTGCAGGAGGGCACCTTGGCAGTTTCAATTAAAACCTAAAATGCGGGAATTCCCTGGCGGTCCAGTGGTTAGGACTCTGCGCTTCCACTGCAGGGGGCACAGGTTCGATCCCTGGTTTGGGAACTAAGACCCTGCAAGCCATGTGGCGTGGAATGAATGAATGAATGAATGAATGAATCCTAAAATGCACCCACCCCATGACCCAGCAATCCCCCTTCCCAAGCAGAGCTACCCAGAGGAGTCTCACCCACAGGCCCCAGGAGGCTGGCCCAGGATGCCCACCACCTCATGGATTAATTGGGAAAAACTGGAAGCAAGCAGAACACCCAGCACCTGGGGAGGTGGTTAAATACTTTCCTGATGTGGAAAGTGGTGCAGGGCCAAGGAATCAAGATGAGCAAGTTAGAGAACCAAAACTTCAGAGTGATTCCACCCTGTGGTTCCATGTGCCAGCTCGTGAGGGCACCCAAAGGTGGAATGAAGAATGAATGAGTGAATGAGTGAATGAATGCATGGGCTGCGCAGACCACAATCCCTTTAAGGCAGTGGCTCTCACAGTCAGCGTGCAAAGCATACTGATAAAACACATCCTTTATGCCAAGTTCTAGCCAGCAGGTCTCAGCCCTGACTGTACATAGGAATCCGATGCCCAGGCTGCCCCGCGTCTAGTTCTAGGTGATCTCTGGAAGGGACCCCACATTAGTATTGCTAAAGCGCCCCACAGTCCAACGGGCACCAGGATTGAGAGCCAGTTGGTTGAGATCTGGGAATCTGCATTTCGCCCAGTCATCCTGGTGGAGCAAGGAGATGCGGCTGTGAGCGGGCCACACCCTGGAAGGTGAAGTCGCCAGCCAGTACCGCCCAGCCCCTGTGTGTGGAAGGCTCCACCGCTGGACCCTGGGACCCCCTGCGTGAGCGCCCAGCACAGGCGGAAGATCGGTGGGCCCTAAGGCACAAGGGAGGGAGCCTGCGGCGGCCCCGGGAAGCTACAGCGCCCTCTGGTGGCCGGCGGGCTTGCAGGCCCAGGGAGGACCGTTTTGTGCCAGGTACAGTGCTCGGTTCCTAACCCACCTCCCGTCATTAGTCCCTGGGGAAATATTCCAGCAAGGAGGTGCCCGAGGACCATTTTGAAGAGATTCAGAGATGTGGAGGTTACACATCTAGACAGCTCCCCTGGCATTAAGAGGGTCTCTGGGCTGCCCCAAATCTCAACCCCATTCTTTAGCATCCATCACACAATTAGAATCCCATTTCCTCAATTTCTTCCTTACTAAGGTGTGAATGACTGATATGAGCTCCCCTGCCCCTGCTCTGGGGACATGGGTAAGGAGTCGGTAAAACAAGGGTGGCTGCCAATCCTGCCTTGTGACATTAGAAGCGACAGGTGACCAAACCCCAGGAACTCAGAAGTCAATGTCCTCCAGCTGGCAGGTGGCATTGGCCCACTGTCCCAGCTGAGGGTTGGGACATGGTTCAAGAGCAAGACAGCTGTGGCCAGCCACAGACCTTTAGAAACCTGCCATCAATAGTATTGGCAAAACCTCTCTGAGCCACTTCCTGGATTTAAATCATGAGTTGAGAAAAAATTAAGCCAATTAGACCCACTTTGCATCAATGATAAGTTCAAAATAACTCATTTCACAAAATGCTTGCATTTTAAAAAATCAATTACAGGGAAAAAAACGTAAAAAACACAAACACATGAAGGCTAAACAATACATTACTAAATAACCAAGAGATCACTGAAGAAATCAAAGAAGAAATCAAAAAATACCTAGAGACAAATGATAATGAAAACACAACGATCCAAAACCTACGGGATGCAGCAAAAGCAGTTCTAAGAGGGAAGGTTATAGCTATACAAGCCTACCTCAAGAAACAAGAAAAATCTCAAATAAACAATCTAACATTACACCTAAAGGAACTAGAGAAAGAAGAACAAACAAAACCCAAAGTTAGCAGAAGGAAAGAAATCATAAAGATCAGAGCAGAAATAAATGAAATAGAAACAAAGAAAACAACAGCAAAGATCAATAAAACTAAAAGCTGGTTCTTTGAGAAGATAAACAAAATTGATAAACCATTAGCCAGACTCATCAAGAAAAAGAGGGAGAGGACTCAAATCAATAAAATTAGAAATGAAAAAGGAGAAGTTACAACAGACACCACAGAAATACAAAGCATCCTAAGAGACTACTACAAGCAACTCTATGCCAATAAAATGGACAACCTGGAAGAAATGGACAAATTCTTAGAAAGGTATAATCTTCTAAGACTGAACCAGGAAGAAATAGAAAATATGAACAGACCAATCACAAGTAATGAAATTGAAAGTGTGATTAAAAATCTTCCAACAAACAAAAGTCCAGGACCAGATGGCTTCACAGGCGAATTCTATCAAACATTTAGAGAAGAGCTAACACCCATCCTTCTCAAACTCTTCCAAAAAATTGCAGAGAAAGGAACACTCCCAAACTCATTCTATGAGGCCACCACCACCCTGATACCAAAACCAGACAAAGATACTACAAAAAAAGAAAACTAGAGACCAATATCACCAATGAACATAGATGCAAAAATCCTCAACAAAATACTAGCAAACAGAATCCAACAACACATTAAAAGGATCATACACCACGATCAAGTGGGATTTAACCCAGGGATGCAAGGATTCTTCAATATATGTAAATCAATCAATGTGATACACCATATTAACAAATTGAAGAATAAAAACCATATGATCGTCTCAATAGATGCAGAAAAAGCTTTTGACAAAATTCAACACCCATTTATGATAAAAACCTCTCCAGAAAGTGCTCATAGATGGAACCTACCTAAACATAATAAAGGCCATATATGACAAACCCACAGCAAACATCATTCTCAATGGTGAAAAACTGAAAGCATTTCCTCTAAGATCAGGAACAAGACAAGGATGTCCACTCTCGCCATTATTATTCAACATAGTCTTGGAAGTCCTAGCCACGGCAATCAGAGAAGAAAAAGAAATAAAAGGAATCCAAATTGGAAAAGAAGAAGTAAAACTGTCACTGTTTGCAGATGACATGATATTATACATAGAGAATCCTAAAGATGCCACCAGAAAACTACTAGAGCTCATCAATGAATTTGGTAAAGTTGCAGGATACAAAATTAATGCACAGAAATCTCTTGCATTCCTAATGATGAATGATGACACTAATGATGAAATGATGACACTAATGATGAAAAATCTGAAAGAGAAATTAAGGAAACACTCCCATTTACCATTGCCACAAAAAGAATAAAATACCTAGGAATAAACCTACCTAGGGAGACAAAAGACCCGTATGCAGAAAACTATAAGACACTGTTGAAAGAAATTAGAGATGAAACCAACAGATGGAGAGACATACCATGTTCTTGGATTGGAAGAATCAATATTGGGAAAATGACTCTACTACCCAAAGCAATCTACAGATTCAATGCAATCCCTACCAAATTACCAATGGCATTTTTTACAGAACTAGACCAAAAAATCTTAAAATTTGTATGGAGACACAAAAGACCCGGAATAGCCAAAGCAGTCTTGAGGGAAAAAAACGGAGCAGGAGGAATCAGACTCCCTGACTTCAGACTATACTACAAAGCTACAGTAATCAAGACAATATGGTACTGGCACAAAAACAGAAATATAGATCAATGGAACAGGATAGAAAGCCCTGAGATAAACCCACGCACCTATGGTCAACTAATCTATGACAAAGGACGCAAGGATATACAATGGAGAAAAGACAGTCTCTTCAATAAGTGGTGCTGGGAAAACTGGACAGCTACATGTAAAAGAATGAAATTAGAACACTCCCTAACACCACACACAAAAATAAACTCAAAATGGATTAAAGACCTAAATGTAAGACCGGACACTATAAAACTCTTAGAGGAAAACATAGGAAGAACACTCTTTGACATAAATCACAGCAAGATCTTTTTTGACCCACCTCCTAGAGTAATGGAAATAAAAACAAAAATAAACCAGTGGGACCTAATGAAACTTAAAAGCTTTTGCAAAGCAAAGGAAACTACAAACAAGACGAAAAGACAACCCTCAGAATGGGAAAAAATGTTTGCAAACGAATCAACGGACAAAGGATTAATCTCCAAAATATATAAACAGCTCATGCAGCTCAATATTAAAAAAACAGACAACCCAATCAAAAAATGGGCAGAAGACCTAAATAGACATTTCTCCAAAGAGGACATACAGATGGCCAAGAAGCACATGAAAAGCTGCTCAACGTCACTAATTATTAAAGAAATGCAAATCAAAACTACAATGAGGTATCACCTCACACCAGTTAGAATGGGCATCATCAGAAAATCTACAAACAACAAATGCTGGAGAGGGTGTGGAGAAAAGGGAACCCTCTTGCACTGTTGGTAGGAATGTAAATTGATACAGCCACTATGGAGAACAGTATGGAAGTTCCTTAAAAAACTAAAAATAGAATTACCATATGACCCAATAATCCCACTACTGGGCATATACCCAGAGAAAACCATAATTCAAAAAGACACGTGCACCCCAATGTTCATTGCAGCACTATTTACAATAGCCAGGTCATGGAAGCAACCTAAATGCCCATCGACAGACAAATGGTTAAAGAAGTTGTGGTACATATATACAATGGAATATTACTCAGCCATAAAAAGGAACAAAACTGGGTCATTTGTAGAGATGTGGATGAATCTAGAGACTGTCATACAGAGTGAAGTAAGTCAGAAAAAGAAAAACAAATATTGCATATTACCGCATATATGTGGAACCTAGAAAAATGGTACAGATGAACCGGTTTGGAGGGCAGAAATAGAGACACAGAAGTAGAGAAAAAACGTATGGACACCAAGGGGGGAAAGCGGCGGGGGGGTGAGGGTGGTGGTGTGATGAATTTGGAGATTGGGATTGACATGTATACACTGATGTGTATAAAATGGATGACTAATAAGAACCTACTGTATAAAAAAATAAATAAAAGAAAATTCAAAAAAAAAAAAAAAAAGCCCCAGTTCTTGGCAAAAACTAAAATCAAATGACATGAAAGGTAGTAATTCCCACTGTCACAAAATTCCATTGAAATTTGCCACAGCAGCAGCAGGAGAGACAGATGCCTGGAGGTCTCCCCTTCTCCACCCCCTCTTGTTTGGTCTTAGGGCCACACTAAAACCTCTCCCTCACCCCTCAGGACCTTGCCCAGCATGTTCCAGAGGCAGAGCTGGAGAGCCTCCTGGGAGACCCCAAATGCGTCCAGGATGCAGATACACAGGTTGGGCTGATGTTTCTTGAGCAGCTACTAAGGTCAGATCCTGCATTGGAGGCTTTTCTAGTGTATTTGTGGTCATGTCTCTGAAATGAAGGCTGGACTCGTCAATTCACTCTGTGAGCATTTAGTAAGCGCTGACTGCATGTCAGGGCTCTGCAGGATGGTGGGAAACTGCGCAAATGAGGAACAGGCTTGTGGTCTCCTGGGGGAGGCAGGTCTGTAAGCAATTTACAGTACAGGGGAGGGTGGGGGTCAGGGTGTCCGCTGGGGCTGTGGGTGGAAAGAGGAAGCACCGGCTCTTCCTGGGAGGGCAACAGGGACTGGAAAGGCCTCCTGGAAGAGGAGACATTTAATCCTGAGATCCAAAGAATGAGTAGGTCCCACTGTCGGACCTGCAACACTTTTAAAGTCTGCTAATACCAAGTTTTGCTGAGATGCAAAGCTGCGGGTCCCTGTTAGCAAGCGTGGGAACGTAATTGGCCTCATTCCCCCAGAAGGCAACTTGACACCCTTTGGGACTGCTGAAGACCCAGCCTTCTTGCTGGAGAAAGTCTTGGTCGCGACACTGAGAGCCACACAGGTAAGATTTTTCATTGCCACACTGTAAAGTGCAAAAGTGGAAACAACCGAATGTCCACACAGGAGACTAAATGGAGAACGGGAGGTGAGTTCATGCAGTGGGTATGGAGCCTCCGCCTTCACAGTGGACAGGGCTGCCAGCTTCAACACCGACTGACTCTCAAACCCACGTTAAGAGGAAATGTGGAAGGATATGTGTGGGGTGATGAAATAGGGCAGCGCAGAGCTGCACGAGCTCAGGGATGCAAGCTTCTGTGTGAAGTGCCCAGAACTCCAGGAGTCAGAGGGTGCAACCAGGACGCAGGACGCTGGCTCCTCTGAAGGGTAGGGGTGGGGGGAGACCTGGGCTCCAGAGGCTACGTAAGGGCTTGGCTTCTGTCTGTAATGCTTTACCTCTTTCAAAAAAATTTTGAAGCATGTACAGAAAACCATCAGAGGTTCATAGCGCTTGGTGGAGGGTCTGCCGATGCTTATTTTATCCTCTGTGCTTTATGCTCAAAACATTTCATAATTTTTAAAAGTATTTTTTTCAAGAACAGGTAGGCGTTCTGTCTCTTGACCTGACTGCTGGTTACCCAGGTGTCCCTTTCTAATGATTTGTTACACTGTACATTTGTGCTATGTGCTTTTCTTTACGGAGGTGACATTTCACAGCATTTTAGAAGTTAAAAAGAATGAGTAGGCAACAGGGTGGGGTCGGGGAAGCGGTCCCAGGCAGAGGAACTGGCAGAGCCAAGGCCTGGGAGCTGGGCAGGGCCCTGGAGTCCCGCCCCAAGGATGCGTGGTCCCCTGAGCACAGCCCTGCTCCCAGCCCCCACCCGTGGGTGGTCGGGCTCTCTGCACTGGGGGGGCCAGGCTGGCAGAAAGTGAGCGCTCAGGCAGGGGAGCCAGCTGGAGTGAGAGGACAGGCTTGATGAGCGGTTTAACCCCCTCCTGGTGTGTTAAGAGGTGGGCGTGCAGCCCGCAGGTGGGGGTTATCATGAGCTTGGCATTACTTGTTGGAGGCTGTGGGCGGGCTACAGCTGAGCTAGTGCGGGAGCTCGTGGCCGGGGCGTGGTGGCCCGGCGGGGCTGCGGAGAGAGTGCTGCGGACCCTGGGCGTGGGCGCGGAGGAGCAGCTACCCCGATGGGCCCACGAGGTTCCGCTGAGGGCAGCCTGAACCAGCTCGGTAAGATTTTCTGGGGCTTTGGGAAGGTTGCGGGAGACGCAGCACGGGCAAGTGTGGTGGGATAGTTGCGCTTTCCCAAGGGAAGCAAAAAACAAGCTTCAAGGGTTGTTTTTTAAAACTCTCCGGTGTTCTTTCTGCATCAGAGATGGGAAGTCAGGCTCCGTGGGGCTGGCGTTCGCTGTGAGGTGCTGGGCCTGCGCAGGGATGGAGGGGCACTGACATCAGGGGAAATGTGGGTGATTTATCTGACAAGTAATCTTATTAAGAGAGCTCGTAAAGGGACTTCCCTGGTGGTCCAGTGGGTGAGACTCCGTGCTTCCACTGCAGGGGGCCCGGTTGGCTCCCTGCTTGGGGAGCTAAGATCCCACATGCCCTGTGGCCCAACCAAAAAAAAAAAAAAAAAAAAAACAAAGCTCTTAAAGAAAAGTGTAGAGATAAAATTGCCACCCTTTGTACTTCCCACCCTCATTTCCTCTGCATTCTTCCAGCGGGAACCAGCACCTGGTTTTAGAGTGTGGACCATTTCTCTGTACCATAGGCAACCCTGAGCATAGTCTAGAGAATTTTTTTAAATTTTGCTTTAATTAATTTATTTATTTATTTATTTTTGGCTGTGTTGGGTCTTTGTTGCTGCGTGTGGGCTTTCTGTAGCTGTGGCGAGCGGGGCTACTCTTCGTTGCAGTGCGCGGGCTTCTCATTGCGGTGGCTTCTCTTGTTGTGGAGCACAGGCTTTAGGTGTGCAGGCTTCAGTAGTTGTGGCTCGCGGGCTCTAGAGCGCAGGCTCAGTGGTTGTGGCGCACGGGCTTAGTTGCTCCGCGGCATGTGGGATCTTCCCGGACCAGGGCTCAAACCCATGTCCCCTGAATTGGCAGGCAGCTTCTTAAGCACTGCGCCACCAGGGAAGTCCCTAGAGAATTGTTTTGCATGTTTTTAAACTTCATTATAAACAGTGTCTGTGCACAGGAGGATCCTTCTGCTGCCTGATTGCCCACCCCGCCAACCCACGCATGCTTTTGAAATTGACCTTTACTAAGCCCTGTAGCTCAAGTGTATTTCCTTCCTTTTGTGAGAGCTTTGAGATATAATTCATATACCATACAATTCACGCATTCAAAGTGTACAATTCAATGGTTTTCAGTATGTGCATAGAGTCGTACAATCATTACCGCAATCAATTTTAGAACAGTTTTATCACGCAGAGAAGAAACTCCATACCCTTTTTTTTTTTTTTATGATCCTTTTAATGTGTTGTTGGATTCTGTTTGCTCGTATTTTGCTGAGGATTTTTGCATCTATATTCATCAGTGATATTGGTCTGTAATTTTCTTTTTTTGTAGTATCTTTGTCTGGTTTTGGTATCAGGGTGATGGTGGCCTCATAGAATGAGATGGGGAGTGTCCCTTCCTTCGCAATTTTTTGGAAGAGTTTGAGAAGGATGGGTGTTAGCTGTTCTCTAAATGTTTGATAGAATTCACCTGTGAAGCCATCTAGTCCTGGACTTTTGTTTGTTGGAAGATTTTTTTTTTTTTTTTTAATTTATTTTTGGCTGCGTTGGGTCTTCATTGCTGCGTGCGGGCTTTCTCTAGTTGCAGCGAGCGGGGGCCGCTCCCCATCGCGGCGCGCAGGCCTCTCATCACGGTGGCGTCTCTTGTTGCGGAGCACGGGCTCCAGGCATGCGGGCCTCAGTAGTTGTGGTGCGCAGGCTCAGTAGTTGTGGTGCACGGGCCCAGTCGCTCCGCGGCATGTGGGATCCTCCCAGACCAGGGCTCGAACCCGTGTCCCCTGCATTGGCAGGCGGATTCCCAACCACTGCGCCACCAGGGAAGTCCCTGTTGGAAGATTTTTAATCAGAGTTTCAATTTCATTACTTGTGATTGGTCTGTTCATATTTTCTATTTCTTCCTGGTTCAGTCTTGAAAGGTTATACCTTTCTAAGAATTTGTCCATTTCTTCCAGGTTGTCCATTTTATTGGCATAGAGTTGCTTGTAGTCTTCTCTTAGGATGCTTGGTATTCCTGCGGTGTCTTTTGTAACTTCTCCTTTTTCATTTCTAATTTTATTGATTTGAGTCCTCTGCCTCTTTTTCTTGATGCGTCTGGCTAATGGTTTATCAATTTTGTTTATCTTCTCAAAGAACCAGCTTTTAGTTTTATTGATCTTTGTTATTGTTTTCTTTGTTTCTGTTTCATTTATTTTTGCTCTGATCTTTATGATTTCTTTCCATCTGCTAACTTTGGGCTTTGTTTGTTCTTCTTTCTCTAATTCCTTAAGGTGTAAGGTTAGATTGTTTATTTTAGATTTTTCTTGCTTCTTGAGGTAAGCTTGTATAGCTATAAACTTCCCTCTTAGAATTGCTTTTGCGGCATCCCATAGGTTTTGGATCGTCGTGTTTTCATTGTCATTTGTCTCTAGGTATCTTTTGATTTCCTCTTTGATTTCTCCAGTGATCTCTTGGTTATTTAGTAATGTATTGTTTAGCCTCCATGTGTTTGTGTTTTTTATGTTTTTTTCCTTGTAATTCATTTCTAATCTCATAGCGTTGTGGTCAGAAAAGATGCTTGATATGATTTCAATTTTCTTAAATTTACTGAGGCTTGGTTTGTTACCTAAGATGTGATCTACCTTGGAGAATGTTCCATGTGTACTTGAGAAGAAAGTGTAATCTGCTGTTTTTGGATGGAATGTCCTATAAATATCAATTAAATCTATCTGGTCTATTGTGTCATTTGAAGCTTCTGTCTCCTTATTTATTTTCATTTTGGATGATCTGTCCATTGGCGTAAGTGAGGTGTTAAGGTCCCCCACTATTACTGTGTTACTGTCGATTTCCTCTTTTGTAGCTGTTAGCAGTTGCCTTATGTATTGAGGTGCTCCTATGTTGGGTGCATATATATTTATAATTGTTATATCTTCTTCTTGGATTGATCCCTTGATCATTACGTAGTGTCCTTCCTTGTCTCTTGTAACATTCTTTATTTTAAAGTCTATTTTATCTGATATGAGCATTGCTACTCCAGCTTTCTTTTGATTTCCATTTGCATGGAATATCTTTTTCCATCCCCTCACTTTCAGTCTGTATGTGTCCCTAGGTCTGAAGTGGGTATCTTGTAGACAGCATATAGATGGGTCTTGTTTTTGTATCCATTCAGCAAGCTTCTGTCTTTCGGATGGAGCATTTAATCCATTCACGTTTAAGGTAATTATCGATATGTATGTTCCTATTATCATTTTCTTAATTGTTTTGGGTTTGTTTTTGTAGGTCCTTTTCTTCTCTTGTGTTTCCCACTTAGAGAAGTTCCTTTAGCATTTGTTGTAGAGTTGGTTTGGTGATGCGGAATTCTCTTAGCTTTTGCTTGTCTGTAAGGCTTTTGATTTCTCCATCGAATCTGAATGAGATCCTTGCCGGGCAGAGTAATCTTGGTTGTAGGTTCTTCCCTTTCATCACTTTAAGTATATCATGCCACTCCCTTCTGGCTTGTAGAGTTTCTGCTGAGAAATCAGCTGTTAACCTTATGGGAGTTCCCTTGTATGTTATTTGTCATTTTTCCCTTGCTGCTTTCAATAATTTTTCTTTGTCTTTAATTTTTGCCAGTTTGATTACTATGTGTCTTGGCGTGTTTCTCTTTGGGTTTATCCTGTATGGGACTCTCTGCGCTTCCTGGACTTGGGTGCTATTTCCTTTCCCATGTTAAGGAAGTTTTCAACTATAATCTCTTCAAATATTTTCTTGGGTCCTTTCTCTCTCTCTTCTCCTTCTGGGGCCCCTATAATGCGAATGTTGTTGTGTTTAATGTTGTCCCAGAGGTCTCTCAGGCTGTCTTCATTTCTTTTCATTCTTTTTTCTTTAGTCTGTTCTGTAGCAGTGAATTCCACCATTCTGTCTTCCAGCTCACTTATCTGTTCTTCTGCCTCAGTTATTCTACTATTGATTCCTTCTAGTGTATTTTTCATTTCAGATATTGTGTTGTTCATCTCTGTTTGTTTGTTCTTTAATTCTTCTAGGTCTTTGTTAAACATTTCTTGCATTTTCTCGATCTTTGCCTCCATTTTTTTTCTGAGGTCCTGGATCATCTTCACTATCATTATTCTGAATTCTTTTTCTGGAAGGTTGCCTATCTCCACTTCATTTAGTTGTTTTTCTGGGGTTATATCTTGTTCCTTCATCTGGTTCATAGCCCTCTGCCTTTTAATCTTGTCCATCTTTCTGTGAATGTGGTTTTTGTTCCACAGGCTGCAGGATTGTAGTTCTTCTTGCTTCTGCTGTCTGCCCTCTCAAGAAACTCCATACTCTTTAGCCTTCAGCCTCCCACTTCCCCCATATCCCCAGCTCTTGGCAACCACTAATCTACTTTCTGAATGTACAGATTTGCCTATTCAGGATGTGTCATATAAATAGAATCATACAATATGTAATCTTTTGTGACTGGTTAAGGCATTCCCTTTCAGGGTTGTATGATATCCCATCATATATATTGACCACACTTTATCCAAATAAATGATGTAGAATCCTGCTTTCATCCTGCCAAATGGAGTAGAAGGGATTATATTTACCTTCCTGTCCTGCCTGAGGAAAAAAGAAAAAAAAAAAACCAAAAACAAAAACAAGATAAAATCAATGAAACAACAGTTCTCAAGATTCTGGACATGAGGTAACAAAGGGCAGTGTTCCCTGAGAGATGGGAAACATGGGAGGTGAGCCCCATGTTTGCCCAGCTTACTGCCTGGAGACAGTCTCCAGGCTGAGGCTTAGGGAGGGGAAACCAGGTGGTGCCCCGTGGACTCCCCAAGTTGGGAAGATGAAGCTGGGAATTCAGGGAAGCCAAGGGGGATGGAATTCAGAAAGTAGCCTATTGGGGATGAGAGAGAAAGGCCCAGAGGTCTGCAGAGAATCCTTCTGGAGTACTTGGCTAAGCACTCATCAGGGCATGTGTGTGAGGAAATGCTCCAAGGTGAGAAAGGATTATCTGAGTGGATAAGAGGGAGCAATCCTTAGAACTCACAGGGTGTTGGGAACAGTGGCTAGTCTCAGAAGCCATACTGGAAAACCTCATGATTCAGGGTCATTGTGTAGAGTACCCAGAGGTCACCACATCGTAGAACAAAGCCTAAGAATATTTATGGGAATATAAAAAGTATCCAGCATCCAATCACATAAAATCCACAATGTCTGGTATCCAATCAAAAATTACCAGGCATGGGGACTTGCCTGGTGGCGCAGTGGTTAAGAATCCGCCTGTCAATGCAGGGGACACGGGTTCGAGCCCTGGTCTGGGAAGATCCCACATGCCGTGGAGCCACTAAGCCTGGTGCCACAACTACTAAGCCTGCGCTCTAGACCCCTCATGCCACAACTACTGAGCCCGTGTGCCACAACTACTGAAGCCCACGTGCCTAGATCCTGTGCTCTGCAACAAGAGAAGCCACCGCAATGAGAAGCCCGCGCACCGCAACGAAGAATAGTCCCTGCTCACCGCAACTAGAGAAAGCCTGCGCACAGCAACGAAGACCCAACGCAGCCAAAAATAAATAAATAAAAAATAAATAAATTAAAAAATAAATAAATTAAAAAAAAAATTACCAGGCATGAAAAGAAACAGGAAAAATATCAATTGAAACTGACCCAGAACCAACACACATATTAGAATTTGCAGACAAAGACATTAAAACTAGTTATTAACTAAATAATTATTATAACTATTCCATATTTCAAAAAGTTAAGTAGAGGATGAATAGGCAAAGCACAACAAATTTTTAGGGCAGTAAGTAAAACTATTCTATATGTTAATATATTGCTACATGTCATTATACACTTGTCCAAACTCATAGAATGTATAACGCCAAGAGTGAACCCTAATGTGAACGTGGGCTTTGGGTGATAATGATGTGTCAATATAGGTTCATATCAATTGTAACAGATGTACCACTCTGGTGGGGGATGTCAGTAGTTGGGGAGGCTATGCATGTGTTGGGGTAGGGAGTATATGGGAACTCTACCTTCCACTCAGTTTTGCTTGTGAACCTAAAACTGCTTTTAAAAATAAAGCCTATTAAAAAAAAATAAACAGAAATATGGAAGATACAAAAAAAGACCTCAATTACACAATGATGTCTGAGATTTTAAAATATGCTGACTGGGATTCACAGCAGATTAGACATTGCAGATAAAAACTTAAAGACATAGCAACAGAAAGTATCCACAATGAAACCCAGAGTGGGGGAAAAATTAACAGCACCAGTAAGTCATGGTACAACCTCAAGCAATCTAATCTATATCGAAGTGGAATCTCTGAAGGATAAGGGGATGATGGTACAGAAAAAATATTGGAAGAAATAATGGCAGAAAATTTTCTAGACTTGATGAAAACTATAAATCCATAGCTCCAAGAAGCTCAATGAATCCCAAGCACAACAGACACAAGGAAAATACACCAAAGCACATCATAATTAAATTGCTAAAAAGCAGTGATAAAGAGAAAATCTTAAATATATCCAAAGAAAAAAGTCATGTTACAGGCAGAGGAACAAAAAAAAATAAGGATGACAACAGATTTCTCTTTGGAAACAAGGCAAGTGAGGAGACAAGGGGGCAAGTCTTTAAAATACTGAAAGACACACACACACTCAGAATTCTATGGCCAGCAAGGGTGTCAAGAGTTTTTCAGACATCCAAAGCTAAAATAATTCATCTCCAGCATTTACAGAAAATGTTAAAAGAGGTCCGTCAAGCAGAAGGAAAATTATTCCAGATGGAAACAGGAATCTACACAAAGGAACAAAGCATACCAGAAGTAGGAACAGTATGGATGACTTGGTCTAGTAATGAAGCTTTGGTGAACTGTTTTCTGGAATTGCACATGCAGGCCAATTAGTTCCAGAGGTGACATGATTTAACATTTCTTTATCAAAATGTCCTTATTCCTCTAGGGGTGGACGCAAGGCAGGAAAACTGTTTCTGCAGATAATGAAGGGCAGGAAATTAGCAATGCATCTGCATACACCTTTCCCAACCACCAAAGTGAAGTTTTTCTCAGGTTAATTGTACTCTTTTGCTACTCATTTCTCATTTACCTGCTTTGTTGGACAGCTATTCATGTGCCATCTGCCCCATGCACAACACTGCAACTGGCTATGTGGAGAAAAAGACGAACCAGAAAATTACCCAGGTTTTAAGGATTTCACAGTCTAGAACAAATTGCCATAATAGCAAGTAATAAATACAACTGCCTTATGAAAGGAAGAAATATAGAAGAGGCAGGGAGGGATTTCTCCCAACCAGAGATCTAAGGAAGGCCATTTCCTAGGTAACCCTCCAAAGCATGAGAATTTAGAAATATTTAGTTAAGAAAGGCTGCATCTTATCTGTCACGTGTTGGCAGCTTCTGATGAAAATATTAAACTTCTGGTTAAAATATAAGATTTCTCCTCCTGCTTCATGCCCCTGCCTTCTGTTACTCTACTATGTTTGAAACTGGAGGAGCGTGGAGAGGGAGGGGGAGGGGGAGAGAACACACAGAATGGATGGTGAAGCAGCAAAGTGGAGGAAGATAGTTTTCACCACCAGAATATCTCGATTATCTCCAAAGGCCGCTGGTAGCAGGGTGAGTGGCCTTGGAAATTACGACTGTAATTTGGGCTTGCTTGCAGATTTCTTAGGTGTGTAGGGGGTGTGAACAGAAAGACGACCTTTTGGTTTGGGAGGTTTGGAATCTGTGGAGAAGTGTGATTAATTTTTCAAGCACTCTATGCATTGATATCCTTTTTGTTTTCTCTTGGTTTAGTGGACCCTTTCTTGAGAATTTCAGCCCATCTTGTCTTTGCTAAGGAAAGCCACAGAAAGGTGATATTCTGGGCCTGGGACTTGATGTGTGTGTGGAAATCTCCCATTCTGTTCATTAGCTGGGTTTGGGGAATCACTGGCCTGGAGGACATGAATTAGGGCTGGTCCAGCTTTGGATTCCTCTTTTCACAGGACCCGGGCCATGGAAAACGTTCAATAAAATATTGGTTGGAGAAGGAAAAAAAAAGAAGTTCCTCTTCCTGTGAAAGTAAAATTGGAAGTCTTTTCAGGCATAGTTGAGATCCAAATTACTGAAGTTAGCATTTAAGGCTGCATCCTTCCTCCCCCAGCCCCCCACCATGTGTGCCCTCTAATCACACAAGGCATGGGCTGTCACCCAGATAGGCTGTGCCTTCCTCCTGAGAGGCCCTTGCCCCCCAACCCAAGCTTTCTCCTCCTCCTCCTCCTCAGTCCCCCGTTTTCTTCCTGTTGTCAAACTGCCTTGTGTTTTTCTCAGCACTAAGTGATCGGCACCAGTGCAGCCTGGGGAAGGGGTGGGAGGGAGAAGAGGAAGTGGGAGAGACCATGGAGGAAGTGACAGAAGCTGGGCCGCCAGGGCTGGAGAGACAGGGGGAGATGGTTTGAGGTGAGGCTGCAGCAGGGCAGGAAGAGGCCATTCAGGGCTTCATCCAGTGGGAGTCATGAGGGAGGGGATGTGCTTGAACAGTAAGTGCTTGTGTCAGGTTCTAGAGGATTCCCTTGGGCTGCTGTGTAGAGAATGAGCTGGGGGGAGGGGCAGAAGTCAGAAGGCATCTGGAGGCCATTGACTGTGCTCTGTATAAGAAGAGGTGATGGGGACTTCCCTGGGACGCAGTGGTTAAGAATCTGCCTGCCAGCACAGGGGACTTGGGTTCGAGCCCTGGGCCAGGAAGATCCCACATGCGGCGGGGCAGCTAAGCCTGTGAGCCACAACTACTGAGTACGTGCGCCACAACTACTGAAACCCGTGTGCCTAGAGCCCATGCTCCGCAACAAGAGAAGCCACCGCAATGAGAAGCCGGCGCACCGCAACAAAGAGTGGCCCCCACTCGTCACAACGAGAGAAAGCCCGTGCGCAGCAACGAAGACCCAGCACAGCCAAAAATAAATAAATAAATCTATTTAAAAAAAAAGAAGAAGAAGAGGTGATGGAGGTCTGGACCAGGATGAAGGCAGAAGCTGGCATATTTGGGATCATTTAGGAAGCAAAATCAATGGGGCCTGGAGTTACTGGGAGAGAACCGTGTCCAGTCCCACGAGCGGGGTGGGGGTGAGTAATTGCCCAAAACTTCCTCTTCGTCCCAGCATGCATCTTGCAATTTCAGTGCTGTGTGACTACTGGGAGCCATTGCTGCAGCCCAGGGTCTCTGGTCCATGAGTCAGCTCCTCCCTAGTCCTTACAGGTGGAGGTACAGGCTACTCCTCCACGTGGGCCACTTTTTCCTACAAAGTGATGTGACTTGGGCCTCTGAGGTGATGGAGAGACAGGCTGTTTGCTGAGGTCTGTGTTCCTGGGATCAGCTAAAATGAAATTCCTGGTGGGTCTAAACTTCAGCGCCCCTCACCCCCAGCCTGGTGGACCTGGGCTCAAGCACATGCAGAGGCCCTGGCTTGTCTCCAAATACCTCTTGTAAGGATAGAGCTGCTCATCCAGTTCTGAACTGTGTGATGGTTTTCTTCATCTTTTGAGCTTGGAGGTGGAAACTTCTTGAATTTAAGGTGCGGAGTATGGTTAGGAAGTTTTTGTTAAAACTCTGATCAGCTGCCTCCTACCCCCATGAAAATATGAGAAAAACATTTATTGCATGTTCAGATCTGAAGTCACTGAAGGCAACATAAAAATGGGCCATGTATGACTTGGGTACTAGTAAAGTCACCCTTTGTGCTTTGAGGGGTACTGAGGTAGAAAGAGACATTTTCTGGGGAAAAGCATTTGTCGATGTTGGAAACTCTGTTGCTCTTTTTTTGTGGTGAGATGGGGATGAAGGATGGGGGCTCTGGGCTTCCTCCACCCTGGCTTGGGTGTGTGTAGGGAGGTGATCAGTGACCTGTGGATGAATTTCTGCTCCCTTTTTAAAGAACCTTCCCTCCTCTTCCCCTTTAAATCCCAGATATTTTCCTTTTTCTCTTAAACTTCAAATTCTAACGTACAGTTGAGTGTTCCCCTGGGAGATGATGGGTGAACCATGAACTGGGCAGATTTGGGGGCTGCTATGCACTGAACTGTGTTGCTCCCAAATTCATAGGTTAAAGCCCTAACCCCCAATGTGACCATATTTGGAGATGGAGACTCTAAGGAGGTATTTAAGGTTAAATGAGGTCATGTGGGTGGAACCCTGACCAGATAGGGTAGTGTCCTCTTACTTAGAGACACCAAGAGCGCTGTCTGTCTCCACTGGCACAGGGAGGAAAGGCCATGTGAGGACATCTATAAGCCACAGTGTAGGCCCTCACAAGAAACCGAATTGGCTGGCACCTTGATCTTGGATTCCAGCCTTCAGAACAGTGAGAAATAAGTTTCTGTTGTTTAAGCCACCCAGCCTGAGGAATTTTGTTATGCAGCCCTAGCTAACAACGGGGCTTCAGCAGCTTTGGGGTCCTCCTTTTTTTAAAAAAAATAAATTTATTTATTTATTTTTGGCTGCATTGGGTCTTCGTTGCTGTGCACAGGCTTTCGCTAGTCGCGGCAAATGGGGGCTACTCTTTGTTGCGGTGCACGGGCTTCTCATTGCGGTGGCTTCTCTTGCTGCGGAGCACGGGCTCTAGGCGCGCAGGCTTCAGTAGTTGTGGCTCGCGGGCTCTAGAGCGCAGGCTCAGTAGTTGTGCCACACAGGCTTAGCTGCTCTGCGGCATGTGGGATCTTCCCAGACCAGGGCTCAAACCCGTGTCCCCTGCATTGGCAGGCGGATTCTTAACCACTGCGCCACCAGGGAAGCCCTGGGGTCCTCCTTAATGCTGACGTTGTCCCTCCCCGTTCCCAGATGCCTGGGAGCAGGACACCTCCTGGCTCAGGCTTATGCTGTAGAGGCAGTAGCAAGACACCTGACCCCGAGGACCCTGTCCTGCCTTGCCAGCTTGACCAAAGGCTCACTCTTCCCAAGGCTGCGCCTGACCTAGAGTGAGTCAGCACCAAGCCCAGCACCAATGCAGACCCTGGGCCTCCATCCAGGATGCAACTCAAAGGAGACATTTTCCTCCTCTTGCCCTTAGGGCCACATCTGCGTGACCCCCTTTCTCTAGACTGGATAGTGGGGGCACAAGACCTGGTTTGGGGGGTCTCAGTGGCCCCCACTGAGCCACTACTTGGGGGAGGGGCCTTGTAGTTCACACCCTTTTATTGCCTCATCCTTTCCCACTTTTTGCCCTTATGTATTTTTTTTTAACATCTTTATTGGAGTATAATTGCTTTACAATGGTGTGTTAGTTTCTGCTTTATAACAAAGTGAATCAGCTATACATGTACATATATCCCCATATCTCTTCCCTCTTGCGTTTCCCTCCCTCCCACCCTCCCTATCCCACCCCTCTAGGTGGTCACAAAGCACCAAGCTGATCTCCCTGTGCTATGTGGCTGCTTCCCACTAGCTATCGGTTTTACATTTGGTAGTGTATATATGTACATGCCACTCGCTCACTTTGTCCCAGTTTACCCTTCCCCCTCCCCGTGTCCTCAAGTCCATTCTCTAGTAGGTCTGCGTGTTTATTCCTGTCCTGCCCCTAGGTTCTTCATGACATTTTTTTTTTTTTTTAGATTCCATATGTAGGTGTTAGCATACGGTATTTGTTTTTCTTTTTCTGACTTACTTCACTCTGTATGACAGACTCTAGGTCCATCCACCTCACTACAAATAACTCAATTTCGTTTCTTTTTATGGCTGAGTAATATTCCATTGTATATATGTGCCACATCTTCTTTATCCATTCATCTGTTGATGGACACTTAGGTTGCTTCCATGTCCTGGCTATTGTAAATAGAGCTGCAATGAACATCATGGTACATGACTCTTTTTGAATTATGGTTTTCTCAGGGTATACGCCCAGTAGTGGGATTGCTGGGTCGTATGGTAGTTCTACTTTCAGTTTTTAAAGGAATTTCCATACTGTTCTCCATAGTGGCTGTATCAATTTACATTCCCACCAACAGTGCAAGGGGGTTCCCTTTTCTCCACACCCTCTCCAGCATTTATTGTTTGTAGATTTTTTGATGATGGCCATTCTGACTGGTGTGAGGTGATACCTCACTGTAGTTTTGATTTGCATTTCTCTAATGATTAGTGATATTCAGCATCCATTCATGTGTTTGTTGGCAATCTGTATATCTTCTTTGGAGAAATGTCTATTTAGGTCTTCTGCCCATTTTTGGATTGGGTTGTTTGTTTTTTTGATATTGAGCTGCATGAGCTGCTTGTAAATTTTGGAGATTAATCCTTTGTCAGTTGCTTCATTTGCAAATATTTTCTCCCATTCTGAGGGTTGTCTTTTTGTCTTGTTTATGGTTTCCTTTGCTGTGCAAAAGGTTTTAAATTTCATTAGGTCCCATTTGTTTATTTTTGTTTTTATTTCCATTTCTCTAGGAGGTGGGTCAAAAAGGATCTTGCTGTGATTTATGTCATAGAGTGCTCTGCCTATATTTTCCTCTAAGAGTTTTATACTGTCTGGCCTTACATTTAGGTCTTTAATCCATTTTGAGTTTATTTTTGTGTGTGGTGTTATGGAGTGTTCTAATTTCATTCTTTTACATGTAGCTGTCCAGTTTTCCCAGCACCACTTATTGAAGAGGCTGTCTTGTCTTCATTTTATGTTCTTGCCTCCTTTATCAAAAATAAGGTGACCATATGTGCGTGGGTTTATCTCTGGGCTTTCTATCCTGTTCCATTGATCTATATTTCTGTTTTTGTGCCAGTACCATACTATCTTGATTACTGTAGCTTTGTAGTATAGTCTGAAGTCAGGGAGCCTGATTCCTCCAGCTCCGTTTTTCTTTCTCCAGATTGCTTTGGCTATTCAGGGTCTTTAGTGTTTCCATACAACTTGTGAAATTTTTTGTTCTAGTTCTGTGAAAAATGCCAGTGGTAGTTTGATAGGGATTGCATTGAATCTGTAGATTGCTTTGGGTAGTATAGTCATTTTCACAATGTTGATTCTTCCAGTCCAAGAACATGGTATATCTCTCCATGTTTGTATCATCTTTAATTTCTTTCATCAGTGTCTTATAGTTTTCTGCATACAGGTCTTTTGTCTCCTTAGATAGGTTTATTCCTAGGTATTTTATTCTTTTTGTTGCAGTGGTAAATGATAGTGTTTCCTTAATTTCACTTTCAGATTTTTCATCATTAGTATATAGGAATGCAAGAGATTTCTGTGCATTAATTTTGTATCCTGCTACTTTACCAAATTCATTGATTAGCTCTAGTAGTTTTCTGGTAGCATCTTTAGGATTCTCTATGTATAGTTATCATGTCATCTGCAAACAGTGACAGCTTTACTTCTTCTTTTCCGATTTGGATTCCTTTTATTTCTTTTCCTTCTCTGATTGCTGTGGCTAAAACTTCCAAAACAATGTTGAGTAATAGTGGTGAGAGTGGGCAACCTGTCTTTGCCCTTATGTTTTTTCCCAGATTCATACTTCAAATCCCCATGTCTGTAACACCCAGATCCCCGAGGGTTAGTTATTTCTGGAATCCTGCCCAGAGCACTTGCCAGTGTCCCCTTGCTCTCCTGTTACCTCTCCCCCTACCCAGAAGGGGACAGAAGAGCACAGGGGAACCCCAGGCAGGGACTCATCTTGGGGAGGAGGGCTGGAACCTGCCTCTGAAATGCTTTAATTATTAAAGTAATACCCACCCCCAAAACCCCTTGTCCCGGAGGCTGGGAAGGACAGGCTGTTTGAAGTGGCGGCTTTCTTTGTGGCAGAACCTGGATCCCCCTACACACAACATCCGGGGAGGGGATCTTTGGTGAGATGAGGGAACGGTTGTGACCCCAGCTCTGCTGCAAGAGGCGTCTGTGTGGATCTCCACATGGAGATCCTGGAAGCACAGGTGTCCTCACTGGGAGAGAAAGGAGCACTTGGTCCCCAGCTGCAGTGAGACACCTCACATTCTGCCCCCCTGTCCTCACCACAGAAAGGACAAGAAGTGAAGCCCTTCAAGTCCTATCAAAAAGACAGGAACTTGTGAAATCTGAGTAAGGTTTGTGGTCACCTGAGACATTGTACAAACGTGCATGTCCTGGTCTTGGTGATGCACAATAGTTATGTAAGATGCCACCACTGGGGAAAGCTGGTTGAGGTCATGAGACCTCTTCTTTTTTTGCAACTTCTTGTGAATCCACAATTATCTCAACAAAAAAGATTTTAAAAAATGGCAGACCCACAGAACGGGAAAAAATATTTTCAAATCATAAGTCTGATAAGGGACTTGTATCTGGACTACATAAATAAAGAACTCTTACAATTTGTCTTAGTTTGGGCTACTGTTATAAATTACCATAGACTGGGTGGTTTAGCCAACAATTATTTATTTCTCATAGTTCTGGAAAGTCCAAGATCAAGGTGCCCTCAGGTTTGGTGTCTGAAAGCCCTCTTCCTGGTATGCAGATGGCTTTTTAGTTATGTCCTCACATAACATTTCCTGTGTGCATACAGGAAAGACAGATCTTATTTGCTTCCTCTTTTAAAAGGGCATTAATTCCATTGTAAGAGCCCCACCCTCATGACTTATCCAACCCTAATTATCTTCCAAAGGCCCCACCTCCAAATTTCATCACACTGGGGATGAGAATTTCCACATATGGACTTTGAGGGGATACAAACATTCAGTCCATACAATTCAATAATAAGAAGAGAAATAACCCAATTTTAAAAATAGGCAAAGAATCCATATAGATATTTCTCCAAAGAAGGTGTGCAAATGGCCAATAAGCATATAAAAAGATGTTCCACACCATTATCCATCATGAGAATGCAGATCAAAACCATGAGATACCACCTCACCTGTAATAAAAAAGATAATTACAAGTGTTGGCAAGGGTGAGGAGAAATTGGATCTGTTATGCATTGCTGGTGGGAATGTAAAATGGCACAGCCATCAGCCTTGCAGTTCCTCAGAAAGTTAAACATAGATAGTTACCAGCAATTCCAATCCTAGGTATACACCCAAGAGAAATGAGAACATATGTCCCTCCAGACAACAAATGTTTATAGAAGCGTTACTTATAATAGACAAAAAGGAGAAATAACTGATGAATGGAAAAATAAAATGTGGTATAACCATACAATAATATATTATTTGGCAATAAAAAGAAATGAAATTCTGATACACGAGTGAACCTTAAAAACATTATGGTAAGTAAAAGAAGGCAGAAAAGACCTGTATAATTTTGTCAGGCTCACCTGGCTCAGCCTCGCCTGAGAACTGAGAAGTCCCCAGGGCATCCCTCACCCCTGTAGCCATGTCACATGCACGGCTGTGGGGTGGTGCGAAGAAAAGTGGTCCCTGGCCTCCCCTCCCTGCCAGCTGGGCTGGGAGGCCCTTCACTGGTGCCAGGAGTTGGTCCTGAGGCTGTTGTGGGGCCCTGAAGCTGACCTCCCACTCAGCTGCCTAAGCCATGAGGCTTGGCCAGGCCTTTCTGGCTGGGAGGTCAGGCCAAGGAGAGCCTTGGGCACTGTGTCCTGGCTTCTCATCCTCCCTGGCCAGGGGCTGAGGAGGAAATAACAGGTTCCTCGGACTCTCATGAGGACCCAGCTGACTGGGCTTCCTGCATGTGCTTCGCCACACCGCATGGCATGTGGGGTCTTAGTTCCCTGATCAGGGATCGAACCTGCGGTCTCTGCAGTGGAAGCGCGGAGTCTTAACCGCTGGACCTGTAGGGAAGTCCCTACCAAGCACGTTTTATACTATGTCTTCTCAGCCAAAGAGAGGAAGCAGGGTTTCAAAGGCTCATCATGGGCTCTGGGTCCATAAATGTCCCAGTTTCCTGTGTCCCTGATGTCTTAGGACTAGGTCTGGGGCCTTGGGAGTATTGTCACTTCCTCCATATCCTGCCCAAGCCCCAAGGGCCTGCCCGCCCAGGCCTTTGTCTTCTCCCTCACAAGCTATGTGGGTTTCGAGAGGCTGAGCAGGCTGGGGTGTTGGGGCAGCTGCCTCTCCTGTCCCTCTGCTTGGATTATCCAGGGCTGCCCAGGTCCTTGGGGCCATGGCTGATGCATATAGATGGGCCCAGCAGGTCTACCCCAGCCTCCCTGCAGGCCTGGGCCTGTGTCCATGGCTCAGGTGCCCTTTTCCCACCATTTGCTTCTAGAAACTTACGTGCATGGGCCTTAGGCCCCAAGGACCACAGGCGGTTTTGCTGACAGCTGTACAGAATCTGAGCTCCAGCGTGCTCCCTCCACGCTCCCCATAGCCATGGTCCTGCAGGACCCAAGGCCCTTCTCCAGGTGCCCGCTGCACAACCCCTTCTCCAGGGAGCCAAGGGGCAGTAGGGTGCAGAGGCTGAGGTCTCAGAGTGAGAGAGACCCAGGTTCCAATCCCAGCTCTGCCTTCTACTACTGTGCTGGAGTAACTGGTGTCTCATCTGAGCCTCAGTTCTACCTTATCTGAAAGATGGGGATGATCCAGTTGGAAGGGCTAAATAAATGTGTACACATAAAGCGCTGGCTTGCAGGAGGTGTTCAGCAATGTCACCTTCACCTCCCACTCCTCACTGTTCCTGGCTGGCTGCAGCCCAGTCCTGGGACAACAGCCGCCATCCCATTCCTCGTCTCAGCCCCACCTTGGGGATCCATTCCAGGCATCACAGTACCAGGGATGACCACCAGGTGGCGCCCACCCCAGCTCCCTGTCCCCAGGCTGCTGCTTTGCAGACCTCCATGGATTTCCTTACTCTTTTTTTTCTGGTTTACTGTAGTTTATTTTGGATTATACAAGAAGGGGCATCAGAGTTGTGTCAGGACCCAGAGCTCTGGCTGAGAACTATCCTCTTCCCCCCACCGCATTGGTCCCAGGCAGGAAGAGAGGGCTTGCCTGCTCCCCTCCTCCCCCTACCCATGTGGGCTTCCTGCAGTGCCTGGTGCCAGCCTCCCTGGTGTTTGCCCTGATGTCGGCTTCTAGTGCTTAAGTTGCCTCCAGTTGGTGCCAGCAGGCTGATGAGCCCTGGCCCAGGACTCCTCCCCACCCCTGCTCTTCCTGGCACCCTTTGGAATTGGTGTCAAACACAGGCACACAGCCCCTGGTCCAGCCAAACCTGGCTGAGTAGCCTTGTGAGCTTGCTGACTGTGGGTGTGACTGGTTCATACTGTCCAGATTGTTGGGTGGACAAACAGACATGTCTGTGAATGTCTCATCTCCCCAAGGACTCCGGATTTCCTGGGAGCCCCACCAGTGGCTGGGAGCACCCAGCCCTCTTCCCCTGGCATTAATTTGTCCTAGGTCGGGATAAGGTTCTATGCATTTGGCTACAGGCATGGCCTACCGTAGCTGAGCCCAGGGAGCAAGGGAGAAATAAGCTGTGGTCACGCAGGTGAGGGAACCAGCCCCGCGTAGAGGCTGGAGCTCGGGCCTGCACAGCTCTCTAAGTGTGAGGAGAAGCTCCTGGGCCAGCTGTCAAATACAGAGTCCCGGCCCCAGAGGCAAGGCCCAGGAAACTGCATTTTCACAAGTCGAGGGGAGGCAGTTCTGCACACTTGGAATTGAGGACTGCTGGGTCTGTGGTGCTGGGTGGGAGATTCCTGTTTTTCTTGCTGCCTGCAGCTCTGATGCCAACCTGAGAGCTACATTCTTTCCCAGGATGGGGCTACCCTGTTTCCCTCTGCTTCTCTGAGGTTGCTGGTTAAGAGGGCATGGGAAGGAACTAGAACAAGAAGCAAGTGCCCTCCCTACCCCAGGAGACCTTGGACCACAGGGGTCAGACTGTAAGGTGGCTCCCTAGGCCCCTGGGGCCAGGCCAGCTGAGGGTGAGGGTTTCCGCCTCTGGGCTGGAAGGCAGGTTGCAGGCGAACCTGGTGGTGCTTGGGAAGCAGCAGCAGCTCAGAACCAACTGAGCCAACCTCCCTACTTCTCCCTCCACCCTTCTTCCTCTGAACCAGCACTGGCTGCATTCACATCAAAGAAAAAACATTTCAGGAGCCAATTCATTGTTCTCAAAACGTATATTTATGACTCCTCTCGGTACATCTTTGAGCACCTCTGCCAGGATCTCAGGAATGTGTAGAACTCACTCCCACGCTGTACCCCACGCCCCTCACTAGGCTTTGGTGACCAGGCCCCGCACGGCTTGCGCGATGGCGTCCCTGTCAATGCCGAACATCTTGAGCAGCTCTGCTGGTTTCCCGCTTCTTGGCACCTGGCTGACAGCCAGGCGAGTGACAGTGACGCCAGGCTCGCCCACTACTGCAGAGGCCACTGCCTCACCTATGCCACCTGAACAAAGGAAAGGAGGTGAGTCAGGTGATGCAGCCTCAGGTGAGCAGTGGGTGGGTCCCCAGAGCCCCTAGCTGCCCCCCCGGGCCCTGAACCAGTCTGAGTTTATTCCCTTTCCCAAGGATGGGGGGATGGCATATATGCCAACCACCCTGTCCCACGCCGGTAGCCAGAGCAGACATCACCAATCACAGTACTTATTTTTTTCATAAGCCCAAATATGGCCTCTGAATCATATTTAACACCATCCTCTGGGCAGCTGTCATCAACCGACATCTGCACTTGATCTCAGGGTCTAAGCCCGTCTATTCCCCTGGGGCCTGCCTTGGAGGAGAGAGTAGTGTGTATTTGTAGAGGATGGCTCTGTGAAAAACTCATAAAAGCCAGAAATTTGTGTCGCTTTCCCAGTTTGATTCTGCACAACAGCCTTAACTTTCAGGTACTTCAGGGACATGACCACTGTGTGCTCTTAGCACGGCTGGAACCCTCTCAGGCTTCCTGGGTCAGGCAGGGATTCAAGGAGCCATTCCAGCCATCGAGTTCAAGGGTCCCCAGGCCAAGCCTGAGGTCTCTTAAGAGGCCAAGTCCCAGCTGCTCTGGGTTTCCTGGGCCGCAGCTACCCTCCTGGGGCTGGGATAAAGGAGGATGTCCAGCCCTGTGCCCCCAGCCCTCCCAACCCGTGTGTCCCCGGCTCTGTCACCTTCACAGTAGTGGTCCTCCACGGTGACGATCCTGCCCTTGGTAGCACGGGCACTGTCGAGAATGAGCTTCTTGTCCAGGGGCTTGATGGTGAAAGGGTCCAACACGCGAATGTTGATCTTCTCTGTGAGGCGAGAAGAAGCGGGGCGGGCTGAGGGGAAGGAGCTGGGCGCCGTGGGTCTGCCCTCTGGGGGCCTTTGATGGGCACCCTGCGAGGGGGCCTGTCACACAGCTACCCACCCCCGATGGCTCAGCCACCGCCTCTGTTGAGCTGTGATGCCCGTGTCCTCCGCACCCACCCCTCCACCTTGGAGCTTCCCTGGCCTGACAGGAGCAGCAGGTCTCAGGCAAGAAGAGGAGCACCTCCTCTCTCCCCTCACGCACTGGGCTGCAGTATCTTGGCCTTTGGACCGACTGTCAGGGAAAGCCAGGGGGACGGCCGCCTCCAAGGCTCTGCCCTGAGGTAAAGTGAGGGCATTTGGGGTGGTGGGGAGGGGAGCTGTGGCTGCAGGCAGTACGGTGTCAGGTCAGGAGGATGGGTCAACCCTCCCCCTGGATCTCCAGCCCGTCTCGCTCCTGCTCTGGCCCTCCCCCCAGTTCCTTAGAGCTCTGTTCCTTATGCCTGGGCCTCTTCGACACCCTCTTTGCTTATCAGTTCCTACTCACATCTGAGATCGTTTTCTTTTTTTTTTTTAATTTATTTATTTTTGGCTGCATTGGGTCTTCGTTGCTGCGCGCGGGCTTTCTCTAGTTATGGTGGCTTGTCTTGTTGCAGAGCACGGGCTCTAGGCGCGTGGGCTTCAGTAGTTGTGGCATGTGGGCTCAGTAGTTGTGACTCCCAGGCTCTAGAGCACAGGCTCAGTAGTTGTGGAGCACGGGCTTAGCTGCTCCGCGGCATGTGGGATCTTCCTGCACCAGGGCTTGAACCATGTCCCCTGCACTTGCAGGTGGATTCTTAACCACTGTGCCACCAGGGAAGCCCTGAGGTCATTTTCCTAAGGACACCCATGTCCGCCCTCTCCTGGGTGCTCAGCACGGCTGAAATCTGTTGTGATTCTACTGCAGGGGAGGCTAATGCCTGTCTTCCCTACAGCTAACACTCGTGAGCTCGCAATGATAATAATAATGCCAGGTCACGTTTATTAAATCCTCAGGACAGCCCCATGGGGAAGGTGATAGTACCTCCATCATGGATGGGGAAACGAGGTACAATGATGCTGAATAACATACTTAATTAGAAGCCAGCTAAGTAGATTCAGGCTCCAGGGCCTCTGATCTGGCCACCATGCTGGGCACACAGGAAGTGCTCCAAGCCTGGCTTTTAGTAATACTCTCATCATTTAATTAGATGAGATTTTTCTTCACCCAAGACCGGGTCTGCAGTTAGCACCCCCATCTAAGACTTTGTGGGTCCCGCCCTCCTTACCTTTCTTTAGCAGGTCAGCAGCAGCCAAGGCCTCATGCAGGGTCACCCCAGCCCCGATCACAGTCACCTGGTCGTCCCTGCTCTTCAGGACCACCTGGGGGCAACATGGGGGCCAGTGAGGCTCAGGGACTGGTAGACTGGGGTGGGTCCTGACCTCAGGCTCGCTCTATGGGGTCTCACTGGGGCATAAACCACACTGACCTTGGCCTGTCCGATTTGGAAATCCTCATTGTTGTTGTAGATGATGGCATTTTCTGGGCGGCTGGTTCGGATGAAGCAGATGCCCTGGAATGAAACAGAATAACTGAGGATTTCAGGACGCAGGACTTCCAACCTTGAGGACTGGAGTCTTTCCTCTGCAGCACGTGCCTCTCCAAATATTCCTCCTGCGTGAGAGCCAGCCCCAAGCCCCAGATGGAAGATAACTTCTCCATCAGGTAGACTGGCCTCCAAGGACTGCATGCACCCCCTCCACCCCCCGCCCCAGAGTGCTGTGGCTCGCCCCCTGCCCTCAGAGGAACGAGAACCACGTGAGACATTCCAGTCAATGGCAGCGTGGCTCTTGTTCAGGACTCAGTTCATTCTGTCTTGGAGAATCCAACTCAGGAAGGGCAGACAGGCATCAACTGCTGGATTGGGAGGGGCTGTCAGGATGCTCAGTGGTGAAAGACAGCGGTGATCAATTAGCAATGTCTGCCACGCAGCAGGAAGGGTGGTGTGTATTTCATTTTTCCTGGTCTAACTCCTCCAAGCCACAACACCAGTGCAAGGTCAGGAGACACCACTCTGGGGCAGCAAATGACCAGCTCTGGGCCTGCATGCTGGCCTCCCTTCCTGTTCCTTTAGGGAAGCGCTAGCTGCCAGCTGAAGAAAGAACAGTCAAGTGACCCACCTTTCTATTGGCTGCTAATTCCACTGCCTTCTCCGTAGACACCCCATCGCTTGGGTAAAAGACGGTTGACATGGGGACAGACCGAAACATAGCCAGATCTTCCAGGGCCATCTGGGAGGGTCCATCTTCCCCTGGGGTGTGGGAAAGGATATGCTGAAGTAAGACCTCATGCGTGGAATGGAATCCTGGCCCCAAACCCTGTTTCAGAAGTCCGGGGACAGAATTTCGCGCCAAGCTGGCGGGCTATCCCCATGTTAGTGTGACGTGCTAGCTTGGAAGTGTTTTCTGCCACCGTCATGGTTCGTCTGCTAAACTGCATTGTCGCTGTGTCCCAGAACATGGGCATCGGCAAGAATGGGGACCTGCCCTGGCCACCGCTCAGGTAAACAGAATTTGGTGATTATGGGTGGGAAAACCTGGATCTCCATTCCAGAGAAGAATCGACCTTTAGAGGACAGAATTAATAATAGTTCTCAGTAGAGAACTCAAGGAACCTCCACAGGGAGCTCATTTTCTTGCTAAAAGTCTGGATGATGCCTTAAAACTTATTGAGCAACCAGAATTAACAAAGTGGACATGGTTTGGATAGTGGGAGGCAGTTCCGTTTATAGGATATCCAGGTGTTCCTTCTGATGTCCAGGAGGAGAAAGGCATTAAGTACAAATTTGAAGTATATAAAAAGAACAATTAATGTGAAAGTGATTTCTGATCTATTTCAAGCCTCCTCCTCCCCCCCCAAAAAAATTATGTTTTTTTTGTTGTGGAGACTTTTGTTGACTTTAGATCTATGGATAATTATTTCTAAGCAAAGTACTTTTATTCCCCATTAATCTTAACTACACTGTATCAGATACCATTTGTGAAACATTTCCTGCTGTAACTGCCTGAATGCCCATCAAGAGTCAAGAATAGGTGACCAGCACCTGCCTAGGGTAGAATATCTACCAAGACAGCCCAAAGTGGCAGAGTCCCCTGGTAGCATGAGTTGAAACCAGAGCCTGTAGAGTTAGGAGCTAGGCAGATGGGTCCAAAGGTCAGAAATGGATTATAAACAGAAGAGCTAGCATTCAGTTATTAAAATTAGATCAAAAGAGAGACTGTGAATTACTTTATATCACACTTTTGAAAAAAATTCTGTTCACTCAGACTAGGAGTCAGTAAGTTGAAAACTCCAGGATATTCCACAGAGATAGTAAAGAGGCAGGTACGAGACTACCTTTTCAGTGGTTAAAGGAGAAGGTCTGAGACCTTAGAAAACTTTGTTTCTGACCTTCAATCAGATTGCGTGGGATGTTACAACGATAGAACAAGAACTGGCTGCTCTTTACAAAAAATAACCTAATATCAAGCATAATGGCTAAAATTAAAAAGTCAAAGAGGTGAAAATTAAGAATGAATATTGCTAGAAACCAAAATTAGTAAGTTAGAAACTAAAGTTCACAGAATTAAAAAATGAAAATTAAAACATGTTTGTTTTACCCATCACGTTAGCAAAGATTTAGATGAAGTATCCAAAAAAAATAGCATTTTCTGCCTTATAAATTGGTACAACCTTTTTAGAGTGTAAGTTAGCAATATCAATTAAAATTCAAAGTATTCTGGGTTTGAACCCAGAACTTCCACTTCTAGAAATTAATCCTGAACAAAGAAATGGACCAAGAGTACTTGTTGCAACTTTCTTTTTCAAACTTGGAAGCAGCCCAAATGTTGACTAATATCTAACTAACCAATATGTCTATAAAATGTAAATCTGTAGCAGTTAAAAAGAATGAAGTACTGACAGAAAAATGCCAAAAATTGCTAAGTAAAAGAAGCAAATTGTGTATAATACTCAAAATGTTTAATAAATGTTTATGTGTGGGAAAAAGCAAAAAAAAAAAAAAAGAACTCCGGGGAGGTCACAGGCGTGAGCACGCGGCTGCAGCTCCTTACCGATGGACACGCCGCAGTGCGAGCCGCAGAGGTTGATGTTGCTCTCGGAGATGGCCGCCATGCGAATCTGGTCAAAGGCCCGCGTAAAGAAGGCTGCAAAGGTGCTGCAGAAGGGCACCGTCCTGTCACGTGTGGCACAGCCCACAGCGATGCTCACCTGGGGGCAGAGTGGGTGGTGTCAGCCCCGAGGAGGCAGAGGGTGGCCAGGGGGCCCAGGACCCCCAGGGCCCACCTCTTGGGATGTGAGGGTTCCGTCATCCTAGTAACTGTTAATTCTCCTCCTCCCATGCAAGTGATCCTGTGCGCCCACGGACTCCACAGTCTGTTTCCAAACTCCTTCAACTTGAAATAGTAATTTCACAAGTTCTCTTAAAATCACTGTCCTGGGGAACACTTTTCTAGCAACAAGCAAAGCCTTTCACAGAGCAGGCTCGTAAGCTTGGGCATGGATGGTCCATCCTTCCCAGGCCTCTGCAAGTCTCCTCCACCATCTCCCTGCCACCCCAAGGCCTCTGCAGAGACCAGCCCTCACAACCCCTCTGTATGCCCAGAGGCCCCAGGCCCCAAATCCTGGCCCAGAAGCACTGAGTGCAGGCACTGGTTCTAAACTGGCATCACCTCCACAGCTCTGAAACCCACCAGCCGACAGGAGCCCTCCTTCCCCAGCCACCACCCTCCCCGGACCCTCCAGCTGCCAAGGCTGGAAGCCAGAGACAACTTCAGGTTGAAGAAGAACTCTGGATGCAACAGAGTCAGGTGGTCTCCAGGGGGAGGAATCTCCCAGTTCCTAGAAGCCTGCAGGCCAGACTGGGCTCCTCGGCCAGGATATTTTGAAAAACAGGACAAAACACTGTTCCTTATTTAACAACCATAGATCCTGACAAGGAGCTGTTAACCCAACTGTGTGCATGGCAGGGGTCCACAAAGTTCTCTCATCTCTGTATTCCACAGGGTGGCAAGGGCCAAAGCCTTGTGCATAAAAGGGCCCAGCGGACTTTGGCTGCTAGTTCCAGCCTCCTGGCTGTGCCTGCCCTTCCACCTGGAGGGCCCTTTACCCCCAGAGAAAGCCCATCCACCACAATGCCTAGCCTGCGTGCAGCATCCCCTGCTCAGCTCCCCCGTGTGCACTCACCCAGCCCTTGGGTGTCGCAACACCCCTCCCCCACCAGTTACTTGAGGTCAAGGGTCAATGCTGGGTCCTAGCTGTTTCTAGGGCCTAGCAGGCACCTGGCAGTGCTAAACACGGCTGCTCAAGGGAACAGGAGGGGTTCAGCCCTGCCCCTGCACCCCTCAGACCCCAGCTGCACCCACCATGTTCTGCTCAGCAATGTAGCACTCGATGAAGCGGTCTGGGTGCTCCTTTTTGAAGAGTTCTGAGAAGGTGGAATTCTTGGTGTCCCCGTCCAGGGCGATGATGCGGTCGCTGGCGTGGCCCAGCTTGGCCAGGGCCTGCCCATAGGCCTTGCGGGTGGCTATCTGTAGGGAGGAGAGTGGGAAGGCTGAGCACCTCGGGGGGCATGTGGCCTGGAGCCCAGCTCAGCCTCTGGGCCATAGCTTCCACCAGGGAGGAAAAGGGTAAAAACAGGAAGCCCAGCAGCATATGGCCCTGTGGAAACTTCTGTAAGGTTGCCAATAAGAACTTAAAACGATGAATGTCTCGGGTGCAGCCTCTTGTCTCCAGCCCGGCTATGAACCATCTGAGCTGGAAAAGATGTTCTAACACCCCCATTTCCCCAGCCCTGTGACAGAGGCCTGTGAACTCGCCCCACTCTGCACGAGAATACACTGAGGGCCTGGGAGTCAGAAAGCCTGACTCAGGTGACACTGATGGGTCCACAAGGGGGACTGGCCCAGAGCCGGGCAGGCCTGCCCTTTGCCTTTGCCTGGCCAGAAGTGGGGGAGTCCTGAGCGCAGGCCAAGGCCATGATGGACCGGGGCTGGGGGGGACTCAGAAGCTGTCAGCTTTGATCCCAGTAGCTTGCTGTGTGACTATGGGCAAACCCTTGCCCTCTCTGAGGCTCTGCATGTAAATAATTCCAGAGCTGGCTGGCCCCATGAAAGAACTGGCAGGAGCAACATCTCAGGGTTCCTCCTGACCCCCAACTAATCTAATCTCTCTTCTCTTTCCCGGCCCCACCCCTGGGGAACCAGAGAACCGGTGCCATCCTAGCCCAACCGGTCCAGAAAAGTGAGGCCCAACTGGGTACCTTGTCCCCAACTTTGTAGCTGGGTGGGGTGGGCATTCGGATGTTGGTGATGTCCACTGAGGGGGTGTCCTCCTGCGGTGGTGTTGCCAGGATCTTCTTTTTGCTGTGGATCTGGTTGTAGATTTCCTGGATGATCTGATCAGCCATGTTTTTGGGGAGGGGCTTCCCATGCCAAGACTCCTTATCTTCTATCCCTATGGGTACAACGTAGGAGGGCAGAGGGACAGGTAGGGTGAAAGCTCCCAGAGGGCCAGGAAGCTGCTCGAGGGGGCCTAACCCTCCACACGTCAAGGGCAGGCCACCATGGGGGTCAGGGAAGGAGGACCATGGTGACCAGCACTCAACTGCAGGCCCCCGTTGAGTAGCGGCCCAGTCCCCCAGGAGCTCCCAGTGGGGAGGGGGCATGTGTGGTAGATGAATGTTGCTGGCATGCCACCCCATCCCATTCCCCTTGCATCACCTCCCCACCCCAAGCCTGCACAGCGTGGGGTCTGCTGTAGAAATCACACTCAATTTGTTGAATAGGCTGGGAGAGGAAGCTGAGGCCTAGGGCAGGGGGAGCACCGCCAAGGTCACCTATGCATCAGTGAGCAGCAGACGGGGCTCTGTAAGCCCCCAGGTGCATCCCCCGCCGTGGCATCTGGCCGTGTGGGGACCAGTGAGGCTTAATAACCCTCTCCTCTAAGGTCACCTCAGATGTCACCACAGCCTGGAGAAAGCCAAGGACTAACCCTCCCAAGCAGCCCCCAGGAGCTATGAGGTTTCCAGAGCCCACGTGGTGGTTAACACCTGAGGGGTCAGCATCAGCAGCACTGAGGCCATGACTGTATCCCAGAGTCCTCTCCCAGAAGGTTCCAGAGCTGTACACTACTTCCCAGATACCAGTGAATATCCTCATTTACCTCAAGTCCACACAGGCAGAGGGGGACGTGACCCCTGGTGGGCGGGGGGAGAGCCGGGCACGTGGCACAGTGAAGCCAGCCCAGAGCGGGCAGTTAGCTCTTTTAGTGCCAGACTCCCTGTATCCCTGGGCAAGTCCCTGGCCACTTCTAGCCCCATCTTCCCATCTTTACAATGGGCAAGGGCCATCCCAGCCCCAAGCAAGGGTCTGGAGCCCGGGCCTAGGTGCTAGGGAGGGACTTATGTCTGCATGGCTCTCAGGCCAGGCACAGGAACCATCTTCCAGACCCTCCTGGGCTGCCCACCCGCACAGGCCTCTGGAATCACTTTTCCATTGCATGAGGGGTACCCCGCTTGCCTCCTAGGGAAGAATCTAGGTCTCCCCAGGCTTTCCTGGGGCTCCCTGCATCAGCCCTTCGGCTCAGGGCAGACAGCTGGAGCTGTCAAGGTCGCTCTGCAGATGCCAGGCAGGGAGTGTCCTCTCTCCTTACCCACAGTCCTTTCCAAGTCCTCCCTCTCCTCCTGCCTACACATGACCCACAGTCGAGACCAGCCAAACCAGGGTCTAAATCCCAGCTCAGCCACACGGCCCAGCAAGTCTCCTGCTCCCCCTTCCCTGGACTGGGTGCACTCCGCTGAGGAAGCAAGGGGCTGGCTCAACCCCCGACGTGGGCTCTCAGAGGCACGCCTCCTAAACCCCCCCTCTTCAGTCAGCCACAGGGCCCAGTCCCGGGGTGGTGGGTGGAAGGAGACTCGAGCATACAGACCTGTGATGCCTCGACCCTTGAAGGTCTTGGCAATGATGGCCGTTGGCTGGTTCTTGACCTGCCCGAAGGCCTTGCACAGCTCCTCCACGCTGTGTCCATCTACGATGATGGCGTGCCAGCTGGGGACAAAAAGAAGGCGTAAGGGGAGAGGGCCCTGAGAAGGTCCTGGGGAAAGGCCCTGCCCTCGCTCCACTGCACGGCTGCGATCTGGAAAAGAGCTGGAGGAGTTGGGGCGCCTCAAACCTGCCGGTTTCCGATTTGGGTTTAATTTTCTCTTTTCACATTGTTTTACTTCCTCTTGTTTGCCTTTGAACAGATTTTCCTCCTCTCTCCTAAGTAATGCAAAGCCTAGTTCACTTATTGTCTTTCATTCCTGAGCTATTCATTTCCTACTGAAAGCTGCTTTTAGGACAATGCACTGGGTTTGGAATCTACTACTAGATTTTTGATGAATTTTTATTTAAGGGACACATCCGATCACTCCATAGATGCTGGACGTGGTGCCGGAAACTTGTATAAAATGAGCCATGTTGAGGAAGGAGCCTTTCTCTTTCAGGCAATCCCTTTTGGGACACTTTTTGGCAGATTAATAGTAACAGAAGTAGCAGCTCACACTTACTGAGTGCCCACTCTATGTAGGCACGGGGCTGAGCACATATTAACCCATTTAAACCTGTTGTTGGGCTTCCCTGGTGGCGCAGTGGTTAAGAATCCGCCTGCCAATGCAGGGGACACGGGTTCGCGCCCTGGTCCAGGAAGATCCCACGTGCCGCGGTGCAGCTAAGCCCATGTGCCACAACTGCTGAGCCTGCACTCTAGAGCCCGCGAGCCACAACTACTGAGCCTGTGCTCTAGAGCCTGCGAGCCACAACTACTGAAGCCTGCGTGCCTAGAGCCCATGCTCCCAACAAGAGAAGCCACCTTAATGAGAAGCCCACGCACCGCAACAGAGAGTAGCCCCTGCTTGATGCAACTAGAGAAAACCCATGCGCAGCAACAAACACCCAACGTAGCCAAACATAAATAAAATAAATAAATTTTAAAAAAAAATAATAAAAGGCAAATTATTAAAAACAAACAAACAAAAACCTGTTGTTGTCCCCATTTTGTAGACATGTAAACTGACACACTGAAGGTGGAGTAATCTGCCCAAGGCTGCAAAGCAAGTTAAGTGATGAAGCCAGGACTTAAGGAATCTGGCTTCGTAGCCACAAGGTTATGGACACAGACCCAAGGATGCTGCCGGGGTTATACTCCAAGTCCCCAGCCCGATGTGGCCTTGAGGAGGTCTGTCCCTGAGGCATGTTGTGGCTGTTTCTTCCCCTGTCCAACAGAGAATCTTTCTTCTCTTCATTTTCTCTCTATAAGGTCTCTCAGAGAAAACAGCCCTGTGTCTGCTGTGTGATCAGGTACTGCAACTCCAACTCGACTTTCCCTGGTCATCGGCTCATCTATGAAGGGTGGCCCTGGAGGCTCTGGACCCTCAGAGCCCAACTGCAGAACTTGTATTTGGGGTAGGGGAGGGACATCAAGGTGAGGCCCTCTCTGGCTGACACCCACCCAGATGGACCTCCCTGCTTTGTAACACGTGACTCTGAACTCACAACCATCCAAGGCTATGGGGGAAATCTGGAAACCCTATCTCCCGTTTCCCTATGAGAGGCCTGTTCCTCCTCCTGTCACAGGAGGTAACCAGTGGCCTGACGTACTGAGCGAGCCTGGTCCACACCGTGCACCTCCTGCCTCCTCACCCAAGAACAAGGTGAGGATGTGTGAGATCACACTATGTGGAAGCTCTGAGAGCCATCACACCACCCAACGTGCAAGTAAAGGAACTTGCTCAGAGCTGGGCCTCAGCCCACAAATCCATGGCACTGGCCAGGGCGGCCACTTTAAGTCCAAATGTCCTGTGAGTCAGACCCTGAAGGGAGACCTTCTTTTGATGGGGCTTAACCTCTGGCTTCAGCCCCTGCATCTGCAAAGCTTCTGGCACACAGGCCTCCTTTGCTATGAGGGTGCTCAGGCCACAGCCTCGTACGTACCCGAAGGCCTCGCAGCGCTTCTGGTAGACGTCCATCTGATGCTGCAGCGGGGTGGGGTCGCTCTGGCCCAGGCGGTTGATGTCAAGAATGGCAACGAGGTTGTCCAGCTTGTAGATGGCTGCAAAGGCCATGGCCTCCCACACGGAGCCCTCTGACAGCTCCCCGTCTCCCAGCATGCAGTAGACACGGTAGCTGCGGGGGTGCGGGGGTGGGGGGGTGGGTTAGAGACTGGCCCCCTTGCCTGGCCCACGTGCCCCTGGCCTTTCCCTCTGGGACGTGCAACAGCTGTGCCCACCCCAAGTCCACACCCAGTGAGGAAGGGGCTGTGAAGGAAGCTGTCAGGAGCTCCAGAAAGCAGTACCAGCTGCCAAGAAACAGAGCTCCAGACAGCAGTCTGGAGTTGTTAGGGCGTGAAGAAAATGGTGAGGCTCACAGGGGCTAACTACTCACGCTGGTGGGAGGGCCTGGAGCCGCCCGCTGCCGGGGTGCACCCACTTCTCTCCGCCCCACCGTGAACCAAGACTGCTGCGGGAGCCCTGGGACTCGCTAAGTGGGCCAGAGGGACAGAGGACCTTTCTGCTCAGAGGAGCTGGGCCAGGGAGGCCATCTGTGATGCACCCTAGAGGGAGGCTTCAGGTGAAAATGAGCACTCACGAGGGGGCCTGAAGGCCGGGATCACGGTGTGGGCAGGTGCCTCAAAGGATGGGCTCCTCCCAAACTTCTGGGGCTGGTTCTTACCCAAGACTAGAGCTGGGCCTAGGCTTTCTCCACCCCAGGGGCCATCTCCTGCCCTCAACACAGGCAGCCATGACTGTTCCAAAGGCAGTGTGACACGGTAAAAAGAGCAATGAAGTTGGGATAAATTACCCAGAAACAGAACCTTCTCTGGCCGGGGAGGGTGGAGCCAAGGGGTGCGGCTGGAGGCAGGGAGACCAGTTCAGGGACCTTGACCCCAACCCCCAACCCCCCAACTCTGCTTAGCACTGAGTAACACTCTCAAAGAAGGTAAGTGCAGTTGTTATTCCCAAAAAAACACACAGACAAGGAAACAGGCTCAAAGGTCAAGGCACTTGCCTGAAGATCATGCAGTCGGGGAGCAGCTGAGCGAGGATTCAAACACAGGCCCGACTGCCCAGCCCAGACTGTCCACTCCTTGCTGACTAGGATCGCACACGGGGGAGGAGCAGCAGGATGCAGGGACCCCCTTTCCCCTGCCCAGCGTCCAGATGTGTGACCCCAGGGAGGGAGGCTGGTGCCTGGATGGCTCGGAGGGACACAGCCGCCCTGTTGCTGAGTGGGTCGGGCCTCCAGGCCTCCTTGCTGCAGGGCCAAGGCAGGGGGAGCTGAAGAGAGGTGGGGACGGCTGTGGTGCTGTCAGCATGACTCAGCACCCCTGCAGGCCTCCAGGTCAGGGAGGGCTCCTGCATCCTCCCCTTGCCATGCCAGGCCCGTACCTTCCCTTCTGCGGCCTCTAGCAGGCCAGGCCACTGGTTCCCCCACAAGGAGCAGAAGGTCCCACTCACAGAGGCTTATCTGAAGCTGGGTCTTACAGGCTGCAAGGGGGGCCCGAAGACACTGCAGGGGTGGGGTCTGGCACAGCAGCTCCCAAAAATGACCAGCCTGATGGGGCTAAGCCAGAGAAGCCTGTAGGGAACTCGACTTCCCCAAAAAGGGATTCTAGGGAAGCAGACTGGCTGCCTTCCCAACCCCACACCCACTTCCAAGGAAGCTGAACTGGGGCCAAGAGTGGAGTTCCAGCATAGCCTCAGACTCAAGTCAGGAGGGCGGCGTGGGGAGACACTGGGGGTGCTTGTGAACAGGAAAGGGGGCCCTGCAGAAGCCAGGGCTAACCCTGAGGCTGCATATTTCCTGAAGCTGTTAGATTCAGGGTAGGGCTACAAATGCCCACAGTCCTGAACTACCATGAAGAGAAGAGACCCTAACGAGAGGGCCAACATTTGCTGCAGGAGTTGGGAAACCACCTCAAATATCCAACAACAGATGACGGTCTAAACGTGTTACAGCATCCCCATAAAACAGAACAGTATCCAGTCATTAAAACTAGCTCTTGGACTTCCCTGGTGGCACAGTGGTTAAGAATCCGCCTGCCAATGCAGGAGACACGGGTTCCAGCCCTGGTCCAGGAAGATCCCACATGCCGCGGAGCAACTAAGCCCGTGCGCCACAACTATTGAGCCTGTGCGCCACAACTACTGAGCCCACGTGCCACAATTACTGAAGCCCACGCACCTAGAGCGCGTGCTCCGCAACAAGAGAAGCCACCGCAATGAGAAGCCCACGCACCGCAACAAAGAGTAGCTCCCGCTCGCCGCAACTAGAGAAAAGCCCACGCACAGCAATGAAGACCCAACACAGCCAAAAATAAATAAATTAATTTAAAAAAAAACAACACTAGCTCTTGACAGTTAGGGTGTGAGAAAGTGTTCAGATTTTTCTAAAAAGAATTAGGTAAAGTTGTATAAATACTAGGATTATAAATCCATTAAGTTCCTTCTCACAATAACATGGAGGAAATAGGATACATTGTTAAGTGAGACTGATATGGGGCAGGGTGGTTAACAATAAGGAAGATGTTTGTTTCTTCTTTTTTTTTTTTGGCCACACCTCGCGGTATTCATTCCCTGACCAGAGATTGAACCCATGCCCCCTGCAGTAGAAGCGCAGTCTTAACCACTGGACCGCCAGGGAAGTCCCTCGTTTCTTTTTAATGCATTCCTGTATTTTAGATTAGTATGTATTTTATAATCCAAAAAAAAATTTATTTAAAAGAGAAATGGGGAATTCCCTGGCGGTCCAGTGGTTAGGACTCAGTGCTCTTACTGCTGGGGCCCCAGGTTCGATCCCTGGTTGGGGAACTAAGATCCCATAAGCCATGTAGTGCAACCAAAAAAAAAAAACAAACAAAAGAGAAATGGAAGAGAGCCAATTGGATGTGTGCTCCCTGGTTGATGGCTGGACAGCCCTGACTGGAGGCTGGATCCAGGAACTCGGGCAGCTGGCGCAGCCTGATAATTCCCTTAACCCCTCAGCCTTAGCCAACCCTGGCCACTGAGAACCCAGCTAAACGTTTTCTCCCTACACTGGCTTTTCCCATTATGTTAGGGTCAGGAAACGACCCTTCACGAGGAATTATTTCAAGCAACTGTAGAGAATAATTAACTCACAGCTCTGGTTCTGTGCCAAATAAAATACTCTTAAACACACATCCCATTCTTTGTGACTTTCTTCACTGCATGGTGAATCACTTCTGGGTGTAGCTGAGCCTGGCCCCAGAGCCCAGCCCGGGAGGCTATGCCGTCAGGTAACACTGGCCTGAGTCTGGAAGGCCTCACAGCCCCAGCCCACCTCCTGGAGAGCTGTCTCAGGAGCTTCCCCTGCACACAGTAGGTGCTCACTGGGGCGGAGCATCCAGTCAGGCTCCCTGTAGCCACCTGCCACCTGCAGGCCAGACTCCCTTGGCCTCTCCTCTGGGAAGCTTCCCACCCACAGGGCTCCCCGAGCCTGCTGTGCTTCCCTCAGGCCCCTCAGAGCAGCCTGGGGACCCTGAATGTGGACTCCAGATGCACACCCTGGGTTCACATCCTGCCTCCACCATAAGGCAAACATCTTACCTCAGTTTCCCCACCTGTGAGAGGGGCAGCTGTACGTACCTTATCCCCTTATCAAGGTGAATCCCTATAAAGCACAGAGGACAGGGCCCTAAACGGTAAAGGAATGAAGAAACCACTTTGACAGCCTGCAGCCAACACTCCTCCCCTCGGCAACAGAGACCTGTCTGCAGGCCACGGTGGACGGCCTTGTAGCTGAAACCTGCCTCGAGGGGGCTCTCTCCCAAACTGCCTGATGCTGGAGCAGCAAACCTCTGTGACCAGGCTGCTCACCCTCCACAGGCCACTCTCTCCAGGGTTCATCTCTTCCCTGGCTGACACGTGGGGGTCAGGGAGGCCCAGAAACACCCCCGGAACACCCCATTTTCTCCTTTCCCGAGGTAAAGGCGAGTGGCTCGGGCCTGGGTTCTCGGCACCTAGTCAGGCATTGAGAGGTGGGCCCACCTAAGACTTCCAGGGTCCAGGTGCCAGGCTTGGGGGCAGCACGGACTCATGAGCCAAAGCGCTCTGGCCAAAGAGCACGTGGCCCTGGATGCAAGCCTGGCCCTACCGGTCACGATCCAGGGACTCTGGGCAGGTCCCTTCACTCCTTTGAGCCTATTTCCTCATCTGAAAAGGGGGCTGGTCCTGGTACCAGCCTCACGCCACACATGCACGGTTAGTTACTCAGTTCCTACTCCGCCCTGGGCAGGCAAGGAGGTGCTTGGGGGCAGCGAGTAAAGCTGGGCCACCAGGACCCCTCCCAAAACCATCGTGGGTAGGGGTGGGGAGTGGGAGTGTCACCTGGCTTTGTCGAAGTACTTGCCGGTGTAGGCCATCCCGCAAGCGGCCCCAAGGCCTTGGCCCAGGGAGCCCGTGGCCACGTCGGTGAAAGCTTGCTTCTGTCATGACAGAGGGCTACAGTTACCACAGGCAATGTTTCCCAGAAGTGCCTCCCAGGATTCTAGCCCTGTGACCTTGCGAGCCTCGAAGCCACACCCCACCCATACCCAGGGTGCAGGCAGGTCTGCAGAAGGCAGAGTGTGACTTCTCATTATTCCCCTACAGCAGTAATTGTGGGTGTGGTTCAAATACCAGCTCGGCCCATGGGGAGCTGGGTGACCTCAGGCCACGGACTGAATCTCTTTGGGCCTCAGTTCCCTCATCTGTAAACAGAGCCCATATTATTCACCTCACACAGTGGCTGGGAGAATTCATAACAAAACTGAATTATTTGGCCCTAGTGGGTGCCCAGATGGGGCGTCACCGTTTCCATGGTAACCCCATGAACTCCAAATGTTTGCAGCGCCCCGAGGAGCACACCGGGCCCCTTCCGTGGGTGTCACCAGCATCCTGCTGCAACCCCCTTAGAGAATCCCTGGTGAACCTCTTCTCCCAAGCTGTGTCTAAGTGGCCAGGGAGGCCCAGCAGGGAAGGGAAGCCGGTGTTTGGTGCCTGGGGAGAGGCCCTTCCGCAGTTGACCCAGAGTGCCCTGGGCTAGGGCCTTAAAGGTCTCACGCTTCAGCACAAGCTTGGGGTAAACAGCGTGCCCCCAAATACCTGCTTCTTCCTCACTTTAATGCCCTCTCTGCCCTCCAACACCCTCGGCTCCTCAGTGGGTGCCCTGCCCCCTTCCCGCATGCCTTGAGAAACAGGAAGTGGAAGCAGAGGCCTGGAGAGGCTCCCAGTGGGGTGCACTTACCGGGACAGGGTGCCCGTCCAAGTCAGAGCTGATCTTCCTCAGGTTCAGCAGCTCTGCCTCGGGCAGGAAGCCGGCTTCAGCCCAGACGGCATACAGGATGGGCGCTGCGTGGCCCTGCAGGGGATGGACGGTGGGGGGATAGGCCAGATGAGGCGCTGTTCCCGCCACGCCCCAAAACCCGGGACCTGGCCGAACCGAACCTGCCGGCCTGGGTATCCCTTTCAGGAAAGGAAGCAAGTGAAGGCTACCTCCCCTCCTGTCATCCCTCTCCAGCCCAAGGTTCCCACAGCCAAGGCCGAGCAGGCCCTAGGACAGGTGCAGGGGGAGCGCAGCTGTGAGGCCCGAGGCCAAAACCCCAGCAGGCAGCCGGCCGCCCTAATCCCTGGGTTCTGGCATGTGAGCGGACTTGGACAGACTTCTAAGCTCTCATGCCTACCCCGAGAGACCAGAGGCCATGGAGCCAGGCCTGGGTACAGGTGGATTTCAGGGGTTCATGGCATAGTTTGTGGCTATGGTTCTCAAGCGGGGCGGCGGGGGCAGGTGGTCAGTGCCGGTCAGTGCGCCCCATCCCAAACCCTACTGCAGGGCATCACCACTCTTGAGGGAGCGAGCGTGGCCTGGGTACTGGCACAGCAGAGACGCGTGCAGAAAGCCACAAAGCTATACCCCAGACCTGGACTCCAGTCCTGCCTGTCAACACCACACATGGGTGGAACACCCAGATCATTTCCATTATCCCCTACTAATTCGGTTGTTTATTCCTTAGCTTGGGGTTAAGTTTACCAGCTGGGTCAGCACAGAGCAAGACACCGAGGGAGGGGCCGGGCGGAGCAGGTGGAGAAGAGTGGTGAGGGGCTGGGTTCACACCAGGGAGGTAGGTCCCCTTCTCACCATTTCAGGGCCCACCCAGCCCCAGGTGAAGGACAGAGGGCTGGCCTCCTACCTTGGAGAGCACAAAGCGGTCGTTGTGAGGGTTCCGGGGATCCATGGCCTTGTAGCGCATGGTGTGGAAGAAGAGGACAGCCATGATCTCGGCGGCGCTGCAGCATGACGTGGGGTGGCTGTGGCCCAGGAGAGAGACGGACGCATGCATCACAGCCCTGAACCCCTGATCTACAGGGCTTATCCCACGCCCACAGACAGGGACCTGGGGGTGCAGGTCCCAAGGAGTCACGGGCTTGGCTTGTCAGAGACACGTGCTCCTCCCTCCTGGGAGGGTTACATGGGGTCTCAAGGAGGCACTGCTGGCAGCATGGGGGTTGCACCCTCCCAGGGGCCAACAGTCTGGACCCTCAGAGTCACGGTAATTGAAGAATTCTGGGGCTGGACTACAGTAAGAAAGGAGGAGGGGTCCAGGAGACTGCGCTGGCCCCGCTATGAACAGTTAGCTAAGTCCCAGTGGGACTGCACAGGACTCTGCCCACTTGTCAGGGCAACTTGGCCTCCCAGGCCCCCAGGGGTGCTGGGCCTCCTACGGCCCTGGGCAGGGGCTAACGGACGAAGGCTCCCAGCAGCCTCCACCTACAGGATTGGTAGTCTGAAAGCTGGGCCTTCGGGCTCTCCAAGAGTATCACTGGGCTACTCGGCAGGCCTTTAATGGGCATTCTGAGGGCTGGTAGAGCCACCAGAAACCATGTTTTTGCACAGAATTTAAAAGGCAAAGCAATCTCTTATCTTCTACAAAGGCTACAATCCTGGAAAACATAAAAATTCCTTCTGCCTGAGACAGGGCTGGGCTGGGGCTGACAGCAGCAAGCGCCTGCCCTTCCAGGCCTGGAGCAGTGGGGTCAACGGGTCTCCCTCTGTTAGGCTCTTGTTTTATTTGTTGCACAGTTATTTGAATGGCTACTGGGCAAAGGACTTAACCAGAGAAAGTACAAGGATTTTGTCTTAGAGATGTGACTTATTCAGGTTTCTTAGGACTCACTTGATGGATTCAGCCCCAGCCCCCAGGAGTGGAGACTGGGGTTCCCGGCAGGACATGCTGTGATTCTGAAGCCCTGCGGTCCGGTCCGCAGTTTGATTACAATGTCAGCCTCAGGGCACGTGCCGCCCAGCCGCTCCCTCCATGCAGCTCAGCCCAGCCTTCTGCCGCTGCTCTGAGGCCCTTCACACTAAACATGCCCACTGCCAAACTCAAGGGCACATGCACCACCTGGAGTTCACGTGGGCCTCCCTCCTCCCTGCCAGCCGGCTCCCGCCACGGGTTAGGGGTGAGTCACTCCCAGAGCAGACACATTAGTAGAGAAATCCGGAACTGTCCATGCTGGTTTAGTACCCACATCCCCAGCACACAATCGTCTTATACTTAACCATTTCTACGAACTCCTGGTCATGGGGAAAGACACTAGACCTGAAAGAGGGAGGTGAGGAAATGTGAACGAGAAACCTTTCCCTGCCTGGCAGGAACCCAACTCCCGTGTCCCTAGCGCAAAATTCAGCTGGGGGACACCCAAGTCGACACCAGCCAGGCTGACCTCCTGCCCTTCCCCTCCTAGGGCAGCCTCATCCCTGAGGAACCCTCTTTCAAAAGTCATGACCCTGTTAGGAGAACAGTGGGGGAAGGATGTGGGTTGAGAGCAGGCCAAACTGCTCCAAGAGAAAGAAGGCAGACACGGACAGGAGCTGGGCCTGCCCTGCCCCCCTGGCGGTTCCCGGGAAGGGGCTTCAGGGAGAAAGGGCTGTGACACAAGCACTTTCTGCACACGATGGAAGTGTGCCTGACCCAGGCAACGCTGACGTGGTGGGAGGGAGGTCACCCATGAGAGACACCAGAAGTTGAAAAGTAGTGGATTTTAACCCTTCCTTGCGAGACCCATGGAGGTTGAGCCTATATTTCCTCCAAAGCCTGCATCCCGGACACACTACTGGCCCTACCTTCATACCTGCCAAATAAAAACATACAGAATAAGGGATCCTTGGGGGCCAGGTGTCTGCTCCACCCCACCCCAGAGCTTTCAGGGAACTCCCTCTGAGAGGTGTCCCAGGGTGGGGATATGGGCCACTCAGGCTGTGACTTTAGCACATGCTTCACCTCCCCGAGGCTCAGCTTCCTCACTTGTAAATGGGGTGCTGTGTGGGGATGGCAGGGGGTCCCTAAGACAATGAACTCAAAGTGCCCAGGTTACCATCAGCCACCACCATCTGCTGGAAGACCAGATGCCACACTTCTCAGTGCCTCCAACTCCTCATCTGCAGGCTGGGACCGCGACCCTCTGCGGACCACGGGGCAGGCAGGAGGGAAGAAATGAGCTGAGGATTGAGATGGGGCTCTGCAAACCATAAACTGCTGAACACACGGGAGACAGTTACTTTTAGGTGCAAGTTACTAGAGGAACTTCAGTGTACAGAGTCTGTGGTCTGAGGGCCTGAGATTCTCCTGTAACCCCAGCCTGCCCTGGGGGGACAACTGTGGGCGGGGGCCCACCCCAAGGTGCTGTACAGGACAAATCCATGAATGTAAACTGGCAAGAGGCAGGGAGGGGTGTGGGCAAGGTGGGAGGCTGCAGGGAATTTTATCCACTATGCAACTCTTTGTGATGCATGGGGGTTATAAGTTTGTTCCAAAACCTGTCCACTTACTCCTAATTAGTTCAATCTATGAAGGCAGTGCTGAGGCCTTAGAGCTGGGCCTAGGTAAGTCTCCCAAAGGCCCCCCACCTCTGGGAGGACATTCCTCCAGATGTCTCCACCACCACCCTTCCCTTCAGCATTCACTCTGCTTGCTCACAGGTTTCCCTGCAGAAAAAGTGCAGAGAAGATCCCTCACCCCCTGGCTGGGCTCCTCTCCATTATCAACAGATAATGCTGCCAGCTGCTGGAAGATGGCCCTTCTCCCACCCTACACATGTCATACACATGCCTCAAGGCCTCAGAAAATGAACCAGGGAGGTGAGCACTACAACAGCCTCTCCAATGCTTAAAAATACAAAGAAAAATAATCTGTTATGAAGAAGAAATAAGTACCCGAAGGAAAAAGTAAGAAATATGAGTTAAAAACCAACAGTTAAGGTCCAACCTAAAAAGTTAAAAAATACAGTGAGCTCAAAGACAGTAGAAAGATAAAAAATGGAAATTTATGAAATAGGAAGCAAATGTACAATTTTTAAAAATCGAAGTCAAGAGTTAGCTCTTCAAAAAAGAAAAAAAAGGGACTTCTCTGGTGGCGCAGTGGTTAAGAATCTGCCTGCCAATGCAGGGGACACGGGTTCGAGCAGATCCCACATGCCACAGAGCAGCTAAGCCCGCGCACCACAACTGCTGAGCCTGCGCTCAAGAGCCCGTGAGCCACAACTACTGAGCCCGTGAGCCCCAGAGCCTGTGCTCCGCAACAAGAGAAGCCACCGCAATGAGAAGCCCGTGCACCACAACGAAGAGTAGCCCCCGCTCGCCGCAACAAGAGAAAGCCCGCGCACAGCAACGAAGACCCAACGCAGCCATAAAGAAATAAAGAGGATATTTAATGACAATATATTCCTATAATGGAATACTATGCAGCAACCTCAACAAGATCTCACAAATACGACACGTGAACAAAGCACACTGCTGACAGGTCTCTACAGCAGGGAAGACCATACTGTTTATGAATTTATACAAATGTTATAAGACTATAAGGAAAACAATAAAATGCAAAACTCAGTGTATAGTTCTTTCTAGGGGAAACCCTCCTTCTCTGAGGAGGGAGAGACACCCAGCAGGTTCTAAAGCACTATTAACGTCCTAGTTCTTAAGCCTGGAGGTAGGTACACCCACGTTCGTTATTTATAACATGTACATCACTTATATTCTTTTTTAGGTATATATTAAAAAAAAAATACTCCAGGGACTTCCCTGGTGGCATTCTTAACTAGTGGTTAAGAATCCGCCTGCCAGTGCCGGGGGCACGGGTTCGATCCCTGGTCTGGGAAGATCCCACATACCGCGGAGCGACTAAGCCCGTGTGCCACAACTACTGAGCCTGTGCTCTGGAGCCTTCGAGCCACAGCTACTGAAGCCCGCGCGCCTAGCCCGTTCTCTGCAACGAGAAGCCACCACAATGAGAAGCCCACGCACCACAACAAAGAGTAGCCCCCGCTCACCGCAACTAGAGAAAGCCCGCGCGCAGCAATGAAGACCCAACGCAGCCAAAAATAAATAAATAAAATAAATAAATTTATATATTAAAAAAAAACATTAAAAAAGAAAATACTCAGGCAAGAGAATCTCAGGACGTCAGGACAGAAGCCATCCTTGTTCCTCCTGTTCCTAGAACCACCTGGGCTGACTCCTGCCTGGAAAAACTGCCTCCACACCTCAGACTGTGAAGAAACAGAGCTATGCCCCACACCACTCCCTCCGAGAAGCCCTCCCTGACCACATTATCTAAAATACCTTCTTCAAGACTTCCCTGGCGGTCCACCGGTTAAGACTCCACGCTTCCATTGCAGTGGGCTTGCGTTCAATCCTTGGTTGGGGAACTCAGATCCCGCATACCGCGTTAAAAAAAAAACAAACAAAAAACCTTTTTCCCCTCACTCATACTTGCCGCCAACCGACATTATATGTGGCTATTTGTTGCCTGTCTATCCTAGGTGCAACTCCAGCTCCAGGAGGGCAGGGAGTTTGAGTCTTTTCACTGTAGTAGCCTCGGGCCTGAAGAGCATCTGGAACAAAGAGTGCACAAATAAATGATGTATCCTGGCTCCAAGACTCTAGGGATGTGACCTCTCTGAGCCTCAGCTTCCTCAATGTAAAATGGAGACAGTAGCAGAATCTGACTGAATGAGGTAGTATTTGTGTGTAAAGAGCTTAACACGGTGCATAGGAAAACGGCAATTGCTCAGTAAATATCAGCTCTAAAAATACCAGATATGAAGTCGAACCTCCTTCTCATTTTGAGGATGGGACCACTAAGGTCCACAGAAGGGGGAAGTACCTTGCCCAAGGTCACACAGCCTACCATCAGAAGAGCTAGGAGAAAAGCAAAATGCTAAGAGAAAGTGAAGAATGGATAAACAAAATGTAGTATATCCAAACAATGGACTATTCAGCAATAAAAGGAAATGAAGTACTAATTCATGCTACAACATAATGACCTTCCAAATATTGTGCTAAGTGAAAAAAGCCAGACCCCCAAAGACCTCATTCTGTAGGATTCCATTTATATGAAATATCCAGAAGAGTTAAAATGGGAAGTGGTAAATTCACTAAAACTTATTGTAAATCACTGTCAATATACTAAATTTACTAAAAGCCACTGGACCATACACTAAGAATGTTATGATATGAAAATTATACCTCTCTAGAGCTATAAAAGGATGATTTTTAAAAGGAAGAAGGTGCTCAGAGCCCAGTAGAGGAAGTACTTGAGCAGCCACACTCCCTTACCCAGTTGTGCAGCCCTCAGAGATTACAGCCAGGCCATGGGTGAGACTGACTTCTGAACAAGAAGGCCAAACAGTGCAGGCCCCCGCCAGCTAGACCCACATGCTGGGGCAATCGCCAGCTCCCACCAGCCCACCCCATGGAGTGGACTTCACCTCACTGTTCAGGGCAGGAGCACAGAGTCTGCCTAAGGACCCAGCGTCCAGGGCTGGTAGCTGTAGTCTGTGGCAATAAAGGAGTTCCTGATTTTGTGAGACTGGGCTCTAGTGACAACAGGCCTCTGCCTAAAGAGGCAAAGTCAAGGGGAGTCAGAGCTGGTGGTCCAGGGGCCACAGTGTGATCAGCTCATGGGAAGACAGGAGAACACCTCAGACCCTAGCCAGGTGGCTGCACCAGGTTCCCAGCTTCAGGAAGCACTGCCCATCAGCCCCGCTGAGTTCAGAGGCAAAGAACAGAGTCATTGCAGGACAGCCGGGTGTCCTCACACAGAGTTGGGAAATGCTGCTGCTGGGGTAATCTCAACGGGCTTGCTCTTGCCTCAGTCAGGGCCAAGCTGGGGTGAAGACAGCCCGAATGGAGAAGCAGGCCCAGGCAGCAGTTTTCTGCCCAGAGAGGCTGGGCCAACAGGGGCCCTCTGAGCACTCAAAGCCTCTCTAAGCACCAGAGCTGGGTAGCAGGGAGGGATGTACTTCCAGCCACTTCAAGGTCACGTGGACCCCCAGGACATGAAACCCACAACAGGAGGTGGCAGGACCCCAGAGCTTGCTCCTTCTGGTCCCCCAGCCCCACCCCAGAGAAACCCAGTTCAAAAACAACCTATCTGCGAACTTCTCTTTTAGAGATGGGGAAACTGAGGCCCTGGGATGGGAACGGTCTTTCTGACAAGGGCACAGCCAGTCGGAACACAGTCAGGGTTAGATTCGTCTCCCTGTGCCCACCAGCCAGGCCTGGCCAGACCTTATGTTCCTGAGTATCCACCCCAACACTGTGGGTCAGAGCCCCGGGACTTCTAAGCACAGCCTGCGCCTCCAGAGCCGGGCCTGACTCTGATGGCGTCCTCAGATGACACTCAGCATTGTTTGGATAACGCCAGTCTAGCCCGCTTGCTGAGAACTAAGAAATCTCCACCATGAGCCTCAGCAGTAAGGGCCCCTCTGACAAGGCCATCAAGTCTCATCTTTTAAAGCCTGGATGAGCTGGACCCTTGCCACGGCTGCCACAGCTCCCCCAGCACGCGGAGGGAGGGGCAGGTGACCTGGAGAAGCTGTGGGTGCTGCCACAAGGAGCCCTCTGTGCGGGCTCTGTCCCTCAGCTCCCTGGACACAGAGGCCAGTGTCCTCACTTCCCGGGCCTGGTGAGGTCCACTGTCACTTGGTCAGTGATGGCACAGGAAGGGGAAAGCTACCAAGATATCAGGACTTCACCGAATCCTGAATACCACGGCCTGGTCCTCACCGATCCAATGTCAGTCCAGCCTCCGCAGTGACCATGAAAAGACTTTGGCCAAAGTGCTGTTTCACCACCGGGGGTGTATGCTCCCCCAGAAAGGAGACAACCTGACAGGATGGTCACTTTGGCCATGACTGCACAGAGCCAGGGCCTCAAAGCTGAGCCTTCACTTGATGGACCGCACCCATTGCTGTGAGGGAATAGTCGGCCTCAAAACATACATCCGGAGACCTGTTCAAGTCTTCCTTTACTGGTTTTTTTGTGTGTGTGTGCACACAGAGCTCTTGGCACATGCCTTTCAAAATCTCTTGTGACAGAGGTAGTAATAGTAATGTTACTTCCTTCTGAAAAGTTAAGTTTTTTCTAAGTACTTCTTTTTTTTTTTTTTTTGGCCTTGCGGCATGTTTTTTTCTAAGTATTTCTTTCCTGCATTTTTTACACATGCTTAAAACGAACAGGAATCACTGTATCTTGCACTTTTTCTTTTTGTAAATGGACACTTTGAGTTCAGTGAGTTCCTCCCTAAGGCATTACAACAGTAAACCTGGGTGTAACTTAGTTGCCAAATCCAGTATCTTTTCCCCATAGAAATCAGAGTTTAACTATCTAACAAAGACCCAGGAGACTCATTGGACACCCTCTCCCTTTGGGAGCCCCCCTCCCCCAGTTGTAAATGTTATTTCATTTCTCTCCAAGTGCCTTCAAACTGACTGAGATCCCCTATCACTGTGCCTTATCTTCCCCTTTCTAGTTTCTCTCCATTTTCTGGCCTGGTGCTGCCTGCCTGACCAAGAACTCTTCCTGGTTAACGTGAGCCCCTCACTGGACAGCATGGAACGGCTACCAATGACCAGCTTGGGCAAGTCACTTACACACTAGCCTCACTTTCCTCATCTATAAAATGTGATATGACAGCATCTGTCTCATAGGACTATTCTCAGAATCCATAAGATAATATTAGCAATAAAGGATGCTCTGTGTCACACCAGGGATACTTATTGACCACTCAGGAACCCTGTAATTGTCTACAGGTTTTATCTAGACCTGTAAGATGCTCAGAAGTGTAACACTATTTTGTGTCCCTCCAGCTAGACCGCCAGGAATCTGGCTAGAGAGCTCCTAGCATACAGCAGGGCTCAACAAGGTTCTGCAGGGCAAATGATCCCCTGAAGTGGTCAAGGGAAGGGGATCCAGTCGTACTCACCAAGCAATATAGGTGTGCAGACCTACTGTGTGCCAGGCGGGGGAGAGGGCACCAAGAGTAAGCCAGATCCCTGCCTGGCCAAGGGATACCCCGCATGATCGGGTATCAGTGTATCTCCACTGATATAAACCCAGTGGAGATAAAGGGTCCAAAGAGCGCATGGTGGGTGGGGTGGAAGAGGTGGGATGGGAGGGCAATGGCCTCCCAGGAGAGGTCTAATCCTTTCTGAGAAATGGGTGTCTTAAAGGCACACAGGGTGAGTGGCTACCTACCCTGCTGGTCAACAGGTTTACTCATTAAAAGCATATCCTGTATGAAATCAGCCAGAAGCTAGAATCTTGTCTTTGTTCTAAAGAGAAGACTTGGCTGGGAAGGTTCCTGGAAACCATCCCCCACCCAGACTTCAAAATCATTTCATGAACCCATCACATGCTGTCTGGGCAGCCTCATGCCCCACTCCAAAGGGCTGGAATCCTCGAAACTACTCAGTGTGTAGGTGCTACTATTGTTCCCATTTTACAGAGGGGGAAACAGGCTCTGAAGTGACTCACGAGCTGACCCTCTCAACTACCCCACCTGATGCCTCCAGCTGCACAGTGGCCAGTTATCATTACTGTCCCTTGCAACTGGCCATCTTCAGAAAAGGCTCCTTGGGATGGGCAACAGCCTTTCTCCATCTTCTGAGCCATTGGGGCTGGCGAGAAAGAACGTTGGGGGATGGGCCTCTGACTTGAGGAAAGTGCACCTGGAGGCTGGCCCTGCATGTTCACCCCAGGGCCCTGGGGCTTGGTTCTTGGTTCTCTTAACCTTCCAAGTCTCCCCTCCTCCACCCCATCCCCTCCTCCTGCCCCCACCCCAGAGGAGCTCTTTAGACCATCCCTTCACAAGGGATGCCAGGGTTCTGCATCCACGTGGCCACCTTCCTCCTCACTCCTACTCCCCTGGAGTCTCAGCACCCCTGCTCTAGAGCCAAGGGTGGCAGGAATGTGACTCTGAACAGGAATGTGAGGTGGAGAAGGGGACGGGTAGTTTGAGGTAGGGACAAGGCCGGGGCCCCAGGCTCCTCTGCAAGATGAGGGGTTAAAACAGGCGCTCTCGAGTTGGGCAGCACGGGTTCAAATTCCAGCTCTCGCCGCGTGTGACCTCGGGCAACTGACAAATTCGGAGCTTCAGTTTCCTCACGTGTGGGTGCAACGTTACCAGTTACCAGGGTGGAAAGCGTCCAGGGGCCGCGCGTGCCGAGGGCACGGTACAGGGCTTGTCTCTCGGCGAGTGGGCACTGATGGTGGCCTTCCCGGCACGGCCGGCGAGGGGCCTCCGCAATGCGGAGCCGCGTCCCCTGCGCCTTAGAGCAGCGGGGAATGAGGGGCCGAGCCGGCCTGAAGCCTGCTGGGAGCCGGGCCCCAGCCGGCGGAAGCCGGGCCGAGCGCAGGCGCGGCGGAAGGCTCCTCCGGCGCTGACCTGCGAGGCGCGCGCTCCGCCATCTGACCGCGCTCCCGGCCGCCTCCCTCGTGGTGGCACGGTGCAGCGCGACATGGAGCCGGCGTGCCCGCGGCCCCGGGGCCCTCGCCCTGCGCCCCCGCCCTGCGCCCCCACTCACCCCGAGCCGGCCGCCGTGGTGGCCTGGATGGAACTGATGCGCAGTCGGTTGGCCGTGTCCTTCAGGGCCTGCAGCTTCTGCTGGTCTGGCTTATGGTAGGCCTCCATGGCGCGGCCGGGCGAACGGGCGGGTGGGGAGGCCGAGGACGCGGAGACGCAGGGCAGCGTAGCTGCAGGCAACTGCTAAGGCCGGACGCCGCGCGGGGGCGCGTTAAGAGTCCCGGGAGCCGCCCGCGGGGGCGGGGCGCCGGCATCACCCCAGGTTGCCCCGCCCCGCCCCACCCCCGGACTCGCGGAGGCAGCCCCGCCCCAGCCCTCCGGCGCTGATGGGAAACCGAGGCGGTTGGGAGCCTGGGAGACTCCGGACCCGCCCCGATGCTGTCCACCCGCCTAACCTCTCCGTCTCTCTTTACGTCCTCCGAAATCTGCGGGGCAGCTGCGGGCTGCCAGGCTCCTGTGAGTCAGGCTGCACTGCCATGCTGGGATTAACCACCGACACAAATAATGTGATAATAACTCCAGGTTCTAGGCCCGGCTCAGGGTTCTCCTGTTGACTCGCATCTTCACTGCAGACCGCTCTCCTTCCTCCACAAAGCCCTGGAGTGAAACTGAGAGGGGAGGCTTCATTGATTATCCTTTAGTAAAAATGAGCAAACTGAAACTGGCAAGGTCAATTAAGGTCACAGGGCTGGTGCGTGCAGGGGGTTCTGCCCTAACAAACACGCCCTATCCTCAAGCCCCAGCCCCAGAGAGGGACCCCAGGGCTTGAGGAGCCTGTAGGAGGATGAGGATTATGAAAATGAGAATACATATTAGTAGTAATGATAATATCAGCTAATGTTAACTGAGAAATTACTAGAGGCAAACCCTTCACAAGTTATTAGGGCCTAATAACACTGCTGACTCTTAGGGAGATCACTGGGTTTGGTTCCAGGTCTGTAGGGACAGGAGAACCCACCTCTGCTCTTACTAGGTCCCCTGGCCCCCAGGGGGACAAGGGTCCCCCGAGTGGGAGTAGGGAGGGGACTGTCATCACAGACGCTGTCGGTGGAGTTGACCCACCCCACATGCCCCAGGAGGTTGATACCCTTTACCATGTCTTATACAGGAAGAAGCTCCATTTTACAGAGGACAGAGAAAGGTATCCCCTCAAATCAGTGGCTGAGGAGGGGGCTGCATCAGATCTGTCTGATGCTGAGCCCCTGAGCGAGCTGAGGGAGGCAAGTGGCCAGGCCTTCCTTGCCTGTGTCCCCTCTGTGTCTTTTGCCAACACTCAGAGCTCTGGGTCATGAGGGACAATGGACTGAACGTGACTGAGTCCCCCACCCCACCTCTGGGTGCTCCTTGGCTGTTCCTCTGCTGGCCTGGCTCCCAGATGCCCAGCCAGACCCTAAGCCAAGTGCATCTCATAGCACTTGGGTCCTGCTGGCCCAGCCCATGGAGGCCTGCCCACCCAAGTTTGGCTCCAAAGCTGGCAAGGGCTGCAGGCTGGATTGGAGTGAGATAGCCCCAAGGGTATGCCATGTCAGAGACCTGACGTGTGCCTCTGCCCTCAGTCTGATAAGAAAGGACATACCTTGAAACCCTTTGGAAGCTCTGTGCCTTCCAACTCTGGCCTTTAGAGCAGTGGTTTCCTGTTCCAAACCTCAATTTCTCCCTCTGCTCAATGGGACTAATCCTTGCCATTCTGCACCCACCCTGGTCTCTAATGGTGGCACAGGTCTCTCCATGGCTCTAGGGATCCAGCAGTGATGGAAGAAAATGCCTCTCCACCTGCCCCATTGTGGGGCTCTAGGGACCCCTGGGGCAGCTTCTTGTCATCCCAGGATTCCAGGTGAATAAGACCCAGTTTGGCATCACCACAGCCTTCTCCTCCCGCCCCCCTCCCTGACACCCCTGGCCTACAAGGTCTGGGTGCCTTAGCTAAGTCACAGGGCAGAGCCAAGGTCTAGCTCCTCCTGCTGCTCAGATCTGGGCACCCAACTAGACCCTTGGACATGAAGACCTTCACAATGCTTGTGCCCTTCCACTAGGAACTTTGTGCCTGGGAGATGGTGCTGAGGGAAGTTCCATCAGCAAGCATGTCTGCAATGGCAGCAGGCACGGGCTGGTGGTGGCCTACGTGGTCATTTCACCCAATCGGTGTGAAGACCAAGCCTCCTGAGAAATGGGGATACTCTAAAGTATCCCCATTTCTGACTTGTGGACAGAAATTGGAAGGGCCTGTGGGGAACCCTCCTAAGGGTCCCAATCACCAGACATGACAGTCCCCTAGCTGGCTGAGTCATAAGAATTGCCTGAAACAGTTATTCTACACATGAATGCCTGGTCACCACATCTAACCTTCTGAATCAGAATCCCTAGGGTGGGGCCTAGGACTCTGCATTTCTAAGAAGACCCTCAGGCAATTCTGTTTTGGGGTTCTGAGAACTCTCCAGAGAAAAACATGGGGGAGACCTGGACAGACCTGAGTTCAATGCCTCGCTGGTTACGCCATGGGGCTAAGTGAAGCACTGGAAGTCCAGCTGTGGTGGGGAGATGTCCGTGACATGAAAACAGACTAAAGCAAGGTATAGAACAGCACGTAGAGTGTGATCCTATTTCTGTCAAAAATAAAGTGTGCACATGCATGTGTGTGTGCATGCATGCATGTGTACCCATGCATGTGCGTGTTCATAAGTGTGCCTGGGCAGAACAGAGGCTGCAAGGACAGACTTCAAGCCGTGGGGGACTTTGGAGGGTTGGACTGAGGGAGACTTTGGGTTTCTACTTTACGAATTTCTCTTTGGCTGGAATTTAGTGCTAGTGAACACTGTTGACTTTTATAATCCAAAAAAAAAAGCAAAACAAAATTCCATCTTGAAAAAGCACTGTTGAGATTGGGAGATGTATTTTTTTTTAATTTTTATTTTTTTAATTAATTAATTAATTAAATTAATGGCTGCTTTGGATCTTCATTGCTGCGCGCAGGCTTTCTCTAGTTGTGGCGAGCGGGGGGTGCTCTTCGTTGCGGTGCATGGGCTTCTCATTGCGGTGGCTTCTCTTGACGCGGAGCACAGGCTCTAGGCGCACCGGCTTCAGTAGTTGTGGCTCGTGAGCTCTAGAGCGCAGGTTCAATAGTTGTGGCGCTCGAGCTTAGTTGCTCCGCGGCATGTGGGATCTTCCTGGACCAGGGCTCAAACCCATGTCCCCTGCATTGGTAGGTGGATTCTTAACCACTGTGCCACCAGGGAAGCCCTGGAGATGCATTTTTATGAATGCACTTTTTCTTGTAATTTCTCATGATTATGTAAAGCTGCCTCTGTGTTTCATAAGCCAGGCTGTTTCCTTGGATGTTTTTGAGTTGGGAGCAAACCTCCAGGCGGTGGGTGCTCACCAGTGGAAGGTCCCTCCTGCCCTTGCTCTGCTATCTACATGAAATTCAGGGCAGAGCTATCCTGATGTGCTTCTGCACATCCCCTGAGTGGACACCAATGAGGCGTGAACGGGTCCTGAGCAGCTGTGTTCCTGAATGACAGCACTGGGCATCACTTTGGCAGGTCTGGCCCACGTGTGGCTCCTGGGGCAGGCCTGGGCTAGTGCTGGGGGCCCTAAGTCAGCACTGGGCTTGCAGTGGAGGCAACATCCCAGTCTGGGTCTTCAGGACACTGTCTTTGACTCATATCCGGGGCTGAAAGCCTGTGGGGGCCTGGGATGAGTCCTTGTTCGAGGATGTGTCCAGCCTCGTGTCCACCAATGCGTAGCAGAGGGCCCACTTTTGGACACTCTCTAACGGGCTTGTAGGTTGATGAAGAATTCAGTTTTAATAAATCCATCTCTCCTCTCAATGCCGGAAATTTCCTTCCAGAGGCATTTTTGGGGTAAAGTTTCTTTTGATAATGTTGCCCCCAGGGATGTGAGATAACACACAGTTCAACTCACAGAACCTCTGATTTTTCTGATTTAACTTTTGTTTTTGTTCTTGTTTTTTAAAAACACTGCCCCCCACTCCAAAGGTAAAAGTAAAGTACACTCATTGTAAAAACCTGGAAGGTATAGAAAATTTAGAAGTAAACTAAAATTGTATGTAATGCCACCCGAAGAAGACCACTGTTAAAGTCATTTGTTCGTTTGACAATTTTTTTTTTTTTTTTTGGCTGCACCACGCTGCATGCAGGATCTTAGCTCCCCGCCAGAGATTGAACCTGTGACCCCTCCAGAGGAAGCTCGGAGTCCTGACCACTGGACCGCCAGGGAGTTCCCTCATTTGACAAATACTGATTTATTACAATTGTTTGAAGAAAATAAAACAGGGTCAAGGGTCAGGGAGAGGGGCTGGAGAGTAGAAGTGGGGGTCCCTTCAATAGGTGTTTGCTACTATAGTTTCTTTTGTTTTCTTATTGTCAGGATCACATAAAATTCTCCATTTTTCATTTACGTTTTCCCATTAGCATTCCCAAATTCTTCAAAGACATCGTTTTTACTAGCTGTGTATTGTCCATCATGGAGCTATGTCCTCATTTATTAACCATCCCTCAGTGATGAGTATTTGGAGTGCTTCCAGGTTTTCACCAAGATGTATTACCCTGCAGTTAACATGTGGTACCTAAATCCTTGTCCTCCTGGCAGCTTAGCCGGGAGTTTTCCCAGAGTTTTCAATGGGAAACTGCTAGGTCAGAGGGTGGCAACCCTTCTAAAGCCCTTGATACATATTTGGCAATGAGCTCTCCAGGAAGTCTGGTTGTGACTCATTCACCTCTGCCTCTTAGTAGAGAGGTCCCAGCCATGTGCTTGGGGGAGAGGGCAGAGGGAGGGAATCCAAGACCTGCATGGCCTTGGGTGGATCCCTGCATGTTTCTGGGCCTCTGTTTCCTCACATTTGTAAAATGGGCTCATTCTCACAACAAACAGAGGTTTCTTCTTGTTTTCCCTTTCTCTGCCTGAGGAAAGCAAATTCAAGGTGGGGAGGCTGCCCTCATTTTCACAGCTGTAAGCTCTTCCTGGCAGTGGTATGTAGGCAGCAGGAGGTATTAGACCCCCTTGGCCAGTGAGCAAAGGGAAAATCAATGAGAAGAGAGAATTCTGAGATGAGTTTTATAGATGGTTTTCTCCAGGACACCTGCAGACTCTGGGACCGTGGGCACTGGGCAAGAGCCCCACGACGGGGAGGCAGGGGTGGGGAAAGGGAACCTGGACACAGGGGATAACTCACCAGCTCCTCGACTTTGCTAGAAGTCAGCTCTAACCCAGGCGCACACGGCTCTCTCTCCTTCCTTTCTCATTTTATTGCTTTTTAAAAAAATCACAACTTGGGAATTCCCTGGTGGTCCAGTGGTTAGGACTCGGCGCTTTCACTGCCAGGGGACTGGGTTCATTCCCTGGTCGGGGAACTAAGATCCCGTAAGCCGCGTGGTACTGAAACTGTGCACCTCAGATTGGGACTTGAATCCAGATGCCGGGACTCGAACCCAGCTTAAACCCAGATTGGGACTTGAACCTACGCAGCTGGGACTCGAACCAGTCAGGGTTGCTTCTTTACTCCCAAATCTTCTCTCTTGATTCACTTTTCTTCTTGCAGAAATGTATCTTTTAATAATTTTTTAAAATAAATTTATTTATTTTTATTTTTAGCTGCGTTGGGTCTTTGTTGCTGCACGCAGGCTTTCTCTAGTTGCGGTGAGAGGGGGCTACTCTTTATTGTGGTGCACGGGCTTCTCATAGCAGTGGCTTCTCTTGTTGCAGAGCACAGGCTCTAGGCGCGTGGGCTTCAGTAGTTGTGGCACACAGGCTCGGCAGTTGTGGCGCACGGGCTTAGTTGCTCCGCGGCATGTGGGATCTTCCCAGACCAGGGCTTGAACCCGTGTCTACTGCATTGGCAGGCAGATTCTTAACCACTGCGCCACCAGGGAAGCCCATCCTCTTGTCTTTTTTATTTTAACTAGCCTCGTAGGTGCAAAGTGGTACCTCATGGTGGTTTTGTCATTTACTGCTTAAAAAAAAAAAATTATACAAGTAACAACACATGTTCTTTGTAGAAAATTTGAGAATATAGCAAAATACTATGATAGTCTGTTTTATATGTCATTCTGAAACCGTGCACCCCAAATTGGGGCTTGAACTCACGTGCCGGGGCTCAAACCCAGCCAAAACCCAGACTGGGACTTGAACTCACACGGCCGGGACTAGAACCCGGCCAAAACCCCCAGTCTTCCAACTGAGATCGCACACCTGGTTTCAGGACTTAATGAAGCTCAGGTTCTTGATGTCTCATTGCAGAAAGGATTCAGTGAGACAAAGTAATAGGTAAGAAGTGAGAAGCACACTCCACAGACAGAGTGTGGGCATCTCAGAAGGTGAGAAAGGCACCAGGGTAAGGGACTGTCAGTTTTTATAGGGGTGGGTAATTTCATAGGCTAATGAGTGGGAGGAGTATTCCAGCTATTCCGGGAAGGGGCAGGGATTTCCAGGAATTGGGCCACTGCCCACTTTTTCATCCTTATGGTTGGCCTTGGAATTGTCATGGCGCCTGTGGGTTTGTCATTTAGCTTACTGATGTGTTACAATGAGCGTATACTGAGGCTCAAGGTCTAGTGGAAGTCGACTTGTCCACCATCTTGGACCCATTTGGTTCTAATCCGTTTATGTCATGTCCTCGGGCTATGTCATTCTTTCAAAGGTTGTGCCCTGCCCCCCTTCCCTCCTGTTTCAATTCAGCTAGGCTGTGTCCCCAATTATTCAATCAAACACTAACCTAGGTGCTGCTGTGAAGGTATCTTGTAGATGTGATTAAATCCCATAATGAGTTGATTTTAAGTAAAAGAGATTATTCTAGATTACCTGGGTGGATCTGATTCAGTTGGTTGAAAGGCTGAAGAAGAAAAGTGACTTCTTCTGTGGCAGCTCCAGCCTCCTCTGCAGTTTGTGACTTACCTATCAGTCCCCTCGCCCCACCACCTTGGAACAATCCAATTCTTTGCCACAAATCTTTAATATAGACCTACAGGTTCTGCTTCTCTGCTTGTATCCTGACTGATACACAAAGAGGAAAACTTCATCCCCCATAATCCACCATCCAGAGGTCACTAAGGACAACATTTTGGTTATTTCCTTCCAGCCTTTTTTTTTACTTTTTATCCATGAACATAAATATTTTAAGTAAGGTCATGATCCCTCTGCTTTATATCACTGTGCATCTTAAATGCTTTCCCGCAGAGTCCACGTGCTTTTCTCCCCCAGAATTATTACTGGCACAGAGGAAGGTCATCCACTGTCCCCCCTTGGTTGGACGTTTGCATTGCTTCCGCGTTTGTACTGTATCAAACAATACTTGTGCTTTCACTATAGCTAGCACTTGCTTCTGGGAGAGAGGGCTTCTTTTCTGGTCATCACTGTGTGTCCTTGGCCAATCCCAGGACCAGATTGGGTGGTCGACCCTCTGAGTCACCCCCAAAGGCCGGGGCTGCAGGCACCTGGCACTCCTGAAAGGTGAGCACCAGCATGAAGCCCAGCGCAGCCCTGCCAGGCCTGCTTTCCTTGCACACAAAGGAAAAGTGCCTAGTCATTGCAGCTTGCGGTTTGAGTAGCAGAGCCTGGGCACCTCCCTGGGTGGGGAGTAAGGAGCTGCCTCAACAGCCCCCATCAGTTCCTGTCCGGGTGTGCCATGCCAGGCTGGGCTTGGGCAGTGCTGTTGACAGTCAGGGCACTTCTAGGGCAGCCGGGCCCGCCTGCAAGGCCTGCGGCACAGAGTGGGGAGAGATTGTCACCCTGTTCCCTCTTCTGATATCTCCTGGTTTCCCTGAGCAAGCTGGGTGGTAGAGGTGGCTTTTGTTCCTGTGGATATTAAAGATGAACATTTTGGTTTTGTTGTGGGGAGATTAAGTGGATTTTCTCCTGGGCAGTTGTTGAATAGCTGAACTGGTGGTTTTTTAGGGTCGGGCTGCAGCAGTCTGGAGAAAGGCATGGAGAGGGATCCTTTCCCTGTTCAGAGCCACACGGCTCCTCCTGGGAAACACGAAGCCGTAACAGTGCTTGGCTGGGAGGAACAGTCAGCAGCCACAGGAAGTCCCAAGCCCAGGTTGGTTGCCCTCCAAACACAATGGCTTTTTCTCCCCACCCCACCCCCAGAATTAGCAATGACATCTAGTCAGCCTTCCTTCTGGTGACTTTGATGAGGCCTCAATTGACCCTTTGATTCCCTCAAGAATTCACTCATTTGTTGCATTTACCAAGGCCTGTGTGCTGGCACTGTGCTAGTTGTTTGGGGAAGAAGATGATCCTGTCTTGGTTCTCAGATCACAGGTCACAGGTTGGCAGGGGCCACACAGCCCTGTCCTGTGATCTGTACAAAGAATTGCCTGCTGAGACTGCAGATCAGGGAAGGCTCCAAGGAGGAGGTGACAACCGACAGCAAATTTTGAAATAACAGTATTCCCTGCCACCAAACTGTACCTGTGTCATGCTGGCATGGGTGATGGGGATTGAGACTATAAACCCATTTCAGATCTGGACCTCGGCTTCCCAGCTTGGCCAGTGTCCTGGCAGGATGCCTCTGAGCCACTCCCACGCACCCCCCCCCCCCCCGGCCTAGGGCTGAGAAAGCCCTCTGAAGAGCCATACCTGGGAGGAAGGGATAACAACAGGTGACTGGCAGCAACGCCACTGTCATTTCCAAACGTGCTTCAAAATTCTCCAGGGACCCAAAAGCTTTTTCCACGTTCCACAAACCCAGAGGGAGGTTTGAACTGAACACGTCCAGGTCAACTCTTGCCTCTGCTGCCCCCTAGCTGGGTGAACTTGGACGGATGGCCTTCAGCAAATCACTCAGTAGTCAGTTCCTTCACCTGGAAAACGAGGCAATGACATGTGTCCCCCAGGTGGTCAGGACGGTGAAAGTCACTCTATTCCACAGAGTGACGTGCATCCCTGCTCCCGAAATCGCAGTTTACCACGGAGCCCAGGCTAAGGGGACAGGGCAGGCGTGTGTGGGGCTGTGCCCATAGTGTCCAGCACTGAGTCTGGGACAGAATAGCTGCTACCCCCAGCCCCAAGGGTTGGATGGGGACCAACAAATAGGGTGTGTGTGTCTCTCTCTCTCCCACCTTCCCCCCTACCTTTCTCTGAGGTTGAGGCACCAGCCATCGCACCGGCCCATCATTTAAGGGCTCCCAAGTCCTCGGGGAATGTTAATTAATAGCCTCGCCATCTTGGGCTGGAGCGCAAACAGCTCCTCAGTCTCCTCTTGGGCAGGAGCCCAGTGAGTCAGGGCGGGTGATGGAGGGGCGCGGGAGCTGTCTCCCACGTGTGTCGGCCCTGGAAGGGCCCTCTGTGGGAGAGCAGCCGTCTTCTGGGTGAAGGGGAGCCGTGTCAGAGTGAAGACCAGGGCTCCTATTTACGGGGGCATTCTGAGAATTTGTGTAGTCATGCCCAAGCATTTCCATATTTAATATGGAACATCTGATTATAAATTACTTTAAAACTCCTCTATATCACAATTAAGGTCTTATTTAAAAATTATGTAGGCATAGGTTACATTCTCTATGAATTCTAGGTCAAAATGGTAAAGGTGAAATGACAAAATATTTGTTTAAAAGGGGGAGAGGTGCCTGCTGGGGTGGAGACCACACAGTAAATGGGGGTGTTGCTGGCAACATTGCTAGAGTCCCCTTTCCCATCAGGGGGCCTGTCGGGGTAAGGGTCAAACAGAAGTCAGGGAAGCTTCTCGGTGCCAGCAGGACGGGAGAGGGTGTTAGCCCTTCTGTCCAGGGGAAAGACCCCTGCCTGGGAGAGGCTGGGAGGGGCAATTTCTGGGGGCAGGGACGCGTCAGATATAGAAACAACGAAACGGGGCTTGGTTAGCAAAATGTGTAGGGGTCCAGATTTTGTACATGCTTCAGAAGCCAGGGCACCATTGCCAACACTGAGAAATTCCACAGAACATGGCGGGCGGTTTGCTGCGGGTGCCTCTAGAGCTTTGCCAGGGCTCAGGCAGTACCAGACCCATCTTTCTGGAGGGGCAGGGACGTGGTAAGCAAGCAGTGGTTCCTGGGGACTGTGGCTGCCTTCTCAGCTCCAAATTCTGGGGCCCTTTTTAGACTGATGGGCTGACGTCGGTCTAACCACAGCCAGGGCCTCTGCCCCTTCCCAGGATGACAGGAAGCTGGTGTCGTGAGTGGCCCTTTCCCAAGGCTGCACTTTGAATGGCCTCCACCTCCCAGGGATGTGGGGAGGGTTAAAGAATGCACACAGAGCACACAGCACACAACAAACATCGGTTATGATTACTTGTGGACTGTACTTCAAATTTATTCAAACTTACGTGAAAGAAGTGTTTGTGAAACATGATGTGACTGTCATGCGGCCTTTGTATCACCTCCTTCCGAGCCATTCTATCGCTGGGCATAAGAAATCTCTTAGTAGTCAGCTTTACTTTCAGCTAATTTGCCTGGTGAACCTGAAGAGATACGTGTAAGCCCCATCCTCCCGCCCTGCCATGGGTTCCGTCTGCATGAGCGTGGCAGCAAACTTAGACGGGTGAAGAATCTTGAATTGATCTAAGCCCTTTAGAAACCTGTTGGCGTCTTCCCATTACATTTGGGGGTAACAGAGACCCCAAAAGACACGGTCTGAAAGAGGGAATGCAGGCTGGGCTCCAGGGTTTGCTTGATTTAGTGAGTGTTTTGCTGCTCTTCCCTTCAGCTTTCCAAGAACCCGGCTTCATCTTTAGAGGAAACCCCGTGGCCGGATTTCTAGCTGCTCATCCAGGAGAGACAGGCTGGTTCTTGTAGCTCTGACAAACACAGAAGCCTCAGCAATTTCTAACTCAGACACTTACTCAAAGACCAGGTATTTTTTAAAATTAATCACTCAATTAATTAATATTTACTTATTTTATTTTTGGCTGCGTTGGGTCTTTGTTGCTGCATGCGGGCTTTCTTTAGTTGCGGAGAGCGGGGGCTACTCTTCGTTGCAGTACGTGGGCTTCTCATTGCGGTGGCTTCTCTTGTTGCGGAGCACGGGCTCTAGGTGCACGGGGATCAGTAGTTGTGGCTCACGGGCTCTAGAGCGCAGGCTCAGGAGTTGTGGCGCACAGGCTTAGTTGCTCCGCAGCATGTGGGATCTTCCCGGACCAGGGCTCGAACCCGTAGCCCCTGCATTGGCAGGCGGATTCTTAACTACTGCACCACCAGGGAAGCCCAAGATGAGGTATCTTTTAGCAACAGCATGAACCAGGATCCATAAACGGTGAGTGAAAACATCATTAGAAACCAGGAAGCCTAAAATCCCAAACCCTATGGCTCTTGTTCACGATCCAGTGGCCTTAGTTTTTGACGAAATTCCAATGAACCTGGTTACCTGGTTTCCTAGGTCATGACAGCTGAAAAGCAGCACGTGAGTAGGTCAAACTAGCTTTTAATAAACAGTGGTAATGTGTGACCTAAGGAATTACAGAAAGCAATCTAGAATAATTTATCGTGGAGGCAATGGAGTCAAGAAAGGAATTCTAGACCAGCCCTCCGGTCTGCTTGGCTTCGGGTCCCTAACTCAGTACTGGCTTAATAAGCAGCAGGCCCTGTCACTCTCGGCTTCAACTCCCTTCTCCCTAAAATGGGTTATTGTGAAGATCAGGAAAATAATGGACAGCAGTGCTTAAGTGCTGAATGAGCATGCATTAATGATGACTGGGGTGTGTGTACAAAAGTCATAAAGCAAGGGTTAAGCATATGCTCTGCTCTACAAAAGCAGGCAGGTATAACAAACATTTTAGAGAGAATTTCATTTGGAAACACACTTAATGTGAACAATTACTAGGGAGATATATGATTAACACTGTTTTCCTTTTCCCTATGTCCCATAATGATCACATTTTACTTTCTTCCCTCCCTCTTTCCTTCCTTATCATCCTAGATGCCTGGCACATATGACAGCTCAATACACATCAACTGAGTGAATTTGGGAAGTGACCTGGAAGGTTAAGTCCCCTGTAAAACAGTGTTTTTGGTCATGATTAGACCCGTACCCTCCATCTGGGGAAAACTCAGAGGAATAAATGGAGTTGTTTTGTTCTCTCACCTCACTCCCTCTCAGCAGTAGGAGGCTCTGGCAAAGTGTAGCAACTCATTCAAAAGTTCCTATTTCTGTAAATTCAATAAAAACACAATTAAAATTTAGTAGGTGCTAAAACTTGGTTTTGAACTTTTATTAAAAAAATATATTTGCAAACATATAAAATTTAGGATGAAAAATGCTCATCTGAAAACAGGTAATAACTTAATATTTGCAAACATACACAGATGGTATAAAATCCATACCATTAAAAATGTTAATGATGCTGTATTGCGCTCATGGAACAAAAATCTTGCTGTAATCCCAGAGCTTCTCATGCTCACATTTCAGGGCGCTGAGACTCTGGTACACTGAAGGTCATGAGAGCCACATGGCCAAAGCAGGAATACAGAATAAAAAACCATTTAGAACACATACTGTTAAAAACACGTTTCTTCAGGAATCACACAGATAAAAGGGAAACACAATTTTGGATTTTCCCCATTCAAAGTGAACGATATTGCATCATAGCATTTCAAATGAAGATGTCAAATACAAAACCGAGTGAAACATTGCACACATCTCTCCTGCTGAATTTGCTGAAAAACAGGCTCCTTGAGGCCCCGGCCCACTCAGGGAAATGTTCTCAAGCACAGCTTTAAAAAGCTCAGTGTAAGTTGCTTTACTTGTTTCAGATCTTAACGTTTTAGATACCTGAAAACACAGGGCACTATTGGTTCCAGAAGGCCCTTTGAATACAACTGAAGAAAACCAAAGACAAGTAAGAAAGAAACACGTGCTCAGCAGCAAACGCGCAGCAAGAATGCAGGACACACGTCCCTGTGATTCCTCGTCTTCACTCACGTGGACTGAGCCCACTCGTGCCTATGCCGCCTCTCATTCCTCTGTGTTTCATTTTGCCCAGAGTTACAGTATGATGGCTAATTTTGTTTTTTAAGCAGTTAGGCACCTTCAATTTCATGTTGCATTGTTAGTAATACAATGGCAGTTATGGCCTCTACTACCAAAATGAGAAAATTTCAAACTACATTCTTTGGGGAGGAGAGTAATAAAGCTGCATGGTTTAAAAATATTTACCTAGTAGAAGATTTGATGGGGTTTAAAATTTTTACAAGAATACATGGGTGGAAAAAGAACAATTCTTGACATGCAAAATCGGGTCATATTCTAAACTTAGCCTGTGCATCCTCCAGCAGAGAAGGACCCAGGTCAACTTGGGCTCTTAACAAAACCCCACTCCCAAAAGCCTTCCAAAGTAAGCCATGGACACTCACATTCACATGCAGACGGCATGAATGCTTCTGAAACTGACAGTCACTTGAAAACCTAGGATTCAAAGTCACACCTTACAAACGTCGGGAGAGATGCACAATGAGGAGGAGCTTCTTCCTTAAAGGAAAGGAGCAAGGCTGTTTGGGAGGTGGGAGTCCATTCAAAGACACCACATTAACTACAACCAAAGAAGAGTAGTGCCACCCACCCAGGTGAGGGGGGGCATACAGACGGTCACGGTGACCTAAATGCAGGTCACCTGCAGTTCTGCAAACCTAGCAAGAAGCATCTCTGTTTTGGTGTCCATTTTGATTCAACTAAGGTTTAAAACTAAGATTCCAGTAAAGTCACTGCAGCAATGTAAACATGCAACCTAAACTAGCATGAGGTTCTGGACAGAAGCCTGAACGAGGAATAAGGCAACTGAACTGCGACTTTCGGGCCAGGGTCATCCAACTGCAACTGTTCAGGCTTGGCCTGACTTCTCTAGGGACTCATTCTGGCCTGAACTTCCTAGTCATCATGACGGTGAACTTCTGGCTTCTGAATTTTCAAAATGCTTTGAATACATAAATCTGGGAGTTGAAACAGGTTTACCCTTTTCAAGTCTCCATGACTTGGGCACTTAAAAATTTACTTTCACACTAAGGAAACCTTATCACAGATTCTCTTTACTGTCTGTCATATTCATTACTTGGATTAAAGGGTGAAAATTAACAGATTTGATTAAAGACCCTCTTCAGGATATTCTCTCAACTCTCTCATAATATTGTCCATACTCAAATCATCATTTCAATTCAAATGTCTATCATAACAAGAATCCCTCGATTCTTCCGCTTACCAAAGCCCACTGAGACTACACCTGGGATGCGAGCAAACCTACCAGGGCAACTGTTTTCTGAGAACAGTCACGTGGCTCCCTGGACACCATCTCCTGGTGTCAGCAACACTTCACGTCTTACTGTAACTTTCTCTTTCCCAAGTGACACGCAAGCAATTCATTTTTGGTTGCTGAATTTACACACTACCTTTGAAAACAAACTATTCCTAATGGAGTATGAGAACTTAAAAGCTTCCCTGACTTTTCCACAATTCACAAATAACTAGGTAAATGCAATAGAAGACACTAAATTGGGAAGCAGAAAAGTTGCTCAGGAAGCATGTTTAGATTAACAAAAGCCAATCAAGGTATTCTTTATGCTAAAAAACTAAGAGCAAACTAAAACAAGTATGTAATTCACAAGTAATTTTCTAAAATCTCAGCTAGAAAAAAAAAAATCTGTGGACTTAAGATTGAGTTACCATTAAAGCTTAAATGATTGTTCCCGAGGAACCATTACATCTGTCAGCATTATTCACAGCTAATCCTTATGCTAGCTGGTTGAGCCAATTGGGTTTTACCCCATCATTAAATAGTGCTCAGAAAAGTAAGCAGTGCATCTTAATTGGTTAAATACTACAAAATGACCTGTATCATAGAAACGAAGACACTTTCATTCAAAGAATATCTTAAAATTACTATTGCTGAAATAAATCAAAATCTACATTAAAATATTACTAATCACCATTACATGCCATAAAAGAATAAATATAAATCATGGCGGATCAATAGCAGCATAACAAAGCATCTTTACATATTTTCACACTTTGGGCTGCAAAAGTACTCACAGCCTAGGAATACATTGGTAAAGTTCTGAATTTCACACTTTGTTTTTAACTCCATATTCTATAATAAAGTAAGGGCAGTGTGAATAACAGCTCCCTTTTCTGCATAGCTTTAAAACTGTTCTCAGTAGACTTGAGGAATGGAACCAGAATGGCTTTGTCAGATTGGTCCACTGGTCCTTTTGTCAAAGTGTTAAGGAAAACAATTAACAATGACTTCTCACTGTGTTTAGACAGAAAAGGAAAATAAGGCTATGATTCACACACAAATTTAACATTTTCAAAACCACTGGAGAGTAACTTAAAGTGAAGATTTCTGACAGAATTCCGGCCTTACCAGTCCCAGCCTTTATTTCAAAGGTGTGCCACGCCTGCTCCCATACCATGACAGGGCCTGCAGGGCCCGATTCCAATGTATCCCCGCACTGGGAGCCTGCTACATGGCAGCACTGGGGACACTTAAAAACAAAACACAATTAAGAAATTTCAGAACTTTTAAGGCCCAAGTGAGGCGTTCATATAAAATATACTTCACTTGAACAAATCAGTCCTAATTTGCCAGCTTAAACTCTGACCCTTAAAACACGTAGCTACTTTGCACAGAGCTGACTTCTGCTCTGTTCTGAACTTGACTATCAGCCCAATGCTCAAGTTTTTAGAGGGGGAGTGGAGGGGAGAGGGGTGCAGGCTGGGCTGAACTCTGACTGCTGCAAGGCTGGTGACCCCTTTTCCCTAAGACCTTGAACGTGAAAGTGAGTTGAAAATCAGATTCCTTATTTCACAAACTTGCTTAGATCTGATGAAAACACCCACACAACTCAACACAATGGTTTTTTTTTTTTTTTTTTTTTTTGTTAAAACAAAGGTCTGCTGGTGATGCTTCACAGTGAAACCTCCATTATCACTGGGAACGTCACTTGGAAAACATTCTTAAGGAATGAGTCTCTTTCTCATAGGCTCAATTTCAGGATTCTCAAAACTCAATGTTCTGTTTAGAAGTTTCCATGATGAGGCCTATTTGTTTCTGAGGTCGACATTCTGCCTTCGTATTTACTCTGCTCCAGTCATAGGTTGTGGTTGTCTTTGTTCTTGGTCAGAACCTGCAAGTAGACTTCATGAAGCGTACTGAGGAAGCTGGAATCATTCTGGAAGAGATGGTAATGTCACATTTACCTCATTAGAGCTTACTTTCTTGATAACAGCTTAGGAAGAAGCTGTATACATGATGTGTATAACTAATTACCCAAAGAATCCCACCACCCAGAGATAACCATCATTAATATTTTGGAATTCACTCAGATATTTTTCCACCTGGAGCATATGCCCAAGAAGAGAGAAACACTGGTTCTGGCTAGTCTTGAATTTTCTTTATGAACTGATTTTCTAAGAAGTCATACAATTTTTTTATTTTTAAAGAATGAAATTCAAAGACTAAACTGATATCCTACATACCTTAATTAGATGTATTAATGTATCCTGGAGCTGAGACTTGCTGAGGATAATGGAAGGCTTTCTCTGATTTTCTGATGTTCCAACAGTGAGAGGAGAAGGGGAGCTTGCTTTCCTCTCAAGGTCTGAGGACCTTGTAACTGTCTGCTGGAAAACACTTGGGGACAGCAGGACTGAGGACACTGCCGAAGTTGTTGCAGGAACCAGTGGGGGGCCTGCCACCTGCAGGGGAACAATGGTCATTTTGCACCGAAGTGTGGAAGCCAGCAGCCACGTCCAGAGCGGTGGACGCCTGATAACAAGCATAAGCAGCAGGAGACTGGAGCCCAGAGTCCACTGCTAACTATTTGGGGTTCAGATAAACATTCAGGAGCAGCATCTGGGCATTTTACGTCTGGTTAGGAAGCTTGTGAGCTGAAGGATAAAGAGTCCATCTATATGATAAGGATGCCCTACAGTTGTTATGAGAAGCCAAGCCCAATCATCACAGAAGGGGAATCTGATAAATAACAGCAGGGTATGCACAGTAGGAATAGTCCTGTGATAAATCAAACGTGAAGTTTTTCCATGAGGGGCACAGAAATGACTGGAAGAGGGTGTGAAGGAACTTCCTGAGGTGATGGAAATGTTACATACCTTGGCTGGGTCGTTACCCAGGGGATATAGGTATGTTAAAACTCAATTAAAAAATCTGCATTTTATTATATGTAAGTTTTATTTCAATAAAAAGAGAATTTAAAAAAACCCAGTTATATGAAGCACTAGTTTCTTTCATTTAAAAAATATTTATTTATTTGGCTGTACTGGGTCTTAGTTGGGGTACGCGGGATCTTTTAGTTGTGGCATGTGGGATCTAGTTTCCTGACCAGGGATCAAACCTGGGCCCCCCTGCATTGGGAGCGCGGAGTCTTAGCCACTAGACCACCAGGGAAATCCTGAGCCTTAGTTTTTTTGGTGGTGTTCAACGTATTTATTATACCATTACAGGTATCAAAGATACATTTTAAAAACATAAATCTAATATCTATCTCCTTTCATTTAGATGTACTTCTGGGCTAATAACGGCTAACCATCAGAATACACAAAAGAGTAATAATTAGTATTTTAAATAATTCTCACATTTTGATACAGTCAACAGAGAGCTATATATTTTTTTCCTCCTATCTGTCACCCTCCTCATTTACAAATAGCCAAGAGCTTGCCATAGTTTTGAGAATGTGGTTTCTGGGTTCTGAGCCATTTGGTTTGTTGTTTTGGTGCAACACCAGGCTGAGAGCTCCCGCCGATCACCATGCAGCAGGACAAGCTACAGAAAAGACCCGTTAACAAGACCAGTCAGAAGCTGGCTATACTTTAAATTCTGAGACTTGAGGAGTGGTGTAAAGGCTCAAAGGCAAAAGGAATGTAAAAGTTTAAGAACTGAAAAAAATAAGTGTGCATGTCAAGGCTGGTAGGTAATGGAGGATGACGGCAACTTTTAAAAAATGAGGCAGGGGAGAAACAGCAAGACACAGAGCACACAGGCCTGGGAGGCTTTGTCGTCAGAGCAACGGGAAGCCAAAGAGAGCAGCGTAGTGATGCTGCCTTCTGTTTACTGAGACACCACAGCTCTTCCAGGGCAAAGACAATCTCATACGCATAGGGACCAGGCTGACTTGCTCTCAGCAGTCGCCCATTCACAAACACTGAGTGAGTGCCCCTGCTGTGGCCCACCCTGCCCTCCCATACACACAGTCAGGGAAGACATCACTGCAGACAGATGCCTTGAGGCCTACAGAGGCCACAGCAATGAACTCTGCCTAGGGGAGCAGGAGGGGGCATCTAAGATGGGCCTAGGCTTGAAAGCTAAAACTTTTCACTCAAGTGACAATGTTTTACTTCACACTCAGCAGAAGAACTTAAACATACTGTGCTCTTCAGAAAAAGGGAATCCTTACCGGGATGGCACTGGATAACATCTTAGGCTGGGCAAAAACTTCAGGATCCTGGTTTTGCTGCATAGACTGCAACGTTTAAAAAGAAAAGGTGAACAGATGTAGCAAGTTTCAATTAAGATTTCTTAGTTACTGTGGAAAAATCTAGGTTAGCAGCAGTAAGGAATAGTTCAGACATGAACTGGTTCCTAGACTCCTGAGGGGAGAGGCTGACCAGAACTTGTGACAATGCAGGATGAGAGCTCTGGGACAGTACCCGACCCCCTTCAGTTCCACCCGAGAACAGGGGTGCGTGCAAAGTCTTGAAAGTGTCTCTAAGGAAAAAGCTGAAACCTGTGTCTCTCATAAGAGCTGGGACAGCCCAAGCCTATTTTTGCTGTTGAGGCTGTAGAGATGCAAGATCCTGGCAGTGTGATACCTCCTGATAAGGTGATTTAAACTTTGGACAGGTGGCACTAAATAGTCTTCATACAGAGTCACACTTCAACATGCTGAATTTTATCCCCATTCACTGGGAGACAAAAAACTTCCTGTGTAGAGCAAATACATTAGAACTCAATAAAGCCCAAGGTCCTAAAATTCAATACTGCCACATAAATGAAAATGTACATGTCTGTAAGCTTCCCTTGCAAGGAGGCATGCTGGAGAGCAGGGTGCTATCCCAGAGGTCAAAATCTGGAGGGAGTGGCATTCACCACTGCTGGTTGTACTTCCAGAAGAACAGGAACAGTGGCAGCAGACACACTGCAGGGGTGTGATACCTACCTGTTAAACAGAACATTTTCTCTCCTCCTTATACTGCAGACAGAAATGGCAAAAAATGACAATTTAATGATGTAACCGGGACACTAGGTTTCCCCTTTTTCTGTACAGAATTTCAATGGAATGGAAAAAATACTCCATTAACTAAGAAATAATATTCAATTATTATGATGGGTTCTTCTATATAATATTATTTGGTAAAATGTTAAGAGTTGGGGATTATAATTATTAAAGGGCACGAGACTAAAACCCTGAAAGGTTCTACCCCCTTTCAGTTCTGTGATCTTGCACAAGTCACTTCCAACTCTGACCTGACTTCCTCATTTGTAAACTCACCGACCTTATAAATTGAGGGACAAGCCTCTTCTTCACCCCCACACCCACTTCACCACTAAGTCCCACTGATCCTACTTCTTAACAAATCCACGTGTCCACACTCCCCAGTGCAGGCCCCCACCAGCTCAAGCCTGGGTGACTGCCCCAGCCTCCTTCCTGATGGGTCATTCTACTTCCATCTTCTCCTTTCCCGGCACACCACCCTTGGCTCAAAGCACTTAAAAGACTCCCTAGGGCCCTTAGAACAAACCTCTAACTCCTTGACACAATTTACAAAGTGTTGCTCATCAACGAATACCTGCTCCCCTACGTTTCTTTCCACGTAGATCCAGCCGCAGTGCAAGTTCAGCAAAAGCCCTCTCATGTCCAGGCCTCTGTATGTGCTATTTTCCTTGCTTCCACACACTCTTCCTACTTCTAGAATAGGTCTGGCTAACTTCTACTGAGTCTTCAGATCTCAGCTGAACATCAGTTTCCTGAGGAAGCTTTATTTGACCCCAGACCTCCAAATTTGGGATGGTCTGATGGCAGCCCTAACGCTCCTGGCATAAGGCAGGCACTCAGTGAGAGTACTGAGGAAGCCAGGGATGGAACAAAGATTGGGATAATCTGGATCCGTGGTCCCGAGTCAAATAAGGACTTCTGGAACTGTTAGGCAAAAATAAACAAAAAACCCTAAAATGTACACCCGGGAAGGAAAATACAGTTTCTTAGCTTTTATCAGTTGAAATAACTTTGGGAAGTGAACTGAGTTACAACACCAGTTACCAACGGTCTGGCTGATCACTGCAAGGCTTATCTCTCCTTTCTTCTAGCTCCTGACACACTCAACAGCTGTCTCTTTAAACAACTCTGTCTCCTGTCAATTAAAATCCAGGTCTTTGCAGTTTCATCCCACCCAGTTACAGCCCCCCACCCTCCTGCCAGTACCTGAAGGGGAGCAAGCACCATGTTGCTCAGGGAGGCTGAGGCTCTCGCTGCTGCTGTCTTCGTGGGAGGCTCTATGAAGCTCTCAGGCGTGGCCAGCTGGCCAGCTGCTGCAGAAAAGCTGGGTGCCACTGCAGCTTTCCCAAGTGACTGTGTCTGTATTTGGTCATGCTGTGGGGTCAACCTGAGTTTCTGGAGAAGATCAACGCTTGGGAGGGATGTACCAGCTGTGTTTGTCACACTCAGCGGGGCCCTGAATGGGCTCTGGCTGGCAGTCAGACTGGTGTGGCTCAGCTCAGGGACTGGCTGACTCAGAAGTGGAGACCTCTGTCTAGGTGTGCTCTTCACTGCTTGCATCATGGTGGTGTTTCGGGGTAGGCTTGGGGGAGCCTGTCCAGTAGAAGCTTCTGCTGGTAGAGTAGGACTAAGCACAGGGTGCAACGGGATCGCATAGCTTGGGGCCTGCTTTTCGCTGGACTGTGTGATGGAGGCAGGAGTGATTAGCACCGGGGTGGTGACTTCAGGCTGGACTGAGTGGTGGGCAGCAGGATGGACACCCAGGTTTTCCGACTGAGGGGCCCCTCCTGGCTCAAAGGAAAATGGTAGGAACGAGCTGGGCTCTTTCTGGGAGGCATCTCCTGGCAGCTTCTCCACTTCTTCTGAATCCAGACCCAAAACTGTTGGCTGTTCCTTTGGCAAAGAGGTTCCAAATAATTCTTCCACTGTCAGATGTTTGTGTCCAGACGGAGCAGACTGAAAAACAAATCAAACCACCCAATGAAAGAAATCTCTTGCAAACCAGCGCAACTAAACTTCTTTTCCATCAACCAAAACAGTTTGCAGAAGCAAGGTTGGGTGGAGTCTGAAAATAGGAAGTGGAACAAACTGAAGATGTCCTCAGGATTAAGGCCTAGGTACATCTATCTGGTCTCCCCAAGGTGGTGGACAGAAATCTGCATTAGTAGTAAAATTCCAATTTTCCGGACTCTAGGTGATAGCTTAGAATTCACCTTTTTTTTTGTTGGCAAACAGATATAAGGTGAAGGGGCAATTACTTTACTTCAAAGTTAATTGTGCCTAATTGTCCTATGTCAGTCACACATGGTAGGGAAATTACACTCAAGAGGACAGAGGGACCAAATGCTGATCAAGCAATCCTACCTTTATTTTCATGATTTTTGACTAAAAGGTAGGCATTGCACCTTGAGGACTAGGCTTCAAATACCAGAAAATAAAATTAACTATTAAAAAAAATTAAAGTATAGCTAATACAACATTATATTAGTTACAGGTGTACAACATAGTGATTCAGTATTTTTATAGATCGTACTTCATTTAAAGTTATTATAAAATATTGGTTATGTCCTCTGTGCTGTACAATATATCCTTATATCTCATTTATTTTATACATAGTAGTTTGTACCTCTTAATCCCCTACCCCGATCTTGCCCCTCCCAATTTAACCATTTTTTAAATAGCTAGCCATTCCTCCTTCCTACTCCCAAATCACAGAATCCTTAAGAAAAAGCAAAGCATTTAAGCCTGAACATGTTAAATTTACATATATTTTAGTGATCTGGCTTATTGATACCACTGCAACGACTCAAAGGAGAAATATTCATGCTTCCCACTTGTGAGCTTTCCTGCCCCTTCCCTTCAAGCAGTATTGCTGAATTCATTTAACCTTTATTTGCTGAGTATGCACAGGGGGGCAGGTCCTGCTCTGACCTGGGCCCAAAGGACATACCAGGAAGTAACAAAAAAAAGTCCTACCCTGACAGAGCTTACATTCTCTTAGGAGACAAAGTACTCTGAGAACACAAGCAGCCTCAACTTATGGTTTTATCCCTAAAGTGTATGGACTTCTTAGTTGTTTACATATATGTTTACATGAAAAAAAAATTCACTGAAAACACATGATTTTCAGGGCCCCAGAAAGTCTATAAAGGCCTTCAAGTACACTGCATCTGAAATACAATGATGATAACACTATGGTATGATCCCATTTCTACAGGAAAACAAGCTCAGTTTTCCCCCAATGTTTGCTGCGTCCACTTGACAAATAATTAATGGTGTTAACCAGTTGCCAGGGGCATTGGGCTGTGAAGGGTGGGGAGAAGAAGAGAGAGGGAGCTTCTGGGCAGCAGGCTCTTAAGGGAAGGGGGTTAGGGATCCCCTTTGTTGAGGGACAACAGGGAAGGGAGGACTGAGCATGCAGGGGAGCTTACACATAAGGGACAGAAAAAGTTTCGGGGGCGCCGCTGTCCATTTTCTCCCTGGTGTGAGGGCAGAAGCACCTGCTGGGTGAGAGAGAGGTGGCCGGGAGAGCGTAGGTGGTGCGGAATAGCCGTTGTGGAGGAAGAGGCAGAAGCCTCCTCCAGTTGTAAAAAATTACAATTTCGTACCGAACCATTATATCTCAGAAAATAGTCAATGAAGAGAATTCTATTAATATTAAAGCTAACATAATTTATCTTGGCAAGTTAATGTGACAAGAGGCTTTGTTTAGGTGAAGGAACTCTCACATGGCACATTCAGGCCCCCGCTAACAATGCCGTAGCGAGACTAGTAAGACTGTCTTGTCACAACACTTTCTAGCACTTCAGGGGATTTTCCAGATTCACAGTCTTACTCCAAATACTAGGCAGCACTAACACCTCATCATACACTGTGGATGTGAAGAACTGCAAAAGACTATATGGTTTCATATCCTTACATTTTTACTTCTGGAAAACTGCAGAGCTTAGGATCTGAAATAAAAAGTACCTAGGTTCAAGTACCAGCTGTTAACTGGTAAAATTACAGCATTTCTATGTAGTTCCCTCATTTGAAAACTGAGGGCAACTGTGGCTAATTGCCTCACAGAGCTGTTGTAAAAATTAAGTTCTCGATATAATGTCTGGTGCCCAACAAGCATTCAATAATTGGGAGTTGGCTATTATCATCCTTATATGAACCCAGATACAGTCTTTTTTTTTGCTGCAAAAAGTTTTATTGTTTCCATTTGGTCCGAGGCTTGGGAGAGGGCTCCAGGGTGGTTAAAAAGTTGCCTAGTGGCTGCAGAGAGGGGTTTCAGGCAGAAGCCCTGACACCAGAGGGGCTCCTCAAAGGCCGCTGGGCTCTGGAGGCTCTTAGTCGTGCTTGAAGGTGAGACTTTCGAAGAGATACTTGCCCAGCCCAGCCTGGGGACCAAACAGCCTGTGGAGGTTGGTCAGGCGGTGACTCATCTTCTTGATGAGTTTCACCTCCTTATCTAGGAAGTGGCTCTCCAGGAAGTCACAGAGGTGGGGGTCTGGGCGGGCAGAACCCAGGGCATGCAGATCCAAAAGGGCCTGGTTCAGGTTCTTCTCCAAGAGAATGGCAGCTTCCAAAGTGTCCTGGGTTTGTACTCCACTCATCTTGAGATGGCTTCTGCATGTCCTCGAAGAGGACACAGCTGCCACACTGGTTTTGCATTTTCAAGAGACGCTGGGCACCCTCGCACTTCTTCCCCACCAATTCGCAGAAAAAGTGGCCCATGCCCTCCAGAGCCACGACGTCGCAGTTGAAATAGAAGCCCCGAGAGGAGGTAGGTGCAGGAGGCCCGCAGATGCATGCTGACCAGGCAGTTGATGGCGGCCTCCACCTTGGTGGAATAATTCTGACGAATCTGGGAGCTCAGGGTTGATCGGTAATAAGGAGTTAAGCTCAAAAAATGGTGTTAGCTGGTCCTGGTGGCCAAGGATAGCTGAGTGGCTGACTCCGAAGGTTGGGAATGGAAAAAAGGTTGGAGGGTGGTAGGAGGCTGGAGCAAGGGGCGTCCCTGGGTCTGTTCCGTCCAAACACTGTTGAAGCAAGAGACAGATCTGCGGGACCGGTGAGCACATTGCCCCACATATACTCTTAACAGCAATTATGATAAATCTGTGTGTGGATATGTTTTAAAGAACATCAAATAATATGTGGGGATATTAAAAATCTATCAAATCCTTTTAGAATATCATCCCTTATAATGCAAAATAATAACAACAAAACCACTTGATGGGATATGGAGGCTGTGCTATTATAAATCACCCCATTGTTCCCTGAGGCAAGGAGTCATTAAAGACACAGCTGTTTGTTCAAAATTCACTGGTAACATTTCAAAACCATTCAAAGAAATCCGAAATAGACAATGAAATCTGATATGGGACAGATGTCTCTTTCTCTCTGTCCAGGCCACATAACTGTAGTAGAATGCATAGGTTCCAACCCCAAGCTGAACACTGTGATCTACTCACTTTTGGATCCCTGGCATCATAAATGTCTGCTGATGAGCAGAGAGACAATTCCTTCCCCCTTCCCATTTCTAAAAGTTATGGTAAAATATACATAACGAAAGTTACCATTTTAACCATATTTAACCATATTTATACCTAAGTGTAAAATTCAGTGGCATTCAGAATACTCACAATGCTGTCTATTTACAGAAGTTTTTCATCAACCCTAACAGAAACTCTGTACCCATTAAACAACTCCCTATCTTCTCTCCCGGTCACCCCCAATGCCCCACCCACAGACCCCGGTAATCTCTATTCTACTTTCTGTATCTATAAATTTGCCTACTCTACCTACCTTGTATAAGTGTAATCATACAATATTCGTCCTTTTGTGACTGACTTAATTTCACCTAGCATGTTTTCAAGGTTCATCCATGTTGTAGCAGGTATCAGAATTTCATTCCTTTTTATTTTTAATTTTTATTATTATTTTTTTGGCTGTGCCTCGCGGCTTGCGGGATCTTAGTTCCCTAACCAGGGATCGAACCTGTGCCCTCCGCAGTGGAAGCGCAGAATCCTAACCACTGGACCGCCAGGGTATTCCCAGAATTTCATTCCTTTTAAAGGCTAAATAACACTCCATTGTACGTATATACCACATTTTGTTTATCCATTCATCTGATGATTGACAATTTGTTTCCACCTCTTGGCTGTTATGAATAATGCTTCATAGAACATTAGTGTAAAAGTGTCTGTTTTAGTCCTTGTTTTCAGTTCTCTCAGGTACATATCCAGGAAAAGAATTGCTGGATCATATGGTAATTCCACATTTTAACTTTTTGAGGAACTGTCAAACTGTTCTCCAGGGCTGCTGTACCATTTTACATTACCATAACACTTGTTGGCCTTTTGTGTGTGTTATTTGGAGAGATGTCTATTCAGCCCTTTGCCCATTTTAAAAATTTATTTATTTATTTATTATTTTTTGGCTGCACCATGCAGCATGCAGGATCTTAGTTCCCCGACCAGGGACTGAACCCACGCCCACTGCAGTGGAAGCTCGGAGTCTTAACCACTGGACTGCCAGGGAAGTTCCCCCTTTGCCCATTTTTGAGTTGGGTTAATTCCTTTTTTACACATCATGTTTAGAACAAAATGGTGAAGACTGCTTGGCAAAAGAAGTGCTGGAGGGGCTTCCCTGGTGGCGCAGTGGTTGGGAGTCTGCCTGCTAATGCAGGGGACACGGGTTTGCGTCCTAGTCTGGGAAGATCCCACATGCCGCGGAGCAACTAAGCCCGTGAGCCACAACTACTGAGCCTGCGCGTCTGGAGCCTGTGCTCTGCAAAAAGAGAGGCCACAATAGTGAGAGGCCTGCGCACTGCGATGAAGAGTGGCCCCCGCTTGCCGCAACTACAGAAAGCCCTAGCACAGAAACGAAGACCCAACATAGCAATCAATCAATAAATAAATCTTTAAAAAAATAAAAAAAAAAAAATAAAAAAAAATAAAATAAAAAGTCCTAGTGATGAGTAAGAAATCGGACTATTCCTATAAAAAAAAAAAAAAAAAAAGAAGTGCTGGAAAACTACACTAATTCTTATTCATTAACGCAAATTATGTAGTTTATTTTTGCCACGCCACACGGCATGCAGGATCTTAGTACCCCAACCAGGGATTGAACCTGTGCCCCCTGCAGTGGAAGCGCAGAGTCCTAACCACTGGACTGCCAGGGAATTCCCAATTACGTAGATCTTAACCACCATATTCTTTTATATATATGTGTATATATATATATACACACGCTCAAACCAACATTTAGACATACCTACTTTAAAAATCACAGACCACATTGGGACTATCTTGCAGAAACTTAAGAGTCTTTTCCAGGGAAGAATACTATTTTATGTTATAAGAAAAGGAGCAATCAAACAATAGGACACGGAGAGGCCTCACCATGAGATACACCTTAGGCTTCATAAATGACACGATCCAGGTAGCAATTTTTACCTATCTAGTGGAACACAAATCAACTTTTGAACAACTAACATTACCCACATTTACATGTGAAATGTTTCTACACTTACACTTAAAAACTGGTATCTCTAGGGACTTTCCTGGTGGTCCAGTGGTTAAGAATCTGCCTTCCGATGCAGAAGACATGGGTTTGATCCCTGGTCAGGGAACTAAGATCCGACATGCTGTGGGGCAACTTAGCCTGCGTGCCGCAACTGAGTCTGCACGCCGCAAGGAAAGATGCCGCATGCCACAGCTAAGACCCGACAGAGCCAAATCAATCAATAAATAAATATTTAAAAAAAAAAAAATCACCTTCCAAGACGATTAGAATGGTGAATGTCTTATGGTGCTTGATGATAATGTTTATTTCAGTATAGAAAAACACAGCCTACTTTGAAGTATAAATTTAATAAATATTTACTTAATTAATACATATATCTAAGACTGTTGAAAAAAACTGGTATTTTTTTTTTAAAGTCTCTCTAAATCCTCCATTAAAAAATATATATATATTTATTTATTTTCTTTCTTTCTTTTTTTTTTTTTGGCTGTGTTAGGTCTTAGTTGCTGCACACAGGATCTTTGTTGAGGCATGCGGGATCTTTCGTTGCAGCACGTGGGCTTCCCTCTAGTTGTGGTGTGCAGGCTGCAGACCGTGTGGGCTCTGTAGTTGTGGCGTGAGGGCGGGCTCTAGCGTTGAGGCACGAGAGCTTAGTAGTTGTGGCGCACGGGCTTGGTTGTCCCACAGATCTTTTTTTTTTTTTTTTTTTTTTTAAGGAATTCCTTTATTTTTATTATTTATTTATTTTTAGCTGTGTTGGGTCTTCGTTTCTGTGCAAGGGCTTTCTCTAGTTGCGGCAAGTGGGGGCCACTCTTCATCGCGGTGCGCGGGCCTCTCACTATTGCGGCCTCTCGTTGCGGAGCACAGGCTTCAGACGCGCAGGCTCAGTAGTTGTGGCTCACGGGCCTAGTTGCTCTGCGGCATGTGGGATCTTCCCAGACCAGGGCTCGAACCCGTGTCCCCTGCATTGGCAGGCAGATTCTCAGCCACTGCGCCACCAGGGAAGCCCTGCCCCACAGATCTTAGTTGGGATCTTAGTTCCCTGACCAGGGATCGAACCTGAGTCCCCTGCTTTGGAAAGTGGATTCTTTACCACTGGACCACCAGGGAAGCCCCCAAAACTGGTATTTCTAATGGTACAAAATTTACTTCATATTAAAAAATGGGACTTCCTTGGTGGTCCAGTGGGTAAGACTCTACACTCCCAATGCAGGGCGCCCGGGTTTGATCCCTGGTCGGGGAACTAAATCCTGCATGCATGCTGCAACTAAGAGTTCGAATGCCGAAACTAAGGAGTCTGCATGCCGCAACTAAAAGATCCCCCATGCCTCAATGAAGATCCTTCGTGCCGCAACTAAGACCTGGCACAGCCTAAATAAATATAAATAAATAAGTAAATAAGTAAATAAATAATGAAACCATATGGTAGAATGCTGAATTCTGACGGCAAAAGCAGCAGAAAGTTTCCAATTTCTCCATGCTGCTTCCCTGCAACTTCTGTCAGGCCAGAGACAGATTCTCAGACTTTCTCTGGAATAGGGTGTGTGGTAAAGCTTTAGGGTTTCAGAGGTATCTCACATGAGGCAGAATAAATGAGGTTACAAGGGCAATAAGAGTTATCATAGACAGAACGCTCATTACACATGAGGCCCTGTGCTACACACTTTACACGCATTACTCTATTAATCGGTGAGGGCAGTACTATGATTATTGCCATTTTATAGATGATGACCAAGTACAACAACAGAACCAAACTCCAACCTAGTTCTAACAAGACAGTCCATATTCTTGACCATTATGCCACCATACTGAGATGTCCATCAAGCAGATGATAGGTTACCTACTCAACTGAATGGTGATATGATCCCCTGGGGAACAGAGGTGCAGCTAAGACTTGAATTACTAAGAGGTGGATACAAGTCAAAAGGTACGAACTTTTGGAAATATGTAACTGGCTGAATCAGTCGCAAGAGGCTGAGTGGGCAGAGCACGCGTCTCCACACAAACTCCCCAAAGCTTTATAGTCTCTGAGGTGGACAGGACCCTCTCTACACTTCTCTGCCTCTGATAAGAAAAACTGGCTGCATTCCTCTAGTAGCTGGGCTTATTTATTCATGGATTCATCTTCCATCATCCATAGAAAAGGTGAAATTTTATTCTTTACTCATCTTTAAAGACTGGATTCTGAGTTCTGTAATGCCTCACTTAAATCAAGATTTAGTCTGACCATGCCCCTGGGAAATGGAATTCAGTGAGTGACACCATATACGGTACTCAAAAAAATTCTAATAAACTGTATCAGGGGACTTCCCTGGTGGTCCAGTGGCTAAGACTCCGAGCTCCCTATGCAGGGGGCCCGGGTTCGATCCCTGTTCAGGGAACTAGATCCCGCATGCCGCAACTAAACATCCCGCTTGCCACAACTAAAAGATCACACGTGCTGTAACGAAGATCCTGCATGCTGCAGTGAAGATCCCGCGTGCCACAATGAAGACCCAGCAAAGCCAAATAAATAAGTAAATATTAAAAAAAAAAACCCCAAGAAACAAAACAACAACAACAACAAAACTGTATCAGATTTTCCACTGTTCCTTCCTCACCCCATAGCTCTTGCTGTTTAGAGAACTTCATATTTCTGTTTGGATTTATTGTGTCCATGTCAGATTTCCTACCTGATAGTGCCCTGGGCACACTAGAAGATACGATTATTCTTAACCATAGGAACCAAAAAGACAATACTAAACAAACTAGGGAAATAGTCCCAAGGGAATTTTAATAAGTGAATTATGAAACTGAAATAAAATTTGATACTATTAAGGCTTGACAGCATTACTTGCTCCTCAGCACTAGATGGCAGTGTTACTAAACCAACATACAATGTGCATGCAGGGCCGATTACAGACTTTAGCTAATTTTAGACATGGCTCTGACAATATCCAGATCTCAATATTTTACAAAATGCTGTCACTTTGGCTATAAAATGGAGTTTTTGAGGGTCTATTTCTTCATTTGGATCTCACAGTAAGTCTGTGAGTTAGGCACTGCAAGAATCCTTAATCCCATGATTCAGAAGGAAAGGGGAAGTGACTGGCCCACTGGCTGATAAACCAGACCAGAAGGAATCTGCTCCTTCCCTTGCCGCCTCTCTTAACATACATTTTTTAAAAATTAAATTTTATATAGCACTGCTTTTTTCTTTGATTTTTTTAAAACACAGCATTGCTTCTAATATATATTTGACCTTCAGGATCCTAAGTCCAAATACAGTAAAAATGGAGGAAAGGAATGTGGTACACAAAATGTGGTTTAACTTAATTACCATCTACATACCTAAAAACTTTATAGATACATTGCTGATGGGAATGTAAAATGGTACAGCCTCTCTGGAAAACAGTATGGCAGGGCAGTTTCTTATTAAACTAAAACATGCAATTACCAAATTACCCAACATTTGCACTCTTCGGCATTTATCCCAGAGTAAAGGGAATTTATGTACAAAAACCTGTATACAAATGTTCATGGAAACTTTATTCATAATAGTCCCAAACTGAAAACAACTCAGATGTCCTTTAACAGGTTAATGGTTAAAAATGTTAATTCCACTCAGCAATGACGGGGAACTATTGATATACGTAACAATTTCAATGAATCTCCAGGAGTTATGCTGAGTGAAGAAACATAATCCCCAAAGGTTATATATGATTCCATTTATAGAAAATTCTTGAAATGACAACATTACAGACCTGGAGACAGATTAGTCACTGCCAGGGGTTAGGGATGCCAGAAGAAGGCTGGGAGGGTGTGACATGTAAGTTAGCGCGATAACAAAAGGGCAACACAGAGGATTCTTGTGGTGATGGAAGTCTTCTGTATCTTGACTGTGGTGGAAGACATACAAAGCTCTACATGAGATAAAATTGCATAGAACTAAATAAACACATGCACATACACACAAATGAATACGAATAAAACTGAGGAAATGTGAACAAGATGGGTATATTGTGTCAATATTCTGGTTGTGATATTGTACTGTATTTTACAAGCTGTTATCAATGGAGTAAATGGGTAAAGGGGACATGCATCTTTCTGTATTATTTCTTTTTTCTTTTTCTTTTTTTCTTTTTAAACTATTTTTTTTTAATTAATTAATTTATTTATTTTTGGCTGTGTTGGGTCTTCGTTTCTGTGCGAGGGCTTTCTCTAGTTGTGGCAAGCGGGGGCCACTCTTCATCGCGGTGCGCGGGCCTCTCACTATCGCGGCCTCTCTTGTTGCGGAGCACAGGCTCCAGATGCGCAGGCTCAGTAGTTGTGGCTCACGGGCCTAGTCGCTCCGCGGCATGCGGGATCTTCCCAGACCAGGGCTTGAACCCGTGTCCCCTGCATTGGCAGGCAGATTCTCAACCACTGCGCCACCAGGGAAGCCCTCTGTATTATTTCTTACAACTGCATATTAATCTATAATTATCTCAAAATAAAAAGTTTAATTAAAAAACTATGGTTTTCTGGGACTTCCCTAGTGGTCCAGTGGCTAAGACTCTGTGCTCCCAATGCAGGGGGCCCAGGTTCAATCCCTGGTCAGGGAAGATCCCACATGCCGTGGAGCAACAAAGCCCGTGTGCCACGAATACTGAGCCTGCTCTCTAGAGCCCGTGTGCCACAACTACTGAAGCTTGTGCGCCTAGAGCCCGTGCTCTGCAACAAGAGAAGCCACCTCAATGAGAAGCCCGCACACCACAACAAAGACCAGCCCTGCTCGCCGCAACTAGAGAAAGCCTGTGTGCAGCAACGAAGACCCAACGCAGCCAAAAAAAAGGGTGGTGAGGGACTTCCCTGGTGGCGCAGTGGTTAAGAATCCTCCTGCCAATGCAGGGGACACAGGTTCGATCCCTGGTCTGGGAAGATCCCACATTCCACGGAGCAACTAAGCCCGTGTGCCACAACTACTGAGCCTGCGAGCCACAACTACTGAAGCCCATGTGCCTAGAGCCCGTGCTCTGCAACAAGAGGAGCCACCGCAATGAGAAGCCCGTGCACCACAATGGAGAGTAGCCCCCACTCATCACAACTAGGGAAAGCCCACGTGCAGCAACAAAGACCCAATGCAGCCAAAAATAAATAAATGAATAAATTAAATAAATAAATAAAATAAAATAGGGTGGTGAGAGAGGCTCTCACTTTTATGGAAGACACTAGAGATCTGAAGGAAGAAAGGAAGCAAGCTACTTCTAGGAGGGAAGTCTTCCAGGCCAAGGGAACTGTAAGTGCAAAGGCCTGTGCTGAGGCAGGGGCATGTGTGGCACATTTGCGGAAAGGCAGAAAAGCCAATGAGGCTGGGAGCAAGGCAGAAAGATAGAGGATGAGTCCAGGGTTAGGGGGGCCAGATCAGGTAGGGCCTTGTGAGCCACTGCCATGACTCTGGCTTTTATTTGAGTGAGATGAGATACCACTGGAGGAAGGCCATGATCTAACTTATGTTATACCAGGATTACTTTGGCTGCTGGGTTAAGAATAGGGGAGGGAGTGGCAAGGGCAAATGCTGGGAAACCAGACAGAAGGCTACGGCAAAATCCAGATGAAAGATAGTTACATGGACCAGGGGATATGACATGAGAGGATGACATTACGTTGCTGCCTGTACATACATACTTTGACAGATGAACAACAAATCAAACTTGTACTGCATTAAAATCCTTACAAAATGTTGACTCTGTTAGGTTACCTTGGATGAAGTTAGGGCTTTAGCTGTACAAACCTTATCTTGGGACCCGGATGGCGTCTCTTCTAGAGTCTCGGTGCTTCCCAGATTGGAGATCTGAGTACTTGGCTGTAACCCAGGGCTGGAGATATTTGAATTGCCCATCTGATTCTTAAATTAGAAGGAAAAGTATATCATGTGAAAAGCTTGCTATTCTTTGGCTCACAAAACAGCATTCAAGGTTACTAGAAACATTATTTTAAAAGTCAAGCATAAAATCCCCCCAAATGTTTGCTCTGGACCTGCATGTAAATTAACCTGTACAATAAAATTTCTAGAAAGCGGAGCACCTGATTTTAGACAACAGTGTTAGTAACAACTGTTATTTCTATAACCCCTTTAAGGAAAAGCAAGTAGCATTACTTTATCATGTACTCTTTTCCATTTTATCTTTTAAGTTAATATATGGTGAAATTAACTTTTGGAGTGCACAGTTCTATCTGTGTACCTATCACCACAATCAGGATATAAAACATATTGATCACCCCCCAAAACTCCCTCGGGCTATCCCACTGCAGTCATGCCCTCCCTCCACTCCTGGCAACCAGTGATCTGTTCTCTGGCACTAGTTCTGTCTTTTCGAGAATGTCATATAAATGGAATGCTGGCTTCTTTAACTTTGCATAATGCCTTTGAGATTCATCCAAGCTGTTGTATGTATTGGGCTGGCCAAAAAGTTCATTTGGGTTTTTTCCGTAACCATCTTAAAGTTTTTTAACCATTTACCTATAGGAGGACATTTGTGTTGCTTCCAGTTTTTGGTGACTATGAATACAGCTTCTACAAACATTCATGTACAGGTTTTTGTGTGGACAAAAGCTTCATTTTCTAGAGTAAATTCCTAGGAGTGGTATTTCTGGGTCATATGGTAAATATATATTTCTTCTAAATTTTTGTAATTTTATTTTTTACATTTAGATCTATTGACCCATTTTAAGTTGACTTTTGTATAAAGTGTTACATTTAGGTTGAGGTTCATTTTTTTGGACATATGAATGTACAAGTACTCTAACACCATCATATATTTAAAAAATTAAATTAAAAAGGTCTCTAGGGACTTCCCTGGTGGTCCAGTGGGTAAGACTCTGCACTCCCAATGCAGGGGGCCTGGTTCGATCCCTGGTCGGGGAACTAGATCCCGCATGTATGCCGCAACTAAGAAGCGTGCATGCTGCAACTAAGACCCAGCACAGCCAAAATAAATAAATAAATTTTAAAAAAAGTCTCTAAACATCACTATCACAGATGACAAAACATTGTAATAAAGCGTTTAAAAATTCCTGTTAACTTGTATCTTTGTTCTTAGAAAAAATCCTAAAAAAAAGATCACTAGATGGACATGGAATTTTTAGAAACTAAGCTATATTTAGGCTATATAATCAAGCATCTAGTGAGCATTATCTGTGTCAAAATAGGTACCAAAAACAGTTTAGAACAGTTTAGAACAGTCAAGGGACCGGACTTTTTAAAAAAAGAAGCTCCAAACTTTAGTTCAGAGACTGATTAACTTTCTTGACACCATACTATAAAGATACGTGCCTAGTACAGGAGTAGGTACTGAATGTGAAATGAATGGATAATACGCATTTTTTTCTATTCAAATGACTTAGTCCTTGTATTATTTCAGAACACCATTTACTCAATGTTACCCATTTAAGCAGAGGTGAAATAGTCTGTGAAAGCTTATGAATTGTCTTATCTTCTAACATACCTCTTTGTGCAACACCACCATCAACCAGTATCAACACCTTATGGGGAATACTTGGAACTGAATTGTATTACAGAAAATATAATGGGTTGGCCCAAAAGTTTGTTCCGGTTTCTCCACAAAATGTTACGAACTTTTGGGCCAACCCAATATAAAATGAAAACACTGCTCACAACAAGTTCTTAAGATGGAAGGTGTAAATGTTCAGGAGTATCTTTAAAATTGGCAGTTTTCACATAAAAATCCTGGCTTATCATTTTCAGAGAAAAGCTGAATAATTTGGCACACCAGCCCATTTGGTAATGACTGGCTATAGCTGAGCTGCAACTGACCAGATGACACAGGGACAGGCTCTCTGTTGGTTTTACTTCCACTCTGGCCCACTGTGGGCGCCACTGTGGCCCACCTGGTTTTGGGACATGTGAGTCTGCAATACTTACTTAACTCAACATGAGCTATAAGATGGGTTGTACTTTAAAAGGTTTCCAGAACTTCAAATATTTTCTTACACTTATGCAGGGCTGTTCTTGGAAGGTTTGTTTGTTTGTTTATTTATTTATTTTTGAGGGTTTATTTTGGGTTTGTTTGTTAATGATAGTAACCAGTATTCATAAGAATTGGGGGAAATGGACAATCAAAAACAAACTTTTTTTTTTTTTTTTAATTTTGTTTTTGGCTGCGTTGGGTCTTCATTGCTGCGCATGGGCTTTCTCGAGTTGTTGTGAGCAGGGGCTACTCTTTGTTGCGGTGCGCGTGCTTCTCATTGTGGTGGCTTCTCTTGTTGTGGAGCACAGGCTCTAGGCACGTGGGCTTCAGTAGTTGCAGCATGTGGGCTCAGTAGTTGTGGCTTGCGGACTCTAGAGCGCAGGCTCAGTAGTTGTGGTGCACAGGCTTAGCTGCTCCGAGGCATGAGGGATCTTCCTGGACTAGGGATCGAACCCGTGTCCCCCGCGTTGGCAGGTGGATTCTTAACCACTGCGCCACCAGGGAGGTCCCACAAACAAACTTTTGGGAAGATAATTTTACAGTATTTGGTAAAAACCTTAAAAATGTCAAAATCCTTTGATTTACCAATCCCATTTCAAGTAACTTATCTTAAGAGAAAATTAATGCTAATTAATAACAAGACAGCTACAAAGGTATACTTCTGAGTTCTTAAACAGAATTAGAAAAATCTAGGATATTGTTTATATAAGGCACAGAAATAAAAATATACAACTATTAACATCACAGTTTGCTTTTTCAAAAGCTTTTCATTCTACCAAATGAACTCTCCCAGGGACTCCCTGTGAGATGAATACTGTCACAAAAAGATACTGTTCTTTGGAAAAAAAATAGGTTACAAAAAAGTTAATGAAAAAGTAGTTTTAAAACTAGTTAATAAAACTGTGTACTTAAATATTATCACACACATTGGGACATATTTAGACAAATTTGTGGAAGGATAAATAACAAGGCATTAGTAGCAATTATTTCTAGGTGGTGGAATTATTTTTTTTTTCCCGTTTATTATAATTTTAAAATATAGGACTTCCCTGGTGGTGCAGTGGTTAAGAATCTGCCTGCCAATGCAGGGGACACGGGTTCGAGCCCTGGTCCGGGAAGATCCCACATGCCACGGAGCAACTAAGACTGTGTGCCACAACTACTGAGCCTGCGCTCTAGAGCCTGCGAGCCACAACTACTGAGCCCACGTGCCACAACTACTGAAGCCCGCACGTCTAGAGCCTGTGCTCCACAAGAGAAGCCACTGCAATGAGAAGCCAGCGCACCGCAACAAAGAGTAGCCCCCGCTCAATGCAACTAGAGAAAGCCCGCGCACAGCAGCGAAGACCCAACGCAGCCAAAAAATAAATAAATAAATTTATAAGGAAAAAAAAATTTTTAATATAAAATTTTCTATAATTAATATGCACTGCTAACATAATAAGAAAAATAATAGTGTTCCTATTTTTTTAAGAACAAAAAAAATCCCTCTGGGTTAAAAAAATTTTTTTGGCAATTACACTAAAACAAACAAAAAATCCCTACCAAAATCTAGGATTACATCCTGTGGCTACATGTGACTCAGAATGGGCCAACCTTAGTCAAGGCCTGTGTTCCAGCTATCTTTCTTTACATTAAAAACAGGAAAGTTGGGGGACTTCCTAGTGGTCCAGTGGGTAGGACTCCGCACTCCCAATGCAGGGGGCCTGGGTTTGATCCCTGTGGGGAATTGGATTCCACATGCATGCCGCAACTAAGAGTTCGCATGCCGCAACGAAGAAGTCCGCATGCCGCAACTAAGAAGTCCACGTGCTGCAACTAAAAAGATCCCACATGCTGCAACGAAGATCCTGTGTGCTGCAGCTGGGACCCGGCACAGCCAAAGTGAATAAATAAATAAAAAAAAAAAAAAAAAAAAAAAAAAAAAACCCAGGAAGTTGGTCAAAACAAACTACTGTAGGACTTGGGGAGAAAATGATTATTATAAAGTGTTTTTATTTTCAAATAGTCTCTACTAGAAATTCGTCACTCAAAAGTCTGGAATTTCCGGACTTCCCTGACGGTCCAGTGGTTAAGAATCCATCTTGCAATGCAGGGGACGCCAGTTCGATCCCTGGTTGGGGAACTAAGATCCCACATGCCACGGGGCAACTAAGCCTGCACTTCACAACTAGAGAAAAGCCTGTGCACCACAACAAAGCAGAAGAGCCCGTGTGCCGCAACTAAGACCCGACGCAGCCAAAAAAAAAAAAAAAAAAAAAGTCTGGAATTTCATTCACTGTATTATATACACTGGACAGGGGAGATTTAGAATTGGGATTAAATTCCATCACTGAGGCCTAGCTTGTACCCCTGCCCTTGAAACTATCAATCTCCCAAGTCTCTACCTAAAGATAAAGGGGCCATCTGGAACCATCGGCACCAGAGAAGAGCCCATCCAAACACTAAGATGTGAATTCACGGGCCACTGCTAATACTAACCCCCTTTGATTAGATGATAGGCAAGTGCAGACAAGAAACGAAACTCTTGTTTAAGGAAGCACCACCTATTTATGGACGGTTTTCAAAAATAGAAAGAACATATTATGAAGTAAATATCAAAGATTTAACTAAATTCCCAAAGGTTTAGTCTTAATCCAACCACAGAAATTTCATTTATTCCACACCATGGAAGAATTTTCTTTACAACAGTAATTATTGCACTTTCCATATTTTCTACTTTTGCAATGTTTATTAACTAGAAATCATGTCAGATTTTTATTCTGCTCATGTGACCTAGAGTTCCTTTACAGCTCTGTGTAGAAAAACAAGGCTTTAGTTCTTTCTTTCCTTTGGAGATTACTCGCTTCTCAGCCTGAGGGGGAAGGCGGGCCATCTCCTGGAGTGTCTGCTCTAGTGTACAGCGCCTATACTTCCTACCCTGTGTGGCACCTTGATCTACTCATCACTGGGAACAGGTGACAGAGCTCGGAACTTATTAGTTACTTGTTGTCAGAACACCAAAAGGTCTCTATAAAAACAGAACAAGGTATCTATGTAGATAACCTACATCTCATTAAGGATATGAGAGGGAATTTATGGTAATATATGGTAACCTAAAAGTTCAGAAATGATTCTTGAAATTAATCTCATCTAGTTTCCTAAGAATCAAGGAATTCATTATAGAGATGACTGCTTTTCCTATGTTAATTTTCACAGATCCACAAATTCTTCGTAATTCTCTATGAGACACTGAGGAATTTGGTATAAACTGAAACTTCTCATGGGCTCTAATGTACATTTCTCTACCCAGGAGGTGGGACCTTTGGTGTTTGAACATAGAAGATTTGTTGTAGTTTATGGTGAATATGAGTGTTTTTAATTACGGGCAACTACCTTCTAGAGCACTGCTTCCAAAGTTTGTTCCCTGAACTCTAGATTCTTGAGATGTTAAAGGGTAGTATGTGAAAAATGGTCCTGTAGTCAAGTCAATCTGGAACTTGGGGTTACTGTTTTGTTTATTGTGGGACCTCTCAGAGTCTTGAGCACTGTAAAGCCCCAAGAAGATGGGGGAGGAGAAGCCATTCTAACAATGTTTTCTTAACTCATTTGACCAATTAGAACTTCTTTTCAAGGACCACCTGTTAACAATGTAGAGGCTAGTATTAGAGAACTGTTAGGGGAGCTACAGTCTTAGTGTTTTTCACACCTTGTTCCTTGAACTTTTGGTGAGGTGAAGATTAAACAAAAAAAGCTTAACTTAACCCAATGTTAGTAAAGAGTAAGATGACAATTACAATTCTGCTGAAACAAAGTGCAGCAGTGGAAACCTTCCACCTCACTCCAATGAAGCCTGGGGCTTTGAAGTGCTGATGTCAGGTGAAAAGCCGGGACAGTTCCAAAGCCACAAGGTTTGAAGACCACCGAGGAACTGCCCACTGCTTGGCACATAGTGGACAGTTCATAAGTATGTATTGAATAAATTAATGAATGCACCACAAATTCCATTTAATTCAACTTTGGGGAGAAAATGTTATCGATTAACTTTTTTGTTGTTGTTGTTAACTTCTAGTTTTATCCTATTTCAATCAGCCTAAATAATAGCAGCTCTTTTTTTAAAAATTATTTATTTATTTATTTATTTATGGCTGTGTTGGGTCTTCGCCTCCGTGCGAGGGCTTCCTCTAGCTGCGGCAAGCGGGGGCCACTCTTCATCGCGGTGCGCGGGCCTCCCACTATCGCGGCCTCTCCTGTTGCGGAGCACAGGCTCCAGACGCGCAGGCTCAGCAATCGTGGCTCACGGGCCCAGCCACTCCGCCGCATGTGGGATCTTCCCAGACCAGGGCTCGAACCCATGTCCCCTGCATCGGCAGGCAGATTCTCAACCACTGCGCCACCAGGGAAGCCCTCGATTAACTTTTAAACTAAAATACAGGGAGGGACTTCCCTGGTGGTCCAGTGGCTAAGACTCCGTGCTCCCAATGCACGGGGCCCAGGTTCGATCCCTGGTCAGCGAACTAGATTCCACATGCCGCAACTAAGACCCGGCACAGCCAAATAAATAAATAAACAAATAAATATTAAAAACCAAACAAACAAAACCCAGGGAATTCCCTGGTGGTCTAGTGGTTAGGACTCTGCACTTTCACTGCTGAGGGCCTGTGTTCAGTCCCTGTCGGGGAACTAAGATCCCACAAACCATGTGGCGAGGCTTAAATAAATAAATAAATAAATAAACAAACTAAAATGCAAAACAGAAAAAAAAAAAGCATTCTAGAAAAGCCTCTCATTTGGGTAATATTCCAAATGATGCTTAATGAGGGCTGTGCACCTAGCACCAATTACAGATCATAAATATATGTTTCGGTATTACAGGGTGCAAATTATCAGAGTACTTTTCAAAAACTACATAAATTCCTAAGACCTAGCAGAGCCTGCAGGGTGGAAGAAGAGGCGTAAAACCTTTCCAGAACTACCTGCTACAGGCTAACTCCTGCAGTCCAAGATCATTTTCTCCCACAGTAATTTTACAGGAATAGAAAAAGAGCATTCTAAATTTTCTGAGGTAAGAAAATGTCTTTCCTTATCTTTTAGGCTTAAAATTATAAGACATGTTTTCTTTTTGAACTACTTATTCCCGCTGGCCCTGGAGGTGACTTCCCTAGCCCACGAGCCCCCCTTTAGGTCTCCCACTCAGCATGCAGAGTCTCACCCTCTCATACTCATCCTTGGCTCTGCTTAGCATCTCCAGGATGTCGATGGGCCTGTGGTCACTGCAGCCGTTGGCCTGGCTGGGACTCTGCTTATCCCGAGCTGCTTGCTGGGACCGCCGTGTCTCCTCTTCTACCACGCTACAGGAGGAGAACCAGGTTTTAGAAAGACCTCTTTTGATACAATCTGACCCAGGAACTCTTTTGGTGTCCATCTTCCAAGGATACAGGAAGAATGCCACATGGTAACACCGTCCTCACAATACAAAACACAGAGCCTCGGTTACCCCATCCCAGGAGTATATGACTACCTACTTCACCACCTCACTCACAACAGTACCAACCAATATATTTCACTGTCAGAAGGCCAAAAATACAGAATTCCTTTCCAGAGTGGGTAGAAGTAGGTACCTTGAAAACTCTACTGAATTATCTCATTATCTCTCTCTCTTTTTAAAAGTATCTCAAAATCAGTCAAACTAACTGGTGAAGTAAATTTGAAAATGGACAATGCCACCAAGACAAAGGAAGGCTGCACAGTTGAACAACCCCTGTGGAGAGTGTGTATTGATAATGGGGTAGCAAGGAGAAAGATTAGCTTCTTGAAAACGGAGGTCTCGGCGAATCTTCAAAAGTTAACGACAGCACTACAAGCAAACAAAAGATTTCCCTTGTTCTCGCCTTAAAAAATCACTAAGTGGGTGACTGAGGTTAGGGTGATTGTGGCGATGCTCTTTATTTTGATTGGTGCTGCTTAAGCTAATTCTGCCCTTGAAAATATATAAAGCATGAAAAGGCAAGGTCTAAGTCGAGGGTTGGGGTCTTCAAATCTATCTGAGGGGTTTCATTTCTTAGGAACATCCTCTCTCCCCTGCCACATATTAAAGTCTGAAGCAGTTATAGCAAAATGTGAGAAACTGAAAGCTGGGTGGTGAGCACATGGATATATTATTGTTTCTTATATTTTTCTTCAAGCTTGAAATAAAAGTAATAAATTTTAATAAGGCAACTAGTCTTTTTTTCTTTTAAAGATCCATTCAGGTTTCAATCCCAACTGTAATGAATAGGCCTACCTGCCATGGGATATTATGGGTACAGTCACAACTTGATAATCATATTAATTGAGAACTTTCAGACAGTGATGATGACAGGCAATAAAACAATTCAGTAGCAAAAGGTTTGTTTTTATGGACTAAGAGGAGTAGGTCAACAACAGGCCACCCAGTGTCAGCTTACTGCTTTAAAACAGCCTGTCCAGGAACTCCCAATAGTGTGTGGGGGATGGTTCTTTTATTTGAAAATACTGGGTTAAACAATATTAAACAGATTTTTTTTTTAAACAGCAAAAACATTCTGAGTTTTTAACATGCTAAAATGTGTTATGATTCTCCAAGGATGGGCTTATAGATTTCCCCAAATTTATTTGACCGTAGAATCTTCTCTTGAAGCAGGATTCTTATTTGGAAAATGCTGCTTTAAGGTAATGGTGTCGTTTCTCTATTTAGATTCTTACAGCTCTTAATAGGATTATTATTTATAAAACAAATGTAGAATCATGGATTTGATGGCAGACTGAAAGAAGACAGGCATGTGATATGAGGATCAGACCAATTAGAATAAATATTGTTTCATTTATATCCATACTGGTAATCAACTCTTGGGAAAGAAATACTGTATTGTGACAACTGTGAGGCCTGTTGCAAAGGAAAAAAAGACTGGAGAGATATACACTGGTTATTTCTTGATGGTAGATTACAAGCAATTTCGCTTTCTTTTTTTGTACTTCTCTTCATTTTCCATAATTAACAGGCACTCTTTTAATAATCAGAAAAAAGAGTACTATTAAAAATGACTAGTTAGTTAATACTCAGTTATAGGCCACATCAGCCTGAATCCACCTTCTTGCTCTCCTACATAGCTTCTCAGTTCTTATTAACACCTTTTGGAATAAATCAATTTTTTACTTGAAGAATTTTTATTATATTGCAGCTGTCAAAACAGTGATAAGAACTAGATTTAACAGAATGGGCAATAACGGGCACTTTTATTTAGATGCACAATATGCCCAAAAGAATTTTACCTGTATTTCTGGTTAAGAGAGGTGATATTCTGAAATATGTAGCAAATAGAGGCTGTATGCAGGCAAAGTTAGAGCAAAGAAAGATAAAGTAACCTTTTTATCTTTGGTGACCAGAACACCATTTATCACAAAGTTAATGTTAACATATTAGGTATTCTCTTCAGCCATAAATAGGCCAGACACTTGAAAACTCACTATCAACAGTTTCATGAGGGCATTCGCTAATCAGTTTCAATACCACCCCTGCTTCTAGTAAAACAAGCTTAAAGCTTAAGCAAATGTCCCTCTTTCGGGCATTTCTAGTGAAGGAACCCTGAATGTCCTTCTTTTTCCTTTCTGCTTCCTGTTTCTACTTCCTCATCCTATTTCTAGGCTCAATACAATAGTTTCAGATAGGCCTTCAGTCTTCTGCTTTATCTACATTCTGAAGTCTTGCCTTAGGTGTACCACCTGCCCTGAGAGAGAAAAAAGCTCAAAATGGTTTCCTGCAAATAGCTGTTAGTGCTGCAAAAGCCAGGTTCTCTCACTTTGGGCCCAAAAGCTCTCAATCTGCAGGAGAAAGTCTATATATTAATATATTCCAAAGCATAGATATTTAAGAAAAATATTCTGGATTTCAGGACAATCAAGAATCAACAAATCTTTGTCTTCTAAGTTATCAGAAGCTGCCTCTGCTGTCACTTTCAAAACTACAAAATAGTCAAATAAATGGGTTTGCAAAAAAAGTTTATTATCTTTTTTTTTTTTTTTTTAGAGAAAAGTTGTTCTAAAAAGAAAGTCTGGTTCTAGAGAGCCAACAACACATTTTCAAATGAATGACACAAGTTCATATGGAACAATGTCCTTGGGGTGCACACAGTAATAAACATGGCCTGCCAGTGGCTCATAGCTACAGCAAACAAAGCAGGAAGCAGATAAACATCCAATTGAGACATGTTAGCAGTCCTGGACTAAAACGTGGCCTTAGCCATGTGCACTTCTTTTAAAATGCAAATATACCTGGAACTGAGATTTTGGGCCTAATTATTTACACTTTTACAAGAATTAGTTTGAAATTAGACTGTTAAAAAGAAAATTAAGACTGTTTCCCCCCAAGCATGTAGGTAAAAACCTTGCAGGAGAGCAAAGGGAATTCTGATTTGACAGAGGGGAAAGAGAGGTCTGCATTTCTGAGGAGATTCAGGCAAAAATTGCAAAGGAAACATAAGTGCACCAGAACTCGCTGCCCACTGCAAGAGTTTGTCCAGAGCTCTGTAGCACCTCAGGCCCCTCTAGCACCTAAGTGTCTTGGGCTCCCAGAAACCAGAATGGCCATACCAGCAATACAGGTAAGCCACATGAGGGGTGGTTTCTGTGCACCAGTCTGAGAAAGGTCGATGAACCATCCCTCAGATCATCAATCCAATGAAAATTACTTTCCAAATTCCAAGATTCTGGTTTATAAGAACTCTCCTGGAACATAATCCATTAGAGGATTGGGGACTACTAAACCTAGAATCTGTGTCAAAAATAAGTTCTCTTAAAGGAAGTAGCCACGGATGTGTGCAGAAGTTCTCTATCAGTTACTGAACACAGTTCCACCTGCTACAGTGGAAATCTGGAGAGAACCTAAGTCAGATCCACTGCATGTGGTGGTTAGGCTGTGCACTGGATATAGAGGATACCCTCTGGAGCTAGGCAGTTCAATGGCTCTAACCACATGTTTAACAGTTAAATTATGATCTGTCTGCAGGACTGAATACAATGCAGTCGTTATAAATACTAGAATGCCCTGGAAAAATGCTGTTGACATGAAAAGTAGGATGTACAGTATGATCTTACTTTAGTAAGTGTAAAGAAAAAAGTGTTGCTTGCCATTCCAGTTCAAGAAACATCAAGCCTATAGCTACTGCAGTTGCCCACAGAGAGTGCACCCTGAGAGGAATTCAGAATGGAGAAAAACAGGAAACATTCTGTGCTTTGGATATGCTGGTCCTTAGGTTAAGATGCATATCTAAGGAATCGTTTCAATGATCCCAGATTCTTGCATCTTCCCATACATAGAAAAGCACGAAAATCATCAACTTGAGATGTCTGTCCTTTGCTATTGGCAGTAATCTTTTGATGCCTGACTACATGTTTTTCTCAGCAAGAAAGTTCATATATCCTCATTCTTTTGGCATTCCATTCTCTAGCGCCCTGGTTTTTTCTTTTTAAAGTATTTTAAAATTCTTGTTACTATTGCTGAGGGTCATATTTTGAATTCTTTTTTTTCTTACCTTTTTGGTTTAAAAACAAAGTAGTCTTTAGCTGGTTTCAATTATGTAAATATATTTTTTCCTATGGTATTTTCCTCTTGGTGGTAACATCTTGAGTAGATGATTTTTTTCTGATGTATATATATATATATATATATATATATATATATATATATATATAAAAAGTTCATATATATCCTGGCTCCCCCTTTACCTCTTGGGAGCAGTTCCTCAGAGCTCTCTGAGAGGCTATCTCCCAGGCTATAGCTCTCAGTAAGGTCACTTAATAAAAATTAACTCACAAATTTTATGTTGTGCATTGTTCTCTCAGTGGACATAAGAAACAATCACACACATCAACCCAAGGTACACGTAAAGAAAAAGACTGGAATGAAACAGACAAAAACGGTAATGCTAGTAGTAGTAGGATTATAGATAATTTTAGATTTCTTTAAGCTTTGCTGCCTTTTTCAAAACTTCGACAATAACAGGAAATCAGGGGAAAATACATGAGTTAGTGGACTCCAGTAACAAAGAGAAAGGGGAAAAGTCATTTTTTCATCTCCCATATATCACTAATTAAATCTATGGTGTAAACAGAAATACTTACTCGGCCATGAGTTTGGCTATGCGGTGACAGTCATTCTTGTCATAAAACCAGATACTGTATATTGACACTTGAAAAACAAAGAAAAAAAAGATAAGGGGAAATGAGGTTTCAATACTTGGGTAATATGTAAGTAATATATTATCACCATAAAATGTCACAGAATTTACCATGAGGACCTCAAACTTAACAGTTACTCTAAATAAAAAAAAAAGCCTCCCCGCAAACTGTTTAATAATAAAATTAGGACAGCTAAAATATTCAGATGAAAATTGCAAAAATAGTTGGTTTTAGACATCATTACCAGATCTCATCGAGCTTAAGATGCCACTAAAGTACAAGATAAACTATTATTTTATGTATTATCAAGAAAAAAAAAATGCTGCCAATTAAACTAAGAATTAACATTGATTGTGTGGAAAGGGAACGTAGCTTACCATTCCAGTAAATATGGTATGTTGCCCTTGCCTGCCATCAAGCCATCAGCCACTGCAGCCCCCCCCAACCCCCCATGGTGAGCCCTAAGGCAAATTCAGGATGGAGACAAACAGCAAACATTGTGTGCTCTGGATACTGGCCCTAGATAGTTGCATATCTAAGATGCCTATCTAAGGAATAATTTCAATGAGCCCAGACCTTGCATCTTCCCGTACACACAAAAGCACAAAAATCATTAACTTGAGGTATCTGTTTTTTGTGATTAGCAGTAATATTTTGATGTTCAACTACATGTTTTCAGCAAAAACTCCTACTTATCCTGGCTCCTCCCTTACCTCTTTGGAGCATTCTTCAGAGTTATCTGAGAAGCTATCTCCTGGGCAACAGTCTTCAGAAAGGTCTCAATAAAATTTAACCTGCAACTTTTAGGTTTTGTTTTTCTTCACTTGATAATTGTAAAATGCTTTCCAAATTGATAGTCAAACGTGGGGAAAAAGGTGTCTTAATCGTTGAAAACCATGTTCCAAAACCAAACACCAGAACCTTTATGAGTCTCTTGAAATTTAAAAATATAAAATTAATACCATGTTACAGTAAAAACAAAGCTTTAAAAAACAAACACCAACTCCAGACCCATCCTATGATCGACTCTATTCACACGTGAAATGGAAATGCCCAGGCTGAGCTCCATCTCACACTTCTTTTCCAATCTTCTATTCCCAGTATGGTGATTACCACTAAGAAAGCCCCCACAAAACACTGAATAATAAACAAGTTCCTGCTGTATAGCACAGGGAACTATATTCAATATCCTAGGATAAACCATAATGAAAAAGATAATAAAAAAGAAGGTATACATGTATATAGCTGAGTCACATTGCTGTACAGCAGAAATGAACAACATTGTAAATCAATTATACTTCAATAAAAAAATAAAGAAAAACACTGGTGAATGGATAAATGAACTTTATTATAAAGATGACTAAATATAAAACTACTGTAAATACTTTTTAAAAATAATTAATTAATTAATTTCTATTTATTTATTTTTGGCTGCGTTGGGTCTTCCTTGCTGCACACGGGCTTTCTCTAGTTGCAGTGAGCGGGGGCTACTCTTCGTTGCGGTGCGCAGGTTTCTCATTGCGGTGGCTTCTCTTGCTGTGGAGCACAGGATTCAGTAGTTGTGGCATGCGGGCTCAGTAGTTGTGGCTTGTGGGCTCTAGAGCGCAAGCTCAGTAGTTGTGGCGCATGGGCTTAGTTGCTCTGCGGCATGTGGGATCTTCCCAGACCAGGGCTCAAACCCTCGTCCCCTGCATTGGCAGGCGGATTCTTCACCACTGTGCCACCAGGGAAGTCCAAAACTACTGTAGATGCTTCTTTTTTTAAAAAAATTATTTTATTTATTTTTTATTTTTGGCTGTGTTGGGTCTTCGTTGCTGCATGGGCTTTCTCTAGTTGTGGTGAGCGGGGGCTACTCTTCGATGCGGTGCATGGGCTTCTCATTGCGGTGGCTTCTCTTGTTGAGGAGCACAGGCTCTAGGTGCACGGGCTTCAGTAGTTGTGGCACGTGGGCTCAGTAGTTGTGGCTCACGGGCTCTAGAGCACAGGCTCAGTAGTTGTGGCGCACAGGCTTAGTTGCTCCGCGGCATGTGGGATCTTCCCAGACCAGGGCTCGAACCTGTGTGCCCTGCACTGGCAGGCGGATTCTTAACCACTGCGCCACCAGGGAAGCCTCAGATACTTTTTGAATTTATTTTTTTACTTTAACTTTTATACAATTTTTAAAGGTTACTTTCCATTTACAGTTATTACAAAATTTTGGCTGTATTCTCTGTGTCGTACATATAAATACTTTCTGGATAAGGTAGATATACTGAATATATAAGTCAAAATAAACATAGGGATAGGCATGGCTCATTGCTACCATGTGCACCCACTGTGCCACAGCACATCCCAGGTTGCACCCCTTTTCATACTTACTGTGACTCTCTGGCACAGGAAGGGCAGATATGCTTTTATTTTTTTAAATTAAACTTTTAGTTTTGAAATAATTGTAGCTTAACATGCAATTGTAAAAAATAAACAGAGATCCTGTGTGCCCTTTAATTTGTTTCTTCCAGTGGTAACATTTTGTAAAACTATAACATAATATCACAGCCAGACTACTGACATTGATACAATCAAGATACAGAACATTTTGGGACTGCCCTGGTGGCCAGTGGTTAAGACTCTGCCCTTCCAATGCAGGGGGCCCAGGTTTGATCCCTGGTCAGGGAACTAGATCCCACATGCATGCCACAACTAAGAGTTCGCATGCCACAACTAAGGAGCCTGGAAGCCACAACTAAGGAGCCCACCTGCTGCAACTAAGACCCAGCAAAACCAAATAAATATTAAAAAAATCAATATCAAAAAAATCAAAAAAAAAGATATAGAACATTTCTGTAGCCACAGGGATCCCTGTTGACCTTTTATTGCCACACCCATCTCCCTTGGTACCCCTCCCCCATCTCCCTTGGTACCCCTCCCCCATCTCTGACCCCTGACAAGCACACTAATCTGTTCTCCATTTCTATAATGTTGCCATTTCAAGAATGTATTATAAATGGAATCATAGAGGATGCAACTTTTTGTGACTGACTTTTCTGTCTCAACATAATTCTCTGGATATTCATCTAAGTTGTTGCTTGCATCAATAGTATGTTCCCATTTTTTGCTGAATAGTATTTCATGGTATGGATGTACTAGTTTATTTAACCATTTATCCACTAAAGGACATCTGGAGTGTTTCCAGTTTTTGGCCATTATGCAAAAAGCTGCTATGTTCGGGTATAGGTTTTTGTGAACCTAAGTTTTCATTTCTCTGGGTTAAATGTCCAAAAGTACAGTTACTGAGTCACAGTAGTTGCACGTTTTTTAAAGAGAAACTGTTAAACTGTTTTCCAGTTTTACAATGGATGAGCCATCTAGTCTCTCTGCATCCTTGCCAGCATTTGTTGTTCTATTTTTAACTTTATGCATTCTGATAGGTGCATAGTGGTATCTCATGGTGGTTTTAATTTACATCTCCCTAATGGCTAACGTTACTGAACGTCTTTTCATGTGCTTGTCATCTGTATATCCTCTTTAGTCAAATGTCTCTTTATGTCTTTTGCCCCACTGGACTGTTTTTTAAACTGTTGAGTTGAGAGTTCTTCATATATTCAATATACCAGTCCTTTGTCAAACTTGTGGTTTGAAAATATTTTCTCCTTTGTCTGTAGTTTTTTTTCATCCTCTTCATGAGGTCCTTCCAGAGCAAAAGTTTTTAATTCTGACAAGGTGCAATTTAAGAGTTTTTCCTTTTATGGATTATGCTTTTGATGTCAAGTCTAAAAAACTCTTTGCTGACCCCTAGATTCAAAATTTTATCCTGGGCTTCCCTGGTGGCGCAGTGGTTAAGAATCTGCCTGCCAATGCAGGGGACAAGGTTTCTAGCCCTGGTCCAGGAAGATCCCACATGCTGCGGAGCAACTAAGCCCGTGCACCCCAACTACTGAGCCTGCGGTCTACAGCCCGTGAGCCACAACTACTGAAGCCTGCGCGCCTAGAGCCCGTGCTCCGCAACAAGAGAAGCCACTGCGGTGAGATGCCCATGCACCGCAATGAAGAGTAGGCCCTGCTAACTAGAGAAAGCCCGCGAGCATCAATGAAGACCCAAAGCAGCCAAAGGTAAAATAAATAAAATAAATTAAAAAAAAATTTTTATCCTGTGTTTTTTCCCTAAAGGGTTTATAGTTTTACATTTAAAATGGTGATCCATTTTGAAGTTTTTTGGGGAAAACAAAGGTTAAGGTTCTTTTTTTCTTTTTTGGTGCAACTGTTCCAGTATTATTTGTTGAAAATGCTCTTTTCTATTGAGAAATCTTTTGTACCTTTGTCAAATATCAGTTCGGCATATTTGTGTGTGTCTATTTCTGGATTCTTTATTCTGTCCTATTTATTTGTTTATCCCTCTACCAATACCACATCATCTTGATTACTGCAGCTATATACAGGTTTTAATATTGGGAAGAATAATTCCTCCCACTTTATGCTTCTTTTTCCAAGATTGTTTTAGCTTCTAGGGTCTGTGTCTTTCCATATAAATTTTAGAATAAGTTTGTCTATGCCTACAAAAATCCTTGCTGGGATTTTGACAGGACTTGGGAAGAGGTGACATCTTTAGTATGTCAAGTCCTTCAATGCACAAATATAGCACATCTCTCCATTTATTTAGGTTTTGATTTCTTTCATTTTGTAATTTTCAGCACACATACCCTATATATTTTTTGTTATGTTTACCCTAAGTATTTAATTTTCTTTGTAGAGATTATGAATGGTATTGTTTTTAACTTGGGTTTCCACAGGTTCATTGTTAGTATGTAGGAGTCTGATTGATTTTTGTGTGTTGATCTTGTATCCTCAGACCTTACCAAACTCACTTACTAGTTCTAGGAGTCTATACATAGACAATCATGTCATTTGTGAATAGAGACAGTTTTATTTCTTCTTTTCCAATCTGTAGCCCTCTTCTTTTTCTTTTTTGCCTTATTGCAGTGGCTAGATCTTCTAGTGCTATGCTGAATAGCAGTGATTACAATGGATATCTTTGTCTTGTTTTCAATCTTAGAGGGAAAACATTCAGCCTTTCACTTATGATATGGTGGATTAGAGTGACTGATTTTTAATACTGAACCAGCTTTGCAGATTTGGAATAAGGCCCATTTGGGCATAATTTATATTTCTTTTCTATATATTGTTGGCTTTGCTAATATTTGGTTAAGGATTTTTTTCATCAAGTTCATGAGAGATACTGGTTTGTGGTTTTCTTTTTTTTTGTACTGTCTTTGTCTTGTTTGGGTATTAGAGTAAATACTGGTCTTACACAATCAGTTGAGAAGAGTTCCTTCCTTTTCTGTTTTCTGGACCAAACTGTGTAAAATTAGTGTTAATTCTTCTTTGAATTCTTCAGTAAAACCATCTGGGCCTGGAGATTTCTTTTTCGAGAGCTTTAAAATTATGGATTCAATTTCTTTCATGGCTACAGGACTACTCATGTTATCTATTTTATCTCGGTTGAGTTTTGCAGTTTGTTGTTTTTAAGGAATTGGTCCATTTCTTCTAAGTTGTCAAGTTTATGAGTATAAAGTTGTTAATAGCATTCTCTTATTACAGAGGATGTGTAGTGACATTGTAAGCAGATACAGTAGGAGGTCCCAAGAGAAAGAGAACCAGGCACAGCTTTCTTGACAGAAGAGAAGCCATTTTTGGCCTAAGACATTTTGTGATCTAAGCCTGGCCACCATGCTTGCCCCTGAACAGGTCCCAGTAACTAATGATCTTAAGGGAACAAAAGAATGCAGAAACTAACTATTATCAGGCAAGAGAAGTAACAATAACAAAGATAACATATCAGTCTTAGACTCCCTGTTCTGTTTCAATGGTAAGACTAGCCTGAAAAGCTCAACCACCAGATCAACTGAAACCTAAGGAATGATGATGTTGACCTTTTCCGACCCTCGTGACTTCAATCAACTAAAAGCTTGGACTCTGTGGACCACTCAAGCCCCTTCATGAATATGCATGTATCCTTAGCTTAAAACTCCCCCAATTTTGCTGTTCGGGGAAACCCTGCTTTGGGAAAGCCCAGTAGTTCTTAATTGCTGCAAGTAATAATAAATCCTTCCTTCTACTGATCTTTGGCTTGGTTTTGTCTTTTGGCTCGACACCCACCAAGAGGCAAACCCAGTTTTGGGGTAACAACGTCCACTATTTCATTCCTGATATTGGTAATCTGTGTCGTGTTTTTGCTTTTGTCAGTCATTACTAAAGGTTTATCAATTTTATTGACTTTTTCAAAGAACCAACTTTTTGTTTCATTGGTTTTTCTCTATTTTCATCTTTTCAATGTCACTGATTTTTCTGTTCTCATCTTTGTTCTTTCTTTACTTCTGTATGCTTTGAGTTATTTTATTTTGTTCTTCTTTTCCTAATTTCTTGAGGTGGGAATTTAGTAGACTCCCAGGCAGTGTTGCTTGAAGAGGTGAGAGAAGTTTCCCATGGCTAGGCCATCTGGTATGCCTTTAGTGGGGAGCCTCTGACCTTCAGAGATGAAGACTGCTTCCCAGGCCAGGCTGGCTGTGATGTGACTCCTCCCCTGCTCCCACCACACCTTCATGAAAAGGAGGGAACATACTACCCCAGTGGCCACTTATTGTCAGTAGGGCTTCCAATCCTTCCTGCCAGTTTTGCTGGGCTCACCTGGTATTGCTGGCAGGACTCCCATTTGATCTGGGAGAGGAATGAGCCTAACTGGGGCACCCTCCTTTGCTACAGTGGAGGTCAAGAAACACCAGGCCTGGGTCCCCTTCTTCTGTTGGGTGGGAGAGTTGTAAGAAAACCTGCTGCTGTGCTGTTCTTCGAGTTCTGGGTCCTGCACCAGATCATCTTCCTCCTTCTACTGTTCAGAGTGTTCCTGATTGTCTTTTGCGTTACTTCTGGTTCTTATAGTTGTACTTAACAGGGTAGAAGCAAGGAAAGACAAATCTACTCCATTTTGTTTGGATCAGAAGTCTCATTATGTATGCTTATGGATGGAAAACTGAAGCTCATGGAAAGACTACATGACATTAATAAATCAGAGTAAAATAGCCTTATAACTAGAACTCAGGTCTTCTCATTCCTAGGCCAATAATCCTGCCACTATACACCCAATGCCTCATTAGTTGAAATAACATAAAATATTTTGTAGAAACAAAAAAGTTAATGACTTCAATTATGCTTGAAGACTAAAGCAACACATAAAAGAATAAAGTATAAATAATTGAATAAGTTAAAAATTATACACTAAAAGACTGACAGAATATAGAAAATATAAATGCTAGCACAAGAAACTTTAAATAAATTAAAAATCCTTTTTTATAACTACAATTTCAATTTCATCAATACACATTAACATATATTGATATTACCAATACACATTCATTTAGAAAGCCACTGTTAATAAAAGCCTTTTGTTTTAAAAAATTAAGGTATAAATGACATATTATATTAGTTTCAGGTGTACAGTGCAATTATTTGATATTTGTGTATACTGCAAAATAATTACCACAAGTCCAGTTAACATCCATCACCATACACAGTCACAAAAAAATTTTTTTTCTTGTGATGAGAACTTTTAAGATCCGCTCTCTTAGCTACATTCAAATATGCAATACAGTACTATTAACCATAGTCACCATGCTGTACATTACATTCCCATGACTTATTCATTTTATAACTGGAAATTTGTACCTTTTGACTTCCCTCGCCCATTTTACCTACCCACCTCAGGCAAGCACCAACCTGTTCTCTGTATCTATGATCTCCGTTTTTGTTTGATTCTACATATAAGTGGGATCATGCGGTATTATTTTTTCCGTCTGACTTACTTCACTTAGCATAATGCCCTCAAAGGCCATCCAAATGGAAGGATTTCATTCTTTTTTTATGGCTGAATAATATTCCATTTTGTGTTCAGTTCTCCCAATACCATTTATCAGAGACTGTTCTTTCCCCATTGTGTATTCTTGGCTTCTCTGTCATAAGTTAATCGGCCATATATGCCTGGGTTTATTTGTGGGCTCTCTATTCTGTTCCATTGATCTATGTGTGTTTTTACGCCAATACCATACTGTTTTGATTACTACAGCTTTATAATATAGTTTGAAATCAGGGAGGGTAATGCCTCCAGCTTTGTTGTTCTTTCTCAAAATTGCTTTGGCTCAGGACTTCCCTGGTGGTCCAGTGGTTAAGAATCCACCTTCCAGGGCTTCCCTGGTGGCGCAGTGGTTGAGAATCTGCCTGCCAATGCAGGGGACACGGGTTCAAGCCCTGGTCTGGGAGGATCCCACATGCCACGGAGCAACTAGGCCCATGAGCCACAATTACTGAGCCTGTGCGTCTGAAGCCTGTGCTCCGTATCAAGAGAGGCCGCGATAGTGAGAGGCCCGCGCACCGCGATGAAGAGTGGTCCCCGCTTGCCGCAACTAGAGAAAGCCCTCGCACAGACACGAAGACCCGACACAGCCAAAAATAAATAAATAAATAAATAAACTTGAAGAAAGGCCACAAGCAAAAATTAAAAAAAAAAAAAAAAAAAAAGAATCCACCTTCCAATGCAGGGGACGCGAGTTCGAGCCCTGGTCTGGGAACTAAGATCCCACATGCCGTGGGGCAACTAAGCCCGCGTGCTCTGGAGCCTGCGCACCATAACTAGAGAGCCTGTGTGCTGCAACTACTGTGCCTGCGTGGTCTAGAGCCCATGCATCATAACTAGAGCCCTGCGTGCCGCAACAAAGAGCCTGCGTGCTGCAAGGAAAGATCTCACATGCCTCAACCAAAGACGTGATGTAGCCAAATAAATAAATAAATAAATAAAATATTAAAAAAAAAAAGATTGCTTTGGCTCTTCAGGGTCTTTGTGGTTTCATACAAATATTAGGATTGTTTGTTCTATTTTGGTGAAAAATGTCATTGGAATTTTGATAGGGATTGCACTGAATCTGTAGACTGCTTTGGGTAGTATGGACATTTTAACGCTATTAATTCTTCCAATCCATGAGCATGGGATATCTTTTTTTTTCTTTTTATAAATTTAGTTATTTATTTGTTTTTGGCTGCATTGGGTCTTTGTTGCTGTACGTGGGCTTTCTCTAGTTGCGGCGGGGAGGGCTACTCTTCGTTGCGGTGCACGGGCTTCTCATTACAGTGGCTTCTCTTGTTGTGGCGCATGGGCTCTAGGCGTGCGGGCTTCAGTAGCTGTGGCGTGAGGGCTTCAGTAGTTGTGGCGTGCAGGCTCTAGAGCGCAGGCTCAGTAGTTGTGGGGCACGGGCTTGGCTGCTCCACAGCATGTGGGATCTTCCCGGACCAGGGCTCAAACCCATGTTCCCTGCGTTGGCAGGCGGATTCTTAACCACTGTGCCACCAGGGAAGTCCCAGGAATATCTTTTTATTTATTTGTGTCTTCTTCAATTTCTTTTCTTTTTTTTTAAAAAATAAATTTATTTATTTATTTATTTGGCTGCATTGGGTCTTTGTTGCTGCGTGTGGGCTTTCTCTAGTTGCGGTGAGTGGGGGCTACTCTTTCTTGCAGTGTGCGGGCTTCTCATTGCGGTGGCTTCTCTTGTTACGGAGCGTGGATTCTAGGCATGCAGGCTTCAGTAGTTGTGGCACATGGGCTCAGCAGTTGTGGCTCGTGGGCTCTAGAGTGCAGGCTCAGTAGTTGTGGTGCACGGGCTTAGTTGCTCCGTGGCACGTGGGATCTTCCCAGACCAGGGCTCGAACCTGTGTCCCCTGTACTGGCAGGCAGATTCTAAACCACTGTGCCACCAGGGAAGTCCAATGTGTCTTCTTCAATTTCTTTGATTAATGTCATAGTTTTCAGTGTACACTGAAAGCTATTTTAATGGCGAATTTTTTGTTTCACCCTGAATTAAGGTCATTATATTCTATAAAAGACTTCATGGCCAATCACAACTTTAACAGTTTCTTTTCAGTGGAAATAAAAGTTTAATTGGCTTTTTTATTGCCATTGTAGAGTGAGATAAAACATTGATATACAGAGTAAGTGAATGGTTTCATTTTAATCAATGAAGATCATGAACATGGAAATGTTTTTCCCTACTCTGTTCACAAGGGGGTTTCTCTGACCCCACATCTGGCCATGCGTACTACCATGAGGCAGCCCAGGCTTGCTTTTGTTTTCTGAGCCGTCAGCCTGCTGTGAATAGTTCCCTGTGTTTGGAATCCATTTTCATCGCCCCTCTTCTGTTCACAGAACTTCAAAACACTACCAATGCTTCAAACAGAGTTAACATCCTGGAATAACAGATAATTCTGGAATATTTTACATGATGTAAGTCGACAGATTAAACTTACCTTTGACATCCCAATGGAAGAAGCACAGAAGCAACCTTGTTACAGAGCAGATAATTTCTAAGCATTATCTACCGCAGGCTCTTAGTTATGTTCCTAGCAGCTAAGAATTGCTCCAACATAGAGTAAATTGGATTGGGGTTCTGAAAAGACTTCATATATGGCAATTACACACAACTACCTTTCTCTAAATATGCCTCATCTGACCTTGGCTAAAGAACACACAAAATACAAGAGGCCAAATACAAAAGACACCAATATTTCTCTAATAGACACCCCATACAACTTAGAGTGATGAGAAAAAAGGATGATATGCAATACATCAGGCTCAGAGAGGAACACACAGTATTTCTGGGGCTAAGCAGAGGCTTTTAAGTATGTTTTCACAGGGGATTTGTAAACCAAACTCTTAAGAAAGAATTCCATATCAGTAATCAAAGTTAAGTCCACCCGAGCTGTCAACTTACTTTGACAAATCTTTACTTAAGCCCCACCCCCTTTCCTTTGAAGAAATACACTGTAATTTAGAAATAAGATGCACACTTTCCACGCTTGTACATTATCAAGTAAACGGCCAAAAAAGAGCCAAACACTTTCAAAGGCATGCTGCAGAAGAAATAAAGATAAGGAAGCCATAATGATAGCTTAATGGGTAAAGGATAAGAGTCACACTCGATTCTGCCAAAAGCAGACCTGTAGAGGTTCAGACACGCATCAAAGAATCAGCTCTGTCTGCCAACATATCAAATGCTCAGTGTATGCAACTGGCAAGGAGGCCCAGGGAGCTGCCACTGAGCCTGTCACTGTCACTGGTGAGGAAAGACAGACAAGTTCACCAGATAGCTAAAACCATGGAAGACCTTGTCTCTAAACCAAAGCTAAGTATTCTTCCCTCAAGAGAACTTACTCTCTAAGGCCCAACACATTTTGCCAACAATTTTCTTGCTGAAACATCTTGATTAATTATACCACAGAGGATTTAGGGATTTGGCAATACCGTATAATTTTGCTATGGTAAATAATAATGGCATCCTGTTTTATAAGCGGCTTTTCTCAATATGAAAGCAAATTATTTAGTTATTGGACACCCACCACATATCATGGCTGTTAACCATTGTCCCAAGTAAGTCATGCAGTTACTGAAGAGTTATGGGGTGTGACAGGACATTTAAATACCTTTATGTTGTACTTCCATAAAAAATAGCAAAGTGCAGAAAAGTATATTCAAAATTAAACGTTTCCATTGCTTTTCTTTTCATAACTTAAAAAAAAAATTTATTTATTTTTGGCTGCATTGGGTCTTTGTTGCTGTGCGCAGGCTTTCTCTAGCTGCGGTGAGCGGGGGCTACTCTTCGTTGCGGTGCGCAGACTTCTCATTGCGGTGGCTTCTCTTGATGCAGAGCACGGGCTCTAGGCATGCGGGCTCAGTAGTTGTGGCTCGCGGGCTCTGGAGCGCAGGCTCAGTAGTTGTGGCGCATGGGCTTAGTTGCTCTGCGGCATGTGGGATCTTCCCAGACCAGGGCTCGAACCCGTGTCCCCTGCATCGGCAGGTGGATTCTTAACCAATGAGCCACCAGGGAAGCTCTCCATTGCTTTTCAAGTGACAGCCCTTTTCTTTTGAAAGTATGAAAAATACAACCGACAAAGATTAAAGTTATTGGATTATTTAATATTGATAAATTTTAAAAAGCTGAAGGGCAAGACGTCCATTTCCCTAGAGAGTCCTGTTTGAAGATCCAGGAGCCAATTATGATTTGATGTTATACCTCATTTTGCTTCTCATCTGCAGTGGCATATGGCACACACAAGATCAAGGAAACCCAAATTAATCTGGAGCCTTTATAAAATCCCTTGAGACTTCTAGAGATTCTGTGAACTGTCACAAAAACAGAGCTGGGAATCACTCTCATGCATGTTGTCTTTTTATTCATTTATTATTTAGATCTGATCTGCTTTCTAAAAGGATTTGAGGAGGCTGAAGATTTTCTCAGTATGGTGCCAAGCAGAAAAAGGGGTTTGATAAAGCTTTTTGGCGTTCAGTTATAAAATTATTATAAAATTTATGAAGACGACACCCACAAAGATCCCCTAGACCGGGGAACAAAAACAAGAAAATGTACTTTGAACATAACCAAAAATATTTACCCTAGAATGAGGAAGACCCTTCTGATTATAAAAGTACTGTTAAGAATGGAGTAGATGATATAAACATAAGCCTGCCCTGACAAGTGAAAAAGAAAATGCCTTGACAGATCATTTCCTTTAAGACAAGAATAAGCCTGGTGGCTCCATATCAGTATCAAAAGTTTGGGAAAGAGAGAGAAGAGAAAGGCTCTGAGGTGGGGTGGGGGTTAGAACACACACACACAGGTAAAGGGGTATGGAGCCAAAGACTGCGGACCACAACCGGAGACTGTGGTAGGTGGCAAACATGCAGGTGAGGAAATGCTGTGAACCTATAAGTAAGGCTGGTAAGTGTAACTGGGTTACGTCAGCAGCTTACCTTTTTTGGACAAAAGAACACACATATTAAAACATCACTGAACACTAACATGGCAGAGAAAGAGTCCACTTTCTAAAATTTAAATTATAATGTCTATTTAGTAAACACTGATTAAAAGACTTAGGCCAGGAAATTAAAAATGCTATTCTGCAAACTCTTTGGTTTGTTCCTAATTTGGTTCCCCTCTCTAAATTAAATCAAGTCCCAAAATATTTACCTGCAATACTGCTTCCACAGTCCCTTTTAACACTGTAATTTCAGTATAGGATTCAGATACATGAAATGCCCACTGAATGTTTTTGGGGACCAGGAAAATAAACCCCAAGATATCACAACTGATGATTCTTATTTATAAACTTTTTATTCTTTAATGATGGGCAACCCTGAATAAAATAGTGAATCACACTAGGGTTTCACCTCTGCTGTCAGGATTTATCGCCACTACTGCCACACAGTACTTGCCACTCCCTACGGCAGAGCTTCCCCTGAGCTGCAAGTGATTATGGATGTGCCAAAATGTTGGATTCATCCAACCCCCACTAGTGGTCTATTCACCCCAGTGTCCCACACAAATCCATATTATCATTTTTATGTATCATAAGGGACAACAAAGGGTGGGAAGCATGGCCCTTGGCTTCCATGCAGCCAAGTTCCTGTTTCCTGGGCTTCTAAAAATCTACACTTAGGGGTTTGGGAAACAGGTCAGACAGTGGTGTAAGAAAAGGGGGAATTTCTTTTCTCTCCTTTCTCTAACTTCTCTCCTACATGTTTTTCTACCAATTTACTAAGAGATTATGCAAACCAGGGTTGTAAGGCAAATGCCGAAGGGGTATAAGAGACCTCAGGGTGTGATGGGATCAGCGAAGCTCCGGTGAGCAGGCCCTACCCAGCGCTCTGCTGACTGTTAGTGCTTGCAGGAATGCAGGTGCTGTGTGGCCATACATGCCATTTCATCATAAGAAGAAAAGGTAGAACTCCAGATGTGTGTGTGTAAAATACCCCATTTTTTTTTTTAATTTATTTTATTTATTTATTTTTGGCTGTGTTGAGTCTCTGTCGCTGAACGCAGGCTTTCTCTAGTTGCGGCCAGCAGGGGCTACTCTTCGTTGCAGTGAGCAGGGGCTACTCTTCGTTGCGGTGCGTGGGCTTCTCATTGCAGTGGCTTCTCTTGTTGCGGAGCCCGGGCTCTAGGCACACGGGCTTCAGTAGTTGTGGTTCGTGGGCTCCAGAGCGCAGGCTCAGTAGTTGTGGCGCACGGGCTTAGTTGCTCTGCAGCATGTGGGATCTTCCCGGACCAGGGCTCGAACCCGCGTCCCCTGCATTGGCAGGTGTATTCTTAACCACTGCGCCACCAGGGAAGCCCAAATGCCCTAATTTTTTGAATGTCAGAGGGCTGTCTTGAGGTTTATTCTGCCCACTCCAGAGTGGCTTCAAATCTTCCTGGACAAGTGGTTACTCTGTTTCAATTTTTTACCTCCACAGTGTGCTTCCCTATATTAACACAAGGTGAAAACCTATACAACACATAGTAAGAAGTTTCTGCCACTTAGCTATAAGTAATTGTTGCTTTCCTTTTTGAGTTCTTGAAAGAGAAAACATTAATTATCTAAAAGAAATAAATGGAGCATACAAGGTTAACTTTTTAAATCTTTACAATTAAGATAACACTATAATAAAAAAAATGATAAAAATTGCTTTTCCCCTGACAACACTACTTTGGGCAGCGGGGGAAGCCAGTAATTAATTAGGCATAATGAAAAGAATCTGCTTTGGAAATTCTGACACATTCACAGACTCACAAAGTTAACAAGAAGGTACCTGATGGAGCTCTACTAGAATACTAAGTGGCGGCCTATGACAGGAAGCATTAAAGATTTTTGATATGTCTGACCTAACAGTGTCACCAGATCAGCCTTGGAGTCTAAGTCACTGTTTTCATGGTGTTTTTACCTCTTCAATCTACAAAGGTGGCAACAGCAAGGCTCTTTATCTTGGTTCAGAAGGCCAGACTAATGCAGCGCCACAGATCCTTCTTCTTTCACTGATTGCAGAATCATACCAACCACAGCAGCTGCTGCTGATGGGGGAAGACTGCCTGCCTTTCTTCAGGCTAAGTAAGAAGCAGTGTGTTGGATTCAAAGATCACAAAGAATGAACTGTGTAACTTTAAAAACTGTTTATAAATTCCTCTTTCAGTCTCGAGGTAGAACTCACATTTTCTGAGTTGACAAATTGTAAACTTCTCTTGCAAGGAAATTTCCTGCTCTGTGCTTTAAGTCTGAAGATTTGCGCCAAATGCCAGCAGCCACCTAGCATCTCTACTGTTCCGAGTCTTGCCCTTGAACTGAGAAAGGACAAGCAGAGACCAAGAAACACACACACACACACTACAGTATTTCTCCTACTAAAACTTTCCATTTGGCAGCTACATTTTCAACGCTATGGAAATGAATCTCCCTGCTTTTTCTAGTGATCTAATTTTAATTAAAAATGCTCTATATCAAGAGACTGACGCCCGATATAAAGGAAAAGTTACAAGTGAAGCGGAAACGAAGGGGTACTTCGCACAGGTTTTTGGAGGTAAGTTCTTAAAAATATTAAATCGCAATAATATTTTTATATTCAATTGTTTTGTTATGGTGATCTGCTGTTGTTAAGCTGGTTACAGAGTGAAGCTTTGTTGATTTTTTTCAAAAGTACTTCTGGATTATAGAAAACATTTTAAAATGAAAAGTGGCATTCAGTGGGAAATCCATGCCTTAAGGTGTTGGGTGGAGGAAACATGGAGTTGTCCTTGTTAAAATGATTATCTATTTGGGTAATACCCTGAATCACGTTCAGTAAAAAGATGTCAAGTCTAACATGCACACAAAGTTAAGATAATCACTTCTCTTTTGGCTAAAACTGCCACCACAAACTTGTCTAAGAACAGAATAAAGTTAGGTGTGAGAAGAGAAAATCTAGACTGTATACTCCTTCTAATTCATGAATCAGTATTGCTGTTAAAAATGACCAGGAAAAACAACACGTAAATACCCTCACAATCTCTCTGGTGGATCACATTTTCACTGTAACGAGCTTAATCATTCAAATTGGCAACTGATAAGTCTCAAATCACAGATCTTAAATCATTAATTTTTACCACTAATTAACAGGGTTGTTTCAGGAATAAATATGCACAGCATTGGGATTAATATAGTAGCATATTTCTTTAAGAATCTTGACCTTTACCAGAAAGGCAGAGTTCTGACACTGAAAGTTCTAACACAATTTAATTTAAAGACTTCTGCTTATAATTTTCTAAGAAAATAAAACAGAATCTCAGAACTAGAAACATACATAAAATTCTTTAAAAGTACACAATACTGTTAATCAAAATGATATACCATGTGGTAAAATGCTTAGCAAAAGATACTTAATAAACATTAATGAATTAAGATGTGCATCTGAATTAAATAATCACCTTGTTTGTTTAAAAACAAAGTAAAGGACAAAATAAATAGTTTTTGCAAAAGAAAATCATTAAATGCTAGAATCGATTTTACAGAGCTTAGTGGTACCACAAACCTTTATCTTAATATTTTCAATTAACCAGGTTATCCTGTAAACTGTCTAGCTGTAACAAAGAAAAAACAGTTTTGCTTGCTTTCACTTTTTTGATTCACATACCAAATTTTGGATTTAAAAAAATTGCTCAGAACCTACCTTACAAAATGGCCTTGGGGCATGTCATAATTAAGTCATACACACACACACACATAAATAACAGATTCCAGGTTACCACGTTCACCCTGAGAGATACCCACAGAAGTGGAAATCAAAGCACCTCTGACATTGATCTTGGGGAAAAGAACCTTCTAAGAGAAACATACTTAGTGAGGTATGTTGCGTGCAGCAGGTGCTCACCAAATGCTTGAAGGAATAGTGGATAATAGAAGCACAATTTCCTCACTGGAGGTAAGTGTCCTGAGATAAGATCAGAAATGTACAGATCCTATGGCTGCTTTTTCAGAGGCCGGTTGCTATATGGAGAACTACTCTAGTACCATTTACTGAACCGGACAGAACATTCTTCTCAGCATTTTTTAAGATGTGATGGAAGAGATTTTAAACTACTGACCCAATTATCTTATTGAGTCCATTTATTCCTAAGTTTTGTTACACTGTGTTTTTTCCAGGAAATTGTCCATATAATCCAAGTTTTAAACTTACAGGCAGAAAGTTCTTCATAGTGGTTTCTTATTTTTAAAAAGTTCTTCGCAGTGGTTTCTTATTTTATTCTCTATCTTTAATTGCTATATATATATAGTATATATTATTACTAGTATTGCCTATTATGCCTCTCCTTACTCTTTTTTTGTTGTTGGATCAATCAAGTTATAGGGGAGAGTTTTTTGTTTTGTTGATTTGCTCTACTGTTCTATTGCAATTCCTTTCTTTTCTTTTTTTTAAAATTAATTAATTAATTTATTTTTGGCTGTGTTGGGTGTTCGTTTCTGTGCGAGGGCTTTCTCCAGTTGCGGTGAGCGGGGGCCACTCTTCATCGCAGTGCACGGGCCTCTCCCGTTGCGGAGCACGGGCTCCAGACGCGCAGGCTCAGTAGCTGTGGCTCACGGGCTTAGTTGCTCCGCGGCATGTGGGATCCTCCCAGACCAGGGCTCGAACCCATGTCCCCTGCATTGGCAGGCAGATTCTCAACCACTGCGCCACCAGGGAAGCCCCTACTTTCTGCAATTAATTTCTACTCATCTATATTTTCCTTCAACTTAAAGATTTCTTTTTTCCTCTGTAACTTCTGTGGCTGGGTAGCCTACATATGGTATTTTTTATAAAATTCTATACAGACTTGAAAAAAATGCAAATTCTTGAACTGCTAGAAGCAGGGTTCTTTATATGTCCATTAGATCAAGCCTAACTGTGTTGTTTAAATATCCCATAACCTTACTAAATTATCTGCCTTATCTGTCAATTACTGAGGTGGCTTGTTTAACTCTCCCATTATAATTATGGATTTTAAACATTTGATATGTAATTCTGACAAATATTAATACAAGGTAATACCAGTTTGGAATTGTTTTATCTTGCAGGTTATTTACTCCTTTTGTCATTATGTGGTAACTTTATTCCTGATGATGTTTCTTACCTTAGAATCCATCATAGGTGATTTACATAGTTACATCAGCTTTGTTTGGTTAATAGTTACCTAATATATATCATTCTATTCCTTTACTTTCAAACTTTCCTGGTTTTTGAGTTTTAAGTTTTTTGAAAACAGCATTTTTGGCAAATTCTGTATCTTTATCCAATCTCAGAATCTCTTTTAACTGGCAAGTACAGTTCACTTAACATTTGTTCTAAATACTGATTTATTTATTTCTGCCATTTTACTATAACTGGGTTATTTCCCATGGTTTCTATTTATGTTTTTCCTATTTTGATTTATACTGGCTTAAAATCAAGACATCCTATCTTTTGTTCTGCAGTGATTACCCTGAATCTTTTGGGTAATCACTTGACTTAAAAGTCTATTGTTCATCAATTTATTTACCCTCTCCTCAGTCTTGGGATGCTTTAGGTTTGGAAAGCTTTTATCTTATATTATTGCTGTCTAGTATTTTTGCTTCACCTTTTTAATACCTCTACTCAAACCAGTCATTTTATTGTTTTATACAGTCAGTGCTTATTTTGATGTACCTTCTTTTCTTTGCTCATTATTGTTGTTGCTTAAATCTCATTACTTCTGTGTTCAATTTCCTTATTTCTGAACTATAGCCTTTGGAACTGCACTGGTAAAATTAAATTAATTAAACTATATTAAGAATTAATTTACAATTAAAAACTCAGTTGTACTAGGCACATTTCAAGTGTTCAATAGCCACATGTGACTAGTGGCTACCATACTGGACAGTACTGCTTTGGAAGTGTATACAACAAAGGTCTGGGGAGACAACAGTTCTGTTTTTGTTGAAAAATGTCTTTATTTTGTTCTCTTGAATTACTGAATTGTTGTTTGTTTTTTCCTCAGTACTCTGCATATATTATTCCTCTGTCTTTCAAATTCAGTAGCTGCAATTAAATATGCTGTCAAACTGGTGCTCTTTGTAAATAATCAGTCTCAAGCTTGGTTGCTTCTGTCTTTGCCTTTGATGTTTTACCATCTGTCCAGGTGTGTATTTATTTCTATTTATTTTGCTTGGGGCCTTATTTTACTGCCTAAATCTGAGACTTCTGTCTTTCGTGGATTCTGGAAAATTCTCAGTCATAATCTCTTCAAATATTACCTCTATATTTTATCATTCTGAAATTCTTCTCTGTCATATGTTAAACTTTCTAAGACTTTCCAATCCTATCCTCTCTGTCAAATTTTCCATTTTTTCCCTTTCTGGAATGCATCCTGGATAATTTTCTCAGATGTCTCTTCCAGTTCCCCAATTCTCTTTTCAGTTGTTATAAATTAACTGTTGAGTCCAGGTAGAGAGTTTATTTCGATAACTAAAATTTTAATTTCTAGAAGTTTTACTTGGTTATTTTTCAAATCTACCTATCATTTTATTTTATAATCTACATCGGATATTCATATCCATTAAAGTCTCTATCTGATCATTTCATTACCCAAAGTTTCTGCGAAGGGTTGGCTGTTTTATTGTAACTTTTACTGACTGAATTATTTCTTTGTATATATAGTAATTTTGGACCACGAGGCTTGTCAATAAGATGCCTGGGCAATCTGAATTAAGAATATTTCTCTCCAGAAAAGTTTTGTATTTGCTTTTGCCAGGTGTTCTAGAGTACTCAACAGTTGACGATCAATTTTATGTTAATTTTTTGGCCTGGGTAAGAAATTATACCAAATGAACGATATAACTTGAATCTCAAATCTGTATGAGAGAGCTCATGGTTACAATTTTCAGGGGAGACATTTTCCCTCAACTCATAGCCTAGATTGAGGTAGATTAGCTTGCCTGTCATCTCCCTAGGTTCGTGGGGATATCCCTGATATCTTTCTAATTTATTAATATATAACTCATTAGGGCACCTGGGTGAATGTTGGTATGTACGTCTCAGCTCCAATGAGCCACCTCATGAGGGGTCAAGGTCTTGTCTCCTGATCCCATGTAATTATAATGGGGTCCTTATGTTAAGGAGCGTTCCCTATCCCCAAGAACCCTATAACCAGCTGGCAGCTGGTGTCAGCACACAAGCTTCCCACTTTGGCTTTCAGTTTTCACTTTGATGCTCACCCATTAAAATGCCCCCATTCCCTTTCAGGCTATACTATGCATTTAATACTTTATATAGCATTTCTAAGTGTTTGTAGGAGGAAGATTTTCTGACATCATATTGCTGGACAGGAGTTTTTCTTTGATGTGCCTATGCCATAAGTCCTCGAAATTCAGAGTTCCCAAAGAATGGGTTTATAATCCAGTTAGTAAAATGGATTCTGTTCACAAACGAAAACAGAAGATCAGCAGATTGGTAGAAATGCATATGTTTACAGAGCAAAAGAATTATGATTTTTCAACTAATCACAGATAAAATGAAAACTATCATAAATGTTTTTAAGGGAGATGTGTCCACAGATTAAAACAGCATTACATTATCCTATAAAATTTTAGCCAGGAGGGGGCTGTGTGTTCCAGCACACCATGACCCACTGATCAGAGTTTTAAAAAATTTGTAGCCTCTAAGATTTCTCATCTTTAACATATATATATATTTTTTCAACTTATCATACCTCAGGCTGTCTAGTAATTGCTCTTACAACATTTGAATGTAATATTTGTAAAGGTAAACAGAGTTCCCAGCTTGTCATGGTGCTAATCAGAAGGGATGGAAAGCAGCACACTATGGGCCTAGGTTATAAGAGAACCTGGATAATAAAGTCTTTATGACTCTTCCACTAATAAGATCATTTGGCTTAAGTCCAAGATGGAGACGTAGTCTATAATATTTTATATTTGTAAGTGCCTGACAAAAAACCTTTACATATATGATGTTCTCTTAAGATAAGCAGGTCAGATCAGTGGTTTAAGTGATTTATCCAAGGTTACAGTTGGTAAAATGGCAAAGCCTAGAATAGAATTCTTGTCTGCAAACTAAATTCCACGCAGAAGAGTGTTACCATGGCAAAGCCACCCTCAGGGATATCTTCTGCAGCCTTTGTATCTAGAAATCATTTGTAAATTTTAAAAAGGAATTACTAAATGAGAGGCATAAAAATCTAATCTAAAGCTTCCCAAGTGCTTGTTCAGTTCAGGTACGGCACAACAAAAGGGTGTGTTTCTGCATGGATCCATGCTTTAGACCTCTGTTGTCCAATATGGTAGCCACTAGTCTCGTACGGCTATTTAAATGCAAATTGATTAAATTAAATAAACTTAAAAAAAATTTTTTTCTTGGCCACACCAGCCACATTTCAAGTGCTCAACAGTCACATGTGGCTGGCTGGCGATTGCTATATGAGACAGTACCCATATAGACTCTTTCCATCATCATAGAGTTCTGTTGGACAGCACTGCTCTAGAATGTGGATTGATGAAGTAATTTTATTGTTGTAGCAGAGTAGAAAGAACATTGGTTTTGAAGCTCAACAGACCTAGATTTGACTTCTGCCTGTCACTTATAACCTTTGTGACTCCTGAGCAAATTTCTTAACTTCTCTGGGACTCTTGTTTCCTCATCTGTAAGTCGGGAATCAGAAATAAGGTGCTGGGAACATCATTTTTGCTTAATAACTACAGAATCTGCAGTCTCCACAACCCTCATTGGGGTCTTGTGGCTGTCCAAAGTCCTTGCACAGTATACAAAAATATACTGCTACCAAAAGGTTCAAGAGAATCACCAAAGCTAAGCTTCTGGAGGGCATAAGCATTTCCTCTGTAAGATTTTACCTTTCTCTTGGGGTGGTGAAGCTGGGGTGGGTGGGGAGTGTATAAAGAAAAACTAGTGAGTTCCCTGGTGGTCCAGTGGTTAGGACTCTGCGCTTTCACTGCTGTGGGCTGGGATTCAATCCCTGGTCGGGGAACTAAGATCCCATAAGCCGCACAAAACGGCCAAAACGAACAAACAAAAAAAACCACTAAAAAAAATAATATAAAGCAAAACAATTTAGAACTGGAAAAAGTTATAGCTCAATATTCTCTCAACTCTAAAAACTGATTTAAATGGAAGAGGCTAGATCTGAGGGTGTAACTTGAGTAAAATGGGTCAGGTGTCTTGGTGGTATTTTCCAAAAGAAAACAACAGAAGAGCAGCTACAGAATCATGTACAATTACCTGTATACACAATCAGACACTAATTAACTTTTTATTTAAAGAACAATCCCTAAACAACTCAATAGCTTGCTGACCTGACAAGACTACTTTTTACTTTTAAGACTAGGTAGACAAAACATATACTCAAGAGAGGCCTTAACACTCCCAGAATCACTTTATGCTGCCTTGTCACTTCTCCCCGATACAGCTATTCCTTTAAATACTTTCCCCAAGCTCCTCCTCTGGACTGTTTCTAATATATCCACCGTATTGTGCTTGACCTTTTCAGGCTTTTCTCTGGTCTGAAACCAAACTGATGTGCTCTTGAATTTCTAATTAGCAATATCAGAAACTGTAAGGCCCTTGAGATGATTCAGTGCCTCAATTAACCGAGGAAGGGTATGACCTGGTTAAGTGAGTCTTCTGTTTAACTAAGGAAACCTTTGTTTCAACCTCTTGTTGAAAATCTTTCTAAAATAAAAAGCAGTAGTTTACTTTTTCCCTCAAGAATATTCTAATTAATATAAAAAACACTCCTGACGATTTAAGGTCTTATCATTACAGCAAATCAATCTATGACACTATAGTGCGGTTAAAGTTATACTATTGATCCCAAGTAACACATGAGAAATTTACTAGATTTTCGCAAAATAAAACCTAACATTAGCGTGTTTATTTTACAATTTGCTTTGATTTCTTCCACACATAGACTATAGAAATATTTCCAGATATTTTAGGCTCCGATTAAATTTTGTTTTATCAACACAACACTGTAAATCAACTACCCTCCAATAAAAATTAATTTAAAAAAATTTTTGGTTAATCATGGTTCACTTATATTTGTGTTATCTTGCACTTTCAACTTCATAGGAAACTTTACTTGTTAAAGAAATATAATGAGATTCACTTCAGGCTTATGCTAAATGGTAATCAAGTCCATGGTCCTCTGATAATTTCCCCTACTGACTACTAATCAAACTTTTCTTAGAGGCAATAGCTAGATTAAATTTTCAGGTAATAAAAAGCAGAATTAAACCAATTTTCCTTAAAAAAAATTGGATCTGTGTAACTTTGCGGAATTTTCCCTTTAACAGAATGGTCAGCATAAAGAAAACAGCTATTTGAAGTAATTCTACTGTAACATTAGTTTAAATAAATCCACTCAAACCATCTAAGAGAGGTAATTATCTGGACAAATAGTTTACTGAAAAGTCAAGAGACAGATTTTATTTCGCTTAAAAGTGAGCTACAGAGAAGAATTTGGGGTTTCTAGCTTCAACACAGACCTTGCCATTTCTCATTCAGGGAATGAAAAGATGCATAATTTCTAGTAGTTTTTTACATTTTATACTGAAGACATTCCCCCAATACCAGTTACCTCCCAGTCAAGTGAAATTCAAACTTTTACTTAAGGAGCAGTTATCTCCAGCAATCTCCTTAGATGATGGTTACAGCACAATCACCTTACCACCATAACGTTTTGATATCCCTACCATCAATGCCAAACAAATCGCCTGTCTTCTGTCCTCAAACACTCATACCTTCAATACCCATGCTGAAGTACAGGAACCAGGTATACTTTTTAGTGCTTTCCTTCTTGAAAGGGCCACTCTAGCTTTGCTGACCACACCCATCCATTTTTAGAGTCTATAAAATGCCTGAAAGGACCCTGGACTAGGAAGCAGAAAACAGGGTTACAGTCCTCACTCTTCAACCTCAGAGTCTCAGCTCATTTAACTGCCTGCCTACCCCATAGGTTATTATATTATTAACATTAAAGTACAGTAGCTCTTGGCCCAGCACTTATACCCAACAGATACTCAACTAAATAAACAGATCGAAAAATACCACAATCAGGGCAAAGATAGTACTTTCTTTGTGGACAGAAATATCAGTATCTGTCCTGTGTCTCTTAAACTAAGTTCTGTTGCTCAGGGGCATGGGCAGCCAATAATACATGTTACAACAAAAACAAAGGGTGAAACTTATTTTCATAGAACAAACAATAGGAATATAATGTAATGCTATTATATGGAATAGTATAGTTAACTAAAATAATGTAATAAGTTACTGTATACAAAAGAGTGTTTCAATTTTAGAAGCCCAATTTAAAAGCTTTGATCTTACTAAGAGACTCATTTATAACCACAAGAGTACAGACCATATTTTTTATTGTACCTTTAATTTCCAAGAATAATGTGCTGACAGAAACTAAAGTCACTCAATTTTAACTGCAAACATATGCACTGTAATTAACAGATAAATACTCACAGCTTGCATTTCTATATAGAAGAAATGGTTCATGGAGCTGAAATTCCAAGTCTTTATTCACTGGTTCAACTAGATTGTGCATATTCAGTCGATTCACAATGGTAAAACCATGGTAAGGTGAAGCTGACCTTAGATTTAACAGAAGAAAAAAAAAATCTGTAGTCACTGTTCAATTTGCAGAAATGTTATCTACCTCTTTATTTCCATTTTAAAGAACGAATACAATATTGCATTATATAATATTATTAGCACTTAAAACTGTAAACAAAAAAATCTAAGTCAGATCATACCCCTCCTCCTCTCAGAAGCTTTCTCGGTCCCTCAGAGAAAAGACCAAGGTCCTATCTAAGGCCACCAAGGCCTTAGGTGATGTGCGCCCCCTTGACTTCATCTCCTATGCCTCTTCCCTTGTTCCTCCTGCTCCAGCCACACTGGGCTCCTTGCCATTCTTCCTACAGGTATGTTTCCACCTAAAGACCTCTGCCTGGGCCACTGGCCCAGAATCTAGTTATCCCATTTCCCGCAAGCCTTTGGTAAATTGTCCTGTTCTCACGGAGGCCTACTAGAGAACTACCCTTTTTAATGCTCCCAAACTCAATACCTCTAATCCTCCTCTCTCTTTTTCCATACCACTTATCATTTTTTGTATTTATTGTCCTTGTCCACTAAACTGTAAGTTCCATGCAAATAGGGTTGTCATTTTTTTAGATATGTCCCAAGACAGACATATAGTATATGTTTAATAAACATATGCTCAATAAAAATATAATTTATTTTAAATATGTTGCAGGATTGGTTATAATTATTGCCCACCATTACAATGATTTTTCTTACATCAAATGTGAGAACTATGGAAAAACCTGAGTTACATAGAAAATGCTTTGAATCCTACAATAAGAAACATCCTTGGTTCTCATATCAGGGTGATTCAGCATACGATCCTTTAGATATTTCTCACTTGTATACAACACTTTATGGTTTCTCACTTGTTTCTCTGTATACACTTGTTTCGCTGAGTCCTTTAGGTTTTCTGATTCCAAATCCAGGCTTCTTTTATACTAAGGTCTCTCCAAATCGACATTCGGACATCCTGGTATATATTTATCCAAAGTATATAAAATGTTCTCACATTTCCCAAATAGAGTTTCTCTGGTCTCCTTTTATTAGAATCAATACTGTGTAAGCCTCCATAAATTTCATTAAATCAAGTCGCTCACTAAACTAAATTTCATCTTCTATAACCGGTGGATCTGTACTCTACTGTAACAATAAGGCCAGCAAACCACTTTCCAAGTACCAACATTCTAACAACAGTTGAAGAGCTTCTAGATATTTATATTGGTAATGAAGACTAATGAAGTAGGTGAAGGGTAAAGGCTTTTTTTTTTTTAAAGGAGAAAGATGAATAACAGCAAACAAAATGTCAAAAAATAAAAAGTAACATCAAAGCATTTACATTTAAAGGAAGAAAAAGATCAGTATTTTTAGACAAGATCTCAAAGTTGTACAGCAAAATTTAGAAGAATATTTGACAAACTCTTGTTAATAACCATCAGTGGAGAAATGGAGAAAGGCAATCCATAAAAGATAACTCACAATACACACACACAGGAAAAGAACCAGGTGTCAGTAATAACTCCTGCTGAGTTCCCTAAGCTTTAGAAACCAAGGGAAGGAACCTACCCCAGTCAGAGCAAGACCTAAGAGGGATCCAGGAAAACAAGGAACTCCAATGACTAACATACCCTGTCAGTTGCCTTTAGGCCAAGAAAGTTGCCGAACAAAACACAAGTTGCACTTACAAACCAATCATGTTTTTTTTAAAAATCATGTTTTAAGATGATAATTCTCAGAAAAGTTAAAAATAAAAAATGTGCAATCATGAATAATCTAGGCTTTCTAAAAGACTCTCAAACTAAAAATACATATTACTACAGACACTGACACAATCCAAAACTTTTGGGGGTAGTTGGAAAGGGGACAGAACCAGAGTCTTAGAAGATAACTTTTTGTTTAGTAATCACACAACAGCTAGTCCATGTATTCTCTTTTTCTCAATTATTTTTCTCAATGTATTCTATTTTTCTTAATATGGGGGGAGGGAGAAAGGCAACTGCTTTAGACTCATTCATTACTAGAAAATGTTTTCCATTTTGCTAGGTTCCTAAATAAATTCTAGTTCTGTTTGATTCTGAATCACAGGAAGTGTCAAAGAAAGGACATTACTTGGTAAGGATCTCACAGCAAGGGATGGATGAATACTTGAAGGGTCAAGCAGGAAGGTTCCAAAGACAAATATACAACAGGTTTGAATCACTCCGTATGACACCATTCACCATCAAATTAAAAAAAAAAAAAAAATTAAAAAAAAATTTTTTTAAAGAAGCTTACCTTCGATATACAAATAAGGTCCCTTCTATATCAGTCTTCTCCTATAACAGACAATGAGACAATCAGTTTTTTTCCCCATAATCTAACCCCAAGTAGTCCCAATGGAGAAGAAATACTTCATGTTTAAGATCAACTTATTTATTTTAAAATTAATCACTTTGAACAGGTCAAGTAGGTCTTCTCCACAGACTACTGTTACCAGTTTCTTTTGTATTCTTTCTATTCTATTCATGCTTATTAACTGATATGCAATGTTCTATCCAGCAACACGCCTGTATCTGCAGTAATTTCCCTTTCCTTTTTTAAAATTTAAAGGAGAAAAATTCTAGAATTAGCTTTCACTTTTTAAAACTAAAATGTTTTAGCCAAATTTCTTAATTTTAAAGCCAAGGTCCTGTATACAGCAATTTCTTCACCTTTAAAGTTTGTCAAAGTTAGTAGGGGGAAAAAAAAAAGAAATTTTCTTATAGGACACTTTGTTTCATCACTGGGGGTATAGTTTTATGAGTAGCAAATTTTGTAGCAAATTTAGTTAAGAGTTACTGTCAAACACAATTAGTTTGTTATTTTTAAGACTGTGTTGAAGAATCATGAATATTGAAACTATACTCTTAGTGTAATTCTTACAGGTCTTACAAATAATTAAAAACTTTTTTTTAGCTTAAAGTAAATGTTTTGATTAAGAAAGTACAACTCGGGACTTCCCTGATGGCGCAGTGGATAAGACTCTGCGCTCCCAGTGCAGGGGGCCTGGGTTCAATCCCTGGTCAGGGAACTAGATCCCACATGCATGCCGCAATTAAGACCCGGCACAACCAAATAAACAAATAAATATTAAAAAAAAAAAAAAAAAAAGGAAAGTACAACTCATCATCTTTCATTTGCTGTGACAAGAGCATATTTAGGTTTTAAACACTGTTACAATGTTTTTAAAAAATAAAAAAAAAACATTAGTCTACAGTTCACAGTCCAGATAGGACCTAAATGGTTTAATGTAATCAACAAACTTAGCAAACTTAAATGTTAGTCATATAAAATTGAATTTGCTGGGATGAAAAAATAATTTTAAAAAGTATTTACCATCTTGATTTCTTCCAGGAGTATTGCCCTAGCTTAAACATCATAATGAAACTTTTCCTTACTAAAAATTCAGAGGCTTTTTCTTGCCTTTCAAACTTTATTAGTACAAGAAATTGGTAATCAACTGTTTCACAATGAAAGAAAACTTGCCCAAATAAACCACTGTACAAAGTTACAACTCACTGTAAAATAACAATGAGAGAAGAGACTTTGGTTATGCTCCATGTGCCATGACCCAAATGAATAATGGCAGCTTATTTTTCAGTTCAGGTTATTATAGCTTGTATTTCATATTTAAAGGAGAACACCACAATTAAAATTCCAAAATATTGGAAGTCTGTGACAAACTAGAAATAAAAGCCTGTTAATAATAAGTCCATGCCCCAAATCTTCACCATTTGTCTGCAATCCATATTACAAAAATTTATACGTAGAGCAAGAAGTGAAAAATGATTCAGAACGATTCAAACTAAAGCAATGTCTAAAACAGCCACACTTAAAAAAAAAATCTATAATTTTGTTCTCTTTAGCTTCCCATACCTCCTTCTCTTCCAGGAGGTGAAGGAAAGAAGATAAAGTAAAGCAAGATGACTTTGAAAACTCTCTTTATCTGAATTAACTGTTTATAAATGCCAAATGATTTTTCACAAAATTACTAATTAAATATAACCTATGTATCTGCACTATGTTGTAAAGGACATACTACGATAAGAATCTTTCAGTTTTTGTTAGTATAAAGATTTCAATTCTTACTGAAACGTGAATGTCAATCATTAATTCGATCCAATAAACATTTACGGATTATTTTCTAAGTAAAGCCTATATAGCTGAACGAGTTAATCAAGAAGGTTCAATTTTTTTAAAAAGGGAAATTGTTATCTTTATTTATTTGGCCGCTTGCGCGGCTTGTGAGATCTTAGTTCCCCGACCAGGGATCGAACCCGGGGACCCTGCAGTGGAAGTGCGGAGTCCTAACCACTGGACCGCCAGGAAATTCCCTAATTATGTTATTTAAACAACGGACGAAGCTTCAAACGGGTTAACAAGTCAGTGAACAAACTGAATGCAACTTTTCGGATCCTCTCCCGTGCAAAAAAGACAAAAAGTACTTAGTCTGATGGGAGCATTAAGAGGTGACATCACCAGCAGCATAGCTGAAACAGACACAGGGTCTCTTTTCCAAAGGTTTCAAGGTAATCCAATTAACATGGAAGTCATTTTCCTAAGTGCCTTGAAATCTTTTCCAAACTCTGGAAATACAGTGTAGTTCGATAAATGCGGGACTTATCCCCAACCCCTCTCTTCCAAGAATTGAAACTAACTGGATTTCAAGCTCTAAATCCAAATGACCTCTGAGAAGGGAGCTCTTATTTATGTGTCTATTGGGGGGAGAGAAGGAGTGTTTATTTTATAGATTATGTATATATACTTTATCTAATAACCCTCAAAGCTTCAAACACAATCTTTCAGGCATCTTTATGACTCCACCGGTCTCATATCCTCTAACACACCTGCAAAAAAGGCAAGTCGCCCACATCCTCGAACCGGACCCCATGGGACTGATCCTCTTCCAACCCTCCCCTCTATCAGCTTTTCCCCCGGATGTTTGGACCTACTTCTCTCGCTCCTCTCGCCCAATCCTCGGCTCCGCCGACACCCCTCAGGCGCCAGCCGGACTCTTCTCCAGTCCCTGGCCTCGCCCCTGCCGCCCTGGCCTCCCTCATCGGCCCCCACCCAGGACGGTCCGCGCGGCCCCTTTAAGAGGCGGCGGCCGGGCGGGCGACTTCAGCTGCCTGGCTGCACTCACCCACTGGTTGGCCTTGGGGCAGAAGGTGTACAGTGCGACCTGGCCCGTGAGGTCTGCGATGCTGGTGATGTAGGGGTCGTGTTGCTTCAAGGCCGCTAGGCTCATCTCTTGTCCAGCTCGACTCAGCGCCTCCATCTTGAATTCCGGAGCCTAGCCCCTCTGGCGGGGGCGGAGTCGCGGACAGGAAGGTACCATCGAGCCAAAGTTCCCCCAGCTGCGTCAGCGCCCTCAACTTCCTCCTCTCCGCCGGGCCTCGCGGCGAGGCGGTACGTCAGCTATTATGCTCCGCTGCGCCCACGCCCAGGGCGCCGGGTTCCAGTGTCGTCAGGTCCCAGTGGACCGACCGTCCGGGGTGGCGTGAGCTGCCGCGTGGCCGAGCTGGTAGGCCGGGACTCAGGTGCTTCTTTTCCGCTGGCTGAAAGGTCCCGGCGCCCGGATCGAGGCTGCTCGGGAGCTTTCTCAGCGTTCCTGCCGGACTAGGCTCCCGGGGCAGCAGAATGGAAACCTCGCTGTGGCAAAGCAGTGCTCCACGGGCAGTTTAGAAAGCACAGAGAAGCGGAGAGGAAGGAGGGAGGGAACCCCGAAAATTACCCCAGATCTCGGATCTCTTGGTGTTTTTATGAAGGAAAATTTTGAAAAAAGCCAAACTAACCCGCCTGTAACTATACAGGAGTGTCGTCTTATCCACGTTTACTTATTTTCCTCGTCTGAATCCCACGAAAATATTTCTATCCTGTCTTGGAAAGAGCCCGTGAAGGCTTGAGTTTGTCTTGGATCGTTTAAAGCTTTAAAACGATAACTCATTCTTTTAGCAAACATCTGTTGAGCATTTTAAAGAGCCAGGTACTAGCTAAAGAGGAAAACAAGGCTTGGAAGGTATAGGGAGCTCTGCCTCACCGCCGACTTGTTAAAAAACATTTTCTTACAGAAAAGATACCCCAATGGAATTGAAAATTTTTGACAGAAAAAAAAAAAAAAGTATAGTAGTTGTATTGTTGATGATTTTACATCCCAAGGCCATTTGTTAATGGAAAGATACTTCATGTCTTACATTCTTTGCAGAATCACGTTACGTATACAAATGCAGACAAGGAAACATGTATAATTCATTTACCGTTCATTAAGCAAGTATTTATTGAACTCCTAATTGTGAAAGGGTAGCCCCCTGGAAACTTCAAAGACAACTTTCTAGCTCTGGGAGAAACTGAAAGTAGGGGCAATGTTAGAAATCTTTCACTTGAAACCCAGAGGATGGAGCCACTAACTTCATCTGGTCAGGAAAGTATAGGAAGGCTTCATGGAGGAGATGATGTTTGAATTAATGTTTCAGGGATGAGTAGGAATTCATCAGAGAAGAAAGGCAAGGGCTTCCTTTCATCTCACAGTCTAATGGTAGAAATGTGTTCATCCTCATTTGATGGTTGATTTAATTGAAGCTGGGTGGAGAAATCACTGGCTAGTTGTTGCACACTAGTCAGGGGGGATCTGGTATTAGAATCCAGGGACTACTGCCTGCTACCCCAGGGTCCTTTTATCCACACTATGGCTGCCTTTCTTCATAGTGGAGGCAGAGCCCTACATCCCCTATACCTACTTTTTTTTTTTTAACTTTTTATTTTATATTGGAGTATAGTTGATTAACAATTTTGTGTTAGTTTCAGGTGTACAACAAAGTGATTCAGGTATACATACATATGTATCTATTCTTTTTCAAATTCTTTTCCCATTTAGGTTGTTACAGAATATTGAACAGAGTTCCCTGTGCTCTACAGTAGGTCCTTGTTGGTTATCCATTTTAAATATGGCAGTGTGTACATGTCAATCCCAAACTCCCTGACTATCTCTCCCCCCCCACCTACTTTCAAGGGAACATTTAAACAATCTGTACCCTAATTTTTTTAATTGTATTTTTTGAATAAGTAATACATTCCCTTGGTACAGAATTCAAAGGCACACCTGAAACAGAATTTAGGTTTTTTTAATTCTTATTTTTTAATTGAGGTATAGTGACATATAACATTATATTAGTTTCAGGTGTGCAACATAATGATTTGATATTTGTATATATTGTAAAATGATCACCACAATAGTCCAGTTAACATCCATCACCACACATAGTTACACATTTTTTTTTCTCATGATGACAATGTTCAAGATCCACTGTCTTACCTACTTTCAAATACGCAATACAGTATCATTACCTGTAGTTACCATGCTGTACATTACATTCTTGTGCCTTATTCATTCGTTTTTTTCTTATGTAGATTTCCTGAAATAATCTAGGACATTTCTTTTTTTATTTATTAAATATTTATTTTTGATTGAACAGGGCTAGACTAGTGAAGAACACCAAGTTATTTTAGGGAGTTTTCATATTCAGAATAGAAAATTGCTTCAAAATGCATGTTTGCATGGCCCCAAACATGTTAATGTTGACTTTGATGCCCTATACAGCTCTTAAGATATATTAAAGAGAATGTGAGTATTTTGGAACTGAAAATCTTTCTCATTTACTTTGAGGCCTGACTTTACCTTATATTTGTGAATCAAACCTTAAGACCTTTCCCGTGTCTTTTAGACCAGGGGTCCCCAACCGCCAGGCCTCGGACCTGTAGTGGTCCGAGGCCTGATAGGAACCAGGCCGCACAGCAGGAGGTGAGTGGCAGGCTAGCAAGCGAAGCTTCGTCTGCCCCTCCCCATCGCTCTCCATTGCTCTGAACCATTCCCCACCCCCCACCCCATCCGTGGAAAAATTGTCTTCCATGAAACTGGTCCCTGGTGCCAAAAAGGTTGGGGACCACTGTTTTAGACAATAGACTTTGAGAGGTCAGAGATTCCATCTCAGTCTATTAGGTCTCCAGTACCTAACACAGCCCCAGCAAAGAGTAGACTCTCAATAAATACTGGTGAATGAATGTTGTCTTAAGACCCAACTCCCTTAAGGCCATGGAAGAGACTTGTGGGAGGGGTGGGGAGGTGGGTGGCTGGGATCATGTGATCAGAGGTGGGAAGGAGTCTTACTCTGCACTGGAAAACCTTTGGTAACATTTGCGTTGTGTTCCATGAATGACAGTTTTTTAATAAAAATAATTTAAAATATGAAAACCTAAAACCCAATCAGTCCAACCCATGTCTCTCCCACTCTGAGTGGTTTTGTGGTAAAAAATAAAACTTGCCATTTAAAACCATGGGCTCTAGGTCCACGATGGTGGACAAGTTGATTTCCACTAGACCTTGGGCCTCAGTATACCCTCATTGTAATACATCAGCAAGCTAAATGACACACCCACAGGAGCCATGGCAGTTCCGAGGCTGACCATAAAAGGCCAATAAGTGGGCTGTGGCCCAGTTTCTAGAAATCTCTGCCCCTTTCCCCAAATTGTTGGAATAATCCTCCCACTCATTAGCCTATGAAATTACCCAGCCTATAAAAAGTAACCACCCCATGTTTTGGGGCCTCTCACCTTCTGAGATGGCCCACATTCTGTCTATGGAGTGTGTATCTCCCTGAATAAACTTTTCATTTTAAAAAAATAAAATAAAATCATGGGCTCTAAGGTAAAGGGCACTAAAATACATCTACCAGCTGTGTAGCTTTGTCAGTCCCAGACTTCCCATTTCTCCAGTGTCAAATCCCAAGTCCTCGCCATGGCCTAGGAGGAGACATTGCTGGGCCTGGTCTCTTGCTTTCTTTTCATCTCCATTTTCTGTGAATTGCTCTTTCAAATTTTCCATCCCAGCCCACTGACTGACATGTGCTAAATGAATCTAGTCTCAGGGCCTTTGCACTTGTTGTTCTCCCTTTCTGGAACATTCTTGTCTCTGATATCCCTGTGATATAATAACGGCTCATTTCCTCACTTTCTTCATAGCACTTATCTGTGAGTTGTAGTTATTATATTCACTTATGTTTTGTCTGTCTCATCAGCTTAGTGAAGCAGGAACCATGTCTGTCTTGTTTACTATCACATTTTGACACAGAGGCCAGGCTTAATAAGTATTTGTTGGATTAAATGGAATGTTAAGATGATTTCTATCTACCACATAAACCTGAGAGAATGGATGGTTGTTTCAGCTCTACAGCCAACAAAACATTTGTTTGTCATAAGTATAAACAAATAATCATGATTGATTTACTTGTATTATTAATATATTTTGTTTCTTAGGCTCTATGCTTATAGCTTTTAGTATAGCCCAGAATTCAGCATCTTTTCACTCTTGCAACTTTCTCCCTGTCCATTTTCTCTCCATCTCTGGCTCCTCTCTCTCTCCTCCCTCTCCCCTTCTTTCTCAGATTTTTTTTAATTTTTAATTTTTAAAATTTATTTATTTATTTTTTGGTTGCGTTGGGTCTTCATTGCTGTGTGTGGGCTTTCTCTAGTTGCGGCAAGTGGGAGCTACTCTTCGTTGCAGTGCGTGGGCTTCTCATTGCGGTGGCTTCTCTTGTTGCAGAGCACGGGCTTCTAGGCATGTGGGCTTCAGTAGCTGTGGCACACAGGCTCAGTAGTTGTGGCTCACGGGCTCTAGAGTGCAGGCTCAGTAGTTGTGGCGCACGGGCTTAGTTGCTCCGCAGCATGTGGGATCTTCCCAGACCAGGGATCGAACCCTTGTCCCCTGCATTGGCAGGCGGATTCTTAACCACTGAGCCACCAGGGAAGTCCTCTTTCTCAGATTTTAAAGATTTATTCTAAAAGTATCCACTTAGGGACTTCCCTGGTGGTCCAGTGGTTAAGACTCCACACTCCCAATGCAGGGGGCCCAGGTTCGATTCCTGGTCAGGGAACTAGATCCCGCATGCCACAACTAAGACCTGGCGCAGCCAAATAAATAAATAAATAAATAATTTAAAAAATAAATGAAAGTATCTGCTTATTACTGTTTACCTTTGTAGGCAGAGAAAGCAAGCTAACTAATTTTCCCAAGGTCATATAATGATTCATTTGCTGAGTTGGAATTAGCATCTTCTAGCCTTGGTTTCCAGGTAGATCATGTATCTTGCTACTATTCTGCCAGGCACACTCTTAAATTACACTAGATACACATGACTGAAACTTGTTTTCCTTATGCTGCTGTTTCACTGTTGATATTTATTTTACATGATTGATATCCAAAAGGTTGTGGAGTTACTATAAAACTCCTTACCTCGTCCTTGCCAGATGATTAGGATGGTAGTTCTTTCCTTCAGTTTCTCCAGAAAGGCCTCAGGCCTCTGTTTTTTATTTATTTATTTATTTTTGATTTGTAATTTATTTTATTTATTATTTTTTATACAGCAGGTTCTTATTAGTTACCAATTTTATACATATTAGTGTATACATGTCAATCCCAATCTCCCAATTCATCCCACCACCACCTCCCCGCCTCGCTTTCCCGCCTTGGTGTCCATACATTTGTTCTCTACATCTGTGTCTCTATTTCTGCCTTGAAGACCTGTTCATCTGTACCATTATTCTAGATTCCACATATATGCATTAATATACAATATTTGTTCTTCTCTTTCTGATTTACTTCACTCTGTATGACAGTCTCTAGGTCTCTAGGTATTTGTTGTTTGTAGATTTCCTTTTTTTTTTAAATGAATTAATTTATTTTTTTTATTTTCGGCTGCATTGGGTCTTCGTTGCAGTGTGTGGGCTTTCTCTAGCTGTGGTGAGCAGGGGCTACTCTTTGTTGCAGTGCTTGGGCTTCTCATTGTCGTGGCTTCTCTTGTTGTGGAGCATGGGCCCTAGGCGCGTGGGCTTCAGTAGGTGTGGCATGCGGGCTCCAGAGTGCAGGCTCAGGAGTTGTGGCACACGGGCTTAGTTGCTCTGCAGCATGTGGGATCTTCCTGGACCAGGGATTGAACCCGTGTCTCCTGCATTGGCAGGCGGATTCTTAACCACTGCGCTACCAGGGAAGACTTGTTTGTAGATTTTCTGATGATGCCCATTCTAACCGGTGTGAGGTGATACCTCATTGTAGTTTTGATTTGCATTTCTCTAATGATTAGTGATGTTGAGCAGCTTTTCATGTGCCTCTTGGCCATCTGTATGTCTTCTTTGGAGAAATGTCTATTTAGGTCTTCTGCCTATTTTTTGATTGGGTCTTTTTTTTTAATGTTGAGCTGCATGAGCTGTTTATATATTTTGGAGATTAATCCTTTGTCTGTTGATTCTTTTGCAAATATTTTCTCCCATTCTGAGGGTTGTCTTTTCGTCTTGTTTATAGTTTCCTTTGCTGTGCAAAGGCTTTTAAATTTCATTAGGTCCCATTTGTTTATTTTTGTTTTTATTTCCATCACTCTAGGAGGTGGGTCAAAAAAGATCTTGCTGTGATTTATGTTAAAGAGTGTTCTTCCTATGCTTTCCTCTAGGAGTTTTATAGTGTCCGGTCTTACATTTAGGTCTTTAATCCATTTTGAGTTTATTTTTGTGTATGGTGTTAGGGAGTGTTCTAATTTCATTATTTTACATGTAGCTGTCCAGTTTTCCCAGCACCACTTATTGAAGAGACTGTCTTTTCTCCATTGTATATCTTTGCCTCCTTTGTCATAGATTAATTGACCACAGGTGTGTGGGTTTATTTCTGGGCTTTCTATCCTGTTCCATTGATCTATATTTCTGTTTTTGTGCCAGTACCATATTGTCTTGATTACTGTAGCTTTGTAGTATAGTCTGAAGTCAGGGCGTCTGATTCCTCCAGCTCAATTTTTTCCCCCTCAAGATTGCTTTGGCTATTTGGGGTCTTTTGTGTCTCCATACAAATTTTAAGATTTTTTGTTCTAGTTCTGTAAAAAATGTCATTGGTAATTTGATAGTGATTGCATTGAATCTGTAGATTGCTTTGGGTAGTATAGTCATTTTCCCAATATTGATTCTTCCAATCCAAGAACATGGTATATCTCTCCATCTGTTTGTGTCATCTTTGATTTCTTTCATTAGTGTCTTATAGTTTTCTGAGTACAGGTCTTTTACCTCCTTAGGTAGGTTTATTCCTAGGTATTTCATTCTTTTTTTTGCAATGGTGAATGGGATTGGTTCCTTAATTTCTCTTTCTGATTTTTCGTTGTTAGTGTATAGGAATGCAAGAGATTTCTGTACATTAGTTTTGTATCCTGCAACTTTACCAAATTCATTGATTAGCTCTAGTAGTTTTCTGGTGGCATCTTTAGGATTTCCTATGTATAGTATCATGTCATCTGCAAAGAGTGAGAATTTTACTTCTTTTCCAATGTGTATTCCTTTTATTTCTCTTTCTTCTCTGATTGCCATGGCTAGGAGTTCCAAAACTATGTTGAATAATAGTGGCAAGAGTGGATATCCCTGTCTTGTTGCTGATCTTAGAGGAAATGCTTTCAGTTCATTGAGAATGATGTTTGCTGTGGGTTTGTCGTATATGGCCTTTATTATGTTGAGGTAGGTTCCCTCTGTGCCCACTTTCTGGAGAGTTTTTTTTTTAAAATCATAAATGGGTGTTGAATTTTGTCAAAAGCTTTTTCTGCATCTATTGAGATGATCATATGGTTTTTATTCTTCAATTTGTTAATATGGTGTATCACATCCATTGATTTATGTATATTGAAGAATCCTTGCTTCCCTGGGATAAATCCCACTTGATCATGGTGTATGATCCTTTTAATGTCTTGTTGGATTCTGTTTGCTAGTATTTTGTTGAGGATTTTTGCATCTATATTCATCAGTGATATTGGTCTGTAATTTTCTTTTTTTGTAGTATCTTTGTCTGGTTTTGGTATCAGGGTGTTGGTAGCCTCGTAGAATGAGTTTGGGAGTGCTCCTTCCTCTGCAATTTTTTGGAAGAGTTTGAGAAGGATGGGTGTTAGCTCTTCTCTTAATGTTTGATAGAATTCACCTGTGAAGCCATCTGGTCAGACCTCTGTATTTTAAAACGTTACTCTATGAAAGTATTTTAAGTGGTGCTAGATGTTTTCTAGAATTACATTTCTGATATGTTGAACTAGTTAAATCTGTCAGTTCTGGAGCAGAAATAATAACACTTTCAACTAGGAAGAAAGAAATAGCTTTCCCATATGGAATAATGTAGTGAGAATAAAAGAACATGGGATTAGAACAACATTTAGTTCATCCCTCTATTGCCAGGAAAGATTGCATTTAACATGGTGTTTTTGATAATGTTCTTTGGTAGAAAGTTCTATGTTGTTTACTGTTACTTTACCCAATGTAATGTTTCAAATTACCAATAACATAGCAATGTCATAAACAACAGCAGGATATTTAACTGATACACTGCTTATCCATGGAACTCAAAGTGCTTCATAGGTACACTGTGGAAGGAAAATAAAAATGGAGTCGGTATTGCTAAGAGAGCTCTCTAAATTGCAGCAGGGAGGCCACTGAGGAAGTATGACTTATGCATGCCTCAGACTGTATGGAATCTGACCTTTTGACCACTTAGTGTCCTAATGCAGTCATCCAGAACATCTACCAGAAACTCAAGATAATTATCAGACCCTTACCCTAAAATAACTCATCATTACTTAAGGACAGATATTTCCCTTCTTGCATCAGAGTCAATCACAATTCTTGCCAGGAACTTTAACAACGTTGTGGCTTTCGTCTTTAGAAGCCCCTGACTCTTTCTCTTCCACAGAACACTCTTTTGGTTTTACCCAAATCTGTGTCTCCCGAATTCTAAGACTTCAAATAAACTCTTTTCTTATTTGCAACCTTTTTATTTATTTTCTTTCTTTCTTCTTCTTCTTTTTTTTTTTTTTTTTTGTCGATGATAAATATACACAAGCCCTCAAGATTGGTACATGGATGTAGACAATTGTACATGAAGGAGCTCAGAGGCCCAAGATTAGTTGACTTGCCTCTGGCAGAGATTGTCTGCCATTCACCAACAATCCTTTTATCCATTTCCATTGACTGAGGCACAGCTAGGCTTCACTTACCAAGCTCCTTTGGCTTCCCTTTGCCTCTATGACCAAAATCAGGCCAGTAGAATGTTAGCAAAAGTGCTGTGTGTCTGCTCCAGGCCAAGGCTTAAAGGAGAACCTTGCCCTTCCAGACTTTGTTTTACCCCTTCTGTTGACTGGGTGCAGGCCACTGTGAGGACCTGAGGAATGGCAGAGACAAGGGATGAAAAGAGCTGACGCTCTGAATCACCACACAAAGGACAGCTGCCTGCCTTACAGGGTACCCTTCTCAGACTATTATAGGAATGACAAGCAGGCTCTGTTGGGTTTGGATGATATACTTCAGGGTCTTTTTGTTACCTGAGCCCAGCTGATCTGAACTATTATACCGTCCAGATTGTTTAGAAAGTACCAATAACACTTCAATTTTCTGAAGTAGAATTAAAAGGAAGCATATAATTTACCAGAACACTTCTTAGTGCTTTGACAACAAGTCAAGATTATAGAAGAATTCAAGCCAAAGCTCTGCATTTACAATCAGTTATAGGCACAAATTTGCAGAGTCATGAAGTGGCTAAGGACCAAAAATATTTTACCTTATACCATTAGAAAACTGATTTTATAATTCCATCATGAAAAACCCCTAAGCCAAATGGTAGACTGTCCTTATCAATGGGAGATTCCAGGGATACTCTCAGACTTCTTTTTTTACGCCCTTATTTTTCGCAATTAAAAGGCAAGCATTTCTTATTTTTTTCCTTGTAATTAGATTTTGGGTTTAAATTTTTTATTTTATTTTATATTAGACTACACTTGATTTAAAATGTTCTGTCATTTTCAGGTGTATAGCAAAGTGATTCAATTATACGTATACATATATCTATTCTCCTACAAATTATTTTTATACTACGCTATTACAGAATGTTGAGCAAAGAACCCTGTGCTATACAAGGGGTCTTTGTTGATTATCTAATTTAAAAAAGGCAGTGTGTGCACATCAATCCCAAACTCCCAATATATCTCTCAAGCTGCCCGCCCCCCAAGTTTCCACTTGGTGACCATAGGTTTGTTTTCTAACTACTGAGACTTACTTCGGTTTTCAAAATTAGGTCATTTGTATCAATTTTTAGAATCCACATATAAATGATATGATATAATATTTGTCCACTCTGTCTGACTTACTTCACTTCGTATGATCTTCTCTAGGTCCATCCGAGATGCTGCAAATGGCATGATTTTATTCTTTTCTAGGGCTGAGTAGTATTTCATCGTAGATGTGTAGCACATGATCTTTACCCATTCATCTCTGGGTGGACGTTTCAGTTCCCTCCGTGTTGTGGCTATTGTAAATGGTGCTTCAGTCAATGGCAAGTGCATGTAACTTTTCCAATCCTGGTTTTCTGCAGATATACACCCAGGACTGGGCTAGCCGGATCACATGGTAGCTCCATATTTTTGTTTTCTAAGGAACATCTACACTGTTTTCCACAGTGGCTCTACCAATTTACATTCCCCCCCAGTAGTGTAGGGGGTTCCCTTTTCTCACGGTCTCTCCAGCATGCATCGTTTCCAGACCTTTAGAGGATGGCCACTGTGACTAGTGTGGGGTGATAGGTCGTGGTAGCTGTGATGGGCATTTCTCTAAAAATCAGCAAAGTTGAACAGCCTTTTCTGTTCCCGTTTGGACACAGCGTGCGCGTGCAATGTGCGGGTAGAAACTGGCTTATTGAAAGTCGGCCCTGTTTGATTCTTTTGCGATTACCCACCCCAGGACATTTCTTGAGGGCAGGTGTTAATTCCAGCCCCGCAGGCCTTGTGAATATGAAGTGTCCAGAAGCCCGGGTTGAAACTTGTCGTTATGGGCCGTAGCCACAAGGCGGCAGCATTTCATCATGCCCGCCTCTGGTTCCTCTGGTCACCAGAGCCTTAGCCAAAGTGGTGTTCCCGGTTTGGAAATTACGGTGAATGGGCCAGCAGAGACACCCAAAAGTTTGTGTCTCATTGCTTCTTCCTCGTTACCCTTCAGTCCCTCCCCCGGACTCATCCCAAGGCCTGCAATACCTCGATGCAGAGGGTGCTGTCGGCTGAAGGTGGGGCGGTGGGACTCTAAGGAAAAAGGCTGGAGTTGGGAACCTTAGCAGCAAGAGATGAGGACACCAGGGGACTTTTCCAAGCTCTTCCAGCCCAGAGGGTTCAGCATCCTTGGGTGCACTCGGTCTGCTTTAGCCGTAGGAGGGCCTGCCTGGATGTGGAGTTTGTGGTGCCATCCAGAGTGGACGAGGCGCTCCAGGTCCAAGGGGGGCTCATGTGCCTGCACATCCTCCCCAGCTCGCTCAGCCCCACGACGGTCCAGCCTTGGGGCCCAGGCTGCTCAGGCTGCAGGGAGGTGACAAAAGCCTAGGTCCCCGATGTCTGAGGAGAATACAGTAGCCATTTCTTTCTGGGTTTGTTTGTTTGTTTGTGTTAATTCGATGTTCATTTTCTATGGCAGTATAGCTGATTTACACTGTGTTTTTTTAGGGGTACAGGAACGTGACTTGCTTACACATATACATATATCCAATCTCTTTCAGATTTCTTTTCCATATAGCTTATGACAGAGCGTTGAGTCGATTTCCCCATGCTCTCAGTGGGTCCTGGTTGATTATCTGTTATATATATATATATTCGTGTGTATATGTTAATTCCAACCTCCTAATTTACCCATGCCCACCACCTTTCCCCTTAGTTAACCATAAGTTTATTTTCTATTTCTGTGGGTGTGTTTTGGGTTTGGAAATTCGTTCATTTGTATCCATTTGTAGACTTTACATATACGTGATATCATATGATATCTGTCCTTCTCTGTGTGACTTATTTCACTTCGTGTGACCTTTCCAGGTCGATCCGTGTTGCTGCAAATGGCATAATTTCAGTCTTTTCTAGGGCTGATAGTACTTCATAGTAAATATGCAGCACGTGTTCTTTGGGCATTCATCTCTGGATGGACATTTTGGTTGCCTCCGTGTCGTGACTATTCTAAATGGTGCTTCAGTCAACGTCCAGTGCATGTAACTTTTCCAATCCTGGTTTTCTGTGGGTATACACCCAGGACTGGACTTGCCAGATCACATGGTAGCTCCATTTTTCCTTTTTTAGGGAACCTCCATACAGTTTTCCATAGTGGCTCTACCAATTTACCTTCCCCGCTCCTCGATTGTGGAGGGGGTTCCCTTTCCTCCTCTTTCTCTCCAGCTTGCATGGTTTCCAGACTTTTAGAGGATGGCCATTGTGACTGGTGTGGGGTGATACGATACTGTGGCTGTGATTGGCATTTGTCTAAATATAGGCAAATTTGAGCAGCTTTTTCTGTTCCCTCTGGACGCAGCGTGCGCATGCAGTGTACCTGTGGAAACTGGCTTCTTGAAAGTCAGCTGTGTTTTGAATTCTTTTGCGAGTACCCACCCCAGGGCTCTTCTTGAGGGCAGGTGTTATTTCCAGCCCAGAAGCCCGGGTTGAAACTTGTCGTTATGGGCCGTGGCCACAAGGCGGCAGCATTTCATCACGCCCGCCTCTGGTTCCTCTGGTCACCAGAGCCTTAGCCAAAGTGGTGTTCCTGTGCTGGAAATTTCGGTGAATGGGCCAGCAGAGACACCCAAAAGTTTCTGTCTCATTGCTTCTTCCTTCAGTCCCTCCCCCGGACTCATCCCAAGGCCTGCAACACCACGATGTGCTGTCGGCTGAAGGTGGGGCGGTGACTCTAAGGAAAAAGGCCGGAGTTGGGAACCTTAGCAGCAGGAGACGTGGACACCAGGGGACTTTTCCAAACCCTTCCAGCCCAGAGGGTCCAGCATCGTTGGGTGCACTCGGTCTGCTTTAGCCGTAGGAGGGCCTGTCTGGATGTGGAGTTTGTGGTGCCATCCAGAGGGAACGAGGCGCTCCAGGTCCAAGGGGGACTCATGTGCCTGCACATCCTCCCCAGCTCGCTCAGCCCCAGGACGGTCCAGCCTTGGGTCCCAGGCTGCTCAGGCTCCAGGGAGGTGACAAAAGCCTAGGTAACCGGAGCCTGAGGAGAATATTATAAGAATTTCTTCCTGGGTTTGTTTGTTTGTTAATTTGATTTTATTTTTCTATTGGAGTATATTTGATTCATAATGTTTGTTTCTTTTAGTTGTACCACAAGAGGATTCAGTTATACATATAGATATATTTATTCTGTTTTGGTTCCTTACCCTCATAGAGTTTGACACAGTGTTTAGTTAAATTTACTGTGGTCTGCAGTTGGTATGTGTTTATTATTTATTTTATATATATTAATATGTTCGTGTTAATCCCAGTCTCCCAATCTATCCCTCCCCACCTCCTTTCCCTTTGGTAACCATATGTTTTTTTTCTAATTCTGTGAATTTGTTTTAGTTTTGTAAATTAGTTTTTTTGTTTCTATTTTTAGATTCCACATATTCGTGGTATGATATGATGTTTGTCGGTGTCTGTCTGCCTTACTTCACTTCATATTTACATCCCTAGTCCATCCATGTTGGTTAAACTGGCATTATTTCATTCTTTTTTATGGCTGAGTACTATTCCATTGTGTATATGTACCACATCTTCTTTATCCATTCATCTCTCGATGGGCATTTAGGTTGCCTCTATGTCTTGGTCATTGTAAATAGTGCTCCATTCAACACTGAGTAGCATGTATCCTTTCGAATTATGGTATTCTCTGAAGATATGCCCAGGAGTGTGATTGCTGCATCATTTGGCATCTGAATTTCAATTTTTTAAGGAACCTCCACACTGATCTCCATATTGGGTCTAGCAATTTTCATTCCCAGGAACAGTGTAGGATTTTTTTTTTTCCACACTCTCTCCAGCATTTATTGTTCCTATCATTTCTTTTTTTTAAAAAAAAATTTATTTATTTATTTGGTTGTGCTGGGTCTTAGTTGCAGCAGGTGGGCTCCTTAGTTGCGGCTTGTGGGCTCCTTAGTTGTGGCTCGACAGCTCCTTAGCTGCGTCATGCGCTCTCCTTAGTTGTGGCATGTGAACTGTTAGTTGCGGCATAAATGTGGGATCTAATTCCTTCACCAGGAATCCAACCCAGGCTCCCTGCACTGGGAGCACAGAATCTTAACCACTGTGCCACCAGAAAAGTCCCAGCATTTATTGTTTCTAGACTTAAAAAAATATTTATTTATTTATTTATTTATTTGGCTGCGTCAGGTCTTCATTGTGGCACACGGAATCTTTCATTGTGGCACGTGGGCTCAGTAGTTGCGGCATGAGGGCTCTCTATTTGTGGCATGCAGGCTGTAGAGTGTGCAGGCTTCGTTGCCCCGTGGCATGTGGGATCTTACTTCCCCAACACGGGGTCGAACCCGTGTCCCCTGCATTGGAAGGCAGATTCTTAACCACTGGACCATGAGGGAAGTCCCTAGACTTTTTGATGATGACCATTTTGAGTGGTGTGAGGTGGTACCTCATTATAGTTTTCATGTGAGTTTCTCTAATAATTTGCATGTTGAGCATATTTCCATGTGCCTTTTGGCCATCTGTATGTCTTCTTTGGAGAAAAGTCTATTATAGGTCTTCTGCCCAGAAAATGCAATATTTCTTAAGTCAAGACCATAAGAAGAGTTTCTGTAAGGCATCTCTCTGTTGTGTCAACTCTGAATGCTGATAGTTTCTTTGTGACTGTCCAGATAAATATGAAAAGCCTAAGAAGCACTGATAATAGAACCTATAGATTCTCTCTATGGATTCTCTTCTATAACTCCCCAATTTTAATTCTGGGTTTCTTCTAGTCTTATATTGCCATTATTCATTTATTAATATTTATTTTTCTGGCATAATTAACATCATAATCATTTTTACATAGAATTTAATTCATTTAATGAATTTTAGCTCCCTCGAATCTGCAATTTGATTGTTCAGTGGCCAGGGAATATTCATAAGCTGTTGATCTCCTATGGTTTGCATCTGTACAGAAATACCTGTAGGAATTAATCATTTATATTTATTATACCCTCCCACTTTGCGGTAAAACCACAATGTTACATAGTTAAAGGGTTCAATGTTTTCTGTTTTTCTGTTTACATCTTGTCCTAATTCGCCTCTCTGACATGTGGTCTACTTGAGACAAAACTGACATACTAGTCATTGGGAGTCTTTCTTGTGTAAACCACTCACTATATGATCTGTGGAGTAATAAATGTGGTCCAGGGCTTCCCTGGTGGCGCAGTGGTTGAGAATCTGCCTGCCAATGCAGGGGACACGGGTTCGAGCCCTGGTCTGGGAAGGTCCCACATGCCGCGGAGCAACTAGGCCTGTGAGCCACAACTACTGAGCCTGCGCGTCTGGAGCCTGTGCTCCGCAACAAGAGAGGCCGCGACAGTGAGAGGCCCGCGCACCGCGATGAAGAGTGGCCCCCGCTCACCGCAACTAGAGAAAGCCCACGCACAGAAACGAAGACCCAACACAGCCAAAAATAAAATAAATAAATAAATAAAATTAAACAAACAAACAAACAAACAAAAAACATGGTCCAGATACAGTTTATGTAAACTCAAACTCATTCACCCTGAAGGCTCACGTATTAGGAAATCCTATCTTTCCCAATTCAAGTGCACTTATAGACTTTGTTGTCAAACAGGATCATTAAAAATCACTCTGAATTACTGAACCACTATAATTTAATGGAGATTAACTGTCACAATATGAAAAGCCAGTCACTCATCTATATGTTGTCTGCAGCCTTGAATTTAATGAGTATTACCTGTTCTGAGCCTTGAAGGGATCTTGATATTCATTATCTAAAGAGAAGCACATAAATTATACTTTACCATTCAATAAGCATGAACCCAAAAGGTAACAGAATAACCAGTTTCTCTTGCACAATAAAATTATTGCCACTACTGTGAAAAAAGAGGTTGAACTAGGTCAGGAACGGTTCTTTTTACATTGCTCAAGAACACTAGAAGAATTAAAAATTTATGGATTACCTCCTAGAAACAATGATCTGGTGGAGAAATGTAATAAAACACCCACTCTCCTGTGTCTTCCTAAGCTGCTCCATGCCATTTCATTTTGCGATTGTATTAGTGTGACAACTTTCCAAAGCTCTAGAAACTGTCTTTTGGCAAAGATGAAGATTTTCAAAGCAAAAGATTTTTTATGGGAAATCCAGAGGCAGATGGTGTAGAAAGGTAATGTTAAAATGGGAATCAAATAGAATCTCATTTTGTGTATACTCTGTATATTTGTATTTTTATTTTACTTAGGTTACTGATAAGTACAAGCCAAAAAACAATGAAGGTGAAGTAAAGAGTGGTATTAATAATATCATACCATATAAGTATCCTTCTGGCTATGAAAAATACTATATTGTTATTTTTATGTGAAATTTTCCAGCAGCAAAAGCTGGCAAAGTTACTTCTTAAAAGAACTGTATCTAGTTTTGAAAAGCCTTTTATTAATGGTTCTTTATCCTTTCAGACACTTCTAAGTCTTTGCTGTTGTTTTTAAAGAGTATTTTAAAGCACGTATATTTGTATAATATTTAATGCTGGAAAATAATCTAAGTGGGCCCGTTTAGTGATAGACGTAACTTAGTTTTAAGGGATTTGGGGGGGAGTTGGGGCATTTTATTTGTAAGTGTCTAAAAATCATGTGTTTCCTAAGTATTGATGGATGTTTTCATATAGAAAAATTTTTGTTTTCTGACTCAGTGATTCCTTTCCTATCTCTGTTTTCCTTTGATGGCCTTTTATTCTTCCATAATGAACCGCTTGAGAAGATACACAGTGTCAAGCATTCCATTGATCTGTTTTTGAGCTAAATTGCCTTGTGGTTTAGCAGAGGTAATGGAAATATGATTAGTTGGGTGAAACATTACTGTACAGACATTTTCTGCTTTCCACAGATTCCTGCATTTAAAGTAATCTACAGAAAACTAAGGCTTGGGAGGAAAAAATGCCCATCCGCAGTTTATGCTAATAGAATATGTGCCAAAAAAAAAAAAAAAACTTGAATTTTTTAGTCAGTGAATCCCTGAGGACTGAGGTACATCATCTATTGAAAGCAGCCAAGAGATCTGTTGAAAGGCATATCACATCAGAGAAAAGAGCTGTGTAGCTTGCAATTGCTTGAAATACATCAGCTGAACCGAACTAAAAGATAATCTCAATGTCATATTTTGGCGTGCCTTCTCAGAATAAACGAGTTTTTTCTTCCCCCAAAAGAAGTCAACTGATTTTTTTAAAAAAACTTATTTATTTATTTATTTATGGCTGTGTTGGGTCTTTGTTTCTGTGCGAGGGCTTTCTCTAGTTGTGGCAAGCGGGGGCCGCTCTTCATCGCGGTGCGCGGGCCTCTCACTGTCGCGGCCTCTCCTGTTGCAGAGCACAGGCTCCAGACGCGCAGGCTCAGTAATTGTGGCTCACGGGCCCAGCCGCTCCGCGGCATGTGGGATCCTCCCAGACCAGGGCTCGAACCCGTGTCCCCTGCATTGGCAGGCAGACTCTCAACTACTGCGCCACCAGGGAAGCCCCAACTGATTTTTAAAGTGTTTGGAATAGCATAGATCTTTCCTGGTGTGAGCTGGAAAGGTCTTTGAAAAAGGTATCATTGACCATAAAAAAGGAGCAGTCTTTGGATTTTTTGTCCTTCAAACTGGAGATGGCTAGTGCAAAAGAGGTTTCAGAGGCAAAGCCAATGAGTTTATTTCAACCTTCTTCAGACAGGCAGAGGGTAAATGAATTGATATTAACATCGTGAAAGAGAAGAGAACTGACCTTTTATGAAAGTATGGGTTAGGTTTGCATCTATGAGACCTAAGTGTTTCATAGGTCTGAGCAGAGCAAAGCCAGCTGCTGACTGTGTAATATTGTGGTGTGGCCGGGCCTTCTGCTGTAGGGTCACCTGTCCTCCAAGGTGCAGATGGGGTGAAAAGAGCATTTTGAAAGCTGAGGGGAAAACACAGACCTGACTTCCTTTTGATCTTCTACCCAGCTTTTGAATCCAGTTTTATTTAAAACCATCACCATCAGATGTATGTACACTACAATACTTGACTTTTAACTTTATTTTTTTTATTGTTTGGCCCTGCCACACGGCATGTAGGATCTTAGTTCCCCGACCAGGGATTGAACCCACGCCCCCTGCAGTGGAAGCGCAGAGTCTTAAGCACCGTACCGCCAGGGAAATCCTTTGACTTTTAACTTTAAACAAAAAATATAAGCAACAAACCCGTGAAGACTCAGTAGCACTTCTTCCAATAAATAGTTAGGCACTTTGATTTTGTATAGAATTAACTGACCAAACAATCTTGACCCGACAGTTCCAGGGTAAGAACATTGATAAACTACATCCAAACTCTGCCATGATGACAAAGCATCACATTCTGGTACTTTCATCTTTTAATATGCTCCTTGCTATAGGTGAGGAAAAAGTTTTCCTCAAACTTTTTAGGGTCCATGGCTGGGTCTGAAAATTAAACTGATGAAGATTAATAGGAGAAAAGTACACACATTTATTTAAGTTTCATGTGACACAAGAGACTTCATAATGAAATGAAGACCCAAAGAAATGGTTAAACCTGAGTGTTTTTTTTTTTTAATTAATTTTTTTTGGAGTATAGTTGATTTACAATGTTGTATTAGTTTCTGCTTAACAGCAAAATGAATCAGTTATACATATATATATATCCACTCTTTTTAATTTTATTTATTTTATTTTTTAATTTTAATTTTAATTTTTTTGGCCATGTAGCTTGCAGGATCTTAGTTCCCCGACCAGTGACTGAACCTGGGCCCTCGGCAGTGAAAGCCTGGAGTCCTAACCACTGGACCACCAGGGAATTCCCATATCCACTCTTTTTTTTTTTTTTAACATCTTTATTGGAGTATAATTGCTTTACAATGGTGTGTTAGTTTCTGCTTCATAACAAAGTGAATCAGCTATACATATACGTATATCCCCATATCTCCTCCCTCTTGCATCTCCCTCCCGCCCTCCCTATCCCACCCCTCTAGATGGTCACAAAGCACGGAGCTGATCTCCCTGTGCTATGCAGCTGCTTCCCACTAGCTATCTATTTTACATTTGGTAGTATTTATAAGTCAATGCCACTCTCTCACTTCGTCCCAGCTTACCCTTCCCCCTCCCCGTGTCCTCAAGTCCATTCTCTACATCTGCTTCTTTGTTCCTGTCCTGCCCCTAGGTTCTTCAGAAGCTTTTTTTTTTTTTAGATTCCATATATATGTGTTCGCATACGGTATTTGTTTTCTCTTTCTGACTTACTTCACTCTGTATGACAGACTCTAGGTCCATCCACCTCACTACAAATAACTCAATTTCGTTTCTTTTTATGGCTGAGTAATATTCCATTGCATATATGTGCCACACCTTCTTTATCCATTCATCTGTCGATGGACACTTAGGTTGCGTCCATGTCCTGGCTATTGTAAATAGAGCTGCAATGAACATCGTGGTACATGACTCTTTTTGAATTATGGTTTTCTCAGGGTATATGCCCAGTAGTAGGATTGCTGGGTCGTATGGTAGTTCTATTTTTAGTTTTTTAAGGAACCTCCATACTGTTCTCCATAGTGGCTGTATCAATTTACATTCCCACCAACAGTGCAAGAGGGTTCCCTTTTCTCCACACCCTCTCCAGCATTTATTGTTTGTAGATTTTTTGATGATGGCCATTCTGACTGGTGTGAGGTGATACCTCACTGTAGTTTTGATTTGCATTTCTCTAATGATTAGTGATGTTGAGCATCTTTTCATGTGTTTGTGGGCAATCTGTATATCTTCTTTGGAGAAATGTCTGTTTAGGTCTTTTGCCCATTTTTGGATTGGGTTGTTTGTTTTTTTGATATTGAGTTGCATGAGCTGCTTGTAAATTTTGGAGATTAATCCTTTGTCAGTTGCTTCATTTGCAAATATTTTCTTCCGTTCTGAGGGGTGTCTTTTCGTCTTGTTTATGGTTTCCTTTGCTGTGCAAAAGCTTTTAAGTTTCATTAGGTCTCATTTGGTTATTTTTGTTTTCATTTCCATTTGTCTAGGAGGTGGGTCAAAATGGATCTTGCTTCCACTCTTTTTTAGATTCTTTTCCCATGTAGTTCATTATGGAGTACTGAGTAGACTTCCCTGTGCTATATAGTAGGTACTTATTAGTTATCTATTTTATATATAGTAGTGAGTATGTCAATCCCAATCTCCCAATTTATCCCTCCCTGCCTTTCCCCCTTTGGTAACCATAAGATTGTTTTCTACATCTGTGACTCTATTTCTGTTTGATAAATAAGTTCATTGTACCACATTTTTAGATTCCACATATAAGCAATATCATATGATATTTGTCTTTCTCTGTCTGACTTGCTTCACTCAGTCTGACAGTCTCTGGGTCCATCCATGTCACTGCAGATGGCAGTATTTTTTATGACCAAGTAATATTCCATTGTATAAACCTGAGTGTTTTTATGCTAGATTGGATGAAGAATGGAAGTCGTGGAGAGATGATGGGATGAAGGGTATGAGCTAAGTGTAGTAAACTGGGGGAAACTCAGCAAGGCCTGTTTGTTCAAATTCTTCCCTGTGTCCCTTTTTCTTCAGAGATAGCGATGCTCCTTCCTCTGGGTATTGGGAGAGCACCTCTCACATGAGGGTTTTATGACCTGCTTCAGGGAAAGGTCAGAAAGTCCTTCCTGCACAAGCCGTTTCTCAAGTTCTTTCAGGTAGAAATATCCAATATGCCAAGGTGCCCTATTTTGGGGTAGCATGTCCTGAACCCTGTCACTGCCATAGAAATATTCATCTCTCACATTGAACATCCATACAAATTATTTCCTTTAATATGCAACCCAGGGCAAGGCAAGGATGTTTATCCTTGTTTCATCTAGGGGAAAATGGGTGCTCTGATAGTGAAGTGACAGAGCCTGTCTCCACACAGGTGGAACCAGCACCCACTGCCAGGGTGCCCATCCCACAAGATCACTCTGCCTCACTATCCATGGACGCTGGAATCTCAGCCCTTTGGCGTCCAAGGAATCATGCAGCAAAACCGATAAACAAATGCTAATGTGCCAGTGGTGGTTTAGAGGACCATTCCCAGGTACCCCACTAGCCGCTTTCATAGTGAATGTTTCAGGAAAATATGAAAGATGGTTTTGGCTAGTAAGATAATGGAAACTGGGTTGTGAAACAAAAAAAAGGAGAAACAGAAAAATTCTGGCATCCATAAAATTTTGTTAGATGCATTAAAAAGTTTTGGGATGCTTTTGGGAAGACCCTCATGATTGACTTAACTCAGTTCTGTGACTGGAGTTTTCTTTTTCTTGGAGCTGCCACGGGCTTCCTTGTCTCTTTCTCCTTCACTGCTGAACAACTCAATATATTCCAAGTGAATCTTGAAAGCTCTGTCCTGGCTTCCCTTCCTCTCTGCCAGTGGGCCGTGCAGAGACTTCCTTGCTCTGAAGATCCCACTGTAATAGTCAGCTCTGGATATCGGGGGCTGATGATTCAATCTGTGAAATGTCCAGGATCTTTACTTTTTTTTTTTTGACTATATTAAAACATTGAGATATAATTGACAAAGAAAATTATATTAGTTTCAGGTGTACAACATAATGATTTGATATTTGTATGTCTTGCGAAATGATCACCGCAATAGTCCAATTAACATCCATCACCATATGTAGTTACAAATTTTTTTTCTTGTGATGAGAACTTTTAAGATCCACTCTCTTAGCAACTTTCAAATATGTAATACAGTATTGTTAAGTGTAGTCTCCATGCTGTACATGACATCCCCAGGACTGGTTTACTTTATAACTGGAAGTTTGTACCTTTTGACTCCCTTCACCTCATTCCCCCCGCCACCTGCCTCTGCCAATCATCAATCTGTCTTCTGTATCCATAAGTTCAGTTTCTTTGTTTTATTTTATTTTTTTTTAGATACTACATATAAGTGAGATCATACAGTATTTGTCTCTCTCTGTCTGACTTATTTCACTTAGCATAATGCCCTCAAAGTCCATCCACGTTGCAAATGGCGAGATGTCCTTCTTTTTTATGGCTAATAATAGTCTATTGTATACATATTTGTATATATCTTCTATTATATATATACATACCACACTTTCTTTATCCATTCGTCCATCAATAGATGCTTACTTTTTTTTTTTCTTAGCATTTCTCTGCTTATTAGAGTAACTGGGAGTTCAGAGGGGTAGTTAGAAGGGGTACTGTTATAAAGCAGTATATGGTAAGTGCCAAATGAATGGTCCTGCTATGCTAGCCAGGGCTGTGTTCCAGATGAATGGCACTCAGAGAAGCCACACGGAGGATCAGAGTCTGGGCCTGAGCTTCAGTGGTGGGTGGGGTTAGGACGGACTGAGGGGAGAGGAAAGGATGCCAACTCCCTTCTTATTCTATGTTTCGTTACAGAGAAAACCATATGGGTTCTCTTTGGGGTTACATTCTTGAATAATATTTCTTGGAACACTCTTGGAAAGAATGTTCTCCTTTTCTCCTGTTTGCTGGGATATGCTAAAGCAGTATCTCACCAGTAGCTTTAAGACGCCCAACATCTGAGCATTTCAAATCAGAAAGTGAAACAAGAACTCCAGTCTTGGCTCCATCGTGTGATGGCTGGTACCACCGGAGAAATCATTTAACTTCTCTGGATCTGTTTTCTCATCTGAAAAAAACAGGGTTAATAATTTCTACCTCCCGGGCTTGTAGAAATAGGGAACTTTGCCCACACTGAGAAAACGTGGGCAAATTAGCTAAGATAGTGCCTAACATATAGGAAGGGCTCTATCAATGACAAGGTTCTTGTCCCTCCTTATAGGCCATAAACAACAGATTTATTTTTTGAGTAGGGGACAGACATCATGGCTCCTGACAGCATGTGAATAAGGTGGTACCTCTGCTGAAATGCTTGTCTCTGGAATCGTGGTCAGCCTTTCTGGAAACCTAAGCCTGACCTCTCGCTGGTGGCCGCCCACAGACGCTGTTCCTTATCTGGAGAATGAATGGGGGCCCCAGGGTCACACTTCCTGGTACATTGCCATCCACAAGCCTCAAGAGCCCCGGAACACATGTGCGCTGTCAAGAGGATCAAAGGACAGCAGAGTTCAGGACGGAAAAGTGCTGAGTCCAGGCATATATGTTAAAGTGAGGATATTTGTTAACCAAGGACAAGTGCGTATTGCTAGGTAGTCAGAAGTTTCCCAGTGAGCTAGCCCAGCACGGAGTTACAGTAATTTTTCTTGCATATATTTTTCTGGGTGGCCTTCTAAAGCCCTTTGATAGTGCAATCAGATGGGGCAGACACACTGGTTAAACCTGCTCTCTACTAACAGAGGGGGAGTAATGGCTTCTGTGCTGTATTTAATTAATTAAAATATCTTCCTGGGAAAGTGGCCATCACGAGGGGGAGAATCTGTTTTGAGAGCTTGTTGTAAGCCTAGGAATTGAAGAAAGGGGGAGGTTGCATTATTACAGACCGCCTAGCAAGCTAAATAACATCCCTTTGAAGGCTAAATACAATTTCAGAGTGAATCAGGTATACACCTATAAGTCCTGCGTCTTTATGCTCTAGGGTTTCTGTTGAATTAATAATAATAAGAACAATCACAACAAATGACAAAATACTTCCAGTCAGAGAAACGGATCCAAGGCAAAAAATCCTCTAAAACCCCAAAAGGTAAAGCTACCTGTTCTAATATTTGCTACTAACATGGGAAGGGAGGCTCCTTTGTGGCTCTGAGGAATTACTTCCACTGGGCAACCAGTCTCTGGCACAGCAAGGCCACCGTCTTCCAAATCTGCAGGGGCCATTGTCCTCTATTTCTTCCCTGAACACGCAGAGTTAGTACAGAGGGATTGGATTCGTGTTTAAGAAAGTGTTTATTCTTTGGGAGATGAGGTTAGGTTGGTGTTGGGAACAGGGCCTTGGAGAAGCTCTTAGAGGTGAGAAAATGATGTCATTGTTACTACCCTCTTTCCCTCTTTTTCTCACCTTATTAAATAGTGAAAAAAGGGTCACTTTTTTGAAATGCTTGAAAACAGCTTTTTCACACTCTAGGCAGCAGACTAAATTCTTGTTCAGGGTGGCCTTTGGGCTGGAAAGTTGGATAGTCACTTGGTGGAAAAGGGAAATTAAAGGTAGTTTTAACCATGTGAAGAAAAAAATAGATACAGTCCTTTATTGTTACTTATTGATGGTGTTATATGCAGACTCCATTTCGATGGGGATCTGAGCCTTTGTAGAGTGATGTCCTAAGACACCTCAGGAAAGGGTACCCTAATTAGAGTAGTGGACTTGAAAGGTGGTAGAAGAAAGATTTTCTTTAGGGGGTGTTTTTTTTTAATAAATTAAAAAAAATTGTTTATTTATTTGGTTGTGCGGGGTCTTAGTTGCGGCAGGCAGGCTCCTTAGTTGTGGCACATGGGCTCCTTAGTTGTGGCATGTGAACTCTTAGCTGCGGCATTCACGTGGGATCTAGTTCCCTGACCAGCGATCGAACCCGGGCCCCCTGCATTGGGTGTGCAGAGTCTTAACCACTGAGCCACCAGGGAAGTCCCTTTAGGGGGTGTTTTTGCCACCCAAAAGCCATAGGGTAAACTTTCTCTGCCCCTGAGGGTCATTATATTTCTGAAGTTAATGATTACTTGAGATGGTGAATCCTGCGTCCCCTCTACCCCTCCCTACCATATCCAAAGCCTAGGTTTTTTTTTTTTTTGGTTTGGTTTGGTTTTCAGTGTAAGTAAAGATTGAGCATCAGTTATCACTGTGTAACGTAGGTCAAACCTTAATTTCAATATCTTTTTTGTTGAATAACTATTTCAATGGAAAATGAAATTTAATTCTCTTCTTTTTAAAAACATTTGAAACAAAATATTTCAGAGTGTTCAGATTGCCCGAGATAGTTGAGCTCATACTGAGATATCCCTAAATATCCAGTCAGCCTGAGAAGATTTGGCATATATGTTAAAAGTTAGAGCTAATTAAAAGCATGTTGTGACACTGATTAAAACCGGGAGATGAAATCATGATTGCAGTGGTTTTTAACCTGGGGCCTGTGGATGGCCTTTAGAAATTCTTCGACTGCCCTGGGATTAAAAGCAATGTTTTGTGTGTCTGTGCTTTTGTCTCAGAAGGGGATTGGTGGCCTCCATCAGATTCTCAAAAGGGTCCATGTCTCCCCAAAAGGTTAAGAACCACAAACATTTAAAAATGTCCAGTACATAGGATTAAATTTTAAAAATTGATAAAAAGAAACTTCTCTGGTCATCTATACCTTCTCTTTTTACATTAAAGGCTTAGAATATTAGATATTATAGGATATACAACCTATAAAAATTCATTTTAGTATGAATTTTAAATCCCAATGCAATGATTATAAAAATTATTTCACAAATAGAGAAGCTCGATTGAAAAGGAGATGCCTTGTCTTAGGGTGTGAGATGGCCTTAATAAATTCAAATGAAAAATTTCTTGGGAATTGGAGGACTGGTAAGATGGACACCCTGGTGCTGTGGGTGGAAAATGTCACCTGAGCGCCACTGGGGGGCGCTGTGGCACAGGGAATAAAAGGAACCCAGGTCTAATGAGCCCTCAGCTTCCAACTCCAGTGAGACCGTGGACAGGTCATTTAATCTCACACTGGGTCAGTTTTGTTAACTGCAAAATAGAGATATTCTGTTCCAATGTATTTCAATGAGACTAAGGTATGATAGCAAAGCGCTTTTTAAAAAGTACAGCATGGCCATTAAAATAACTGTGTTGATAAAGATTGCCAAGATACATTATAAGCATAGAGAGTAAGGTGCAGAGTAGTTACAGTATGATGGTTTTGTGTATGAATTTTTATCCAAACACGTATATGCTGATAATATATGCCATTATGATTATTATTTACTAGAAAGGTAAACAAAAAACTGTGGTTACTGTTGGGGGAATAGAACTAGGAGTGGGGAGGTATTTTTTTCTGTTAAAAATATTGGGACTTTCCTGGAGGTCCAGTGGTTAAGAATTCACCTTCCAATGCAGGGGACGCGGGTTTGATCCCTGGTTGGGGAACTAAGATCCCACATGCTGTGGGGCAACTAAGCCTGTGCACCGCAACTACTGAGCCCGGGAGCCTCAACGAAAGATCATGCATGCCACAACTAAGACCCGGCGCAGCCATAAATAAATAAATAAATAAATAAACAAATAAAAGAAAGGAGAGCTGATTATAGAAAGTTAAAAAAAATATGATCCCTAATTTCACTATTTAAGTAAATATTAATGGCATATTTGGGCAGTGGGATTATGGGCTGTTGTTTTAATTATTATTTTCTCTTAAAAAACTAAAAATAATTTAAAAAAAGAAAATAAAAGACGCTTGGGAAAAGAGTGATTCGGAGGTGTTAGGTGGGATTATTAATGAAGAATAACCATGGCTGATTTAAGGTCTGATCATAGGAAGGAGGGTGTTTTCAGGAAGATGCTTCCCAAGGATGAGGAGGTACCCCAGATTCACCTCTCTAGGTCCCTTAAATTGAACAAACTTGGAGACGGTTTTCTTCTCTAAGAAACCTATGTCCCTGTCCAATGTGGCTGTTAGACTTGTGCTGAGTTTATTTGCAGGTAACAGCCTAACGCCTGCACCAGAGCATGGCTCCCTCTCCCATTGTTCTCCCTTCCTACTGGGTCATCCTCTCATCGGAACACTAACTTTCTCCAATGTTGCTATTTTCAGAAAACCCTCCCGACTTTCAGAAAACGTCACCCTCACATTCTCTTCTTGCTGCCGCCCCATTTCTCTGCTTCTCTCCTGGCTTCTCTAGAGCAGTCCATACTTGCTCTCTCCAGGTCCTCTCTTCCCATTCTCTTTCAACTAGTTTTTGATGGTGAGTTTGAAACAGATATAACTGTAGAGCAAATAGTAGAATGAACCCAAGGATGCTCCTCACCCAGCCTTAACAGTGATAAATCATGGCCAATTTTATTTCATCTACACCCTTATTCACTTCTCCTTTCCCATACTTTGAAGCAAATTTTATATAGCATATCCCTCTATCCGTAAATATTTTAGTGTGTGTTACTAAAAGATAAGGACCCTTTTACCGTAACCAATACCTTAAAAATTAACGATTTCTTGATATCATTAAATATCTGGTCAGTGTTGCAATTTCTAATGGTTTCATCTCTGTTGTAACTTTTTTTACAGGGTTTGAAACAGGATTCAAATGTTGTCCATATAATGCATTTCTTCTTTTTCTCTCTGTTTCTCAATCTGTCTCTCTTTCTCTGTCTCCCCTCCCTTGTAATTTGTCTGTTGAGGAAACTATGATCTTTTTCCTTTAGAGTTTTTCATAATCTGGATTTTGCCAATTGTATCCCTGTGGTGTAATTTAATGTGTTTCTCTGCCCTCTGTATCTCCTAAAAATTGGTAGCTGAATTTAGAGGCTTGATCAGATACAGGTTTGATTTTGGGGGTGTGGGACCAGGATGACTTTATAGCTGCCGGTGTGTTCTTCCGTCAGGAGGCTTATAAAGTCTGTTTGTTTTTCTCCTTGAGATGCTAGTTGCTCTTTATGATCAATGCCTATTTCCATTAATTCATTAGGGGTTCCAAAATATATTAGGTGATATTCTAATTTTATTCTTCCCTTTTCATTTGTTTACAAGCTGGAATAATTCTATTTTTTAAATTAAAAAAATTTTTATTTATTTAGGCTGCACCGGATCTTAATTGCAGCACGTGGGATCTTTGTTGCAGCATGTTTAGTTGTGGCATGCGGGACCGTTCGTTGTGGCATGCGGGATCTTTAGTTGCGGCGTGTGAACTCTTAGTTGCGGCATGTGGGATCTAATTCCCTGACCAGGGATCAAACCTGGCCCCCCTGCAGTGGCAGCCTGGAGCCTTACCCACTGGACCACCAGTGAAGTCCCTGGAATACATTTTTTTTTTTTTTTTAAACTTCAGGTTTTTCTTTCTTTCTTTTTTTTAAAAAGTTAATTAATTAATTTATTTATTTTTAGCTGTGTTGGGTCTTCGTTTCTGTGCGAGGGCTTTCTCTAGTTGCGGTGAGCGGGGGCCACTCTTCATTGCGGTGCGCGGGCCTCTCACTATCGCGGCCTCTCTTGTTGCGGAGCACAGGCTCCAGACGCGCAGGCTCAGTAGTTGTGGCTCACGGGCCCAGTTGCTCTGCGGCATGTGGGATCTTCCCAGACCAGGGCTCGAACCCGTGTTCCCTGCATTGGCAGGCAGATTCTCAACCACTGTGTCACCGTCCCTGGAATACATTTTAAAGAGAAATTTACCTTCATTTACTATTTGGATACCCAATGGTACAATTTATATAAGAAAAACAAGATAAATTCTTTGATTTTTAAAAAATTCACTAGTCTCAGAATAATGAGTTGGTCCCCTAACATCCTCAATTTGGGTTTTTTGGGTGATTTTTTTCAAGTATTATTTTGAACTCATGTATTTAAGCATATTAGATGTGTTTCAGTCCATTACAGTTGTTATTCCTATTGATGCTCGAATTTTCCCATTCCCACTCTCTCTTAAACTCACTTCAGTAATCCCCACCACTTTTGTCAATGTCACCATTGGCCTACATGCCACAAAATCCAATAGTCAACTCTGAGTTCTCTTTTTTAAAAGATTTTTTTAAATGGAGATATACCACATACCATAATATTCACTCTTTTAATGTATACAGTTCAGTGGGTTTTTAAGTTTATTCACAAAGTTGTGCAGCCATCACCAGTCTCTAATCCCAGAACACTTGGACTTCCCTGGCTGTCCAGTGGTTAAGGCTCCACGCTTCCACTGCAGGGGGCGTTGGTTCTATCCACGGTCAGGGAAGTTCCACATGCCATGGGGTGCAGCAAAAACCCCCCACAAAAAAACAACAACAAAAAAACCCAACGAAAACAAAAAACAGAGGCCAGAACACTTTCACCACCTCATACCCATAGCGGTTAATCCCCGCTTCTCCCTCCCCCAGCTTCTGGTAACCACTAATCTACTTTCTGTCTCAATGGATTTGTGTATTCTGGACATACTATATAAATGGACTTGTACAGTATGTGGCCTTTTGCGACTGGCTTCTTTCACTTACCATAATGTTTTCAAAGTTCATCCACATTGTAGCGTGAATCCTGAGTCCTCATCTTGCCCTATCAGGAGCATTTGACATGACTGATCACTGTTGTTTGTTCTTTTGACTTCTGGAGCACCCTCTCTCTTATGTTCCTCTCACTACTCTGGCTGCATCTTCTCAGTCTTCTTTGATGCTTCCTCCTTATGTCCAGTCCTCTTAATATTGGTGAGCCCGGGGCTCAGACATCAGACCTCTTCTTCTTTTTTTTTTGGCTGTGCCACGCGGCCTGTGGGATCTTAGTTTCCCGACCAGTAATCGAACCCGTGCCCCCTGCAGTGGAAGCGTGGAGTCTTAACCAGTGGACAGCCAGGGAAGTCCAAGTGTTCTAGGATTAGAGAGTGGTGATGGCTGCACAACTTTGTGAATAAACAAAGTCCCAGACCTCTTCTTTATACTCACTCCCCAGGGGCCCTCATCCAGTCTCATGGGTTTACATCCCATACAAATACCATCAACTCCTGAATTTGTATTCCTAGCCAGGACATTTCCTCTGAATTCCAGAGCTATATCTTCATCTCTTCTTGGATGTCTCACATGCATTGCAAAAGCAACATGTCCAAAATTGAACTCCTGAGTCACCACACCTTCCTGCTTTCCAATTTGTTCCTCCTACAGCCTTCCATCTAGATGCTTTGACCAAAAACTTCATAGTCATGCTTGACTGTTTTTCTTACTCCCCACATCACATCTATCAGCAAATCCCGCTGGCCTTTCCTTCAAAATACATCCAGAATCCAGCTCCTTCTCATTACCTTCATGGCTAAATCCTCTTGTCTAAGCCCCCATCACCTCTTGTAGGGTAATTGCAATAAGTTCCTGACTGGCGTCCCTCTGCCAACCTCCTATGGTATATTCCTAGCAGCTCGAGAGGTCATTCTAAAGCCTAAGTCAGATCACGTGTCTCTTCTGCTCAGAATTGTTCAGTGGACCCCCATGTTGGGCAGAATAAAAGCTGAAGTTCTTACAGTGTCTTACAAGCCCTCCTGATGCGCCCTCCCCGCACCCCATCACACTCACCTCCTGCTGCTCTCTGCCTTGCTTTCTCTGATTCATCCTCACTGGATTCCTTGCTATTCCTCATAGACGACTCACATGTTGTCATCTCCAGGCCTTTGCACTTGCTGTTTTTCTGCTAGAATGCTGTTCCTCCAGACACCTCAATTCCTCATCTTTCAGTTCTGTGTTTATATGTCACCTAATTGATGAAGCTCACTCTATTTAAAATAATAACTTGTACCCAACCCCTTCCCCATTCCCTATGCCACTTTCTCTGCTCTTCTTTATTTTTCCAAAGCACTTACCTATTGATGCATACACGCACCCATAAATATATGCATCCACATGTGCACACATTCTCCACCTATGCCTGCATACGTGCACACACGTACACCTACTTGTTTACTTGTTTATTTGTCTATTGCCTGTCTTCCCCACTAGAAGGTAAGCTTTGTGGATACAGGAACGTAATTTTTTTCCCTGCTGTATTCCCAGCACCTAGAATAGTACTTGGCAAATCATAGGCTCTCAATATATTTTTATGGAATAAGTGAATGAATTGTGTGAATACTTCTTTCCCTGACAGAGACAAATGGCAAGAGCAGGAACTTTAACGCATTATTTTGGTGCCTTCTGCTTCTGCTTCCTTTCTAAAACTCAGCTGGTCAGGAATGACACAGTCCCTCCAAGCTCTGGGCTCACAGTGATTCCTCCTGGACGTTTAGTCAGCACGTCTTCCCCTTTGATCTCCCGCAGCATCCCTGGGGAGTCAACATTTAGGCCCATCTGCGAGCCTGGCACAGAGCCTTCTTTCCCTCCAAATGTATGGATGCTTGGCTTTTGGGTAGAGATGCTAAACAAAGAAAGGAAGATTATCTTTTGGGCTATGGATTACTTCCAAAAGCTAAATGTGATAGAAGCGCTATCACAAAGGCTAGCGCACACAAGTAGCTTGAAAAACTGGCTTGAGCATTTCTGCTTGCTACAGATAGAGGAGAAAAGAACTTCTAAATGTAGAATTTCCCAAACCATCAGACTTTTAGGATCAGGAGGACATTTCCTTCCCTCCCTCTCTCCCTCCCTTCTTGACTCGACTCCCCTCCCCTCCCCTCCCCTCCCTCCCTCCCTCCCTCCCTTCCTTCATTCCTTCTTTCCTTCCTTCCTTCCTTCCTTCCTCAAATAGACACAAAAGGCCAGAGAAATGAGGCAGATCTCCAGAGTCACACAATTAATAGCAGAGTCAGAACCCCAACTCAGGTTTCCTAATTCTCACTCTTAAGAATATATTATGACACCTTCCCAGTAAACAAGGAAATTGTCAGGAAAATGCTCAATTAAATATTTTTGGGGAAGTTAACTGCTTAGGTCTCAAGAAGCTCAGTGCCAGTGGACAAGTAATTAGAGTATCACCCAAGAGATGGAAAAATGAACACTTCTTGGTCTTTAACCACTCTAAAGTTTCCAGTTTACCTCTCTAATCCCGTAGATTTCTCCCAAGGCTATTTATCTTCAGCTCAAATCATTATTTGCTCATTTGCTTGCAGACAATTTATATCCTTCTTTGGGCAAGAGAGAACAGAGAGGGTCACAAGGAAAATGTGTTATTTAAAAAAATTATTACAAAACAAATTTTTAATTTTTTTGGCCATGTTGCACAGCTTGCAGGATCTTAGTTCCCTGACCAGGGATCGAACCCAGGCCCAGAGCAGTGGAAGCGTGGAGTCCTAACCACTGGACTGCCAGGGAATTCCCTACTACAAAACAATTTTAATGTACATTAAACTTAATAAAAATAATAATAGCTGGCATTCATTAAGCATATTGTGTGACAGATGCTGTTATTACTTTTCATACATTATCATATTTAATCCTCATAACCTATGAGGTAGGTACGATTATCATCTCCATATTATAGAGGCCAAAACTGAAGCTTGGAGAGATTAGGTAACTGGAATTGGGTTTTCTTCAGTCTCAAAAAATATTTTTAATATTATGTCAGTGGACAGCTCTTCTGCTACTGACATACCCTTTGTCTTTCTATGGCTTAGTGGGTATGGGATTGTACCAGTTTATACAGTTTTCTGTTTTTTTTAATGCTAATTGTTTCTAGTGGTAGGACCATATATTATATTTATATAGACTTGGACATACAGACAATTATAGAAAAATATATAGGCCACATATATAATTTGAAACACTCATTCTAAATCAGGACACACAAATTCTCCAAAGGAGCTCCTCAGACATGCTGAATCCAGGATCTGACTCCAGTGACTACTTTCTAAACTCTTACCTTTTGGAAGATAAAACTAAAATATATTTTGCAAGTTTTCTTTGTATTTTTGTAACTCATAATAAGAGAGTTTTGGTATGATAGTTGTCTTACATAAATCAAAACGATTTATTAAAATGACATTTTACAAAGGTATAAAACTCTTAGGAGAAGACATAGGTGTAAATCTTCGTGATGGTGTAGTAGGCATTGATTTCTTAAATATGACACCAAAGGCGTAAGCAACAAAAGAATAAATAGACAAATAGAACTTTTGCAAAATTAAAAATTTTTATTCTTCAAAGGACACTATCAAGAAAGTGAGAAGACAACCCACAGAGTGGGAGAACACATCTGCAAATCTTACCTGATAAGGGTCTAGTATCTACAATTTATAAAGAATATTTACAACTTAACAATATGAAGAAAAACAATCCAATTTAAAAATAAGCAAAGGAAAAATAGGTGAGGGAGATTAAGAGGTACAAACTTACAGTCGCAAATAAATGTCACCTGTATAAAATGTACAGTGTGGGGAATACAGTCAATAACTATAATATCTATATGGTGACATATTGTAACTAGACTTATCATGGTGATCATTTTGAAATGTGTAGAAATACCAAATCACTATGCTGTGTAACAGGAACTAACATAGTGTTGTAGGTCAATTAAAATTCAACAATAAACAAACCAACTCACAGAAAAAGAGATCAGATTTGTGGTAACCAGAGGTAGAGGGTGAAGGGGAGGGGGAATTGGATGAAGGCAGTCAAAAGGTACAAACTTCCAGTCATAAGATAAATAAGTACTAAGGATGTGATGTACAACATGATAAATACAATGAACACCACTGCATGTCATATATGAAAGTCATTAAGAGAGTGAATCCTAGGAAATCTCATCACAAAACATTTTTTTCTATTTCTTTAATGTTGTATCTATATGAGATGATGGATATTCAATAACTTATTGTGATAATCATTTCATGATGTATGCAAGTCAAATCACTATGCTGAGATCTTTTTTGACCCACCTCCTAGAGTAATGGAAATAAAAACAAAAATAAACAAATGGGACCCAATGAAACTTAAAAGCTTTTGCACAACAAAGGAAACCATAAACAAGACGAAAAGACAACCCTCAGAATGGGAGAAAATATTTGCAAACGAATCAACGGACAAAGGATTAATCTCCAAAATATATAAATAGCGCATGCAGCTCAATATTAAAAAAACAAACAACCCAATCCAAAAATGGGCAGAAGACCTAAATAGACATTTCTCCAAAGAAGACATACAGATGGCCAAGAAGCACGTGAAAAGCTGCTCAACATCACTAATATTAGAGAAATGCAAATCAAAACTACAATGAGGTATCACCTCACACCAGTTAGAATGGGCATCATCAGAAAATCTACAAACAACAAATGCTGGAGAGGGTGTGGAGAAAAGGGAACCCTCTTGCTCTGTTGGTGGGAATGTAAATTGATGCAGCCACTATGGAGAATAGTATGGAGGTTCCTTAAAAAACTAAAAATAGAATTACCATATGATCCAGCAATCCCACTACTGGGCATATACCCAGAGAAAACCATAATTCAAAAAGACACGTGTTTGTTATAAAGCAGAAACTAACACACCATTGTAAAGCAATTATACTCCAATAAAGATGTTAAAAAAAAAAGAAAAAAAAAGACACGTGCACCCCAATGTTCATTGCAGCACTATTTACAATAGCCAAGTCATGGAAGCAACCTAAATGCCCATCGACAGACGAATGGATAAAGAAGATGTGGTACATATATACAATGGAATATTACTCAGCCATAAAAAGGAACAAAATTGGGTCATTTGTAGAGACGTGGATGACTCTAGAGACTGTCATACAGAGTGAAGCAAGTCAGAAAGAGAAAAACAAATATCGCATATTAATACATATATGTGGAACCTAGAAAAATGTTACGGATGAACCGGTTTGCAGGGCAGAAATAGAGACACAGAAGTAGAGAAAAAAACGTATGGACACCAAGGGGGGGAAAGCAGCAGGGGGTGGTGGTGGTGTGATGAATTGGGAGATTGGGATTGACATGTATACACTGATGTGTATAAAATTGATGATTAATAAGAACCTGCTGTATAAAAAAATAAATAAAATAAAATTTAAAAAAAAGTATTTAAAACAAAGGACACGGATGTGGGGAGGAAGGGTAAGCTGGGATGAAGTGAGAGAGTAGCATTGACATATATACACTACCAAATGTAAAATAGATAGCTAGTGGGAAGAAGCTGCATAGCACAGGGAGATCATCTCGGTGCTTTGTGACCACCTAGAGGGGTAGGATAGGAAGGGTGGGAGGGAGATGCAAGAGGGAGGGGATGTGGGGATATATGTATACATATAGCTGCTTCACTTTGTTATACAGCAGAAACTAATGCAACATTGTAAAGCAATTATACTCCAATAAAGATGTTAAAAAATAAAATAAAATAAAATAAAACTAGACTATTATAAAAAAAAGGAAAATAAATGGAAAAAAAATCACTATGCTGTACACCTTAAGCTTATACAGGGCTGTATGTCAATTATATCTCAATAAAACTGGAAGAAAAAAATAAAAATAAGCAAAAGATCTGAACAGACATTTCTCCAAAGTGGATACACAAATGGCAAGTAAGAACGTGAAAAGATGCTCAACATCATTAGTCATTAGGGCAAAAAGTCAAAACCACAATGAGATACTACTTCATACCTACTAGAATGGCTATAATAATAATAAAAATAATAACAATGGAAAATAACAAGTGTTGGTGAGGATGTGGAGAAATTGGAGCCTTCAAACATTGCTGGTGGGAATGTGAAATGCAGCAGTCACTTTGTAAGACAGAATTGGCAGTTCTTCAAAATGTTAGAGTTATCATGTGACCCAGCAATTTCATTCCCAGGTATATACCCAAGAGGGTTGAAAACATATGTTTTCATATGAATACAAGTGCATAAGAACTTGTACATGAATGCTCATAGCAGCATTAATAGCCAAAAGGAGGAAATAACCCCAAATGTTCATCAAATTACCATTGGATAAACAAAATGTGGTGTATCCATAAAATGCAATATTATTCACCCATAAAGAGGAACAAAGTACTAATGCATGCTACACCATGGATGAACCTTGAAAACATTCTGCTAAGTGAGAGATGCCAGATAGAAAAGGCCACATATTGTATGATTCCATTTATAAGAAATGTCTAGAATAGGCAGATCCATAGAAACCACAAGTAGATTGGTGGTTGCCAACGGATGGGGGGAATGGGGAAACCGAGAGTAACTACTAACAGATAAGGGGTTTCTTTATGGTGTGATGGAAATGTTCTGCAGTTAGATAGTGATGATGGTTGTACAACTCTGTGAATATACCACTATGTTATACATTTAAAAATGGCTAACATGGTGAATTTTATGTTAATTGAATTTTATCTCAGTTAAAAAAAATGGCATTTTACAAGCTTTAAGTGATGCGTATATTTGAATAATCTTATTTAAATTAGATTTCTGTGCTCTTTATTGCAAGCAAGCATTGCCTCTTTTTGTATCTGTCAGAGTTTGATTTTTTTAAATTAATTTTTATTGGAGTATAGTTGCTTTACAATGTTGTGTTAGTTTCTGCTGTACAGCAAAGTGAATCAGCTATACATATACATATTTCTCCTCTTTTTTGGATTTCCTTCCCATTTAGGTCACCACAGAGCATTGAGCAGAGTTCCCTGTGCTATACAGTAGGTTCTCATTAGTTATCTATTTTATACATAGTAGTGTATATATGTCAATCCCAGTCTCCCAATTTATCGCACCCCACCTTCCCCCCTTGGTATCCATACATTTGTACTCTACGTCTGTGTTTCTATTTCTGCTTTGCAGATAAGTTTATCTGTACCTTTTTTCTAGATTCCACATACAAGTGATATTATATGTTATTTGCTTTTCTCTTTCTGACTTACTTCACTCTGTAGGACAGTCTCTAGGTCCATCCACATCTCTGCAAATGGCACAATTTCGTACCTTTTTATGGCTGAGTAATATTCCATTGTATTTATGTACCACATCTTCTTTATCCATTTCTCTTTTGATGGACATTTAGGTTGCTTTCATGTCCTGGCTATTGTAAATAGTACTGCAATGAACACTGGGGTGTGTGTATCTTTTTGAATTATGCTTTTCTCCGAGTATATGCCCAGTAGTGGGATTGCTGGGTCATATGGTAGTTCTATTTTTAGTTTTTAAAGGAACCTCCATACTGTTCTCCATAGTGGCTGTATCAATTTACATTCCCACCAACAGTGTTAAGAGGGTTCCCTTTTCTCCACACCCTCTCCAGCATTTATTGTTTGTAGATTTTTTTGATGACGGCCATTGTCAGAGTTTGATTTTGCTGCAACGCCAGGTTGGGGTTAGGGCATGTGCTTCTTGAGTTGTATCAGAAATTTACAGTGGTTGCTTTGCCTCACCTGCTGCCCAGCTAATTTTATAGTACTACCTTCAGAAGGCAGGGAGCAAACCTGGTCATCACCAAAATTGGGTCTACATAGTGGCAAAACATTTGATGAATTTAATCTAAAAATCAAGCTGGAAATAATAGACTCTTAGAATTCTAGTTAGGATTGTGGTTGCCCTTGGTGGGGAGAGGCATGGTTATGACTTGGAAGGAAACATGGAGGAGGTTTCTGCAGTGCTGGGGATATTGTATATTTTGACTTGGACACTGGTTCATGGGTATGTTCAATTTGTGAAAATTCATCCAGTGGTATGCTTATGATATGTGCACCGTTCTGCATGTTTGTAAATTTCAATAACAAGAAAACAATTCAGTTCAGCCTCTATATACGTGTTTATGATATCGACAAACTGGTGTGATTAAATGGGGACCAGAATCCATTGAGTTGACCTGCTGCTGTGGAGATGACACACAGCCATGGCCATTCTGAAAGTTTGTTGCCAAACTTCGTAGGCGCTCTCTGAGCTCTGCATCAGGGCCCTGTCTCTGAGGCAGTGAGTGCATCGTCACCATCTCCTAATCATTGTTTTGAAGAGCAAGGGCATGGCTAATGAGTGGCTCCTGTGCATTGGGGCTGCTGCAATATAACCCCCCTGGACGACGTGATGCTCCGAGCCAGATATGGAGCTGCCAGGCAGGCGTGCCCCACTCCCTGCTCTGTCATCAGTGTTAGACGTCCAGAAGCTACGTACGGTTGTGCTTGCTCTTTCCACCCGGGCTCCAGAAATGTCCTTATGGACACCCACCACAAACAGATCTGATTGGCCTGTTTGTGGGTTCAGGCCCACAGTCCCATATCTAAAATATTTGGTGCTGGATGTATTTTAGCATCCAGATATTTTGGGGTTTTAGAAAGGTGATACGTTGCCTATACCGTATATTATGTAATACTGCCATCACGGCCTGGGGCAGCAGTCTGTAATCAAAGATGAGTATTTGCACCAGGTGGGATAAAGACTACACATGGTCTCCTGTCAGTTCAGACCAGGGCGTTCTGTCAAATGAGTTTGCCTTAAGCCTTAAAAAGTTTTTTGGATCAAAGAAACAAAAAATGAAAACAAATTTTAAATAGAGAAGAAGAAATTAAAAACATTTTTTTAAAAAAGAGAAAAAGAAAAAATTTTTTGGTTTTCAGAGTTTGGGGATTTGGAGTTGCTCATGGGAGAACATAGATCTGTATCAGTCAATTTACCGTTAAGCGCTGAGCCCCCGTTCTTTCCAGACGGAGGTTTCGATGGGCTGAGTGGGCAGGGGAATGGGGAAGGGTATCAGATGTGGAGGAATGTCACAGTCTGCTCAGGCTGAGGCTGTGGTTCTGGGTCAGTAAATGGAGGTGGAAGAGTGGCCAGAAGGTACCCTTGATGAGGTGGGACAGAGATGCCTGGTGTAGCACAACCGTTTTCTGGATTCTCCTCTCCTCTGCGGCACCTGCTGAGATGTCAGTGCTAGTTAACATTTCATCGATTTCTGCAGCACATAGGGGCCTCCTGGAGCATTCAGCTGTAGCCAAGCTTATGATGTAAAATTTATGGAGACTAATATTTAGCTAAATTAAGTTAATTATAGGGATGATAAAACTCACTTACACATGTGCTTTGAGGAGATTAGCGATGAATTTCCTACATGAGGAGCAGGAAACAAGGAGCCTTTCCTGGAAAACGGATTTGCCACCATTCCTGCTGATCACTCAACAGCATGTAAATTCACTGTGGGAATGGCTTCTAGATGTTTTTCTACAGGACTGTCGGTAGAGGTTGGAGGGGCATAAACAGACAAGTCTCACATCACATTGGGAAAATGTCCCCCATGATCCCCAAACACGCTAATCTTGGTGTAAACTGTTTAAAGGGAATGATAAAGAAAGTGATGATGACGGTGTGTTTACGTGTGTCTGCAGACGGAGGGTGGTAGCCAGTGGTCGGGGTAGTTTGTAAGCTGATCCTAATTGCGGTTGGTGATTACATTTCACTGTGATGTAGTATTTTTTTGGTTCTGTTACAACCTCAGAGATATTTTCCTGTCTCCCTCTTGCACCTCCACCATCTTCTGCCCATCATCGTATCTCATTTGGATCCATCCAATAGATGTTTGTTTACGGAGTGCTTTTGGTGGTGCGGGAGATACCACAACGGTGTAGTAGGTGCTAGGGAAATAAAGCTGTTAAGACATGGTCTTTGCCCGCTAAAGCTTTTGGCCAGGCAAGGTAGACAAATGACTTCAACAGTTGTGTATATGCAGTAGGATAGGGTAAGTCCTGCAATAGAAGGGTTCATGGAGTGTTATGTGGGCACAGAGGAGGGTTATCTGAATCAACCTGTGGGGCTCAGGGAAAATTTCTTATAGAAAATGATGCTTTGGGTTGACTCTTTTCGTGTTGCTTCCCATTATAAACAGCTGAAATAAAATGCACAGATGGTAATACATGTCAGTGCATTTTGATCTTTAATCAAGATATAAATCATTTTCATCAGCACAGAGAGTTCCTTTGTGCTCCTTTCCAGCCAGTGCTCCGCCCCAACCCACCACCTCAGAGGCAACCAGATGAATGGTCTTTGGTCTAGACATTTACAATAGGAAGAGTGGAGGAAAGGCAATTCCACGGAGGGAACAGCGTGCAAAGGCATGGACATGTGAGCAATTGTGATATGTGTAAGGGACCTCCTGTCCTCTGGTCATCGTACCTCTGGGGCTGAGGGAGTGTCATCTCTGTTGGACGGAAGTTTGACAGAGGTGAGGCTAGGAGCCAGGTCAGTAAAGGATGGGCAGTCAAGCAACTTGACTTTCATCTTATAAGACAAAAGGAGTATGGAAGAGATTCAGGCAGGGTAGTGGTACTAGTACCAAGACCAGTGAACTTAATTGGTTTTTTTTGTTAATTAAAAAATCCCAATCTTTTTATTGAGGTAAAATACACACAACATGAAATTTACCATCTTAGCCATTTTAAAGTGTACATTTCAGTGGTATTAAATACCGTCATACTGTTGTACAACCATCACCACCATCCATCTCCAGAACTCTTTCCATCTTGCAAAACTGAAACTCTACCCAGTAGATAATAACTGCCCATTCTCCCCTCCTCCCAGTCTCTGGCAACCATCATTCTACTTTCTGTCCATATGATTTTGACTACTTTAGGTACCCCACATAAATGGAGTCATACAGTGTTCGTCTTTTTGCGGCTGGCTTATTTCACTTAGCACAATGTCCTCAAGGTTCATCTATGTTGTAGCATATGTCAGAATTTCCTTCCTTTTTAAGGCAGAATCCTTTGTATGTATTCAGTATTTTGTGTAAATGTATTTTGCTTATCCTTTCATCTGTTGATGGACATTTGGGTTGCTTCCACGTTTTAGCTATTGTGAATAATGCTGCTATGAACTCGGGTATACAAATATCTGTTTGAGACTCTCATAACTCTTTTGGGTATATACCTAGAAATGGAATGGCTGGATCATATGGTAATACTTTGTTTAATTTTCTAAGGAATCATCATACCATTTTCCACAACAGCTATACCATTTTACATTCCCATCAACAGCGCACAAGGGTTCCAATTTCTCCACATCTTTTTTTTTTTTAATAAATGTATTTATTTATTTATTTTTGGCTGCATTGGGTCTTCGTTGCTGCTCGCGGGCTTTCTCTGGTTGCGGCGACCAGGAGCTACTCTTCATTGCAGTGCGCGGGCTTCTCACTGCGGTGGCTTCTTTTTGTTGCGGAGCACGGGCTCTAGGCGCGCGGGCTTCAGTAGTTGCTGCACGCAGGCTCAGTAGTTGTGGCTCGTGAGCTCTAGAGCGCAGGCTCAGTAGTTGTGGCGCACGGGCTTAGTTGCTCCGCGGCACGTTGGATCTTCCTGGACCAGGGCTCGAACCCATGTCCCCTGCATTGGCAGGCGGATTCTTAACCACTGAGCCACCAGGGAAGTCCCTCCACATCTTTGTCAATACTTGGTGTTTTCTGTTTTTTGATAGTAGTCATCCTAATGGGTATGAAGTGGTATCTCATCATAGTTTTGATTTGCATTTCCCTAATGATTAAGACCTTACTTTTAAAGAGATCAGCCTGGCACCCAGTGTTTGGGGAAATGGAAGGGGACATTGAGTAGAGGCAGAGAGACCCTGTTAGGAGTGATTACAGTAACCTAGAAATGATAAAGGCCTGAGCAAGACAGGGGGTGGTGGAAATGGAGAAAAGGAAACAGATGGGAGAGGAGTTAAGGAGATAGACTCTCCAGTACTTGGTGATTAGGTGGAGGTGGAGGCTGACTTTATAAACTAAGGCACCTACAAAGCAGTACATGCATGGTATTTCCTTTAGTAACACCGGATTGTGTGCCTCCCCATATTTCCAGATTTTGCTTATTCAAAATTACCAGCAGGTTAGTGGAGAACACTAGAACTCAGATCCCTGGCTCCCAGCCCAGGTGGGGAGAAGTTTTTTCTACCATATTTTTAGGGCCCCTTAAATAGCTCAGAAATGGGCCAGTTGTTATTCTTAAATAAATAATCTTGGGCTCCCTTCCTCAAGGAGTGACTGTATACCAGTTCAATCTACGATTTTTTCAATCTATAATTTTTAAATAACGGCTTTATTGAGATATGATTCATATACTATGCAATTCACCCATTTAAAGTATATAATTCAGTGGTTTTAATATATGGGCAGATTGTGCAGCCATCACTATAAGCAATGTCAGAACATTTTTTCACTCAAAAAAGAAACCCTGTTTCCATTAACAGTCACTCCCAATTCTCCCCCTGCCCCCGGCTCCCAACCCTAGGCAACCACTAATCTACTTCCTATTTCTATAGGTTTGCCTATTCTGGAATGTTCACATAAATGGGATCACACCCTATGTGGTCTTTTGTGACTGACTTCTTTTACTTAGCACAAAGTTTTCAGGGTTCATCCCTGCTGTAGCATGTATCAGTACTTTCTTTCTTTTCATTGCTGAATAGTATTCCTGTATGGATACGCCAAATTTTGTCTATCCGTTCATCAGTTGATGGACATTTGGGTTCTTTTCACTTTTTGGCTAGTATGAACAATCCTGCCATGAACACACATTTACAAATCAATCTATGATTTTAAATGGGAATGGCTATATTATGAGATTGTTGCAAGAATAAAGTGAGAGGCTGCATGTAAGGCACAAATACAGTGCTTGGTACACAGTAAGTGCAAAGCAAATGTTGACATCGTATGATGAGGGTGGTAACAATGGTGATAGGTGTCTCTGTTAGGAGCTGGAGGTTAATGGCCCTCAAACATTTCTTTCTCTCCTTTTGTCCTACTCCATGGCTCCACTTCCATCTTCCCCTTTTTAGTTTCCCCTTCTTTTCTTCCATATTCCTTTCTTTTCCCTCCTCAACTCATATCTTAACATTATTGGTGGTTCCCTGATGGATTGCTTAGCACCTGGTAGCCTGAGGACAGAGCGACAGTCTTTGTTACTCTTTGAGAATGAACGTGACAAAGACTTGGGAGCAAGTACGGTGATGGACAGGAAATTACTGCTGGGAAATTCTTTACGGATTTTTTGGATTTCACAGGCTCTTATTTGGTTGGCAAAACCTATGTAATGGAATATTACTCAGCCATAAAAAGAAATGAAATTGAGTTATTTGTAGTGAGGTGGATGGACCTAGAGAGTATCGTACAGAGTGAAGTAAGTCAGAAAGAGAAAAGCAAATACCGTATGCTAACACATAAATATGGAATCTAAGAAAAAATGGTTCTGAAGAACCTAGGGGCAGCACAGGAATAAAGATGCAGACGTAGAGAATGGACTTGAGGACAAGGGGAGGGGGAAGGGTAAGCTGGGACAAAGTGAGAGAGTGGCATGGACATATATACACTACCAAATGTAAAATAGAAAGCTAGTGGGAAGCAGCCGCATAGTACAGGGAGATCAGCTCTGTGCTTTGTGACCACCTAGAGGGGTGGGATAGGGAGGGTGGGAGGGAGACGCAAGAGGGAGGAGATGTGGGGACATATGTATGCGTATAGCTGATTCACTTTGTTATACAGCAGAAACTAACACACCATTGTAAAGTAATTATACTCCAGTAAAGATGTTTAAAAAAAAATAAAGGAATAGGAATCAAGACACTGTGGTTTTTTAGCAGATGCAAATTATTATATAGAGAATGGATAAAAACAGGGTCCTACTGTATAGCACAGGGAACTGTATTCAATATCCTGTGATAAACCATAATGGAAAATAATATGAAAAAATATACATACATATAAGTGAGTCACTTTGCTGTATAGCAGAAATTGATACATTATAAATCAACTATACCTCAATAAAATTTTAAAAAAGAAAACAAAAACCTAAGTTTTTCAGCCATAATTATTTAAGTCTTACAGCTTCTTTTTTTATATTCAATTGCTCAGAGATTTTTATCTTTAATCAAAGGAGTGCTTGGGTGTTTTCTATACTGCCATGCAAGATAATTATTTTTAATAGGTAATTATCTTTTTTCCTGAATTTGTTGGTATTTTATCCATTTTTAATTGAAGTATAGTTAATTTACAATGTTGTGTTAGCTTTAGGTGTACAGCAAAGTGATTCAATTATACATATATATATATACATATATATATTCTTTTTCAGATTCTTTTCCATTATAAGTTATTACAAGGCATCGAATATAGTTCCCTGCACTATACAGTAGGTCCTTGTTGTTTATCTATTTTATACACAGTAGCGTGTATACATTAATCCCAACCTCCTAATTTATCTTCTACCCCCACCCCCCTGCTATCCGCTCTGGTAACTGTAAGTTTGTTTTCTATGTCTTTGAGTCATAGGTATTTATCTTAATATTAAATAAATTATTCTTATCAATTCAAAGAAAATAGAAAGTAACTGTGGAGACAATTTGCATTTTAAAGTTCAAGTGGTTAAAACATTTTGAGGGCAAAGTTTTATTTTATTGGTAGGACATTTTAAAATTCATTCCTCTGTATAATACAGTAATCTGTCTTTTTATGTGAAGAGAGACAAGTATCTAATTAAATAATACTGCTTGACATCAAACAATTCATCAAATATTTCAATGAAGACAGTTTTATGCTCAGAGTTGCTGTTGGATGGTGTCTGCGTTTGAAACTCCCTTTCACATTAATTCAGTATGTCATCCGTCTCTCTCTTTGACTCACACAAAGGAACAGAGATGATTCTTTTCTGTCAGGAGGACCTCAAAAGCAGAAGCTGAACTGACACTGAAGAAGATTTGAAAAAAGATTCATCAGGCCTTTTTGAAAGTGTGTTATGTGGGTGCACTTTCCTCTGACTAAATTGATAGTTTATTTGCTTTTGAAGTCTGGAAGGAAAAAACAGTTACCTGAAAGAAACTCCTCATCTCAGGAGCAAAGCTGGCTTATCTCTGGGGGTTCTTAGAGTGTTGTTGACTGGTGTTGTGAACTGCTTTTCCTTACTCTTCTCCAAAGAAACCTTAGGAAGCAAATTTATTTTTAAAATTCAGTTGTTTTTTGTGCTTCAAAAAGTAAACTTGTATGAGTAACCACTCTCTGGTCCTCAATGTTTTTGTGCAAAGATGAAGGGAATATAGACAATGAGAGCTTGCCAGAAGGCATGCTGGAAATATCATTAAATATAGTCATATACTATTTCAGAAGAACTAAAAGAGATTAAGAAAATTATAAAAGACATAAAGAACCTTATTCATCAGAATTAGAAAAACTTACAAATGAGGTGACAAACTTCAAGACAGAACTAGAAATAGAAGGGAAAAAAATCATTTTAGAAAAGAAGACCAAACCAGAAGGAACAGTAGAACAGAGATAGTAGAAGGTAAAAAGAAATATAATTTAACAGTAAAAAAGAAATGAAGAAAGAAATTAAAAGGACTTGAGAGAAGTGATACATAGGAGATAAGAAAGGTCAGAAATACAGATAATGGGAGGGGAAGAAGTCCAAAGAAATGGAAAGAACAAGTGTTAAAATTGAAAGTCAAGAAAACTTTCTTGAAATATTTTCTGGAATGTTTTGAACTACAGATTGAAAGAGCTACATTGACCCAGAACTGCACATACCAGGACACATTCTAGAACAATTGCTGGACTTTAAAGAAAAATAAAAAATTTCTTTTAAGGCACAAATAGCATGTGACTTATGAAAGAAAGGAAATTAGATTATTACCAGACTTAATTTTTAAAAAAAATTTTATACAAAGGTTTTATATAAAACCTTTTATATGGAAGGTTACTTTCCATTTATAGTTGTTACAAAATATTGGCTATATTCCCTGTGTTGTATAATGCACCCTTGAGCTTATATTACACACAATAGTTTGTACCTCCCACTCCCCCACCTGTTTATTGCCCTTCCCCCCTCCCCACTGTATTACCAGACTTTCTGACAGCAAACATTTAAGCCAGAAGATGGAATAATATACTAAGATACTCGAAGAAACAAAATCTGAGCAAAAAGTTTTATATCCAGTAAGATTGACACTAGCTGTGATCAACATGCAAGAACTCGGGGAATATTGTTCTCATGGGCCCTTATTAAAGTGTCCACTAGAGATCAAGTCCACCGCAAAGATTAGAGAGACGCTGACACAAGAACTGGCGGTGAGCATGAAATACATGGTTGCTTGTAGAACTAAGATTTAATGAGGGTTGAAGGCGGGAGATTATAATATCTAAAGGTTATATGAACTGTCAACACAGATCTAGTACAACCATTAAAAAAGAGGAGAGAATGAGGTTAGCCTAAGAAAAACATTTTTTTCCAAGAATTTTTTGATGTGGACCATTTTTAAAGTCTTTATTGAATTTGTTACAATATTGCCTCTGTTTTATGTTTTGTTGTTTTGGCCCCAAGGCACGTGGAATCTTAGCTCTCCAAGCAGGGATCGAACCCGCTCCCCCTACATTGGAAGGTGAAGTCTTAACCATTGAACCACCAGGGAAGTCCCCGAAAAACATTTTTTAAAGTGTTTTCTCTAATCATAATTTGTGATGGTATTATTATTATTCCAAGACTGTTGTACAATTATTATAGCTTAGAGTGAATGATGGGATATTCTAATTCTATCACCCTCTGGATCCTTGAGACTAGGATTCTTGGTATGGAAGAAAGGGTGTAATCCCCTAGTAACAATGAGTAGCTCTAGTGCCCAGAGTATGGCCCTGAAATACTATGTTCCACTAAAAGAAACCAGGGCTTCTTGGAGAAATGGCTGATTCTAGATCTGGAGTAGGAAATGTACAAGAAGAACTGGAGCATCTTGACATAGAATGGGGCAGGAAGGCTATCAAAGACTACTAGAGGGGCAGACAACAGGCTCAGGGGCCATTCTGAAGAGGCTTCCACATTATTAGTGAGAATAATGTTGAAATATGTTTAAATCCATGATTTCATAGTAGTATCTAAAAAGAAAACGAATTGGTCACCTTCTGAGGATGATAGATAACCAATTCATTATTTTGAAAACTGTGTGAATAAAAACAAAGACTCGACTATTTATCTTGTTTCTCCTTTATGAATTGTGCAAACACATGGGTAACCAAATGGTAAATGAGGGGAAGTATCTTTTTATTAGGTGATTCCAGCCAATAAATAAAAACAATGTGATAGAATTAGAATATCACCATTCCAACTATCGCAAATGAACTAATTAACCTAGGCATTGAGCACTAACTGCCAACATTAAAAGAAAACAAAAACCCTGGTGAAAGAATACACCACCACTTCATCTTGTCAAAGAGATGGAATCTGAGTCTCATTAATACTCTGGAGCCAGTGGCCAATTTGCAGGAAAAAACAGAGGATAGAGGAATATGCCGACATGTACCTTAAGCAAGCAGTCATAGTAGTCCAGATTGGAGGAAACTGCACAGGTTAAACAGCCTAGGTCCTTCAACAGATACTCTGTAAGGGAAAGAAAAGGATGGAGGGGGATATACCAAGTTAAAAGGGGAGCAAACTAAACTACTGTGCCCACTTGGGTGATAAAACCATAAAGTAACACAAGAGGGTGATTATATTTTTAGAGGGAGAGTTGGAAGGTGTGATTAGTATGGGGTACCCAGAGAATACTTCACCAAGTGTTCCATTAACACACTACTATACTTGCTTTATCATACACGTAGCAAAAGCTATCCCTCCATCCATCCATCAATCCATCTTAATTTTGGATGCATTTAAAAGTAAATTACAAACATTTGTATACTTCCCCCAAAGTACTTCAGTACTCTAATACGATTAACCAGACCTTAATATTTACTTACAGTTTTTTTCTTTTGTTGTAAAATTTACATGAAATGCACAAATTTGTACTGTACATCCACTGAGTTTTGACAAATACATACGCCCATGTAGCTCCTATCAAGATATACATTACCATCACCCCCAAATTCCCTCATGTTCCTTCCAATTCTCTAAAATCTGAATGTATTTTTCCTCAAATGATTAAATTCAAGAACAAAATTGATTTCCTTTTGAGTAAAATGAAAAAAAAAAAAGCCTGTTTTACTTCCCCTTTCCTTCCCCCAACATTGCTAATTTTTGTAGATATATTCCAGGAATCTCACTTTGGATTATTGTTAGCAGTACTGAGAGGAAGTCTAGAATGGTGGTTAAGATTTTGGAACCAGATCGCCAATTGAGGGCAGTCATTTGAATTCTGTTTGATTTTACTGTGTGCATGTTTACTCTTCTGTGATCAAACCTCTGAAGTTTACTGACAGAACGTGCAACAGAAACTTTGAATCCCAGCTCTTTCCTTTATCAACAGTGTGACATTTCTACGTACCTTCTCTGCCTCAGTTTCCTCCTTTGAAAGATGGAGGTAATAATAATACCTTCATCAAAGGGCAGATCTGAGGATTAAATGAGGTGGTACAGTCGGCCCTCCCTATTAGTGGGTTCCACATCCACGGATTCAACCAATAGCAGGTCAAAAATATTCTAAAAATTCTAGAAATTTCCAAAAAATAAAGTAGTAAAACTTGAATTTGCCACACACTGGCAATTATTTGCATAGAATTTACATTGTATTTACAATTATTTACATAGCAGTTATATTGTATTGGTATTATGAATAATCTAGAGAAGATTCAAAGTGTACATGAGGATGTGTATAGGTTATACTCAAATACTAAGTCATTTTATATAAGGGACTTGAGTATTCATGGATTTTTGGTATCCTCGGGGGTCCTGGAACTAATGCCCAGTGGATACCAAGGGACAACTATATATGTAAAGCACTTACAACAGTACCTGGCATATAGTAAATAAGACATGTGTTTACTTTATTGTTATTAAATTACCATTTTACACTGTGTATTATTTCTTTAAAGAACTATTTTGATGATTGCATTCAGATTTAAAATTACGTTAACAAGAATTATATTAACAACAATTATTTAGACTTAACTGGATTTGAGGGTCTATTGGAGGCATTCGACGATTTAACTATGGGTCATCCTTGCAATCTGGAACCATTTGTTCTAGCGTCCTTCAGAGACCATCCATCTGGTATAGATCCCATGTGGTGCTGAGGAAGCCTCGTACCTTCTCTCTTTAGTTTCCTTTTCTATGAGATGTGAGGAACACCAGAGACTCATACAGGAGATTCATCAGACTCATCACAGGAACTGCTTGATTACAAATTAGATTATTCATACAAAAACTTGTGGAAGTCTTCGGGAAATCGATACTCTACAAATGCCTGTGATTGCTGTTATTTATCATTCTCCAAGTGAGTCAGTCCTTTTCATCAACCCGGGCATGCTAACTTTAGCAGACAGGGTCAGCTTGCAGATCATCCATAACTGGTGTCCCCTTTTTTCTTCCCCCTTGAGTCATCCTCCCCAAGGATGCCTCCATCTCCACCACCACCTTCCAGCCATCTCTCCTGTACGACATGGTCAGCCACCATTACAACAGCTCCAGCCCATCCAGGACTCTCACAGAGGCTAGATCTACCTTTTTCTCTATGAGGGAGCAGGAAAATACCTACCATTTCTTTGAAATAGTTAGCTTTGCAGCTATGGAATTGAGGGCAGTCATTTGGAATTCTGTTTGATTTTACTGTGTGTATGTTTACTCTTCTGTGATCAAACCTCTGAAGTTTACTGACAGAACGTGCAAGAGAAACTTTGTTCCATCAAGATGGATTTTTTGGATAATGTTAAAATTATCCTTAATTTCTTCTTTCTCTCAGACAAGCGAACCTACATTTAATAGTGGTGATGGTTGCACAAGACTGTGAATGCAATTAATGCCCCTGAATTGTATACTTAAAATGATTAGAATGGAAAATTATATATATTATTATATAAATATATATAAATCATATATTTATATTATAATATAAATCATATATATAATATATATATGATTTAACTGCAATAAAAAGAATGTGTTAGACTTTGGAGGTCCTATAGCCCACTGGCAAAGGCTGGTAAGGGGGAAGAAACATGTAAGTTATTATTATCCTTTACTGGCCTGAATCTGTAGAGGATCTGTACTCTAGGTAGCTCTCCTGAGCAGCCTGTGTTTAGTGGAATCTTAAGCAATTAAGACAATGTGTGTCAGGGACTTCCCTGGAGGTCCAGTGGTTAGGACTCCACACTTCCACTGCAGGGGGCACGGGTTCGATCCCTGGTTGGGTAACTAAGATCCCACAAGTTGTGCGGCGCGGCCGAAAAAAAGACAAGGTTTGTCAAATTTGAGGATCTTTAAGTAGAACTTTGGTTCTCAGCCACAAAGTCAGCTGACTGTGGTGTAAATAGGTGAGCAGGGAGAGCTTTGCATTATTGATTTTCCTTCCTATGATTTAAATCTGATTACCAGCTGTGGAGTGATAAAGTGGATGCGCTAATCTAGAGAAGAAAGAGCTCAGTGTTTTCAGCCAAGGCTACTGGAAACCCTCACGTAGACCTTATCTGGCTCCACTCCCTTTGTGTGCCTGCATTCATTAAGCCTCTGTCCTTGAGCCATCTGCAGTCTCAGTAAAGTAGAATGCTGACTCCACTTCACCATGGGGTTAGTGTGTCACACCCTAAGTGACTGGGGACTCCGGAGAAGTAGCCTAACACATGAGGTGTGTTCCTTTACCGAGACCCACATTCCCAGGGCCCCTTAGGTTGCACAAATAAAGCTGTTTTGATGGCCTGTTGGCTGAGTTATCTTTGAAGTTTGGCTATTGAAAATTAATTTGGCCTTAGCCTGAAAAAAAAAAAGAGGGCATTAATATAACTTGTGAAGCATTAAATATACTATTTTCGAGAACGAGATCCGTTATATAAATATTTGCTACACATTTTGCATATGTTTACGTTGAACTATTGAATGTTTCAGTTAAATTCTTAGGCATTACTTACAGTTTTAATATATCTGGGTGTGTTGAATCCCAAGCAATTTGTACCCAAGGAAGCATCTCACACTGTGAATTGCCAGCTGGGAGATCATTCATTCATTCATTCAGCATCAATCAGTTAGCATGTGCAAGGCCCTCTGCTATGCCTTGACCCCAGATCTAAAAGCACTCTCCCTATCATTCTTACTGCCACCAGTACGCCAGAAGCAGGGGACTTCCTTGGGAGGCCTTGGCAGGATGCCTCACCCTGAAAAAAACCTGCTGTTCCCTAGCAAAGCTTAGGGTTGTTTTACTGACTTCCCAGGAATTTAGAGAACAAGGTGAGCAGGTGCTGGTATTAGGTGTATGATGTCTCCTTTCCTTTTAATCATATAAATAAAGGATTTTCTTTTATTTTTTCCTGGGTTTTAAAACTGAAGTGTAGTTGATTTACAATATTGTGTTAGTTTCTGGTATACAGCAAAGTGATTCAGTTATACATATATATTTTTTCCAGATTCTTTTCCATTATAGGTTGTTACAAGATATTGAATATAGTTCCCTGTGCTATACAGTAAATCCTTATTGTTTATCTATTTTATGTATAGTAGTGTGTATCTGTTAATCCCATACTCCTAATTTATCCCTCCCCCGCCCTTTTCCCCCTTGGTAACCATAAGTTTGTTTTCCATGTCTGTGAATCTGTTTCTGTTTTGTAAATAAATTCATTTGTATTGTTTTTTAGATTCCACATGTAAGTGATATCATACAATATTTGTCTTTCTCTGTCTGACTTATTTCATTCAGTATGATAAACTCTAGGTCCATCCATGTTGCTGCAAATGGCAATATTACATTCTTTTTTATGGCTGAGTAATATTCCATTGTATACATATACATCACATCTTCTTTATCCATTCCTCTGTTGATGGACACTTAGGTTGCTTCCATGTCTTGGCTATTGTGAATAGTGCTGCTATTAACGTTGGGGTGCATGTATCTTTTTGAATTAGAGTTTTCATCTTTCCCAGATAACATGCCCAGGGATTGGTGGATCATATGGTAACTCTATTTTCAGTTTTTTAAGGAACCTCCATACCGTTTTCCATAGTGGCTGCACCAATTTATATTCCCGCCAACAGTGCAGGAGGGTTCCCAATAAAGGGTTTTTATTTGTTTATTTATTTATTCATTCATTCATTTATTTATTTTAAAGGGTTTTCTTAATTTTCCACATCACCAGGCACTTTCTCCTAAACATCTCTTGAAAGCAGACAGGCTTTTATCTCCCCGTAAGGTGGAACCTGAGATATAGATATGAATAGGCCAGCTCAAATCATGCAGCAAGTCACTGACAAAACTGGGGATCCCAGGTTCCAGGAAAGGATGGCATCTCATCCATCCCTTGAGGTCCTGACAGTCTCCTCTCCTTTGAGAAGCCTTCCTTCCCCTTCCCAGTCATTACTGGTCTCTCCACCTCTTTCCTATAGAACCCAGCCTCCAGGCTCCTGGTCACACAGTTTTGTACTGTGTCTTGTTTCCACAACTAGATTGTAGGCTTCTTGAGTCTCTCAAGCAGAGTGTAGCACATAGTTGCCTTCTATGGCAACCCTTTCGTATCTTTCTATCTTCTCTACTTCTCCTTCCAAAATGTATCTGTGCTTTTCTATGTCTCATCTAGGAAGGGAAAGTGATATTCTCAGAACACCTATGGTCTATACTACAGTTATGATTGGCTATTTTGGGACAAAGCCTCTTGTTTGTGTCTTTTTTTAAAATATAAATTTATTTATTTATTTTATTTTCGGCTGCGTTGGGTCTTTGTTGCTGCGCGTGTGTTTTCTCTAATTGCGGCGAGTGGGGGCAACTCTTCATTAAGGTGCGTGGGCTTCTCGTTGCGGTGGCTTGTTCTGTAGCGGAGAACAGGCTCTAGGCACGCAGGCTTCAGTAGTTGCGGTACACAGGCCCTAGAGCGCGTGCTTCAGTAGTTGCTGCGTGTGGGCTCAGTAGTTGTGGCATGTGGGCTCTAGGGTGCTCGGGTTTCAGTAGTTGTGGTGCGTGGGCTCAGTAGTTGTTGCTCACAGGCTCTACAGTGTAGGCTCAATAGTTATGGCTCATGGACTTAGTTGCTCCACGGCATGTGGGATCTTCCCGGACCAGGGATCGAACCCGTGTGCCCTGCATTGGCAGGCGGATTCTTAACCACTATGCCACGGGGGAAGTCCCTTCTTTGTGTCTTCTAATCAAATGGAGTAATTCTCCTTTTGTAGGGGCCTTGAAAACCCTAAGGCAAAGGCAGAGAATTAAGGTCTAGCTAGAAAACATAGTTTTCTTTTTTTCTTTTTTTAAATTAATTAATTAATTAATTTTTGGCTGTGTTGGGTCTTCGTTTCTGTGCAAGGGCTTTCTCTAGTTGGGGCAAGCGGGGGCCACTCTTCATTGCGGTGCGCGGGCCTCTCACTTTCGCGGCCTCTCCTGTTGCGGAGCACAGGCTCCAGACGCGCAGGCTCAGTAGTTGTGGCTCACGGGCCTAGTTGCTCCGCGGCATGTGGGATCCTCCCAGACCAGGGCTCGAACCCATGTCCCCTGCATTGGCAGGCAGATTCTCAACCACTGCACCACCAGGGAAGCCCTAGTTTTCTTTTTTTTAAAATAATTATTATAGGAGTTCCCTGATGGCCTAGTGCTTAGGACTCTGGATTTTCACTGTTGTGGCCCAGGTTCAATCCCTGGTCAGGGAACATCCCACAAGCCACGTGGCATGGCCAAGAAAAAGTTATTACAAAAAATTTGATATTTAACTAAATATGTGTATATGTACACACACACAAACATGTATGTAAGTTATGAAGGTCAAAAATAAAATACCAATGAAGCTGATATTCAACTTCATAATAAAATGTAACCAATACTATTGAAACTACCTTTGCATTTCTCCTTTATTTTATTCCTCTGCTTCCCCAAACTTACCTGAGTGAATCACTATCCTGAATTCCCTTCTTTATAATTTTAATACATAGGCATATATCACAAAACAATGTATTATTTAGTTTTACATGTTTAGACTTTAGATAAATTATATCATATAGTGTGTTTTCTTTTGGTATCTTGATTTTTTTTTTTACTTAGCATTATATTTTTCAGACAAATGTTACTGTGTGTAGCTGCAGTTCATTTCTTTTACTGCTGCATAATATTCCACTGTGTGAATATTCTGCAGTGTTTTAACCATTCTCCTGTTGATGGACACTTTGGTTGTTTTTAGTTTTTTACTAACAATGCTGCTAGAACATTCTTGTCCCTGTCTCTTGGTGCAGATGTGCAAGAGTTTCTCCAAGGTATTTGGCAGTCCTTGGTTGGATTTACCCTCAGATCTATTTCTTGCCCTTCTGCTGATCTGCTTTGTATTACAGGAGGCTGACCCCTGCAGGCTGTGTGCTTCAGGCTTTTGTGTCCGCTGGGTTTGGTGAGTGGGAGGCACTCGGGGGAGATTGGAGGGACAAGGAAGAGAGAAGCCAGGTATTTCTCCCCCTCTGTCTTGAGCAGTATTTCTGGAAATGGCTGTGGCTGTCTCCTCCTGGCTCTAGGTTCTGGACAGGCCATTGTGGTTCCAGCTTCTGCCAGGTGACTGTTGTCCATGCGCTTCTAGAACATTGTTTTCTCCCTTTGTCCCTTGTGAATATGAGTCATCAAACTTTTCCTATGAAGGACCAGACAGTAAATATTTTAGGTTTGCAGGCCACACAGTCTCTGTTGGAACTACTCAACTCTGTGAATGGGTGTGGCTGTGTTCTAATAAGACTTTATCTACAAAAACTGGAAAACATGTTTGTGAGACTATTTGATAATTGTCATATAAATTCCTGAGGCTGAGTTTTATTCTTCTGTCTTTTTTTTTTTTTAACATCTTTATTGGAGTATAATTGCTTTACAATGGTGTGTTAGTTTCTGCTTTATAACAAAGTGAATCAGCTATACATATACATATATCTCCATATCTCCTCCCTCTTGCGTCTCCCTCCCAGATTGGATGATTTTTAAGATCTGTCTTCAAGTTTGCTAACACTTAGTTCATCTATTAAGCCCATCCAGTGAATTTTTCATTTCAGTTATTGTTCTTTTCAGTTCTATAATATCCATTTAGATCTTTTAAAATGTTTTGTTTTATTGCTGCGATTCCGTATATGTTCACTCAGTAAGACAATATGCTCCTTTAAGTCCTGGAACATACTTATAGCTGCTTGAAGTTGTCTGCAAAATCCAACATCTGTGCTGACTCGGGGTCACATTTTCCTGTTTTTCTTTTTTTTGCATGTCTAATACTTTTGAACTGCATACTGGAGATTGTTGCTGATACATTGTAGAGACCCTGGATTTTATTGTCTTCATCTGAAGAGTGGTGATTTTTGCTCTATCAGGCAATTCAGTTACCAGCAGGTCACCTTGAATTTGTGCAGAGTTAGTTTTATGCTTTGTTAGGATAGATCTGTGCAAAGCTCATTTCTGTGGCAAGCCCATTCCCAGCCCCTTGACCTTGGCAGGATTCAAACTCCAAAGCTATGTCTTCCCCTCAGATCTTGTCAAGACTGCTGAGTGGTCTTTTTATTCCATATATATTTTAGAATCAGCTCTTCAAATTCCTAGTTATTGGGGACCTATCATGTTTTCAGCTAAAGAAGAGTGGTTTAAGAATATGTGACATGGTCTTTGTTTACAATGAGCTTACATTTAAATTGCAGAGAGGACTAATATCCATGAAACAGTGAAGAGAATAAGATGGTATGTAAAGTGCAGGATTGTGTGGAATGTGTTAGACACAGAGGAGAAACCCAGAAAAGAGTTGGATAAAGAAGGTAGAAGAGATAGTGAGATTTCAGAGAGGGTGGTGGGGCTTGGAGGGTGAGATGAAGAGGAGAAGGGGAGGTGTGCTCAGAGGTGATAGAAATAGAACTTACCTGAGTGTTACTGCATCCATCCCAGCTTACGTATATTATCTCATTTGGTCCTCAAAGAACACTACTGGGTAAGACGGGTCATATTCTTATTTTAGGGGACATAGAGGGAAAGTGATTTGCCTGAGAATCTAGTCTGTAAATGCTGGGCTGGAACTTCAGAGCAGATCTTCTGCTTCTAGTCCAGAATCCTTTCCACTGCATCCCCTTAGCTCTTTGTACAAAGAATGGTTTCAAAACAAAGCCAGGACGCCTGGAACTGTGGTTTGTGTTATGCACGTGACTTCTCCCTTCCCCAGAGCATGTCAGGAATCAGGACAAGCTGCTTGATCTGTGACCCTGTGTAATGCTTTTAGCAACCAGGCCGACTCAGCCAGGGGGCCTGAAGGGGAGATTAGGGGGAGAAAATAAGAGAGGCAGGTGAGAATCACGTGACCTCAAAAAGCTCTTGCGTACCTCTTAGGAAATTAAATTTAATACAGAATCCTTATATTGACACCATGGCTCTATTATAACGGGCTTGTTGTTTTTCCTTAAAAAGAATGTCACCCAAAGGGGAAAGGGCGGGGGTGGGATGAATTGGGAGATGGGGATTGACATGTGTACACTATCGATACTATGTATAAAACAGATAACTAATGAGAACCTACCGTAGAGCACAGGGAACTCTACTTGGTGCTCTGTGGGGACCTTAATGGGAAGGAAATCCCAAAAAGAGGGGATATGTGTATACGTATGGCTGATCACTTTGCTGTACTGTAGAAACTAACACACCATTGAAAAGCAGCTATACTCAAAAATTAAAAAGAAACGAATGTCACAAAGTAATTCTATATTTTTATCAGGCAAAATTTGCGGTACCATCGTTGCCTCTGGGCTTGCATTTGGCACAACATGGATCTGGGCTCAGAACGCGTCCTCCCGTGCAAAACAGCTGAGGCTGTAAAGTTGATACTCCTTTCCAGCAATTTCCCTGTCTTCATCTATTCCCAACCCTTCAACTGTTGAGTCCCATCTGGTAGCCAGTGCCCTCTTGATGACTCTCCCTCACTTCTAAGCAACAGCAGTGTTCAAGATTGAATGTGACTGAAGCAGGCTAGGGTAAACTGCTTTGTGATAAGCTATTTTGATGTCTTTCAGGAGCATCTTCATTTTAAAAAAAATATTTACTTATTTATTTTATTTTTGGCTGCTTCGGGTCTTAGTTGCCACACCTAGGATCTTCGTTGTGGCACGCGGGATCCTCCACTGTGGTGCGCGGGCTTCTCGTTGGGTGCGCAGGCATCTCTCTCGTTGTGGCGCGCGGGCTTAGTTGCCCCATGGCATGTGGGATCTTAGTTCCCCGACCAGGGATTGAACCTGTGTCCCCTGCCTTGGAAGGCGGATTCTTAACCACTGGACCCCCAGGGAAGTCCCCAGGAGCAGCTTCATTTAATTGAAGCAAAGCTTCAAGTGGAAGAGCTAAAGGTGTGCAATGGTGGACTTTCCAGCCGTTATCACTGTTGGGTGGGAGGCGGGCGGCAAATTAGAGATAGAAGTTTTTGTTTTAGTCCTTCACTTTATATCAGAAGTCACACCAAATCAGCAAGCATTTATTGAGTGTCTATGAAAGGCAAATCAGCAAACTTCTACTGGATGCCTAGAATATGTCTCACCATGAGATATATGGTTTAATCTTGAGAAATGTAGGGTCTATTAGAGATGATGTAACTTGGGAAGTCTTAATTTGGGGTCTTTAGATATTCCATGAACTATCTGAAATTCATGCAGTATTTGATGCATGTGAGTGTATGTATATATGTGTGTATATATATTGGTGTTGGGGAGGAAGGGTCCAGATCATTCATCAGAATCTCAAAGGAGCCTATAGCCACCCCTCTTCCCCCAAAGCTTAAAAATTACTAGCAAGAGTTCTCTCTTCTGTCTGCATGTAGACTCAGGACTATGGTAGAGGTGGGCTCATTTCCTTCTCGAATAGTGATGTCACAGTCAGGATTTGGAATCACATCTCAAGGCTCATTCCAGCTTCGTCATTGTTGCAGGTTAGGTTGGGAAACAGATTCTGCAACTGAGATTAAGCTTCAGGAGGTTTATTTGGGAGTGCTTTTGGGATTGACACTTGTAAAAGGGAAGGGAAGAAAGCAGGATTGGGCAGAGGGAGAAGCTTTGATGCCATCTCAGAGGATGCTGTGGTTGATCCCATGGGGACCAGGGGGTTTGGCCTTTACACCTCCCACTGATCATTGATTGGATGAGGAAGCATGACCTTGGGTGAGGTGGCAATCTCCATCTAAGGCAGTCCCAGCGGCAGGGGTCTGGCGGGGACTAACAGTGGAGGGCTTCCTGCTGGCAGTCTGCTCAGCAGTGTAATTCCTTCCTTTTCAGTGTTCATAAGGGTCTAGCTCTGTGCTGCTCAGATCCACTTCTTTTCTTTTTTTTCCATATACTTAATATATAATTTTTTATACAAATTGTTAATGTAAGCAGTAAGAGCCCAATAAATAAATGGGCAAAGTTAATGAACAGACTTTGCAAAAGGGGAAACACAAATGGCTAAGAAATATAACAAAAATTGTTCAACCTCATTAGTAATAAAATAAATGCAAATTAAAACAACATTGAGATACCAAAAATTGACCTGGCTTAGTGAAAGTTTTAAAAATGTGATATCATTTCACATAGCAAAGGGTAAATGCACTTCTTTTGTGTAATGTCTGGGGGAAACTCCTCTAGGATTCTAATTGGACTGTCCTCCTGGGTAAGCTGATTTTACTGATGCGGCAGTAAATCTTTGTAGGCTTTATCTCCCACCTCTGGGAGAACATATGTCTTAAGTCCCCCAGTGTGCTAACCACTTGTCCATCTGGTCTGACTGACCATCATCTGTATGGAGCAGCAGTGTGATGTTCTATGGGCTTTTCAGCCAGACCACCAGGTCTCTTCAGAGAGTGGGAGAGTTGATATAGCTCTGGGGCAGGACTGTAAATGTATCCTGTATACAAGACTATAAATGTATACTGTTGTTTTGTTCGAAGTGAATGGGAACCGTTTCTGATCATCTTTTCTAAGAGAGATAGAAAAGAATGCAATTTGCGGATCATAGCACATACCTGAGGCCACCTTAATCTGCTCTACCAAAGAGAGCACATCTGGAACAGCAGCTGCAATTGGGGATACTGCTTGGTTGAATTTGCAGTAGTTTCCTTCATACTCCAGCATTTGTCTTATTTTTTGCAGGATCCCAGATTGGTAAATTAGATGAGGACATGATGAAGACCATCCTCTCTGCATCCTTTAGATCTTTAAGGGAGGCACTATTTTTTTGCCATTTCCCCAGGATACCATATTGATTTGGATTTACTGTCTGGGCTTGTTTGTAAGCCAAGCGGTGGTGGTCAGATTCAGAGTTTTCGCTTGGCCTTCCCATGATGATAGCTCTTACTTGACAGGCCAAGAACTGATATGGAAGTTCTACCAAATAACAAGCGTGTTCTTCCAGTTATACATTTGTAACAGTATACATTTGTATACTGTAAGGGTTGGGGTGGGAGCGCTTGTGCTGTTTTAGGTCTCTGGAAACTAATGCCAATTTTGACCCTGTGTCCAACAGTCCTTTTGGGCAGTTCCCTTTCCTCAGTGCATGGTTATCTGAGTAATGGCTCTAGAGGCCCACGTGGAGAGAAAACATAAGGAAACATCACCATGTACGCTTGCCAGGATGTTACAGGATCCTTCCTTCCATTTGGGAATCTGTCTTCTCTTCCAGGCAGTTATTTCTGTGTCAAAAAACTAGCTCAGGTTCAGAAACTGGCAAGGGACCATGACGTTTTACTGGGGTAATGGATCTCAGCTTCCTGATTATCCATCCTTGATTTATTTTGATTTTACAGTTTGAGTAATATGCTTATTGGGGTCCCACTTATTTTGTCCTTAGGGATCCTGTGTTCTGTTAATCATCTCCAGAACTCTGTGTCTCAGGCCTCCTGGCTGCCCCCAACCTTGCCGCTCACTGGGATAATTACATCCACCTTCCCTCTGACCGTTAAGCATTGCCACCTGGCCACGGAGGTAGGGTAAGGTGGTGGGCGTGGATTGTATCATCCCATCCTCATTGCTATCAGTGAGTTGTGTTGTAATGGCATCTCTCCCATCGGCTCTGGCCCACAGAAGGCAGCCGCCATTGAACTTCTCAGCTTTGGTAAGTGCTGCATCGTCTGGTGGGTTTTCTGGCCTCCCATCCATCTAGCGACACCCACCCCAGCCTTTCAACCCTTCTTCTGTGGTCTGTCATGGCAGTTCTGGTATTTCTATTTCACTTAATGGGGCCCATTGCCTTTTCTATGCTTTTAGGAATCATGCTAGGAATGTGTCGGCACCATTTCCTGGGATCCTTGCCAGGGTGTTACATCATGTATCCCAGGAGAGTGCTCTCCAAGCGATAAACTCTCCATTATTCAGCCTTGTGTTCTGCCCTCCTTGACGGAGCACGCTCAGGATGCAGCCCTGTGTGCCTGCCTCACTCCTGCGTGCTGGCGAGGACCTGCAGCTCCTTGGTGGCCCCTTCCTCCCTCCCCATGGCCAGATCCTTTTCCCCCACTTTGCTCCCAGCTTGCCTGAACTTAAACAGCATTTACTATTCACAGTTACAAAGCTGGATTATGTTGTGACTTAAACCTTGTTATTGGCCTAATGATGGGAAGGGGAGGTGAGGTTGAATCCAAAACACGTTGTTTTGCTGGGAAGAAGCCTCTGTGTCACCTCCAAGAGAGATGGGAGTGCTATCCCCTAATAGGGAGGAGTGCTATCCCCTAATAGGGAGGAGTGGGCCACTTCAGCAGGCTCAGAAGTTTAGGGGAAATATAGGAATTTAGCATTTTCAGGTGGATCAACCCAGATGCCTCCATCCTATGAGTCATGGTCCCATTCTTTCCCAACCAGGACTCTATCCTTGGTATAGCAAATCTATACTGGTCGGGACTTTAATGTACCTTGGAGCTCAGCTGCTCTTACTATTAAGTCCTGGGACCAACCCTCAGCCTTTTCTGCCCTCCCACTACAGATGATGACAGCCTCTTCACATGCTATTTAAGAGGCCATCTGGCTTTTACACTCAACTTTTTGCTTTTTAAATTTTTTTTTTTTCTGGCTGCACCACACGGCATGTGGGATCTTAGTTCCCTGACCAGGGATCGAACCTGCGCCCCCCGCATTGGAAGCGAGGAGTCTTTACCACTGGACCACAGGGAAGTCCCTACACTCAGGTTTTAATTGATGATTAATCACTCTCAGCTTTTCATTAATTTTTTTAAAAATAAATAAATAAATTAATTAATTTATTTTTGGCTGCGTTGGGTCTTCGTTGCTGCGCGCGGCTTTCTCTAGTTGTGGTGAGCGGGGGCTACTCTTTGTTGTGGTGCGCGGGTTTCTCATTGTGGTGGCTTCTCTTGTTGCGGAGCACAGGCTCTAGGTGCGTGGGCTTCAGTAGTTGTGGCACGTGGGCTCAGTAGTTGTGGTGCACGGGCTTAGTTGCACCGTGACATGTGGGAATCTTCCCGGACCAGGGATCAAAGTGTCCCCTTTGGATTCTCAACCACTGCGCCACCAGGGAAGCCCTCATTATCTTTTTCCATAGTGTCAATTGTGTTTAGCTATAGCCATGCAACTTCATTACCCTTACTGTTGCTATTTCTCTAATGCATGATACATCACGCCAGCCAATGCCTTTCTTTCCACCAGTGTAGCATCCCAGTTCGCCACAGATGAAATTTTAACAATTACAGCGCTACCTTATGCCACCTAGTACCACACAGTCCCACTAGTGATGGGATCCTCATTGCCAACTGGGTGATCCACTTCCAAAATCCTAACCTAATGTCCACTTCTCTGACTATGCCTGGTACCAACTTAAGATTAGCATGCAAAAAATTTGTTAGGAATTGCTCTTAGAATCAAAACCTGTGGAAGGGAAGGGAAATGGAGCCGTGATGCAGTCTCAGTGGAGGCCTCAGCTGACCCCAGAGGGAGCTCAGAAGCTGAGATTCATGACCCTTTAGGATTGCCCCAAGTTGGGGCAAGAGGGCTTAGTCTTAAACCGCCATGTCAAAAAGTCATTGGATGCAAGATGCTTTGGTAAGGGGCCATGAGCTTGAAAACGTGGCTGTCATCAGCCAGGGTGATTTGTGTAGGGGCTCACAGCTGAGGGCTTTTTGCTGGCCGCACTCCTAGGACCTGGGAGTGACTTTCATCCCTGAAGGGAGATCAGTGTGGAGTATCACTGCATCCAACACAGGCACTACTTAGGATTTTTAAAATCTTGAAAGTGACATCTCCAGACTCATCTGCCTTTGTTGATGAAATAGATGTGATTGTCTTCATAGTAAAGAATAAATAGTAAACTTAAAGACTAAATGCTCTTTTAAGGGTGGGCAAGCTAGTCGGGAAGTGAGAAGAACAGGCTCTGACCCTGTGGTCTTGAGCAAATCATTTCACCTTTGAGCCTCGTTCCTTCTCTGTGAACTAGAATGCCAGTCCCTGCCCTGTATCCCTTCTGTTGATTGAGGATCTCATTAGCCGTTAGACAACGTATTTGAAAGTGATCTCTGATTTTAAAGCTTCAGCCAGCCTAGCACGGTTCCCTGTGCACAGTAGGACCTGCTATAAGTGATAGGGGGTGGAAGGATTCCTCCTTTTCCAGAAGAGTTTCCCTACAGGTAAAATTGTTTTCCACTGGAAGTCTTTTCAGAGTGCTCAACCCTTGAGAAAGAAAGCATATTAAGTTGCTATCACTCATTCACACCCTAGGATGTTGGGAGGAGCCTCCCCATGTGAAGAGAGGGATCCCAGGAAGGAGATATGTGAGAATGTTGAAAATACATCAATGGGCCCTGGCTCTACATTGACATGTGCCCCACTGGCTAGGGTAGCTAGGTTGAGTGGGCTGTGGCTCACTGGTTTGCTCATGGGAGGTTTGGAGCCCTCCTACAGCAATAAATGAGCTTGCCTATTTTTCTAGTTAGATTCTAAATCATCTGTGTTTCTGCAGAAACCCAGAGTCCCTCAGAGGTCTCTGAATCCTAGCACTCCTGGCAGTGTGTGTTAGGGACTGACTGGGTAGGTAAGGAATGGACGGGAACTTCTCACTGTCTATTCAGTAGAAATGGAGTGGATAAGGAGAACTGATAAAATGCAGTTTTGAAATTTACCTCATTCATCATTTCTAGTGTTTTAGATGATAGCTAATGCACTCCACTCAATCACTCCTCAGCTCCTGGTAGGAGGTAATAATGACACCTATTTGGGGCAGAGTGGATAATGACAAAAATCCCCTGCATCCACATAGTATTTGTTCACAACTTTATTCTCTGCTCACAGAGCCCAACTAAAATCAGCCTGTGTTAGTTCAAGTCTGTGGAGAAGCAGACTCCAAGGTGGCATTAGACACACAAGAGCGTTCTTGAGGGGGCGGTGGGGAGCAGGAGAAGGCAGACACGGTGATGTAGATCTGACACCCGAGGAAGGAAGAAGGAAAGAAGAAGAATCTTGGATGACAACACAGTCAAAAGAGGTTCAGCCAGGCCGATGGGGAGTCCTCAAGCCGGTTACACATTGGAGAAGTCCTGCCTCTTGCTGGAGTGAGTCACCTTAATCTCCCCACTGTGCTTAATTGTTGTCAATCACCCACCCCACAGCAGGAGGTCTGAGCTGTGCAATTTCAGGGCCACCAGGGTCCATCCCTTGCTCTGCACTGATCTACTGCTTTCCACAGATCAGGGAGCAGCTTCTGCGTAGCTCCTGTCAGCCTCTCTTCCTGAGGGGAACCTAGAAGAGGTTAATGGGATGAACAATGACCCATTGTTGTGGTTGGTCTCTGGGCCACAAGTAGGGCTCATCCTCTCCTTCCTCCATCATCCATCCTAAATTCCCTTCACCCTCAGCCATTACCTTGGTAGGTGGCGGCAACTTACTGGTATTGTGACCCAAACCTTCATCTCAAGGGCCTGAGCTCTTGGTAATCATACCCTTCTCAGGCTGGTGTTGCTACACATCTGTTTACAGTTACAAGGCGAGGCAGTACCAGCAGGCACTACTCCAGACCCTCTCCCGGTCCCCTGAAGTAAAGGGCCAGCCACTGCCCACCACTCCAGAATCTTTGCACATTCTCACTTTGGGCCACTTCTCCACATGGGCACGACCAAGAGCTCTGCTCGTACCTCAACCCACAGGGAAGAGTTTTTGCCTCTGCTGTCTTTCAAGACCAACTCTGAACGTGGCTGCAGTGCAGTTGCTGTCCATTTTCAGCTTGTATCCACATACAGCTTGTGACCAAACATTTAAAAAATTGAGACGTAATTCACATACAGTACAAATTTGTAAGTCATGGGAAAGCCAGACTTGGGCCTTTTCCTGCCCTTTCAGCTGGTTGTGTAGAACCCCCTGTATGGCCATCGATGCAAGCTCAGAGAGAGGCACTGGAGCAGCTGTGGTGGGTGATCTGGCGACTGTGCCCTCTGTTCCAATTACAGATGCACATTTCCTCTTATGATGGGCTGAGGTTGGGCCTGTCCCGCTTTATGACTTGGCAGGTCCAACAGACGCAGCTCTTCATGGACAGCTATATTGGTTAACCCAGGGCCAAGCATTCTGTCTCTATCAGGACCCCTTCAGGAACTGTTTTTCAAGAGGCATAAAACCCTCCACTGCAGATGGCATGGCCTTGCTCCAGAATCCCAGGGGCCTACCTTGTGATTCTCCCACTGGGGACTGCCATAGACTCCACAACGTGTCTTTTTTCTACCACTAATACCCCCTGCATGATAGGGTCCGCTGGACAGTATGGCCCAAGTATCAGGACAGGTCTGTAGTACCTGCCGTATAGCCCTTTCCTGCTTTGGGCTCCACCCAAATCAGGCATGCCCCTGATTATTGGACCTCTAAACACTTCGCTGAAGTGGCAGGTCCCTGGTGCTTCAAAGTGTCTACCTTCCATCCCTGCCACAAGTGTGTTTTATCAAGGCCTCTAGTGTACCAGCAGCTTTTGCTCATCCTGTCATTGATGGAATGTTTTGGTCTGATGTTCTGTGGGATGGCCAGGTGGCCAGAGGGCTTCTGACTATATCACGATAGAGGGCAGGAGAATTAACATAACCCTGAGGCATTATTGTAAATGAACATTGTCATTGGTCCCATGAATGCTGAAAGCTGAATGGAAAAGAATGCATTAGCCAAATCGAATACACATTTTGTACTTGAGGCCTTGTTAGATTGATCTGGCATTAATACTAGGCCCAGAGCAGCAGCTACAGTCGGGACTTCTACTTGGTTGAGCTTGTAGTCTACAGGCATCCTCTGGGAGCCATCCAGTTTCTGCAGGGGCCAGACTGGTGAACTGAAAATATGATAGGTCTTCCATCCTGTAGGTCTTTAATGATGACACTAATCTCCATCCCTACTAAGTGATATTGTGTTTGATTTACTATCTTGGCTTGTGGGGACTCAGTTTCAGAATTTCCACCTGGCCTTTTCCACTCTTATAGCTCTTACCCCACAGGCCAAGGACCCAATGTGAGGGTTACTGCAACTGCCACGTATATCAGTTCCCATCATACAGTCAGGGACTGGGGCAATGGTGGATCACTGGGCCCACTGAGAGCCGGATGATCGCCAGGATCTATTTACTACGTGGTCCCGCCTAAGGTAACAACAGGGGGGCGTGATGATGCTTCGGGTCCCCAGGTATCAATGTTAACTCAGATCCTGTGTCCGGTAGTTCTCAAAAAGCCTGGAAATTTCCGTATCCATATAATCACATGAGTAAATGGCCCTAGGTCCTTTGCAGAAGGAATCATTACAGTATATACTTGCTGTGCTATTGTGGGTCCTACATACCTGTCCGCCTCACGTCTTTTAAGGCAGTGGATTCCAGATCTACAAATTGCCTTGAAAGGGAAAGTGACTTTTTACTGAGGTGACCACCCTCAGCCTCTTGTTCCTCCATTCTTGCCCTTCCCCCCCTTATCGACGTTAAATTAAGTAGCATTCTTTTTTTTTTTAATTTATTTATTATTTTATTATTTTTTTGGCTGTGTTGGGTCTTCGTTTCTGTGCGAGGGCTTTCTCTAGTTGTGGTAAGTGGGGGCCACTCTTCATCGCGGTGCGCGGGCCTCTCACTATCATGGTCTCTCTTGTTGCGGAGCAGAGGCTCCAGACGCGCAGGCTCAGTAGTTGTGGCTCACGGGCATAGTTGCTCCGCGGCATGTGGGATCTTCCCAGACCAGGGCTCGAACCCGTGTCCCTTGCATTAGCAGGCAGATTCTCAACCACTGCGCCACCAGGAAAGCCCTAAGTAGCATTCTTGATGTCTGCCTATCTATTTCACCTCCCGGAACACTATGCTCTATTAACTATCTCCAAACTCTCTGAGTGTCAAGCCCCCTTGACTGCCCCCCGGGCCACTGTGATTTTGGACCCCATCATACTCATAGATATTAACAAGTCTGGCTCTGTGATGACCTTTCCTATCATGAGCTCTGGCCCGCCGAGGAGAGCTACCACTCAACTTAGTGATGCCAGGTGGATGGAGAGTCCTCGAGCCAAAGCTGCCTGTTGGAAGAGTGTGTGTCCTGCTGGAATGAGCCTGCCTTAGTAGCCCTGCTGTCCTCAGTCATTGGTTGGGATCAGCCAGCAGAAGCCTGGCACAAGTGTGGTGACCAATCTAGAGCAGGAGCAGCTGGGCCATCAGTCAGTTATGCCCCTGCTGCAGGGGGCCTGGGCACTTCTCCTGGCTGCTGCACAGCCTCTCTCAGGAAGCGTCCAGGTGTGGAGAAAGCCTCTGGCTTATAACATGGTAACAGGAAGGAACAACTGTGCCAAAGTCACTAAGCATAGTTTCTGGGGGTTTTTCCTCCTAAAATATTTCTAAACAAGTCACTTTCAAACACTAATTCTTCTATGTGCCCGACATTTAAAAAATTGAGATATAATTCATATACCGTAAAATTCACTTATTAAAGTATACAATTGAGTGGTTTTTCCTATATTCACAAAATTGTGCAAGTATCATGACAGTCTAATTTTGGAACATTTCATCACCCCCAAAAGAAACTCCATACACATCAGCGGTCACTCCCCACTCTTCCCTCCCGCCTTGCTCCTGGCAACCACAAAGCTACTTTCTGTCTCTATGGATTTGCCTATTTTGGACCTTTTATATAAATGGAATCACATATATGGCCTTTTGTGTTGGGCTTCTTTCACTGAGCATAGTACTTTCAAGGGTCATTCATGTTGTAGTATGTATCAGTATTTCATTCCTTTTTATGGTTAAACAATAGTCTTTTGTATGGATATACCACATTTGGTTTATCCATTCATCAGTTGATGGACATGGGGATTGTTTCCAATTTTTGGCTATTATGAACAATGCTGGTCTGAGTATTTGTGTACACATTTTTTGAATGTACGTTTTCAGTTCTCTTGGGTGTAAGAGTGAATCGCTGGGTCAGACGGTAACTCTGTGTTTAAATTTTTGAAGAATTGCCAACGTGTTTTCCAAAATGTATGCCCAACGTTTTTATAGGCAGTTTGGAAAACACAAAAGTGAAGATAACCTCTCATTCCAAAGAGTTTACAATTTACAGTAGATGAGGAGATGAGATTAAGATGCATACATTAAACTATAATGATAATATAGCTTATAATTAAGAGCCAAACCATGTAGCTCTAAATTAAAAGTGGATCTACAGTCCTACACACTCTCAGAGCTGGAAGGGAAGGATGAATATGTCTGAAATAGTTAGGGCTATGCCCCTGAAAGCCTGCATTTCCACAATCTTCTTCAACAAGACCGGCATTGGACTACCTGGGACAAAGGAGTAGCAACTGCTTGACACTCTGGAAACCTGCCCTGGGTCAGGGATGTTTTCTGCTTTCTTCATTTTACATTATTTTTAAAGATAAAAAATCTGATATGGTGGACATAGTTTGAAGTTATGTTTTAGATATTTTCTCCAAAAGTGAACATAAATTTGAGTAAAGCTACTTCCGTTCTCTGATCTGGTCTCCCTTGTGACATATGATACACATTTTGCTGACTCACTTGTTGGAGTTATGGTTAAAATCTGTGGCCAGGAGCAGAGGGAGAGCAACTAGTTCACAGAAGAAATGAACCCTGACCTATGCACTCGGGGCCATGTTAAGCAATAGCTTGGGACATTTTCTATCTATGCTAAAACAATATTGTAGCATTAGTATTCTGTCTCCTTCTTCCTTCAGAGGTCTTCTTAATGGATGGAGTCAAATGCTTTCCACTTGCTATCCATTTATCTTTCAGAGAGCAAATAAATGATAGGATGGGAGTTATTCCTACTGAATTATTCTGAGATACTTCTTAAGTAAAACCGGCATCACCTTTGGTCCATTTCATGTTGATGTTTGCAGTTGATTTCCCGCTCTCTGAATTTTGTAACTCTTCCTCTCAGCATCCGGACCTTGCTGTCCTCCTTAGAGAAATCAGCCACCCTGGAGGCCTGTGCTCCCCTCATGCTCTCACCTGCGATTGCTCACCCAATTTGTCCTTCACAGAGAGATTTGTTTTGAGCGCCACACACCCTTCTTTCTAAGCTCCCTCACCTTCTTACAAGGCTGACATTCATTCTGAATTTTCAGTAAGAAAATATAGGGAGTGGGGGAGAAAGAAGCCTTTTCTCTTTGTGCACGAAGGAGCATGTTCTGTATCCCTTTTTGAAGGAGCAGAGACTTGATAATGGACTGGTTCCCCCCACCCCCCGACCCCTTGTTAAAATTCTCATCTTTTAGTATTAAAAAAAAACCCCAATTGCATGGTGAATTGTCTTTATTTTCTCCATGACTAAACACTGCATTTTTCAGCATTTAACAAGTCATTGTTCTGAAAAATTGGTTTCAGATCAGACCCTGCTTCCTAATGAGGCAATGACTTAGTTGGTAATACGTTTTTTCCCCTGGGACTGTAAACAGCAGCAGACATGAAAAAAGGTATAAAAGATGGATGGGAAATAAAATTATGCAATTCCCCCTTTCCAGTGGTGTGGTGTCTGTGAGTAATAAAGGACTGATGGAAGACTAGGGTCTTCGACTGAAATTCTATCAATCAGAAGTGCTAATTAAATAACTACTGTATAACCAGCCCTGGTCATTGTTTGTTGAGGACCCAAGAAAAGGAGAGTTGCTGCAATCTAATCTGGGAGGAAAGTTTTATTTTTTAAATTTATTTTATTTAAGCATAGTTGATTTACAATGTTGTGTTAATTTCTGCTGTACAGCAAAGTGATTCAGTTATACATACATATATATTTTCTTTTTCATATTCTTTTCCATTATGGTTTATCACAGGGAATTGAATATAGTTCTCTGTGCTACACAGCAGGACCTTGCTGTTTATCCATCCTATATAGTTCGCATCTGCTAATCCGATACTCCCAATCCATCCCTCCCCCACCCCCTCTTGGCAACCATGAGTCTGTTCTCTATGTCTATGAGTCTGTTTCTGTTTTGTAGATAAGTTCATTTGTGTCATATTTTAGATTCCACATAAAAGTGATATCATATGGTATTTGTCTTTCTGTTTCTGACTTACTTCACTTAGTATGATAATCTCTAGGTCCATCCATGTTGCTGCAAATGGCATTATTTCATTCTTTTTTATGGCTGAGTAATATTCTATTATATATACATAATGGAATAATATAATATATATTATATATTAATTATATATAATATCACATCTTCTTTATCCATTCATCTGTCAATGGACATTTAGGTTGTTTCCGTGTCTTGGCTGTTGTGAGTAATGCTGCTATGAACATAGGGGTGCATGTATCTTTTCGAATTATAGTTTTGTCCAGGTATATGTCCAGGAGTGGGATTGTTGGATCATATGGTAGCTCTATTTTTAGTTTTTTGAGGAACCTCTGTACTATTTTCCATAATGGCTGCACCAATTTACATTCCCACCAACAGTGTAGGAAGGTTCCATTTTCTCTACACCCTCTGGAAGGGAAGTTTTTAATCTTGTTATTTCTGGACTTCCTATCTCTATCACATCAAGTCCAAACCCTTCTCTTTGTTTGGATACCTTTGGTAATCTGTGGTTCACCTGCCTTTACAACTTGACTTCCCACTTTCTTCCCCAAAAGGAGCTCTCTTAAAGTCTGTCTGGTCTTCTGGGCCATTTTCATTGGCTTTTGCTCATTGCTTTCTAACTCCCTCCTTCCAAACCCCAAGCTTTTCATCTTTCAGAGTCTGATTCAAGTTACACTTCTTTTGGCAGCTTCCCCAATCACTACAGCATTTCCTGATCATTTTAGTCTATTTTCTCAACTCTACAGTACAGTCTATGTTAAATAATTTGATTCTTGCTTATTAAGTATTCTGTATTGTTCAATAGTTCCAAGTGCCTCTTGAAAATGTCCTTTAGGGTTGAGAAAATATCTTAGGTTGTTTGTCTCTCTCAGAGCACTTAACATTTATCTATCAAATCAAAAATATTTATAAAGTGCTTATTCTGTATCAGGCCCAGTTCAAGGTACGGGAGACACAGTTCCTGCCCACATGGATCTTATACTCTAGTGGGGGAAGCAGACAATATACAAACCAAATAGAAGATCTAATGCCAGAAGCATTCTGAGAATCTCTGTCTTTTTTAAAATTTTAATTTTATTGGAGTATAGTTGCTTTACAATGTTGTGTTAGTTTCAGGTGTACAGCAAAGTGATTCAGTTATCATATATAATACATACATTCATTCCTTTTTAGATTCTTTTCTCATATAGGTTATCACAGAATATTGAGTAGCGTTCCCCATGCTACACAGTAGGTCCTTGTTGGTTATCTATCAATACATGTAAGTTCTAAATAAATCACTCATTTTGGAGAACAAGTGGAGACCAATTAGAGAGTAATATAGTAAACAACCTCATGCAAATTATTTGTGCATTTTACAGCAGATCTGTGGTATCATCTTGGGCATTTAATTTTGCGATGCTTCAGTTTCTTCATCTCTTCATCGTGCTCATGTTCCATCCTGTGTACACACATGATCACATCAAACGCAGTATCATCGTCCCCTTCTGCACTCCAGTGATCATCCTTAGTTGCTTGCATATTCACTGGTCTACCAACTGTTCAAAGCCAAGCCTCTGATAATTATTCTCAGTTTTGATTGCTATTGGATTAAATGAACTTTAGAATCATCTGATCCACTCCCTCATATTATAGGTGGAGAAATCGGGGCCCAAATTGTATGCGTTTTGCCCTAAAACCATACAGTAACTTACTGGCAGAGTCAGAACTATGACCTGAACTTCAGATACTTCCCCCTACCCCCACCCTATGATTCACCATCTCATCTGAAATGGCTCCTGCTTGACCCTTACAGGCTGCCAAGGTCAGTGTTAGGGCCTATTGTATTTTCTGATATGGGACTCTTCTCCTACCAAATAATATACTCTCAAAGCTCACCTTATTCAAGTCTCTATCCCTTCTGTGTACTGTACTGCCTGGCACATGGATGTATCCAGTAAATGTTGGATGAGTGAAGGTATTAGTGAATTATTTATTTATTTAGTTAGTTTTTTCATGAATAATTCAAGTGTATTTTACTTTTGCAAGAAATACATTTCTAAAAAGTGATGTGTAAGATGAATTTCAGTAAATAGAATGTGACTTTCCTCTTGATTCCCATTCAGAGAAGAAAGATGACTATCTTTATTTCTAATTTGCCTTTGATTCAAAAGTAGTTCCTTACATTTTAAGCTTTAAGTTTTTTCCCTCCAGCTCAGAGACTTTGTAAAGCTGTTCATGGCATATAAGATAACACTATCATATACTCAAGAACTGCTACTTAGAATCACTGTGATTAACTTTGAGTACGTTGAGGCATGATTTATCCTGTCTTTCCTCAACCTATTATATACCTATTTACCACTCCTGGATTTCCCATATTGAATTTTCTTAAAGTGAGGCCCACCTTTGGGTGTGTGTGTGTGTGTGTGTGTGTGTGTGTGTGTTTTGAGAACCAATGCCAAGGTTACGGTGACCCAGGAGAGAGGAAGAGGGAAGGCGTATAAGCCTCATCATGGAACAGTCAGTGTCAGAATAAAAGTCTAGAGAGCGGGAAATAAGACCAGGAGGTAGACCGAGTCACAGTGGATAGAGCCTTGAGTGCCAGGACGAGGAAAGGTCATTTAATTTGGTAAGTATTTGAAGAGTTTTAGCAGAGTTTATAATACCCTTGATCCTCCCTCCAGTGGTCTTTCTAGCCTATTCCTTCTACATCCCACTTGCAGGTACACACACACTGAAATGATGAGCTACTTTCTGTTCACCAAGACTCCCTGTTCTAATGCCTCTGTGTCTCCAGCTTCTCTCCCATCCTTTATTTATGGCCCACTCTAACTTATTCTTGAGGTTTCACCTATCATTTCCTCCAAAGGTCTTCCCTGTACCCTAACTGAGTTGGACCCTGGTGCTGGGTGCCCCCTCCCCCATGGTCACCCTGTCATACCACCCATCTCTCTGAACTCTAACACTTGCTGCATTTTCTGTATCCATCTCCAGGTAGGAAGCTCCTTCAGGGGGGACTGTGACACACTCACCAGTGTATTCCAATTGTCTGGCACATAATGGTCCAAGTATTTGATGCATGAATGAAAGAAAGAATGAGCAAATAAATGCGTGGATGGAATGATATAATTGGTCCTGCCCTTTAGGATCCTTACCTGGCAAGACAAATGGAGAAAAGGGAGAAAGACAGGTTAGGCAGTTCCTATGGTATTCAGGCGAAAGAGCATGAGGCTTAAACTAGTAGCAGAAAGAGTACAAAATTGGGACATAAGAAAGTTTCAGAGGAAATCTTGCAACTGATTGAATGTACAGTGTGAGGGACCAGGTATAGTCTAAAGGCTGAGGTTTTGAGTTTATAAGAATAATGGTACCCTGGTTGGAAATAGAAGGAAGAGCTGGTTTGGGGTGGTAGTGGTGGGGGGATAAAAGTGTGGTTTTAGACACATGCATGTATAATATTATCTACTGAAGCTAATTTTATGGTTGGTTTTCCTGATTCTTGAAAACATACCAGAATTAAGCTACTCATGTTTGAATGGCGGGTCTGGCCTCTTCTTCATCCTCATTGCCAATCCTTGGATTGTTTGAAAGAACCTACCTTCCTTTTTCAGTGTGGATTTCTAGGTTACTTGGGAAACTCAGCTGTTTTTTTGCACTTCAATCCAGGCAGGATCCTGTATGCCCAGGAAATTAATATTTTGAGCCTGACTCAAGATGGTTGGAATTAAGCCCATTTACATGAGCATTCTCTCAAGTGTCATAGCAATGGCCATTCTTCTAGGACAGTCCCTATGACTAGTGACATTACCTTCCTTCCCTGCCTCCAGGTCAGATGGGTGCTGAGACTGCAGAGGTGGGATGCACTGGTCATGGCAATGCCACTGCCAGGTCAGATGGCACATGAAATGTCTTCTCCAGTAGGATTACTCTCAGCATTAACATTTGGCAAAAGACTGCTGCTGAGGATGTTTGTCTTTGGCATTTTTGGTCACTTTCTCTCCACATCCTTTCTTAATGACTGTTAAAACTTTGACACTCTTCCCAGTGTCTGATCCAGGCAGGAAGCTTCTCTAAACTTCTGGGCCACTTAAAAAGAATAAGATCATACCATTCAAGTGTAGGTGTTAACGTTGGACATTGTTTCACCTCCCTTTCTCTGTGGCATTCCTATTTTAACAGTGGTTAGATTCTTGGTAATATCTGAGAATATTGGGAAGTTGCTTGGTCTGGTGCTATGGGCCCTGAAAGCAGAGAGGGGTCCTGGGTTCTGGTCCTAGCACTGTTATTGACAGACTTCGTAACCTGTATAGATTGAATAGGTATAGCCTCAGTGTCTTTATTATGAAATGAGGCAGTTAAACTTAATCAGTGGTTTTCAGCCATATTATTGTCTTCTCTTTTATTTGAAGCTCCTCTTTTACTATTCTGAAATGGAATTCAGAGATAATATAAGCTACTTAACATACATGATTTAAAAAATCAATATAGTATCTTAACTGTAACAGAAAAAAATAAAAGGAAAGTATTTTTTATAAAATAATACGTATTTCAATATGTAAATGCTCAGGCCCACCTACACCAGAAGATATAAAGTTATCAGATATTTGCAGCTATACGTAAAATCACCATAAATGTGACAGTTACAAATGCTGCAACTCTATGTGGTGTTGGCATTCATTTATCATTTTTATTGGCCATCAAATACAACTAGCGGCATTGCTGTCAGTGATTTGATTTTCCAAAATGGTGAACGTTTCTTGGTAAAGTTCCAAACAAAATAAAGCATGATCTTCCCTTCTGGGTTGCTTTCCTAAAAAAAAAAAAGTCAGTATATATTTAAACTGTGCAAAAAAAAAACCCCCCATAAAATCCAAAAAAAACCCATGTGCTTATATGAAGAAAGGAGTTTTGTTCTAGGCTCAGATAATTAAACACACACGTTCACTTATGTAATTGGCTGGCTGGACCTTGGGAAGTCAGAGGAGGAGTGAGACAGTTTTCTGTGGGTGGGACTCTTCCCTACGGTGCAGGATGTTGAGTGTCCCTCACTACCTCTACCAAATGCTAGGAGATTCTCTCCAAATTACTGGGAGAACAACAAAAACACCCACCACAATTTCGAAAACATGCTGGAGTCGGGGTAAGGGGGTGCAGGCAGTACTGCCTCCCTTGAGAATTACTGAATTAGATGATGTTCTATGTCTGTGGAAGTTCCACCAAGGGCAGATCCAGATATTATGGGACACAAAGCTTATTCAATTTGGGGGCCCTGTCTTTAAACAAGGAATCAAAATTAGAAATACAAAATTAGGTAGGAACTTGGGCATGTATTTACCATGAGACAAGAAATGGCAACAAAATAGAAAAATTTTAAAAGCTGATAAGTACCACAAACATCACAAACACCTACTATGTTTAAAATTAATTAACTGCCTGTCATACCTCTCTAAGACTTTTTCCCTGCAGCATCCTCTGGTCATCTCTTCACATGACAATAAATATCATTTTCTATGGAGACAAGGAAGGATAATTCCGTCTTTCCTTTAACATGGTTGATCAAATTTCATTTCTATTGGTAATGATTTAGAAAAGTTTCTTTTAGCTTCACAGCTCATTATGATCATATAAATTGTTAGGATTGTTATCAGATTTGGGAAAGCTTCTAGTTTCTTTTATATGTAAGCTATAAGATAAAAAAAAATTTTTTTTTGTGCAGTGACCAATCATAAGTAGCCCTTAAATTGACAATACTCATTAACCAGTTTGTCACTGATGTTCTCATTTTAGTAGCTTAATGTTAATTTATACTGTCTTCATCAAAGTCATATTTCATGTTAAGTCAGCAGGAAATTTAAAGACAAGTATTCTGATAAATTCTGTTTTGTATGATTCCCACCAAAAAAGAAAAAAAATGTTTTTTTTTTTAATATTTGTATTGGCCTTACTATAAAGTATATTTCTTTTAGGAGAAAACTTCTCTTTTGACTTGGCATCAATGAAAACTTTATCCTTCATTCACAGTTTCACATGTCTGATGATTGGAAGAATTTTCCATAGGCTAGCTTCTAGTTATGTACATTTCAAACCTTGCTTCTCCTGCACCACTCACATACTTCTGGGGCTGGGTGTCATAGGACATGTTCATACCATGACACGGCCCTACTTCTGCACCTTCATATCAGGATGGATACCTGATATGGTGGACAGTAGGAGCATTCCTGGAGGTCTTTCTTAGATTACAAGTGAAAGCAAAAACAACTCTACATAGAAGAGTCATATAAATATTTCCCAGTAAAGCAAAACTAAATGTATCCACAATTCAACTTCCCCTTATCCAGATTCCCCAAATCATCTCTACTCTAATGGTGCCAACTCTAGAAGTGTGATAGAAGGGAAGCTGGAGAGGAAAGAGATAAAATTCTCAACAATTGTGGTTGAAATATTTTATTTCTGCAAATGACCTGTAAAAATATCTTTTAAATATTTCATTTTAATGCAAAATATTGCATTTCCCCCCGCTGTGATGTTGCCAAATTCTGGGTTATAAACCACTTAAATTTTTAAAAACTACTTTTTACTACTGGTAAAAGAATAAATTAACATATTTTTAAAATTCAAGTAGGGCTAATAACAAAAATCAGTGATCCCATGGCTTCTCCCAATCCAAGAGGCAACCACCTTCAACCTATTAAACCAGTTTTTCAGGTTTTCTTTATATTTTCAAAACCAATATTTATGTACTATGATCTCTTGGGTTATTGTTTTAGACGTTATTTATTGTCTCTATTCTAATAGATGCAAAATTTAGCTTTCAGTTTCATGTTTCTTTCCTGGAGGTATCCCTTTGGCAGCCTTCTGTCCTTTCCTCCCAGTCTGGACCTGTCCTTCTCCAGGAACACATATGGGGTTTTCCTAGAACTTCTTTTTTCCATCATCTGAGAAGTCCTTCAGTTCAGCTCATCTTCTGTGTTCTAGCCCCAATTTCTGGCTCTCATACCTTTCTTTTTCTTGGCTTAATCCTCTATTTTGGTGAAATACATCTTTCGGTAGCTTTTTGAAAAAGAGTATATGGGAGATAAATCTTTAGAAACTGAAAAAAATTTTAAGTGTTTATTTTCCACTCTCATTTTTTTGGGTGTAGAATTCTAGATAAAAATTAATTTCCCATCACATGAGAATTCTGAAGGCATTGTTCTAGTGCTTTCCAGCTTCAGTGTTGCTCTCAATAAGTCTGATACCATTTGATTTCCAGTTCTTTGTAGATAGCCTGTTTCTTCTCTCTGGATGTTTTAGGATCTTTTATTTAACTCTAGTGTTCTGAACATTTATAATAATTTGCCTGGCCTGTGTTGTTTTTCAGTCACTGTTTTGGACACTTGGTGGGTAGGCCCTTTCAGTCTGGAAGATGATGTCCTTTAGTTCTCAGAAATTTTCCCTTTTTAAAAATTTTTTTAAAATTCATTATTTTTTTAAAATAATTGTTTTTGAAAATTTCCTTCTCACGTTTTCTTTGTTCTCTGTCTGGAATTATTATTTAGAAATTGGACTTCCTGTATCACTTCTACTTTCCTTTCCTTTTCAGTATTATTGTTCATGTGTCGGTCTTTTTGTTTTCCTTCGATTTTTAAGGACATTTTCATAGATTTAAAAATTTCATATATTTTTAACTTGAAGCGTCCTTTTTGGGTTCTTGGATTATTACTTTAAAACTTTTATATATAGTGTTCTGTTATTATTTCAAGGATGAAATAGCTTTTCTCATTTCTCTGATATTCTAATGAGTTTTCTTCTGCTCCCTGGTTATATCTGTTTTCTCTGAGGTTTTGTTTGTTTGTTTATTTTCTTTTCTCCTACTATATTAGAAATATTCCTAATATTTCTCAAATATCTGATGATCCTGTGCTGTCTCTTCATATGTAAGGATGAGGTCTAAAGGTCTATTTGTGTATCTCAAAATTTATCTAGAATCCTCCTTCTCACCACCTTCACCTGTACCATCTTGGTCCAAACCACCATTGTCTCTTGCCTAGATTATTGCAATACTCTCCTAATTGGTCTCCCTGCTTCCATACCTATGCCTTATAGACTATTCTCAACAGAGGCTAGAGTGATCTTTTAAAAACGTAAGCCATATTATATCACTTCTGTTGCAAATGCCCCAATGGCTTCCCATCTTATTCCAAGTAAAAGCCTAAGTCCTTACAATAAGGTATTAGTTTTCTATGCTGTGTAATAAGTTGCCACAAATTTAGAGGCTTAAAACAACACACATTTATTATTTTAGTTTCTGTGGTTCCGAAGTCCAGGCATGACTCAGCTGGGTCCTCTGCTTAGGGTCTCACAAGGCTGCAGTTAAGCTGTTGGCCAGGGTTAGGTTCTCATCTGGAGCCTCGACCAGGGAAGCACCTGTTTTCTAACTTGAGCGATGGTTGGCAGCATTCAGTTCCTTGCGGTTGTGGGATTCACAGAAGTTTGCTTCCTCAAACCAGCAAGGTGGTGGTGGTGGGTTGCGGGGGAGAGAGAGAGAGAGAGAGGCACTAGGGCAAGTCTACTAGCAAAGCAGAATCTTATACAATGTAACTTAATCACAAGAATGACATCCTACCATCTTTGCCGTAATCTTTTGGTTAAAATCAAGTCACAAATCTTGTCCACACACAGGAGGGAACAACACAAGGGCATGAACATCAGAAGTCAGGATTATGGGGTGCTACCTTGAGTCTCTCTGCCACAAATGGTACACAAGGCCATACCTGGTCTGGCTCCCTATTACCTCTCTGATATCATTTCATGACATCATTTCATCATTTCATTTCATGAATGACATCGTCATTCTTGTTCACTCTGCTAGAGCCACAGGAATCTTAGGGCTTTTGCATTTTCTCTCTCCTCCTCCTAGAACTCTCTTCTCCCAGGTGTCCACATAGCTCACTCTCTCATCTCCTTCAAGTCTGTGTTCAAGTGTCACCTCAGAGGACCCTTCTCTGACCACCTTGTTTAGAATTCCTGGCACTCTCTTTCCCTTCTTCTGCTTTATTTTCCTCCATATACTATATCATTTATCTATTTGTTGTGTTTATTATCTGTTATCCCCCACTAGAATGGAAGCTCTATGAAGATAGGGCTTTCTATCTGTTTTCTTTACTGCTGAATCCCTTGTATTAAAACATAGTAGTCACCCCATAAATATGTATTAAATAAATGAGTGTGCTGTGCAAGATTTGTTGTCTGATGGGCTTAACAATAGGACAATTGGATGGGTGGCTGGCTGGCTTTTTTGTTGGGGACCTCCAAATTTCAGCATCTGTAGGCCTTTGTTCATGTGTCCCTCAGTTTCTCCAAGAGGGGATCATCCAATCTCCTGCCCGAGGATTATAAGAAGCCTGGCTGCCATTATTTTGTATCTATGCAGTGGGAGGGGCTGAGGTTCTCATATTCAATATGCAAATTTTTACTTTATCTTTTAGTTTTTAGTTTTGCTCCTGATCAAACCCCCTCTCCTCCCCAGGCCTAATGTCCTCTAGACTTGATCTTCTCTGGTTCAATGTCACCAGAGACTTGATCTTCTGTCTCCTATGGGAAGGAGAATTAATTGAATATGCCAGGTGAAGGCTGGGGTCTTGGAGCTTACCTGCTGCCTCTGGCTCACCTCTGCCTTCTATCTGGTACTTAATATTTCCTGAATTCCTCTAGAGTTCTTGAGAGTGAGTTAGTTTCTCTTTCACTGGCCTCTTCTTTTGTATGCCCTCAGGTTTGACCTTTTTCTCTTCGAAGTCATTAATCCTTCCTACATCTACTTTCTGACTTTATATGGAGTTTCTCTTTCTGCTTCTTTTCCTTCTCGTTTTGGAGAGAGTTTTGAGAGAAGAAGGCCATCTTAATACTGAAAATCCTAACGGATATTTTCATCCTGATGTTTAACATTTCCTTGGGGATATGCTTGAAGTCTAAAAATATTGATGACAAATGGAAAATCTTACCAGAGGCAGCTTGATTCTGTACTAAAGGTGAACATTAGGAAAAGGATTCCAGATCACCCAAGTGTTAAATGGGGTTGGAGGAGAGGGTGAGAAGTACTATGTACAGTCAACACTTCAGATAATTCATACCTTTTGACCCTGTAATTGCCTTTCTAGGACTCTGTCTTAAAGGAATACTCAGAAACTTGAACAAAAATAGAAGTGTAATTATATTCATCACAACATATAGTCAAAACTGGAGAAACCATAGGAAAATAAAATTTGGTACCACAATATTTCATTGGAATATTATGCAGATATTAAAAGAGATATTTCTGAAGTTACTTTTGAAAAGTCAAAAAAAGAGAGATAGGGACTTCGCTGGTGGCACAGTGGTTAAGAATTCGCCTGCCAATGCAGGGGACACGGGTTTGAGCCCTGGTCCAGGAAGATCCCACATGTTGCAGAGCAACTAAGCCCGTGCGCCACAACTACTGAGCCTGAACTCTAGAGCCTGCGAGCCACAATTATTGAGCCCACGTGCCACAACTACTGAAGCCCACATGCCTAGAGCCTGTGCTCTGCAACAAGAGAAGCCACTGCAATGAGAAGCCTGCAAACCGCAGTGAAGAGTAGCCCCTGCTTGCCACAACTAGAGAAAATCCCGTGCGCAGCAACAAAGACCCAATGCAGCCAAAGATAGATAGATAGATCGATAGATAAATAAACAAACAAACAAATAAATAAATAAATTTATTTAAAAAAAAGATTGTTAAGACTGTTTAACGATGGGAAAAGAGCTCACGATATATTAAATGATGAAAACAAGATGAGTACATATTACTTTTATTGTAAGAAAGCTTTTGAAAAGCACAATTAAATTAAAAACCATTTAATTTATTTTAAACCAGTTAAAAAGATGAAAAAACAGTTAATGATATACAAAATGAATGTTATATGCACCAGAAAATACAAAATTATGGCTTGTAAATGAGTTCAAAAGAAAGCATCTGTTTCCTTTCTTAGGTACCTACTGCTCCTATAGATGTGAAAGGGAATAAAGCAGTTACTCCTTTTCAAGGAAACCAATTATCTTTCCTTTGGACTATCTGGTAAACTTATAAGCCCTCACTTTCCAGCTTTCCAGAATAATCTTTGTATGTACTTCAAAAGAATGGCTTTTTCCAATAGTCTGCCAAGCTTTTAAAAAAAGCCCTATTCTTGACCAAGTTTGGAAAAGCACATAAATGTTCACTGCACACAAAGTCAGTGTGTTCATTTCATAGGAAAATTCTCCAGCATGTAGGACAATTTTAGTGTATGCAGATGACAAGTACTCTAATATTAGTTACTAATGCTAGAAGAGTTTAATTCAGGGAAAAATTGTTTACTTAGTGAAGAGGTCAGTTCTTGAACCTAAACTCTTCATTACATAAAAGAGGTGTTGGGAAATATTATGGCTCTAGAAATAATCATCACAATGAACCTTCACGCTCAGTCCGCATTCATCTATCCAACTCACAGGCATAGAAAATTCTAGGAGGGTAATTCTTGCCCTTGGGGGGAAGCAAAAGCTAGGATGACAAGCAGAAGTTATATTAGGGTATGTTTTTTGTCCCTGTTTTCCTTTCTCTTATTCCTTTTGCTCTTTCTCTCCTTCCAGCCCCACCCCGCCTTTCATTAAAAAGGGGGTGGCGTGGCGGGAGAGATATGTACTATCTGTATTTTCTGTTCTAGTTCTAGAGGAGCTTCTCACACGCCCATGAACTGACACTGACTATACAATTATCCATTTCCACCCTTCACCTCTCATATACAAGTACTGAGCATCTTATTATGCAAGGTATCACATGAGATGCATGGCCCCAAGGAGCTTATGACCGAGCTCACGACTCAAGGTAGCTCAGTACACACCATGTATGGTACAGGTGGACAAGAAGAGAGCATTATGGGTAGGTGCCATAGGAAAGAGCTTCTGCTTTGGGAATTTAGCTTTTTGGAATAGAGGGGTTTTCCTCTTTGGAATTCCTCTTGAATTTTATTGTTACAGCCATGCTTTTGTATATACTCATGAAACCATGCATACGGGACCTAGGCTCAGCAGACAGACATCTTTGCCCAAGAAAGTTGGAAGTTGACCGCTGCACACTTGGAGAGATGAACTTTCCCTGCATTTCACAGAATTGGAGGATTTGTTTGGTAGAAATGTTAGGCACAGCTACTTTAACTAAAAATAAGGAAGCTGGACTAATTCAAAAAGGCTGGAATTCTCAGCTTTTATACATTTCAAACCCTTAAAGTGTTTTGTTGAGAAAATTTTACTGATCAGAGTAAGATATCTGAACCAGTCACTTTAGAGCGTCCATATTCCAGAACTTTTAATTCTCTGACTTGCCTTTGGAGGATCTAGTCTCGTTAATGTCCTTGGATCCACATGGCAGAGGTTGTAGTGTTTTCTGTTTACTTGAAAGGGGAGGTTTGGGATGACAGTAGCATTTCCATAGTTCTGTTATTAACTTTTTTTCACTGACCTCTAAACATAAAACAAATCATCCTAGAACTCCACTACAATACTCTTAACTGTAGAGATGAATTCCGTGTTAACTCTGTCTTGGACCTTCGCAAGGAGATTTAGTTACTAAGAGGCAGTTAACACAACACTAAGTGCGTAGGAGGAGTTTGATAGTGATTACTAAATTGATGAATCTTTTGGGAGCAATGCTGTTATATTTCTTTCTTTTTTAAAAATTTTTATTGGAGTATAGTTGATTTACAATGTTGTGTTAGTTTCAGGTGTACAGTAAAGTGAATCAGTTATATGTATACATATATCCACTCTTTTTTAGATTCTTTTCCCATATAGGTCATTACAGAGTATTGAGTAGAGTTCCCTGTGCTATACAGTAGGTCCTTATTAGTTACCTATTTTATATATATTAGTGTGTATATGTCAATCCCAATCTCCCATTTTATCCCTCCCCCACCTTTCCCCCCAGTAACCATAAGTTTGTTTTCTACATCTGCGACTCTGTTTCTGTTTTGTAAATAAGTTCATTTGTACCATTTTTTTTTTAAAGATTTCACATATAAGTGATATCTTATGATATTTGTCATTCTCTGTTTGGCTTACTTCACTTGGTATGATCATCTCTAGGTCCATCCATGTTGCTGCAAATGGCATTATTTCATTCTTTTTTATGGCTGAGTAGTATTCCATTGTATCTAAGTACCACACCTTTATCCACTCCTCTGTCGATGGACATTTAGGTTGCTTCCATGTCTTGGCTATTGTAAATAGTGCGGATGCTGTTATATTTCTAAAGACTTCACATACATTATGTAAAGCACTGATCTTTTTGAACAACTTGTTTGTGCAGTTACATGGGATCAAAAAGCTACAGCTGAAAGCAAAGAGGGCTGACCCTACTCTACAAGGAGAAAGAAGGGAAATTTAGATACATTTCAGAGTCCGGTTTAATCCCATGAAGACTTCTCTGTCCACCCATGTTTACTGCTTTCCCTCTGCTTTCAGATCTTACAGCTTCTGCACACAATTTGTGACTTGTTTCATATGTACAAAAGCCACAGCTATGTTTTGGTAACTGCTTTGTTACCAGGGCTGTACTGGGCGCTAGATGACGTGGTGATCCCTGCCTCCTGGATGTTACAAAGGAGTAGGACAGACAATAAACAAGTAACAGGAATAAACAGTTCATTGAGGATTCTCAGTTCATTTGGATATAAACTTGAAACAGCTCTATCTTTTTTTCCAGTGATTGCTTTCAACCTTGTTCACACAATTTCCTACCTCTTGGTGAATGTTTGACAGATCCTATAAATTTCCAGTCAATTTGAGTGGTTAAAATACAGTCTAGGCAAGCTTACAATTCAACCTGACTTCTGGTTCAAAGTAAACTCCTCCCTCATTACATGATGTACTTACATTCACCCTACCTGGAAAGAAATTCTCAGAGATTCTGGTTGGTCTCTTTTCCTGGGAAAACCTAGAAGAGCAAAGTTAGTGGGATGAAATACCTTTCTACTGCAGCTGGTCTCAAGGCTGCAACTGACGCTCAGTGTATCCTTCCTCTGTGTTCATTCTAAATTACACTCACCCTTGGCTCACACAGCTGCTGGCTTACTTTATGTGGTGAGGGCTGAACCCCTGGTCATTTCAGAAATACCTGAGATCCATGGCTTCTGTACTTGTTCATGTGTTGTCAAATTGGGCAGTGGAATACCAAGATATGAACCAGTGGGTCACCCGGGTCCTTCTTGTGTAGTAGCCGTCCTACCGCCTGCTGATGAGCAAGATCAGTGACCTCTGCTAGCCTGGAGACACCTTTCCTCATCTGCTGGTCTTTGGAACAAGGAGCTCAAAGTGACTAGGTGGCAGCTGTAGCTTAAAGTTGAGTGGATCTCTCATGACTCCCCTGATAGAAGTGCTACTCCTATGGGAAAGAGGACCTCAAGACCCACAGAGTCTGAAGTTTCAGGGCGAAGCAGCATGCATTCCCCTAGTGGGTTGCTGAGAGTGATAGTAAGTGGGGACACTCCTACTTTTACCCCTCGGTTCCCCGACCCATGCATCCTTCCTCTTGTGACACAGCACAATGTAATCGTCATTGCTTTAGGTGTAAGCTGTGTATATAACCTATGGGTATCATCTCTAAACTGGCACCTCAGTTGCACCTTCAATGGGCTGTTCTGTCTCTTTGTCAATGTGGCATCTTCTAGAGAGATGAACAATATGGTGGGATCAGTGGATCTCATGGTTATGTGCCACACTGTGTCACCTCCTTGGTCTAATGCACTGTTGCGCAAGATTCTGTGTTGGTAGACCAAACGCTCTATAAACCCTCCAATAATGGTGCTGGCCAAGAACTTGTAGGCATGAAAGAGAAAGGTAAACTGTCAAATTCCAACAGATGAATTGCTACCCCTTCCAGGGAGAAGGGGTCTGGTGTAATCAACTTGCCACCAGCTGGCTGGTTGGTCTTTTCAAAGAATGATGCTGTATCAGGCACTCAGAGTTGGTCTCTGTTGCTAGCAAGATAGATATTTGGCAGCAGCAGTAGGACGATCAGGCTTGTTGAATGAGAGCCCACTTTGTTGACCATGCATATCCTTTATCCCTGAACCATGGCTACCCCATTCATGAGCCCATCATGCCAGCGCTGGAGTAGCCAATGCCAGAGGCTGGCTGATGTCAGCTGGCTACACCAGTCTGCCTCCTTGATTGCTTGATGCCTTTTCTGTGGTGGATGCTATCTGAGGAGAATTAATATGTGATAGAAATAGCTCCACACTTTATGTTTCTCCCCATAGTTCCATCCATATGCCTCTTCCCCAAGCCTCCTTGTCCTTCATCTTCCATTTTCCTTCCATGCCTCTGAACAACCAGTCAAGTCATTCACTTCTGTCCAGAAGTCTGTGTATATTCTTGCTTCAGGCCACTTCTCCTTCGACATACAGTGGATGACCTGGTGCAACACGCATAGATGCTGTCTTTTAGTGTCACCCCTGAGTGCACTAGTGGTCCATTTTTGGCACCTACATATCAAGTCACTCTATCTGTGAATCATGTTCTGCCTTCTTCCTCCTCTGTCAGCTGTTCATGCAGGACTCCCAGGTGGCCATAGGTGTGAGTTGAGGGAGAAATGCTTACAACAGTGGGGGAGGACCTGGGGGTCTGTGCTACCCACTGCATTTTTTTGTGCCCTCCGCATGCTCGATCCTAGGTGTACTATTTCAGTCTTATGATGTATCATGGGTGGGCCCATCTTATGACTTGGTGGGCCTTACAGAACCCTGTTCATGAGGAGCAACTTCAGCTGTATGGTCACTTGATGTCTTATGACAAGACTCTCCATCTCTCTCCTAGGCCAGTAACACACTAGAAGAAGTTTTAAAAATAGTATATAGTTCTCTGCTGCATATATAATGGCCTTGCTCCATAACTCTTGGGATTTGTGTTGTGAGTCTCCTGCAGGAGTTTACCATAAACTCCTCATGACATTTTTTTCCCCTACCAAATATACCTCTAGAATCATAGGTTTTGCCAGGTCAGATGGTTAGGGTATAGTGTGGAATGCATCAATGCATCATTGCTTGGACTTGTTATAGAGTCCTTTCCTGCTCTGGACCTACTTAAAACCTGTAGTCTTCCTGCCACTTAGTAAATGAGTTTGAACAGTATTCCCAGATATGGAATATGCTGCTTCCAGAACTCAGGGACAGGCATGGTGAAGGAAGGTGCCTAATACATCCAAGCAGGGAGGTTTGTCAGGGGAGTACAGCAATACAAGGAGAGGGGCAAGAGCATTGAGGGGATTCGTAAGGAAGTGATTATTAAGATGGAACATGGGATCCAAAGAGTATAGGAGGGAAGTGGTGAGAAAGAGAGAGAGAGAGAGGGAGAGAGAGAGAGAAATGATGTGAGAAAGTGCACTGCAGTTCCAAAGTGATGTTGAAGAATTGCTATAGCTGGGGTACTTGAGCAAGTATATCAAAAGACCAGGAGGTTGGAGTCTGAATTTGGAAAAACAGAAACAGTGTGTGTGTGTGTGTGTGTGTGTGTGTGTGTGTGCACACGTGCGCAAACGCATCATGAGGGTAGGTAGGCTGCTGCATTGGAATGGAGGAAAGAGTAATTTGAAATGAGAAGATGGAGAGACCAATACACTATTCTGTTTTGTTTGTTGTTAATTTCCTTGCAGTGTGTGTCTTCCTTACTAGACTCCAAGTTCTTATATTTGGCACCAGACACAGTGCTGAGCCCATTGTACAAATTCAACGTATACACAAGAGGAACAGCCTTCAGGTCTGTGTTACACACAGAAAGAACGTCTAGACATAGAGCTAGGGCTGTTTAAACTGATGCATTTACCTGTTAGCAGACACCATATTACTGTTTGTAAGGAGGCCAGAGGAGCAGCTATAGAGAGTAGGTTTAATTATTTTTGAATTTTGCATTAGGCAGGCTGACTGGGGAAAAGGAGACATAACCAGAACACAGAATCAGTACAGAGGTTTTGTTGTGTTATTATTCCCAGATCTACTTCTTTCCTTATATTCAAGTGTCTGGTTCATTATTTTTAATGCCAAGGAGACCCTGTATAGAGATTTCTTTTCCCCTTATGTTACATATTTGTGTGACTCTTTCTCTGTTCTTCCAAAGGAAACTGGGGATAGCTTTGATAGTTTAGGGGCTAACTTCTTTAGCTAGGGTGTGTTTCTGTTGGGGGGAGCAGATTTTCCTTAAAGGGGTTGGCAAATGCTAAAATTCCTTTGACTAGTGTGGTGTTTTTCTTCCATTAAAGAAAAGGCTTAAAATGCAAACTCCTGGGGGAAAGATAACAAAGCCTTAAATAATATTAAGGTGTAAATGACTGAAGCTAGAGTCTTTTCTGAGAGAAAGATACATATATTTTTCTGAGAGAAAGGGGAGGAGGATCAGAAGACAGTGATGGTGTTGGCATGGAAAGAAATTGCTCTAAGGAGAAGCGGAGCTACAGGAGCTAAGCCTTTTGCCTGGTGCTGGCTCTGTCACCTATGAGCCTCTGGGTTGCAGGGTTTAGTGGTTATTGACCTACAACAAATAGATTGCCAGATACTTCTCCAGCAAAGATAGGTTTATTCAGGATCAGCAGAGAATTGCAATTCAGGGTCTGCAGCCCTGGCAGGCCACATGCAAGTTCCCCCCTGGCAAGGGAAGGAAACCGCTTTTATAGAGGAGAAAGGAAGTGGGGAGGGCTGTAGTAAACAGAGTCCATGGCTTCTCATTGGCTGAGTCCTTGCAAGGGAAGAAGAGGCATCTTTCTTTTTCTTGTGAGCTTTGCTATCATCACAGGGCATGAGAGCTCCCCCTTCTGGTCTCCTGACTCTGTTTAATTGAGGTTTCTGTTTATAATTTTTTCCATGGTGAATATGGTTTGTGAGCTCTGAAGTCATGAAAGTGCTTCTGAATGACCTTGAGGCCAGTGGAAATATTTACCTCCCTATAGGGCGGTGCTCGCTTTCTCTCTCTCTCCTATGAATTCACCTGGCTTATCAAGTTTACATTCCTTCAAATGGATGAGAATTCTATGTCCACCTGGTTTTCCTCTATGTATTCCAAATCATTCTTTGCACTATTTCTTATTACCTATGAGTGCAGGAATGAGTCTGTTTACACCAGCGGTCCCCAAACTTTTAGGCGCCAGGGACCGTTTTCGTGGAAGACAGTTTTTCCCCGGGGGGAGGAGGGGATGGTTCAGGCGGTAATGTGAGCCATGGGGAGCGGCAGATGAAGCTTCGCTCACCTCCTGCTGTGTGACCCGGTTCCTAACAGGCTGCGGACCCCGTAGTGGTCCGTGGCCCGGGGGTTGGGGACCCCTGGTTTACACAAGCACTAATCTGTCATCAAATTAAAATGGGACCTGTTCCAGTGCTTAGAAAAGCGGAATTCTGAGCTTTAAAACAAGTAAAATCTTTCAAGAAAAAAATTTTTTTCAAGCTAAAGTCAGCTGAGATGCCGAAGCTCAGAGTTTTATTTCTAGTTTTACTAAATAACCATATGACCTTGGATGAGTTGTTTTACTTTTCCGGGCCTCAGTTTCCTCATCAAACATGAGAAAGACTGCACTCATGCAATTACCGTGTATTAAAGTGCTTGGTAAACTCAAAACAGCCAAATGACTTAGATGGCATTGCTCATGTTGTGGTTTGAATCCTGGTAAATATTCTATAGTTCAAAACTGCTTGGGAATCTGGTCAGGCTTTTGCTGCTTTTGTTCAGTTGGGTTTTGCACCTGTTTCAGGTGGTTGAGGGCAATATTAGAATCAATGATGAGCTCTTTTTTTCTGGCCATGCTACCCTCCTGAAAGCTAGTTCCTAGGCTTAAAAGTCAGATCCTCCCCGCTTTTCTCTCCCAGAAGTAGTGTTGATGTTTCTGGCTTTTTCCTTCTGCTCTCCCTCAAGGCCTCTGAAGTTTGAAAACTCATGTAATTCCCCATCTCCAGCTGGGAGTGTTCTTGAGTTCTGTTTTTTCCCCCAGGATCTTTAAGGAGACTGCTTGCTCATTCCTAGATATGATTTTCCTTGTATTTTCAGAATTGAGCACACGGCTTGACATTCATTTTCTGCATTTTCCTTTTCTTTTCTCTAATAGTCTATTTTCTAACCATTGCTGCTTCCATCAAGAATACCCTTTGCCTTTAGTTAGATCCAGTGAGTACTGGACACCACAGTTCTTTCAACGGTATTATTATATATTTATAACCTAACTCCTCTGCATCAGTTCAGATGCCATCGATAATGTGAAAATTTGAGTTACCTTTTCCCCTTTCTTCCCCTTTCTAACCCTGTGGCTCTGGCTTGACCAGGGAGTCTGGCAGCATGAATAGAATTATACCGCTTTGTGTTTTGGATGGATTGACTTTATCTACCAATCTCAGAGTCACAAGATATGAATTTGCATTCCAATTTGCCATCTACTTGCTGTGGGATATCAGGGGGTTCACTTACCTTCTCCGAGTCTCCTGATTCCTTATCTGTACAATGGGTGCAATAATTTCTTGCCTACTTCACAGTTATGAAGATAAAATTAAATGTTTTGCGATATGTAAAGTACTATATACATGTAAGTGATCTTTGTCATTATTATTATCGTTATGGCAGATTTACTAGGAGTTTAACGTCAATATTACCATAATAATATTAATATGGGACCCTGAGATTGGCTGGCTCACTGGAACACAGGAAAGCGTACCGCTAGAATATCGGAGAGTGGACAGAGTGACAGAGTGGAGCTGAGGTACCCGAGGTTCCAAAGAAGCTGTGTGTAATGAATCAGACTCGGACACTGGGTCTTATCTTTAGCCCCAAGGTAAGGGCCCCCTGTCTTCCTTAGCAATGCCGTCTCCAGTCTCCCTCACCTTAGAGCTCACTCTCAGCTTCTCATTTCCTATAGCTCTAGCCACACATACCACTTATCTGATTAAATCAGGGTAATCTATGCTGTTTATCTTTTTAATTTTCACATTCTCTCTCCCCTACCAAACTGCAAGTATTTCAAAGTCTAGAACCATGTGCATGCATGTCATTTATCCTATAGAGATGGCACATCACCGTGATTTATACCTGGTAGGTACCAGAAATGTATGGTATTTATGCAATGCTGGGCCATGTATTTCTTTGTCAAAGATTGGAGAGAAGAGTCTTCTGTGTATGTTCTGTTATTCTCTAAAATTTTTATCTTTAACACAGTCATAAGTGAATATACATTAAAAAGTTAAACAGTGGTAAAAGACATATGATTCCACACTTACATGAGGTACCTAGAACGTACCTCCAGTTCATAGAGACAGAAAGCAGTATGGTAATTGCCAGGGGTAGAGGGAGGGAGGAAGGAATGGGGGTTGTTGTTTAATGGGTATAGACTTTCAGTTTTACAAGATGAAGAGTTCTGGAGATTGGTTGCACAACAACATGAATGTATTTAACACTACTATTGAATACAGTCTCTTAAAAATAACTAAGATGATAAATGTTATGTTATGTGTATTTTATTACAATTAAAATAAATTTAAAAAAAGAGTAGTCCCTGTCAACCTCACATTCTAATCTGTTCCCCAGAAGTAACCACTTCTTAACTCGTTAACTGTTTTCTCCTCCTTGAAATTGTTCTCTTTCTCTCTCTCTCTCTCATACATATCTATATTATATAACATATATATGATATATCTATATATAATATATTATATATAGTTACATACATTATAGCATATATAATATATATTATACACTATCTCCTGCTTTATCAAATTTATACATTATCTACTAACATAAACATTGGTAGATGAAGATTTTTTAGCTTTCTTTTACTCCCCTCTTCTCTTCCTATAATCCAATATACTTATATCTCAACTTTTGGTTAATTTGATTGTCAATGTTTCAGTTATCTATTGCTGCTTAACAAACCATCACAAATCTTTGTGGCTTAAAATAACTAGAATCATTTTCTTCTTTCCCACAGTTGTGATGGGTCAGGAATTAGGCAGGGCTTGACCGGCTGTCTCTGGCTCCATGTGTCCCAGGCAGTTGCAGTCAGGCAGTGGATGGAGGTGGAACGGCAGGGGCCGGCCAGAATGTCATAGAGTTGGAATCCTACAGTATATAACCTTTTCAGATTGGCTTCTGTCCCTTAGTAATATGCATTTAAGTTTCCCTCATGTCTTTTCATGGCTCGATAGCTCATTTCTTTTTAGTGCTGAACAATATTTCATTGTCTGGGTATACCAAAGTTTATTTATCCATTTACCTACTGAAGGACATCTTGATTGATTCCAAGTTTTGGCAATTATACATGAGGCTGCTATAAACATCCATGTGCAGGTTTTGTCTGGACATAAATCTTCAACTCTTTTGGTAAATGCCAAGGAGAATGATTGCTGGATCATATGGTAAGAGTATGTTTAGTTGTATAAGAAACTGCCGAACTGTCTTCCAAAGTGGCTGTACCATTTTGCATTCTCACCAGCAGTGAATGAGAACTCCTATTACTCCATATCCTTGCCAGTATATGGTGTTGTCAGTGTTCCAGATTTTGGCCATTCTAGTAGGTGTGTAGTGGTATCCTCATTGTTATTTTAATTTGCATTTCCCTGATGGCAAATGATGTGGAGCATGTTTTCATATACTTCTTTGTCATCTGTATATCTTCTTTGGTGAGGTGTCTGTTAAGTTCTTTGACACATTTTTTAATCAGGGTGTTTGTTCTCTTATTGTCGAGTTTTAAGAGTTCCTTGCATATTTTGAATAACAGTCCTTTATCAGATGTATCTTTTGCAAATATTTTCTCCCTGTCTGTAGCTTGTCTTCTCATTTTCTTGTCATTGTTTTTCACAGAGCAGAAAATTTTAATTATAATGGCATCCAGTTTGTCAATTATTTCTTTCATGGATTGTACATTTGGTATTCTATCTAAACATTCACCACCATGTGCAAGGTCATCTTAATTTTCTCCTATGTTATCTTTTAGGAGTTTTATATTTTTTAATTTTACATCTAGGAATATGATCCATTCTGAGGTAATTTTTGTGAATGGTGTAAGATCTGTGTCTCGATTCATTTTTTAACATGTGGATGTCCAGTTGTTCTGGTATAATTTGTTGAAGAGACTATCTTTGTTCCCTTGTATTGCTGTTACTTCTTTGTCAAAGATCAGTTGATTATATTTACGTAGGTCTATTTTTGGACTCTCTATTCTGTTCCATTTATCTATTTGTCCATTATTCTACCAAAATACCATACTTTCTTTTTCTTTTTTTAAAAATAATTTATTTTTTAGAGCAGTTTAGGTTCAGTAAAATTAAACAGAGTTACAGAGATTTCCCATATACTCCAGGCCCCTACACATGCATAACCTTTCCCATTAACAACATCTCCCATGAGAGATATTTGTTACAACTGATGACCTAAGTTGACACATCACTATCATCCAAAGTCCATAGTTTACATTAGGGCTCACTCCTGGACTTGTACATTCTATGAGTTTGAAAAATTTACCATGGTATGTATCCACAATTATAATATCATAGAGAGTAGTTTCACTTGCTAAAAATCTGTGTTCTACCTATTCATTCCTTTTCCTCTCCCAACACTTGGCAACTATATTTTTTTTTTATTGTCTCCATAGTTTTGTCTTTTCCAGAATATCATATATTTGAAATCATAAAGTAGATAGTCTTTTCAGATTGGCTTCATGAATTTAGTAAATATGCATTTAAGGTTCCTTCAATTGTTTTTATGGGTTGATAGTTCATTTCTGTTTTTTAATTTAACATCTTTATTGGAGTATAATTGCTTTACGATGATGTGTTAGTTTCTGCTTTATAACAAAGTGAATCAGCTATACATATACACATATCCCCATATCTCCTCCCTCTTGCGTCTTCCTGCCACCCTCCCTATCCTACTCCTCTAGGTGGTCACAAAGCACCGAGCTGATCTCCCTGTGCTATGTGGCTGCTTCCCACTAGCTATCTATTTTACGTTTGGTAGTGTATACATGTCCATGCCACTCTCTCACTTCATCCCAGCTTACCCTTCCCCCTCCTGGTGTCCTCAAGTCCTCTACGTCTGTGTCTTTATTCCTGTGCTGCCCCTAGGTTCTTCAGAACCTTTTTTTTTTTTTTTTAGATTCCATATATATGTGTTAGCATATGGTATTTGTTTTTCTCTTTCTGATTTACTTCATTCTGTACGACAGACTCTAGGTCCACCCACCTCACTACAAATAACTCCATTTCATTTCTTTTCATGGCTGAGTAATATTCCATTGTATATATGTGCCACATCTTCTTTATCCATTCATCTGTCAATGGACACTTTGGTTACTCCCATGTCCTGGCTATTGTAAATAGAGCTGCAATGAACATTGTGGTTCATGACTCTTTCTGAATTATGGTTTTCTCAGGGTATATGCCCAGTAGTGGGATTGCTGGGTCATATGGTAGTTCTATTTCTAGTTTTTAAAGGAACTTCCATACTGTTCTCCATAGTGGCTGTATCAATTTACATTCCCACCAACAGTGCAAGAGGATTCCCTTTTCTCCACACCCACTCCAGCATTTATTGTTTGTAGATTTTTTGATCATGGCCATTCTGACCAGTGTGAGGTGATACCTCATTGCAGTTTTGATTTGCATTTCTCTAATGATTAGTGATGTTGAGCACCCTTTCATGTGTTTGTGGGCAATCTGTATATCTTCTTTGAAGAAATGTCTATTTAGGTCTTCTGCCCATGTTTGGATTGGGTTGCTTGTTTTTTTCATATTGAGCTGCATGAGTTGTTTGTAAATTTTGGAGATTAATCCTTTGTCAGTTGCTTCATTTGCAAATATTTTCTCCCATTCTGAGGGTTGTCTTTTCGTCTTGTTTATGGTTTCCTTTGCTGTGCAAAAGCTTTTAAGTTTCATTAGGTCCCATTTGTTTATTTTTGTTTTTATTTCCACTTCTCTAAGAGGTGGTCAAAAAGGATCTTGCTGTGATTTATGTCATGGAGTGTTCTGCCCATGTTTTCCTCTAAAAGTTTCATAGTGTCTGGCCTTACATTTAGGTCTTTAATCCATTTTGAGTTTATTTTTGTGTATGGTGTTAGGGAGTGTTCTAATTTCACTCTTTTACATGTAGCTGTCCAGTTTTCCCAGCACCACTTATTGAAGAGGCTGTCTTTTCTCCATTGTATGTTCTTGCCTCCTTTATCAAAAATAAAGTGACCATATGTGCGTGGGTTTATCTCTGGGCTTTCTATCCTGTTCCATTGATCTATATTTCTGTTTTTGTGCCAGTACCATACTGTCTTGATTACTGTAGCTTTGTAGTATAGTCTGAAGTCCAGAGCCTGATTCCTCCAGCTCCATTTTTGTTTCTCAAGATTGCTTTGGCTATTCGGGGTCTTTTGTGTTTCCATACAAATTGTGAAATTTTTTGTTCTAGATCTGTGAAAAATGCCATTGGTAGTTTGATAGGGATTGCACTGAATCTGTAGATTGCTTTGGGTAGTATAGTCATTTTCACAATGTTGATTCTTCCAATCCAAGAACATGGTATATCTCTCCATCTGTTGGTATCATCTTTAATTTCTTTCATCAGTGTCTTATAGTTTTCTGCATACAGGTCTTTTGTCTCCTTAGGTAGGTTTATTCCTAGGTATTTTATTCTTTTTGTTGCAGTGGTAAATGGGAGTGTTTCCTTAATTTCTCTGTCAGATTTTTCATCATTGGTGTATAGGAATGGAAGAGATTTCTGTGCATTAATTTTGTATCCTGCTACTTTACCATATTCATTGATTAGCTCTAGTAGTTTTCTGGTAGCATCTTTAGGATTCTCATGTGTAGTATCATGTCATCTGCAAACAGTGGCAGCTTTACTTCTTCTTTTCCAATTTGGAATCCTTTTATTTCTTTTTCTTCTCAGATTGCTGTGGCTAAAACTTCCAAAACTATGTTGAATAATAGTGGTGAGAGTGGACGACCTTGTCTTCTTCCTGATCTTAGAGAAAATGGTTTCAGTTTTTCACCATTGAGAACAATGTTGGCTGTGGGCTTGTCATATATGGCCTTCATTATGTTGAGGTAAGTTCCCTCTGTGCCTACTTTCTGGAGGGTTTTTATCATAAATGGGTGTTGAATTTTGTCAAAAGTTTTTTCTGCATCTATTGAGATGATCACATGGTTTTTCTCCTTCGATTTGTTAATATGGTTTATCACATTGATTGATTTGTGTATATTGAAGAATCCTTGCATTCCTGGGATAAACCCCACTTAATCATGGTGTATGATCCTTTTAATGTGCTGTTGAATTCTGTTTGCTAGTATTTTGTTGAGGATTTTGCATCTATGTTCATCAGTGATATTGGCCTGTAGTTTTCTTCCTTTGTGACATCTTTGTCTGGTTTTGGTGTCAGGGTGATAGTGGCCTTGTAGAATGAGTTTGGGAGTGTTCCTCCCTCTGATATATTTTGGAAGAGTGTGAGAAGGATAGGTGTTAGCTTTTCTCTAAATGTTTGATAGAATTCCCCCATGAAATCATCTGGTCCTGGGCTTTTGTTTGTTGGAAGATTTTTAATCACAGTCTCAATTTCAGTGCTTGTGATTGGTCTGTTTATATTTTCCATTTCTTCCTGGTTCAGTCTCAGAAGGTTGTGCTTTTCTAAGAATCTGTCCATTTCTTCCAGGTTGTCCATTTTATTGGCATATAGTTGCTTGTAGTAATCTCTCATGATCCTTTGTATTTCTGCAGTGTCAGTTGTTACTTCTCCTTTTTCATTTCTAATCCTAATGATTTGAGTCTTCTCCCTTTTTTTCTTGATGAGTCTGGCTATGGTTTATCAATTTTGTTTATCTTCGCAAAGAACCAGCTTTTAGTTTTATTGATCTTTGCTATTGGATTGATCCCTTGATCATTAGGTAGTGTCCTTCTTTGTGTCTTATAATAGTCTTTATTTTAAAGTCTATTTTGTCTGATATGAGAATTGTTACTCCAGCTTTCTTTTGATTTCCATTTGCATGGAATATCTTTTTCTGTCCCCTCACTTTCAGTCTTTATTTTTTCCTAGGTCTGAAGTGGGTCTCTTGTAGACAGCATATATATGGGTCTTGTTTTGGTATCCATTCAGCCAGTCTATGTCTTTTCAAAATACCATACTTTCTTGATTATCGTACCTTTTAAAATAAGCCTTGAAGTCAGATAGTGTCAGTCCTACTCTCTTCTACTTCAATATTATGTTGGCTGTTCTGGGTCTTTTGCTTTTCCATATAAACTTTAGAATCTATTTGTTGATATGTATAAAATAACTTGCTGGGATTTTGATTGAGATTGAATTGAATCTACAGATCAAGTTGGAAAGAACTGACATCGTGACAATATTGAGTCTTTCTATCATGAACATGGAATATTTCTCCATTTACTTAATTCTTCTTTGTTTCTTTCATTCAAGTTTTGTAGTTTTCCTCAAATAGCTCTTGTACATATTTTGTTGGACTTACAACTAAGTATTTCATTTTGGGGGATGCTAATGAAAATGGGGTTGTGTTTTCAATTTCAAATTCCACATATTCATTGCTGGTATATAGAAATGTGATTGACTTTTATAAGAAACCTTGCTATAATTGCTTACTAGCTCCAGGAGTTTTTTTTTTAAAATTCTTTTGGATTTTTGACATAGATGATCACATCATCTGTAAGCAAAGACAGTTTGCTTTCTTCCTTTCAAATCTATATACCCTCTATTTCCTTTTCTTGTCTTATTGCATTAGCTAGGACTTCTAGTACAATGCTAAAAAGAAGTGGTGAGAGGAGACATCCTTGCCTTCTTCTTGATCTTAGTGGGAAAGCTTCTAGTTTCTCACTATTAAGTATGATGTTGGCTGTAGGTTTTTTGTAGATATCCTTTATCAAGTAGAGGAAATTGCCCCCTATTCCTAGTTTACTGAGAGGTTTTGTTTTTTTTTTAGTCATGAATGGATGGTGGATTTTGTGTTTTTTCCATTTATTATTATCATGTGATTTTTCTTCTTTAGTCTGCAATGCGATGGATGACATGAAATGTTGTTTAAATGCTGAACCAGCCTTACATTATTGGGATAAATCCCACTTGGTCATGGAGTCTTATTCTTTTTGTATATTGTTGGATTCAGTTTGCCAATTTTTGTTGAGGATTTTTAAATGTTTGTTCATGAGAGGTTTGGTCTGTAGTTTTATTTTCTGCTAATGTCTTTGACTAATTTTGGTATTAAAGTAATTCTGACTTCATAGAATAAGTTAGGAATTATTTCCTCTGCTTCTATCCTCTGAAAGAGATTGTAGAGAATTGATATAATTTCTTCATTAAATGTGTGGTGGAATTCATCAGTGAACCCATCTAGGTATGGTTCTTTCTATTTTGGAAGGTTATTAATTATGGTTTCAATTTATTTAATAGATGTAAGTCTATTCAGATAGTCTGTTTCTTCTTTTGTGGGTTTTGGCAGATCGTATCATTCAAGGAATTGGTCCATTTCGTCTTGATTATCAAATTTGTGAGTATAGAGTTAGTAGTTCATAGTATTCCTTTATTATCCTTTTAATGTCCATGGAATGTGTAGTGATATCCCTTCTTTCATTCTGATATTGGTTATTTGTATTCTCTCTCTCTTTTTTTCTTAGTTAGCCTGGCCAGAAACTTATGAATTTTATTGACCTTTTCTAAGAGCCAGATTTTGTTTTATTGTTGTCTCTATTGATTTCCTGTTTTCAGTTTCATTGATTTCTGCTCTAATTTTTATTGTTTCCTTATGCTTATTTTGGAATTAATATTCTCTTCTTCTAGTTTCCTAAGGTGGAAGCTTAGATGACTGATTTTAGATCTTTCTTTTCTAATATGTGCATTCAATGTTATAAAATTCCCTCTAAGCCCTGTTTTCTTTTCATCCCACAAAATTTGATAAGTTGTGTTCTCACTTTTATTTAGTTATAGATATTAAAAAAAACCTTTTCTTGAGATTTCTTCTGTAACCCATGTGTTACTTAGAATTGTGTTATTTAATCTCCCATTATTTTGGGATTTCCTATCTATCTTTTTGTTATTAACTTCTAGTTAATTCCACTGTGGTCTGACAGCAGACATTATATCATTTCTTTCCTTTTAAATTTGTTAAGGTGTATTTTAATAGAACCAGAATGTGGTCTATTTTGGTGAATAGTCCCTGTGAGCTTGAGAAGAATGTGTGTTCTGATGTTGTTGGATAAGGTAGGCTATAGATGTCCATTATATCCTGTTGATTGATGCTGCTGTTGAGTCCAACTATGTCTTTACTGATTTTCTCTGTCTGCCGGATCTGTCCATTTCTGAGAGAGGGGTGTTGACATCTTTAACTATAATAGTGGATTTATCTATTTACCCTTGCTGTTCTGTCAGTTTTTGCCTCATGTAGTTAGATGCTTTGTTGTTAGGTACATACACATTAAGGATTGTTATGTCTTGGAAAATTGACTCCTTTATTATTAGATAATGCTTGCTCCTCTTTATCCCTGATAGCTTTCCTTGCTTTAAAGTCTGCTTTGAGTGGAATAAATTTAGCTTTTTAAAATTAGTGTTAATATGGTTTCTTTTTCTCCATCCATTTGCTCCTTCAAACAAGAAGAAGACTCTTAGGCCCTAGGGGATGTCAGAACTCCAAGATGAAGTAAGCCTGGTTCCCTAAATCCGTGAGTCGGGGAGAATCTCCTGTTAACCAGAATGTTTGCCTTCAACTGTTAGATGAGTGAGAAGTAAACATTTATTTTGTTAAGTCACTGACATTTTAAAGTTTATTAGCAGTTAGCCTTACCTAAATAATAAATTTATCATTGCTAACATTTAATTTATCTAGTCTCCTTTTTTGATATTGATCAACCATGGTAGAGATTTGTCTGTTTTATTAATATTTTAAAGAAACATCTTCTGTGTTTGATACTACTCTCTATTTCATTAATTTATATTGCCTTCAATATTTATTTTCTTCTATGTGGGTTTAATCTTTTGTTCTTTTTCTAAGTTCTTGAATTGCTTGGTTAGATCATAATTCTTTCTTTCTTTTTTTTTCTGGTCACACCACATGGCATGTGAGATCTTAGTTCCCCAGCCAGGGATGAACCTGCACCCCCTGCAGTGGAAGTGCAGAGTCTTAACCACTGGACTGCCAGGGAAGTCCCCATAATTCTCAATATTTATTATATTTTAATATATACATTTAGGCCTATAAATCATCATCTAAGTATTAATTTTTCTGCATTTTATAAGTAGTTTTAATTACTTAATATTCATTATGATTTTTAAAACATTAATTATTCACACATGTGTTTTATTATTTTTCTAATATATGAGCTTTGGGGGCCCAGTTTTGTCATTGTTTTCTAGTTGAACTATATTGTGATTTTAGAAAGTCCATCCATTTACATTTAATCTATATGTGTCTTTACATTTCTTGTAGAAAACATATAGTTTGGCCTTGTTTTTTGATCCACTCTGACAATCTGTCTTTTAATTGGTATATTTTGCCCATTGACATTCAAAGTGATGATTGATATAATTGGTTTAATAGCTACCATATTTGCTACTGTTTTCCATTTGTTGCCCTTGTTTGTTGTTATTATTTTTGTCTTCCACACTTTTTCTGCCTTTTGTGGTTTTAATTGGTCATTTTATATGATTCCATTTTCTCTCCTGTCCTAGAATATCAGTTATACCTTAGAAAAAAAAACAAAACCTTTTTTGTGGTTGCCCTAGAGTTTGCAATATACATTTCCAACTAATCTAAGTCCACTTTCAAATAACACTATGCTGTTTCACTGGTAGTATGAGTACTTTGTAATAACAAAATAATCTTGATTCCTCCCTTGCATCCTTTGTGTCATTGCTCTCATTTATGTTTTTTTATGTTTCTCATTTTCTCATTTTATGTTTTACTTACACATAAGCATACATAGATACATAAGCACACATAACCAAATACATTGTTGCTATTATATTTTGAACATACTTTTATCTGTTAGATCAATTAAGAATAATAAAACTTTTCACATATATATGGGATCTAAAAAAAAAAAGGTTCTAAAGAACCTAGGGGCAGGACAGGGATAAAGACGCAGATGTAGAGAATGGACTTGAGGACATGGGGAGGGGGAAGGGTAAGCTGGGATGAAGTGAGAGAGTGGCATGGACATATATACACTACCAAATGTAAAATAGATAGCTAGTGGGAAGCAGCCACATAGCACAGGGAGATCAGCTCTGTGCTTTGTGACCACCTAGAGGGGTGGGATAGGAGGGTGGGAGGGAGATGCAAGAGGGAGGAGATATGGGGATATATGTATATGTATAACTGATTCACTTTGTTATAAAGCAGAAACTAACACACCATTGTAAAGCAATTATACTCCAACAAAGACGTTAAAAAAAAAAAAGAATAATAGAACTTTTAATTTTACCTTCACTTATTCCTTCTCTGCTGCTCTTCCTTTCTTTATGTAGATCTGAATTTCTGACCTATATTGTTTTCCTTCTCTCTAAAGAACTTCTTTTGACATTTCTTGCAGGGCAGGTCTACTGGCAACAAATTCCCTCAATTTTTGTTTGAGAAAGTCTTTAATTTCTCCTTCACCTTAGAAGGATACTTTCACAAGGTACAGAAATATAGGTTGATGTTTTTTTCTCTCAATACTTTAAATATTTCACTCCACTCTTTCTGGCTTTCATGCTTTCTGAGAAGTCAGTTGTAACTCTTATTTTGTTCCTCTATAGGTGAGGTGTATTTTTCCTCTGGCTTCTTTCAGGATTTTTTCTTCAGCTTTACTTTTTTTGTAGTTTAAACATGATATGCCTAGGTATTCTTTTGTGGCGGGAGGGGATTTATCCCCCTGGAGTCTCCCTCATGAAATAATAGTACAGTGGTCGACAAAACGATATGGGTAGAGTTTATACTCACATTTTGGGGACTATACCCTCTGTGGAGCCCTCCTTTCTGGAGTTTCCCTTATAATTTCTGACCTCTCTGAATTCTGTCCTCTAAGATCTCAAGGCAGTAAGACTACAGCTTTTTGCCAACCCACTCTGCACAGATAAGGAGTGTGCTCAGGCAAAAAGCCACAAACATCAAATCTCACCTAGTACAGTTCCCATCTTTCAAGGGTTAACGTTTCTCCAGTTTCTGCCTCCTTTTGGTCACTCTCCAATATTTTCATAGTTAAAAAATAGTTATTTTACTCCTGATTTTATACCAATCATCTGTAGGTGGGACACTTTGATCAAGCTCCTCTACTGTTATCATTGAACTTCAACCACAGCGTTTTGCAGTATCTGGTGCTCCAATCCCTGTAACTCTCTGTTCTTTTGAGAGTACTGGTTTGCTTCCTGTTGGAATCTCTCTCTGGCAGTACTACATTTTTACCTTCCTCTGCTCTGCTACGGCATTTACCTTTCTTCATGTCTTTTCTCTCTTCATGTGTTGTGATTCAGAATTACAACTATCTTTAAGTTTCATCAAAGTTGGATTTTTTTCCTTATTATTTTTATATTAGTTTCTGGGAGGTGAATAAATGTGGAAATATTTTTACTCTGTCCTCTTGAAACCTGAAGTCTCTTGAGTTATTCTTAAATGTGTTTAGATTGTAAATTCTTCTTGGATCAGGGTAGTATCTCTTTCGTATTCTCTCAACACCGTGAATTTATAAGAGCTAAATTAACATGGTGCATGTTGAAATCCAGGTGGTTTGGACACACAAAGCTCTCTGAAAAGTGTCAGTGTTTCTGGCTGGTTTGGCTTAGTTTCTGTCTAAGAAACAAACTTCAACCTTCCTGTCTTCTCTGAACCACTGCTCTAGGCCTCCACTTAGCCAGTTTTCTTGCAGGGCTGTAGCTACCCTCTATGCTTTCTCAGTGAGGTGTAGATCATCCTGAGAGAGAGCTGAAAATCTTTTCACAGGCAAGGCCGGAAGGATGAAGGCTGTCCTTGGTTTCAGGAAAAGTATCATCCCTTAAGCCTTTAAAAATGGTGTATGAGTGGGAGTGCACGTCAGTGTGAAAGTTCAGCATCAGGAAACTATGTTTATTCTCAAATCTAAGACCTTTCGGAGAAAAATAATGTGAAAGAATCACCACATATCCACTGGCAGATCTGATCTACTAGAGCCCTATTCTTCTTGAAGATGAATCTAGCAGTCTGGGTTCATGGCCACACCATGTACTATCTGACTCAGAGTAGCATCCATGGGTTCTCCTCCTTAACCACTAGCTTTCTCACAAACCGATAAACTCCTTTGTGTTTAGAAGCAGCAGAGCACATAGACATCCTCGTGTGCCCTGGAAATGTCTGTGTTTCTGTGTACAGTTTCTGTCAATCCAATGACGAAGGGTGTATGTGGGAACCTCTGTTTTTAATTAGCCTTTAGGGCACAGCCTGCTCTCTACGCACTGTCACAACAAAGGGATCTTTATTTCTTTGAGGAATAGTATTAAGATGCAGGAGCTGGAGCTGTATACTTGTCATGTTTGGAACAGCTTTCATCTACTTTTTCATCAGTCATCTTTGACAACTGATCTCCAGTTCTGGCTTAACCATTTACTAGTTGCATAACCTTGGGCAAACTCTTGTCCCAGCTTAATTAATCTAGTTTACTGCTTCATAAACTGGCAGTGATAATATTTTCCCTGATCACGTACTTCACAGGCTTAGTGAGGTTTAAAGGTTAGCATGGAAGTGGAAAAGTGTTATTAAAAATATAAAAATAAATTATGGATATTACATCTTAGAGAAGTTTTTCATAGGAAGAGGGGTAATTTAAAAAAAGGAAGCCTTGGTTGACTCCTGAGAGAGTCCTATTCTTGGGGGCAAAAACAGAACATGGGACAATGTGGCACTGAGTTTGCAAAAGGCTCTGCCACCACTGCCAGCTTTCCCCTCCTTTTCTCAGCCCTCCTTGCCCCCAGATGGAGACAGGAATTGACACTGGGCAGGACACCCCTCCCCGGTGCTGCTAGGCCACCTATGCCGAGCAACTTTGTCAGAGGGCTGACAATCAGCTCCCTGCTGCTTTCTCATCTTTTAAAATCCAATTAAACATCTCTGGCCACAGCGCGACAATTGTCTGGGCTCCACAGAGTGGAACTTCACCTGAGGTGGCATTAGGAAGCCAAAAGATAAAAGAAAAGCTGCTTTATCCTGGAAAGATCATGCCCACAGCTCCAGAAAGGGTGGAACCATTGTGAGGTCTGGACCCATGTTCAGACTGAGCCGTTGTCTAGCTCAGTTCCAAACTTCAAGATGTCAAAGGTCATAGAGCAGATTTAACCCCATTCACATGGGCTCCTGTGTGGAGAAGTGCTCTGGTGGTTTAAGAATCAGCAGTGGCATAATGTGTGTGTGAGAAACACTGAGTTTGAGTATAACATCCCAGCAGGGAGGGATGCTGGAAAGTTAGGATGGAGCCAGATTATAGGGGACCTTGAAGCCATCATCAGAGTCTGACACTGAACTATAGGGCCCGACCTCTTATGGAAGGCAGGAGGATTCTGCTATGGATAAAGTGTTCACCTTGCAGATTGCCATCCTGTAACATCTTGCCATTACACTTGTTTCCTGAGGTTTATCCAGCCCATCTAGTCACAGAGCATTGGCATGTTGTTTGTGTAATACAGTAATGGCTCCCCTTAAACACTGGGAAGATGCTACCTCTGGAAGAATCAAGAGCTTCTTGTTCTGAAATAAGTGCTATGCAGTTACTGGATCAACAAAACAAAACATACAAAACAAGGAATCTGGACTCTGGTACTGAATTTCCTACTGTCCAATTGGTCATGTGAGGAAACTATTCTCTTCTTGGGGTTTCAGCTTCCTTATCAATAAAATGATGGAGAAAGTGATGAGAACTTGTAAGATTTATTTCTTTTTAGCAGCTTTCAAATATGCAATACAGTATTATTGCCTATAGTCACCATGCTGTACATTATATCCCCATGACTTATTTATTTTATAACTGGAAGTTTGTACCTTTTGACTCCCCTCACCCATTTTGCCCACCTGCCCACCCCCACCTCTGGCAACCACAAATCTGTTCTCGGCATCTATGAGCTTGTTTTTTTTTAGCCTTTTTAGATTCCACATGTAAGTGAGATCATACAGTACTTGTCTTTTTCTGTTTGATTTATTTCACCTAACATAGTGCCCTCAAGGTCCATCCATGTTGCAAATGGCAAAATTTCATTCTTTTTTATGGCTGAGGAGTATTCCATTGTATGTATGTGTATATAAATAATAATTATAAATAATGTTGCTATGAACATAGGGCATATATGAGCATATATCTCTTTGAATTAATGTTTTCATTTTCTTTGGATATATGTCTAGGAGTGGAATTGCTGGATCATATGGTAGTTCTATTTTAGTTTTTTGAGGAACCTCCAGACTGTTCTCCCTAGTGGCTGAACCAGTTTACATTCCCACCAACAGTGCAAAAGGGAGAGAAGTTTACCTTTTCTCCACATCCTTGCCAACACTTGTTATTTCTTATCTTTTTGATAATAGCCATTCTGACAGGTGTATGGTAATATCTCATTATATTTTGATTTGCATTTCCTTGATGATTAGTGATGTTGAGCATCTTTTCATGCACCTATTAGCTATCTGTATGTCTTCTTTGGAAAAATGTCTATTCAGATCTTTTCCCCATTTTTAAATCTGACTTTCTTTTGTTTTGTTTTGTTGCTATTAAGTTGTATGAGTTCTTCATATATTTTGGATATTAACCTCTTATCACGTATATGATTTGCAAATATTTTCTCCCATTCAGTAGTTGGATTTTCATTTTGCTAATGATTTCCTTTGCTGTGCAGAAGCTTTTTAGTTTGATGCAGTCCCACTTCTTTGTTTCTGCTTTTGTTGCCTTTGCTTTTGGTGTTAAATTCAAAAAATCATTGCCAAGACCAATGTCAAGGACATTACTGCCTACGTTTTCCTTTAGGAGTTTTATAGTTTCAGATCTTACATTCGAGTCTTTAATTCATTTTGGGCTTATTTTTATGTATGGTGTAAGATAGTGGTCCAGTTTCATTCTTTTGCATGTGACTATCCAGTTTTCCCAACGCCATTTATTAAAGAGACCGACCTTTCCCTATAGTACATTCTTGGCTCCTTTGTTGTAAATTAATTGACTGTAAATGTGTAGGTTTATTTCTGGGCTCTCTCTTTTGTTCCACTGATCTATGTGTCTGTTTTTATGACAGGACCACACTCTTTTGTTACTTTAGCTTGGTAATATAGTTTGAAATCAGGGAGCATGATACCTCCAGCTTTGTTCTTCTTTCTCAAGACTGCTTTGGCTATTTGGGTTCTTTCGTGGTTTCATATAAATTTAGGATTGTTTGTTCTGCTCCTGTAAAAAATGTCATTGGAATTTTGACAGAGATTGCATTGAATCTGTAGATTGCATTGAATCTGTAGATTGCTTTGGGTAGTGTGGACATTTTAAGACTACTAATTCCTCCTATCCATGAGCATAGAATACTTTTCATTTATTGTGTCTTCTTCAATTTCTTTCACCAATGTCTTACAGTTTTCAGTGTGTAGGTCTTTTATCTCCTTGGTTAAATTGATTCCTAGGTATTTTATTCTTTTTGATGCAAATGCAAATGGGATGGTGTTCTTAATTTTCTATTTCTGATAGTTTGTTATTAGTGTATAAAAATGTAACAGATTTCTGTATGTTAATTTTGTATCGTACAACTTTATTGAATTCATTTATTAGTTCTAACAGTTTTTGGATAGAGTCTTTAGGATTTTCTGTATATAGTATCATGTCATCTGCAAATAGGACAGTTTTACCTCTTCCTTTCCAATTTGGATGGCTTTTTTTCCTTTTTCTTGCCTAATAACTCTGACTAGGACTTCTAACACTATGTTGAATAAAAGTGGTGGGCGTGGGCATCCTTGTTTCATTCCTTATCTTAGAAGAAAATCCTTCAGATTTTCACCTTGAGTATAACATTAGCTGTGGGCTCGTCATATATGGCCTTTATTATGTTGAGGTGTGTTCCCTCTATATCCACGTTGTTAAGAGTTTTTATAATAAATAGATGTTGAATTTTGTCAAATGTTTTTGTGCATCTATTAAGATGCTCATATGATTATCCTTTATTTTGTTAATATGGTGTATCATGTTGACTGATTTGCAGATATTGACTCATCCTTGCCTTCCTGGAATAAATCCCACTTGATCGTGGTGCATGATCTTTTTAATGTATTGTTGAATTCAAAGGCATTTTTCAGAAACAGAAAATGACCTGCCTGCAGTCACAATGTGTCAACAATGGTGCCTAGGTTCCACATCTCTCTTCTTCCAGTTTTCTTCTTGCTGTCAGCTGCAGAGCTTATTGTATGATAGAATGATCACCACACTTTCTGTAGTTGTGGGAGATTAGAGGAAAAAGAAATGAATAAACCATGGAGTGGTTGGGGAAGACTAAATGGGAGAAGAGGGCCTAGGCTGGAAACTGACAGAGGGGTAAGATTTAACTAGGCAGAGAGAAGGGAGTCAGGCTTTCCAAGTAAACCAGGATGGCAAGGCAGGGCTGGTGTGTTAGGAGGAGTCAAGAGCTGTACTAGTGAGAACAGGAAGCCTGGGAAATGAGGAAGGGCCTTACAGTCACCAAAGCCCCCAGGTAATGCTGAAGCTCCTACACTTGGTGTGCTAGGACCTTGAGACTCAAAGTATGGTCTTGGAACTAGGAGCATCATCATTACCTGGGTTTGTTAGAAACACAGCATCTCAGGCCCACCCCAGCCCTACTGAATCCAAATCTTTATTTTAACAAGATCCAAAGGTGATTCCTGTGCAACTTAAAGTTCGAAAAGTACTGTCATTCAGGACAATGGTTCTCAGTGATATGATGTCTTATCCCCCACCCCCAGGCCTACTGAATCAGAATTTTCTAGGGAATGGGGCTTGGACATTAAAGGTTTTAAGAAGCTCTAACCTGTAGAGCTTAAGAAGTACTGTTTTCATGGCTATAAAGCAAGAGTGAAAATGTTGGATCAGAGAATAGCACAGTGAAAGATTTAATAAAGATAAGTCAGGCAGCAGTATGAAGAGTGTGCTCAGGAAAGAGAAATTAGTGGCAATGAACCAAATATACAAAATGAAAGAGAAGACAACTCCACCATGCTGAGTCTTGATGGTTGAGAAAATAGTTGTGCCAGAAGTTGCTGTGGGGTTGGGGAGCTGGTTTGCAGAGGATAAGGAGGAGTTAGTTTGGCTTAAGGCATTTCCATTTAGTTTTCATGGCAACTACATCTGGCAGGCATTAGGTGGTGGGGCATTGGGGCTTAGGTGAAAGGGCAGCACTAGAAGTGTGGATTTGTGATCCATTATCCCAGAGGTGGGAGCCTGAGTCATACAAATGGTACAAGAAGTCCAGATAACAGAGTAAAGACTTTTTGTGCTTCTAAGTTAGAATGGGAGGCATGGAAGGAATTTTAGAAAACTTTAGGCCAAACTTCTATGCATGATCCAAGTGTCCTGACCTCAATGACAGTGCAAGGAATGTCCTTCCAGGTTGGCCTCAGCAGCTGTCAGCTTAGATCAGGGAAGGGCCATGCCCTGGGCCCCCTGCTAGAGCCCCGTGGAGCTCATTGCCAGAAAGGCCTGGCCTGTGTGTCATTCTCTTGCCAACTCTGTGACTCAGCTACACACTTCCAGAGTGATATTTTCAGAATACAGTTATGTGTAGCAGAATCTCTTTTCCATGGCTGGCAGTGTTGCCCATCTGTGGAGTCATCAAGCTCCGTGCTCTAAAAGCAGGGAGGAGGTATGCAGTTGGAGAAAATTGGGAGCCTGCTTGGATGATGGGAGTCTGGGGTTCATGCTCTGCACCAGGGCTCCACACCCCCAGAAGCCCTCTCCTAAAGGGAGGGTGGGAGTTGACCAGTAATACACAGACCACCTCAGCAATAGGGTGCAAACCAGACTGAAAATACACACCCAGATAAAAGAAGTAGGCCTGGGGGACTTCCCTGGTGGTCCAGTGGTAAAGAATCTGCCTTACAATGCAGGGGATGCAGGTTCGATCCCCAGTCAGGGAACTAAGATCCCACATGCCGCGGGGCAACTAAGCCCGCAGCGCCACAACTACTGAGCCTGCAAGCCTCACTAGAGAGCCTGTGTGCCACCAACTACAGAGACCATGCGCTCTGGAAACCACACACCACAACTACAGAGCCCACGCACCCTGGAGCCTGCGTGCCACAGCTAGAGAAGAGAAAACCCGCACGCCACAACTAGAGAGAAGCCCGCGTGCTGCAACGAAGACCTGATGGAGCCAGAAGTAAATAAAATAAATAAATAAATAATAAATCTTAAAAAAAAAAAAAGAAGTAGGCTTTGGGTCACAAACCAGGGTTCAAATCTAAGTGAGCTCTGCTACTTATTGATGGAATCCTTGCACAAATTTCCTCCTAGACAAAATGAGGAATTTTCTCTTCTTCATGGGCTGTAGAGAGCAAATGAAATGTTGCATGTAAGAGTGCTTTGCAAACTATACAATACTTTTATAAATACAATATTTTTTTAAAAAGAACACCAGAATGTCAAATGTATAGACAGATGAGGAAGAAGAGGACCCAGTGAAATTGGAAGATTTGTTTCCATGATAGTTTGGGAGGTTTTCTCTCTTTCCCAGTGCACCAAAAAGGAGGAATCTTCCCATTTGGTTCTGTCTCTGTTATGGTCTATTCATTCTTCCTCCTTCAGCCTGAGACTCCCCAAGTCAATCCTTAAGTTTTAACACACCTATGATGTACACCTGGTTCTGTGTGCACACCTGGCTTTGGGCAAAATTGTGAAGGAAGCAGAGTTACCGGTCGTGACCCCAGATAGCTCTTTAAGGTATGCTTCCCAAAGCAGGCGTGGGCATCCCACTTCCTGAGAACAGGACCATTTACCTGGGAAGTAAAGGGTTTGCTGTGATATTTCCAGGGATGCTGGCATTTCAGGTGGAGGACTAAAGCTTTAAGCTCTGATGATGGAATTTCTGGTATCAGTGAGCTGGGTGGAAACGTGTAGAATTAGATCTTTCTAGTATCCTTGAAACCATAGTACATAGTCTTCCATCGAGGTGTTAGGCTGGCCTTGTGGTGGAATAATTCTCAGCCCTCAAAGATGTCATAAATTGTATGATCCACATTATAAGTGCTCTGGGATTCCGTGAGATGGATCCAATTGCATTACTTTGTTGAATTTTGTGAGAAACAAGAAGAGAACAGAGGAGAGTAAGCTATTGTGTTCATCCCGTGATAAGTACCAGTGCAATACAAGGGCATTAACATTCCTGATGCTGGCAGAATCTATTCAGAGCCATAGAAAGCTGCAACCAGAAGAAATCTCATGAAAAGCAATTCATCTGTATAGTGCAGGGTCTTCAAACTTTAGCAGGTATCAGAATCACTTGGAGGACTTGTTAAAGCATAGATGGCTGGACCTCACCCAGAAACCCTCCAGAGTTTCTGATTCAGTAGGTCTGCGGTGAGTTGGAAATTTTGTATTTCTAACAAGTTCTCAGGTGAAGCTGATGCTGCTCTTGTAGGAAACCTTTGGAAACTGTGGGTCCTGTGCTTTGTAATTTATAAAATGCTCTCCCATAGCGATCTCCTATGATCCTCTTACACCTTGTGACCTCGTGAGGCAGGTACTTCACAGATGAAGAAGTAAGTCCAGAAAGACTGTGATTGCTAAAGTTCACCCAGCTAGTGGCCAGCAGAGCTGGGACTCAGAGCCCCTCACTCTTACGGCCGTTTTTCTAGTTCTAAAGTGTACCACTGCGGAGTTCTAGGACGTTGGCTAAGTGTGACCAAAACGTGACCATCAATTTTCTAACTCTTTCTGTAGGATTCTTTTTATTCACTTTGCCTTCTGCAGTCTGCAGTGAGCTATAATAGTTGGGGAATTTTGGAGATTTGTGAAGAAATAGTTGGAGGAGGAAGCAAAGGGACTAGAGGGAAGAAGTTTCTAAGAAGAAAGGTCTGTGAGTGATGAAAGGGTCCCAGTTAGGCAGGAGCTGGGAAAGGAAGCCAAGGAGAGGCCTGCTGAGGGAAAGGGGAGGGGGAGCAAGCTAGTAGAAAGTTAAGAATCCTGAAAGACCTTTCGTAGCACTTAGGCATTTAGCTTCACAGGACAAGGTGTGTGGTGTTCTGTCCTTCAGCCACTTGGTAACTCTGCCACATCAAAGTCTAGCCTGTTTCTGATGTAGAGTGTTTGCAAAGCCCCTCCCACCCACCCTGGCATTCTTTGCTATTTACTATTAAAGTAGTGTCAGTCTTTGAAAAATTATGAAGCTCTGGATATGTTTCCCTCTCAGCCCCATGTGTTCCTTGTATTTATCAAAATGGAACACTAACAAATATTTATCCAGTTTTATAGCTGTGTTGACGATAAAGACTACCAGGTGCGTCTCCCTGCCATGGTGATTAGTTTGCTCAGTACATGATTGACTGAGATGTCTTCAGTGTATTATAAACACACATTAAAAATAGCAACCTAAAAAAAAAGATAAAACTGACAAATAGGAAGTTCCATATTTTTGGATGCAATACATTGCCAACCTCGTTATTAGGACACAAAACAGATAATCCTTAGTGAGTTATATAACTTTATATAATGATTCTTCTTCAAATAAATGTCTTTTTGGCTCCTACAATTTTTTTTTTTCATTTATAAAAGTTTTTCAAATTGGAACCCTTTTTAAAAATTTTTTTTTGGTTCAAATTGGAACCCTTTCAAAAGAAGCCTTGTTTTTTTTTTTTCTGTGTGTATGTCCTAATAACCTAGGACATATAAAGATCTGGTTACTTTATCAAAATTTCAAACTCACGGTCCAATTTCAATTTTTAGCATCCACTTGTGACCATAATCATGAAGCTAAGAAAGGATATTGCATTTTCATGTTGCATTTTTGTCAAACAGAAAATGTTCTTAAATTGGCCCAGTACTCTCTACTTTGCTAATCAAAGGGGATTAAAGGGGTTCAAATCACTCAAGATTTGTTACCGCTTATTTCTGTGTGTTATGAAAACAATTTAAAATTAATGAAATAAAGATTCTTAATATTTTTATCATTTCCTACTTAATGTTCCCCCAAAACATTGATTTAAAAGTTGAAAAGACATATAAGTATCAAGGATCTGTGACTTAGATTTTTCTTTAAAGTAGTAAGAAAAGTGAACAGGTCTGCATATATTGTCGGTGCCAGGTCGGAGAGATACTGGTGTCATTTAAGCTTCAGTTTTTGTTTTGCGAATTGAATAAACAACTGCTCTGAAGAAACGAAAGGAAACTATAATGTTTGAACTATAAAATTTCTGACGTTTATTGACTCCCTGGATCTCCCAAACAACTTCCTGTCCTCGTAAATTTGCTCCTGTGCTTGGTCAGATGCAGGCTTGTGTTATTTTTCCATTGCAGCGTGTGAATATACCAGTTTTATTTCCAGTGGTTAGCTGCTTTTAACCTGGAGGTGGCTGTGCAGTAGTGCTGACTAAACCCAATGTTGGATGTGCTGTGTGTGTGTGTCCGCTGTCACATTCAGTATGTGCCATGGGGCTGCACTTATGTGCATGGATGTAAATACCTATTTCACTATTATCTCTGTCCTCTACTTTATCTCCTTTGGGGTTGTCAGTATTGACTGTTGAATCTAAATAATAAAGCATGTACAGGAAATTAAAATATGTAAAGCAAAACACAAAAACTATTTAAAAAATCCAACTGCATTCTATTGCTTTGGGACTATATTAAATGACAGAATACTCATGAATGAAAGGAGAGTCATCACAAGGGATTGATCTTAATGGGGGCAAAGAGTTAAGTTTTGAGGTCAGGCCATAAAGGTAAGAACTAAGACCAACCAAAGGAAGGGCAGACTCCTGCCAGCACCATTTAAATGGTGCCCTCCCTTCCTTCCTTTCTCTCCTTGCAACTGCGTATACTTAAATTCACATAAGGTATATGATTCAAGTTGATGGTATGTATCAGCGCTTCTACAACATTATTTTATTTTATTTAAAAAAAATTTATTTATTTTTGGCTGCTTTGGGTCTTCATTGCTGTGTGCGGGCTTTTTCTAGTTGCGGTGAGCGGGGGCTACTCTTCGTTGTGGTGCGCGTGTTTCTTATTGCGGTGGCTTCTCGTTGCATAGCATAGGCTCTAGGCACGTGGGCTTCAGTAGTTGTGGTATGCAGCCTCAGTAGTTGTGGCTCGCGGGCTCTAGAGCCCAGGCTCAGCAGTTGTGGCGCACAGGCTTATTTGCTCCGTGGCATGTGGGATCTTCCCGGACCAGGGCTCGAACCTGTGTCCCCTGCATTGGCAGGCGGATTCTTCACCACTGCACCACCAGGGAAGTCCCTACAACATTATTTTAAATCTTCGCAATAAATCAATAAGATGGGTGATATTATCCCTGTTTTGCCCGAAGAGAGAAAGTGACTTCCCCAGAGCAACATAGCTAGTAGCTGGCAAGGCCAGGATTTGAACCCAGATCTACCGGGCTCTAAAGTCTAATCTCTCAAATACACCGTATTAGAATGGTAAGAAACCTTAGAGATCATGTTTTATAACCACTTTATTTCACAGATGGGAAACAAGACTTGCCCCCTTTGCTGCTTCCCGCAGTCAGCGTGGATAATGGGGTGTCAACTGTATACACTAGACTTTGCCAGGATTTCCCAACTGGGGAAATGGAGAGGATTTGGTGCATCAGAGAGTGATGGATAAGATTTAAGAATTGGGTCAAGGGGGATGGGAATGAACCAGTTAAAGGAACTGGAATTACATAGCCTGATGTGAAACATAAATCTGGCTCTTCAAGTGTATAGTTAGTTGATGAAGGATAAAGACCAGCTGGGCTCTACTTTCCATGTGCCAACGCAAGAATAAAGGCCTGTGTATTTTGCTGGATGGGGGTATAAGTCAGTTGTAATCAAGAAGTCCTGATGGGGGCGGGTGTTGGGAGGAGGGTGGCTAGTTAGAATAGTGGGATAAGGGACCCTCCCCCCACCTGCCAGGCTGGAAGCTGCCTTCTGCATGTCTTTATGTTTTCCTCCCCAAGTTAAAAATAGCATTGCCCCTCTCAATAGCTATAGTTAAAAAGTAACATATTCTTAATTGACCCATCAGAACTTCCTGCACCTACAAATGTTTCTACTCTCTGATCCATCCTGCCCACTGGGGTTAGAGCTATTTTCATGAAGGACAACTCTGATACCAATTCTCTGCCCAAAGATGGCCCCAGAATAGCTATTTTCAAAGTGTGGTCAATGAAACCCCAGAGGTAAGGTTGCCAGTTGCAGCAAATAAAAATATAGGATACCCAATTTAGTTTGAATTTCAAATAATCAACAGAAAATTTTTTAGTATATCTATGTTCCAGGCAATATTTGAGCATCCTGTATTTAATCTAGTAACTCCTACCTGGGGGACCTTAAGATCCTTTTCAAGGGGTCTTTGAGGTCAAAACTATTTTCACAGGACCACTAAAACTTCCTTGCTGTTTCCACTGTGTTGACATTTGCACTGATGGTGCGAAATCAACAGTAGTTAAAAGTGCTGGTGTCTTAGCATGAATCAGGGCAGTGACACCAAAGTGTACTGGTGGACGTCGTGTGATGCACAATCTCTGTCATGTGCTCACAGTAAAAAAAAAAAAAAAAAAAAGCCAGTTTTACTTAAGAATCTCCTTGATGAAGCAGTAAAAATGATTAGTTTTATTAAATCTCAATCCTTGTGTAGATGTCTTCTTAATATTCTGGGTGACATATTGGGATGTATGTATAAAACATTACTGCTGCATACAATGGTTGTCTCACTTGTGTGATGGTTTGAGGTGCAAAGCTGAATGGTTGCTTTTTTCATGGAACAACACTTTTACTGACAAACTTTGGTTATTGAGACCTAAGTATTTGGCAGATGTTTTCTTGAAAATGAATAAAGTGAGCCAGTCACCTCCAAGAAAAAACTTGACAGTGTTTGTGCCAATTATAAAATTTGAGCTTTCAAGTGAAAATTAGAATTTTGAAAAACTTCTGTCTACCACTGAGAGCTTGACAACTTCCCAATGCTCAAAGACTTTCTGATGAGCTTGGTGGTGATAACAATGAATGTGGGTTTTTTTTTTTTTTTTGATACTATAATGAAACATGTCAATATTTGGAAAAGCTGTGTAACTCAGTGAGTCAAAATATTCCAAATGACCAATGCATGATATTACCAAATTCTGCATCGGTAGAAAGATCCATTCACAGTGCAATATAAACTGAGTGATTTTAATGTAACAGTGTATAAAAAGTTTGCACTGTTATGGTTTTAAATTCCACATTTCAACTCACCTTTAAAAGTCCAGTTTTGGTGTCATACCAAAGAAGAATATCCATAATTATCTGAAAAAGCTATTAAAATGGTCCTCCCTTTTTCAAATTCATATTTGTGTCAGGCTGGATATTCGTCCTTTATTTCAACACAATCTATCACTACAGATTGAACGCTGAAGGAGATAAGAGAATCTAGCTGTCTTCTTTTTCAGCCAGACAGTAAAGAAATTTGCAGAAATAAAAAAGAATGCCATTCTTCTCATTATTTTGTTTTGGAAACTAGAGTTACTTTCCTTTAAAAAATTATGCTAACACGTAATGGGCTTATTACTATTTTAAAGTGAACTATAAATGATTTTTAAAATGTTCTCTGTTTGAATTTTGCATATGGTGAATATCAAGTGAGACCATCTACATGGCAAAAGCTCTTTGGGGTCTACCATAATTTTTTAAAAAAATATTTATTTACTTATTTATTTAGGCTGTGCCAGGTCTTAGTTGTGGCACACAGGATCTTTGTTGTGGCATGCATGCGTGATCTAGTTCCCCGTCCAGGGATTGAACCTGGGCCCCTTGCATTGGGAGTGCGGAGTCTTACCCACTGGGCCACCAGGCAAGTCCCTACCATAATTTTTTTTTTTTTTTAAATTTCCACCACCACCTCCCCTTCCTAGCTCTTTTTTTTTCTTAAATTTATTTATTTATTTATTTTTGGCTGTGTTGGGTCTTCGTTTCTGTGGGAGGGCTTTCTCTAGTTGTGTCAAGTGGGGGGCCACTCTTCATCGCGGTGCGCGGGCCTCTCACTGTCGCGGCCTCTCTTGTTGCGGAGCACAGGCTCCAGACGCGCAGGCTCAGTAGTTGTGGCTCACGGGCCCAGTTGCTCCGTGGCATGTGGGATCTTCCCAGACCAGGGCTCGAACCCGCATCCCCTGCATTGGCAGGCAGATTCTTAACCACTGCGCCACCAGGGAAGCCCCTACCATAATTTTTAAGAGTGTGAAGGGATTCTGAGACCAAAAAGCTTGAGAATCACTGGCCTACAGGACAACACCTAAACTGGTGAACCAGATATTAGGGATTCCTGCCATTCTACTCCAACCTGCCTTTGCCACCTCACTTATCACGACTGTCTCTGAAGAAACCCCAGGTTCCAGCCTAACCACCTACTTACTGATTTCTGCACATGTTCTGCACTTGTCTGCCTGACTCTGTGCATGCCATTCCTCTACCTGGAACACATGTCCACACCCCCTTTATCCACCTGTCTGGTGGTTAGTGGGTCAGAGCTACCTCCTTAGGGCCTGAGGATGGAGAGACTCATTTAGACCCAACGTCACAGTCTGTTTATGGCTATACTGTGCATATAGCCTTCAGGATCTGTTTATTTGTCTTCCTTAATTAGAATTCCTGGAGTGCAAAGGACCCAATTTTCCCTCTGTTTATATTTTTTCCCATCTAAAGGCCAAGTGTCCTGCCATAAACTTTATGGGATTTTTGTAAATATTAGCTGACAATTTCTACCGATATCTGTGGACTTTTATGATCCTGTGCAGATTAATCAGAGTATTTAGTGCCTGCTGTGAGCAGAACACTTGGCAGTGGGGGAAAGGGGGCTAAGGAGGTGATCCTTGCTTAAGGACCTGAACTGTGCTTGGAGAGACAGGATTTATAGCCAAAAAGCAATCAAACAAGACACAAGAAGGTATGTAATCAAAGGAATAACCAGGTGCTGTAGGCCTTTAGGGAAGGGGAGATGGGAGCCGGGGCACACGCGTGTTTGCGGTCGCTGGAGAAATCTGAGCAGGCTCCTGGGAGGAGGCAAAGACTTGCTGGGGACTCGTTAAATAGGGAGGGTTTAGTTAGAGGCCAGCAAGGCAGGATTTTGGGTCAGCAAATAAACACAAGCCAGGGCAGAGTCAGGAATGAGCACAGCATGTTCACGGCCTAATGGGGAGGCCGCTGACCATGGTGAAGGTGAATGGTGTGAAATGATAAGGTTGAAAGCTGGCTAGAGGAGTTTAGATTGGACTTGGAAGGAAGGAAGAACCAGCTTTTTTTTTTTTTTTTTGGTTAGGTAAGTGACATGGTGTTTTTTGAGCCAAAGATGGGCTATTTGTGGGAGGAGGAATGGAGATGGGGCATCTAGTTAATGGCCCAGGGGTGTGAGGTGGTGAGGCTCTGGACTGGGGTATCAGCAAGGTTTTTGGAATGAAATTCACGCAAGTCATCACGTCTAGAATGCCAGCGTGGAGCCTTTAAATGGCAGTGTTTTATATATAAAGGCCTAGGGATTAAAACTCCACAGTAGTGTGTTAATGACATAATTGGGTCTTATCATGTGTGGCTGATTTAGAGGTGAAATCTTTTATTCTAGCCTTTCCTCATGTTTTACTGTTTCAGCTACTAAATAATTGTGTGTGGTTTTGGGCAATTTACTTAACTCCTCGGTGTCTTGGTTTTGTCATCTGTAAAATGAGGGCATTAATAGTTTAATAGTACCTGTCTCATAGCCTCGTTATGAGAATTACATGAGGTAATACATGTAAAGTGCCTATTTTTGTGCCTGGCACATAGGAGGCCTTTAAAAAATATTAGCTATTATTATTTATTTATTCAGTAATTCACATTATCATGGGAATATAAGTATTTAAATTACCCAATGGGCCAAAGCATTCAGTGCTAAGCTGAATGAAGGCCCTCAAAAAAAAAAAAAGAAAAAGCTTCCTGGAGACACGGCAAAGATGGGATTCAGAAGCTGGGATGGAAAAATGTTAAAAATTCTAATTCCATAAACTCATTAAGATCTAAAGTGTAAAACTGGGAGACCCAAGTCACAATTTAATCTTGTCACTTCTCAGCTTAAACACCTTCACTGGCTCCCACTGCAGAAAAGATAAATCTGGTCTTTTTAGCAAGCCAGCAAGCCTTCCTTCACTGACGTTTCGTTGGCCATCACAGCCTTCCTTCCCCAGCCCAGCGGCCTGCGCCTCAGCTGCTCTGCACTCCTGCTAATTTTCAAACACATCCTGTCCTGCACAGCAGTCTCCCTTGCCTTCACTCTTTCCCCCAAAGCTCATTCCTCTTACCCCATTTATGCACTATAAAATTAATCACCTGTTTTTAATAGACTATATTTTTAAGGGCATTTTTAGGTTTACAGAAAGATTGCATAGAAAGTAGAGTTCCCATAAACTCTCTCCCCCAACAGTTTCTCCTTTCATTAACATCTTGCATTAGTGTGGTCCATTTGTTACAACTGATAAACCAGTATTGATACATTATTCTTAACTAAAGTCCATAGTTTACACTAGGGTTCACTCTTTGTGTTGTACACTACTATGGGTTTTGACAAATGCGTAAGAATAATGTCCTATAGCCACCATTACAGTATCATACAGAATAGCTTCATTGCCCTAAAATCACCCTGTCCTCCACCTACTTATCGCTCCCTCTTCCCCTCCCTGTCAGTTTTTAAGAATCAGTTAAAATGCCATCTCTTTTGTGAAAATATCTCAGAATCCCTCTATTATGAATCTCTTTGATGCTTGCATAGCACTTTCTTCATACCTGTTATAGCTCCTATGTTCCAAATATTATTAGAGATACACACGCTCTCTTCTTCCTTTACTAGAGTGTATGTCCTTGACGGAGGGTCTGTACCATAGATTTATCCCCACGACACCTAGCCTAGACCCTGTTCTTAACGGGTGCCTTGTGAATGCTGGCTGAATTGTGAGCAAATATTAGGGTGGGATTTTGCAGAACAGGTCACAAGAGGCAAAGCTTTAGACCTAGAGTTCTGAAAGTGACAAGTGTACTTGTGAATTTTAAACATGCTTCAGGACTCAGGGGTCCATGGATGGGAAGCTCTCTGAAGGGAACCGGCTTCTGTCCCTTCAGATTTGGGCTCAGAATCAGCCTCGGGTGAGGTGGCCCAGGCCAGCTTTATAAATATTACTAACTAGGCCTCAGGGCTCTTTCCTTGCCTCCCCTCCCCTCCAAAAACAAAGCAAAAAAGGAAAAGGACAAGGAAGTTGGTTGTTTCCATCCATCTAGTCCCGGTGCCCCTCTCTGGAAGGCCCCTGGAACGTCTGTTTGGTACCCCCCTCTCTCTCCCCAGATGGCTCCCAACAATTGAGGGTGCCCAGTGTGCCTTCTTTGGCCAAGGAGCACCTTCCCTTAATTTCCTAGTTCACGCTGAGCTTTTTGCTTTATTTTCCCTTTAAAGACTTTGTTCTCAAACATTCTAAAACGCTGTAGGAACATGCAGATCAGAAAAGCAAATAAATCGAATCTTGTGAAGTAACAAAGCAGACGTCCTTATTCAACAACCAGCACAACGCTAAATGGGAAATATCAGTCATGCACTAGAGACAGTAGATTCCCCTCCAGACGGGAACTGCCGTTTGCAAAAACCCCCATCCCCAAAAATGAGGCAGTGAAGGTACCGTAAAACAAACTCCTCTCCTCAGCTCCCAAACGGGAGTCTGCAGTTTCTAGCAGCACTGCCTGTTCTTTTACGCGACACAAGCAGTTTGCAAGACCTCGGCTTTTACTTCCCAGTACCTGCCTCCTAACACACGTGGGGGTGGAGAGGGAGGGAGGGAGTGGGAAAGAGAGCTGTCTTCCCCCTCCCCCAACCATCTTAAAGCCCAAAGCGGCGCCAGACCCAGCGCTGGGCGGGGTGGGATGAGGGACACTCTGGAAACCAGGTTAGATCTAAAGGTGCTGTTACCTGGGGCGGCGAGTGCTCTCCAGACAGCCGGGCTCCCCCATCCCCCCGCAATCGGAAAGGGCCGAGGAAAAGTGGGGGCGGGGGGCTCCAGCCCGGCTCCGGAGCGGTTTGGGAGCCGGGCAGAGCTCCTCGCCAACCGAGCGACAACCGCCCGCCGGCACCTGTGCTCCCAGGGGGCGGGGCCTCCTCCAGGTGTGCTCCGGGGGAGGACGACGCCGACAGCCGAGGCCAGCTGCGGGAGCCTAAGCGTCCCCCGGCCCCCGCCCCGAAGAAATGCCGGGGGAGGAGCGGTTAATCCGCACCCGGCCTCGGCGGGATCCGCGGGCCCCGCCGGGGGGAAGGGGAGAGCACGCCGCGGTACCGAGGGGGTTAAGCGGGAGGCCCGCGGCTGGAGCGCGCTTAACCCTTCGGCGCCCGCGGGTCTGCCGAGCCTGGCCGGGGTGGCGGGCCCCCGAGTCCCACGCGGCGGCTACCCCGACCGCGCCGGCCGTGCGGGGGGAGCCGCGGGTCGGCCTCCGATCGCCGGGGCGCGGCGCGGCCCGTGGGAGGCCCGGGGCGGGCGGGGGGAGGGAGGGGGACGCGGCGGCGGGCGCGCAGCGTCGCCAGGGCGAAGCCGGCGTGCGGCGCGGCGCGGCGGGCGCGGAGCGAGCGAGCGAGCGCCTCCGTCCCCGGATGTGAGCTCCGGCTGCCCGCGGTCGCGAGCTAGCGGCGGCGCGGGCGGCGGCGGCGGCGGGCACCGGGCACCGGGCACCGCGGCGGGCGAGCGGGCGGGCATGGGGGGCGCGCCGAGCGGCCCCGGCGGCCGGGCCGGCATCCTCGCGGCGTCCCTCCGCTAGAGGGGGGGGGACCAAGCCAATTCTCCTTTGCAGCAAAAAATTACATGTATATATTATCAAGATAATATATACATCCGATCTTATTTTTTAAAAAAAGTTTATTTTGCTCCGATTTTGAAAAAGAGGGAGCGTGGGTGGCCAGCGGTTTTTATAAATTATTCTTATTTTCTGTTATCTGTCCCCGTCCCTCCCCACCCCCTGCTGAAGCTTGAATAAGGGCAGGGATCGCGGCTCCTACCTATCGGTCACCACCTTACCCGTTCCTCCCCCGCCCCAACGCCTAGCACAGTGCCCTGCACACAGTAGGCGCTCAATAAATGTTCGTGGATGATGATGATGATGATGATGAAAAAAATGCAGCATCAACGGCAGCAGCAAGCGGACCACGCGAACGGTGAGCAGCCAGAGCCTGGGCACCCGCTGCCAAATCTAATCCTTGTCGTGGTCCTCCTCTTCCCACCCCCCTCTGCCTTCTCACCCCCCTCCCATCTCTGATGCGCTGGTGGGTTGAGGGGGTTGGAGAGGATGCTTCTAGCTCGGTGTCATCTACATAGAAAGGGGAGATGCGTGACAGCCACTCCGTTCTCCCCTTCAGGCCTTGAATGTCAGAGCTAATTCTGCATTTGTGGGGTGGGGGCGGCCGTGGAGTCCGTGGAGTACTGTGCCGCCGGAGGGGCGGCGAGCCGAGGTGATTCGGCTTCAGTGTCCTCGGGCTCAACTTTCCTCCAACGCTCCCGAGCGATGGAAAGGGGGTGGCTATGAGTCTTCAGCCGGAGCCCCCTTTCCAGCCTCTTCATCTCCTTCCCCGGCCCCTGGTTAATTAGGAAGAAGGTCTCTGGTGGCATCCGGAAAATTCTAGGATTGCCAGGTTTCAACCTTCTTGCCGGTGGGTGAAGAATCCCCCTACCCTTGAGAGGGAGGCTGGGTCTCGGAGTCGCTGGCCAGGGGGTCGGGTGGAACGCGTATTCCCGCTCGCAGCGCCGCTGTGCACACGTCGGTAACCTAGCAATGCCCGGAGAGTCGCTGCCGCTGTGAGGCTCTGCGCCCCAGCCCGGCCACGTGCAGTTACCATGCCGGCCCGGCTGGGTCGAGGAAAGGGGGCGCAGCTCCTGGCCAGCCCTCTTCACTCCTGCTTGGAGGTCACTGGAGTCCCCCACAACCCTCCATGGGCTCGCAGCCTTCCCGCTGAGCGCTCCCCAAGGGAAGACTTGGGGCGACTCCTCCCCTGGTTCAGACCGTCTGCTGCCCAACCCCGCGGCCCCCTCTCAGGCTGCTGGCCAGGCAGACGTGTGCTCGCTTTGACTCTTCCTTGCTTTTTACTGATCAAGAATTGGTTTTGCAAATGCCCATCCCTCTACCTCTGCCACCACGCTCCCTTTGACTTCTGTCTCAGTAAGGAGGTTGTGACCAGAGGTAGGCAGGTGCCGGGGAGACCTGCCTGGGTCTTGGCCTGACCCCAGGCTGGAGAGGGCTTTGCACATGGAACACCCTTGGGGTTCTACCCTGTGTACACTTGGATACCAGCCTACACTGAGGTGATTCCTGTTTAGGCCTTGAGGGCCCCTGGCATAACCCAGCCTGTCTATCCTAGGTGTAAGGGTGCAGGCTGCCTGCCTTGTCTGTTTCTTTGGATGCTGGCTTGGCTGCTGCAGCTGCAATTTAAAATGCAAAAAAGCCCTAAAGATGTTTTCTGTTTTCCAAAGACTGTGGAGGAAATGAGTACCAAGCATCATGAATTTTCATTTGCAGGAAGTGTCAGTGCATAATCTAGGTATTGGTTATGGGGCTTTTGGTATTGCCCTGGTGCCAGTGGAGGATTTTTTTTTCCATGCTGAAAAAAATTCATTTGTGGCTATGGAAAGATGTTGGAGTAACACCCTGAAAATGATTAAGACTGTTGAATTATTGCCACTGCTTTTTTTTTTTTTTTGTGATGGTAGTTATTTTGAAGAAAAGCTGTTGTATGTATCTGTTAACTCATTAGAGATACATGGGTTTTAAAAGTCAGAAAAGACTTGAAATAAATGTGGGAATGACCTCAGTTTGTCTGAAGGAATGCACTGAAAGACTCCTTGTGAAGACACGGATGTAGGGAGTTACTAACCCATTGGGCGTGATGCAGCAGTTGTCCTGTGTTACTGACACTTTGGGCAGGGCTTGTGGACTTTTCTTGCTACTCTTGCTGACCAAACCCTGCTTCTGAAAAATAGGACATGAGGTTTCAAATGGAAACATGGGGATGATTTCCCTACTGTTCTTGATGGGAAACCACTTTAGCTTTCTTCTGACACTGGATTCTCATTGTTTTGTTTTGTTTTTTAATTTTCCTTTTTCTCCTTCTTCCCAGAGGCAAACTATGCAAGAGGCACCAGGCTCCCTCTTTCTGGTGAAGGACCAACTTCTCAGCCGAATAGCTCCAAGCAAACCGTCCTGTCTTGGCAAGCCGCGATCGACGCTGCTAGACAGGCCAAGGCTGCCCAAACTATGAGCACCTCTGCGCCCGCACCTGTAGGATCTCTCTCCCAAAGAAAACGTCAGCAATACGCCAAGAGCAAAAAACAGGGTAACTCGTCCAACAGCCGACCTGCCCGCGCCCTTTTCTGTTTGTCACTCAATAACCCCATCCGAAGAGCCTGCATTAGTATAGTGGAATGGAAGTATCCTTTTTTGGGGGAAGGCTTTCTCGTTTTCTCTTTTACCATCTGTTCTTTAAAAGGATTTGCTTTCTGAAATGGCACTTACAAAGTGATAGCATTTTGGAATGTGAGCAGCAGAAGTTGTGTGTAGAGGGTTTCATGGTATATAATTTCCTATCTCCTCTGGGTGCAGAGGGGTATCTCTCTGGGTAGGTATAGGCTACTCTGTGTGTGTGTGTGTGTGTGTGTGTGTGTGTGTAGTGGTGGGAGAGGGAGTGACAACCTGAAACTTCAAAGTGGTAGATAATTAAAATATGAAATTAACCTTTGGTCATTTGACACTAGATGGTTAGTTTAAATGCACCATTGTTTTTTGGCAGTGGTATGCATTGAACCTATTGCAAATAAGGTATGCTGATTAAAAAAAAACTGTACTAGAAATAAATACATTTTTGACCTTTAGTGGAGTCTTCTCATTTTGACGTTTGGAATTTGCTTCGGAAACTCCAATTAATGCTAAGATGGCTTGTAGATCTGACATTTGGTGAGTCTGATTGTTCAGGTAGCTACAAATATGAACACTTGCTTCATAGGGAGGGAGCAATTTGCTCATCAATGCTATGACTTCCTGGAATTTCCTTTTGACAAGTTCCAAAACAGCATTTGAAACGTGAGCGTGAGGGAGCATGTGAAGGGAGAGGTTTGTGTGTGCCTCTTCTTTCAGCGCCCGTGTGGGTTAGAGCACAGCCCTCTCAGTGGAGGAATTTGCAGTTGCTGCCTTTATAAAAAAAATTCTGTCTGTGTCCTTGGACTGGAGTTACATTTCTGGGTGTCTCCTTTGTATTTTTAAAACTGAACTCCAACTGCCCCAGGAGGGTTGTTAGGGCCCAGATCTTGGAAAACTAGGGTGTGCTGCCTGCTCACTCCCTCCCCTAAACCTGGAGGCCAGGTTCCAGTGCCTGCCACTCTTCAGAAAAGGTTGACTGAGGCCTTCTTTCTGAGCAAATGGCTTTCTAATTAGTCAGATGATTCATCCGTTTGGGTAAAACACAGCATTTCCTTCTCCCAGAAGTATATTTGGAGTTGACCTGGGCCTTAGAGCAGTTCCTAAGCATGGGAAGGAGTATGAATAAAGGGCTTCCTCACGGAGCCCGGGGGGGGGGTGGGGGGTGGGGGGGGAGGGACGGTCATGCTACAAAGGGAGGGGGTCGGTGACCCGGGCTAGAAAGTGGAGCTGAAACCCCCGTATCATTTGAGTGCCTAGCTAGGCAGCTCTTTGCACGCCCTCTGTCTTAGCTGGCTACTTTCTGTGCTCTCAGAGAGTTAAAATGAGGTAACTGTCTAGAAAGGTTTTGGAGAGAGTAGCCAAGTGTAGGATTTGAGGGGTTTTCATGTGCTTTTTCCTTTTTAGAACAGATGTCTCCTCTCCAGAGGGAGTTGCGGTGTCTCTCACATGGCTGGGGTTGTGTGGATGTGTTTTCTCTTTAGGTTCTTTTTGAGTCTGAGGACGAACGCTGGTGTCGGCCCAGGAGGGAGCCGGCTCCACAGGGTGTCCCTCAAGTGGCATGGCAGCAGTCAGAGGCACAGACTGTACTTAGCCAGAAAGATCTCGTCCTCCTCAGGTTGGCTTGACGTGACTCTGAGTAAGCAGAGGCCTCTCCGTGGGGTCATTAATTTCATGTGGAGTGAGGTGGGAGGCCTGGTGCTGTTTCTCTTTGTGCACAGTAATTTGTATATAGTAATTTATGTGAACGGAGTGAATTCCTGGATGGTGCTGCCGACTCCCTTTCCCGCACTGCCAGACGTGTGTGCAGGAATTAGGGGCTGTGGCTGCCAGTGCGGGGAGAAGCCGCCCCTACAAATGGGGAAGTTTGCACAATAGATCCTGAAACGATACATGATTTGTTTTTTTCAAATGACAGTTTTCTTCAGGTTCAGGGAGCAGGGTATAGGCAGCCTCCTAAAGCCAGCAGTGCCAGGCCCTGTCAGCATGGGGAGAGTGAGTTTTTACCTGCTGTTTGCCTTTACATGCAGGCAAAGCAGAGTGTCCTGCACTTGGGGAACGAGGAAGGAATATTTAGGGTCAGACCCATCCATTTCTCTAATGCTCTGTTCTGCTTGGCTTGTCAGAATCTTGTGGCGGTGGGTTAGGATCCACCAGTACCCGGAGTCTGAAACTGGACCACCATAAAGAAAAAGTACTCTTATCTTTGCTTTCCTGAACAGCATCAGTACTTCTCAGATTTGCTGGTTTATCATTTAGGTAGCAGGAAATTAAAAAGGCAGAATGGTGGTGTGGGGGAGGGGAGAGACAGTAAGTGTGTTTCCATATAGGATAGCCCTGGGGCAATTGACTTTTAAAATTTTGGAAGGAACTGCCGAAAGGAAAAATGAAAAGGAGATTCTGAAGTCTTTTTAAGGTGGACTGCCTTAAAGTTGGGTCCCTACATCAGAGATTTTGTAATACTAGATGAGTTAAAAGAATAACTATGAGGGAAGGATAACTGGCTTTAAAAATAAGCCCATCAAATTAGTAAGGGAGTAATGTCTTTCACATCCGTATTTCAGTGAGTGTTAAAGTTCTTCAAGAGGCTGAGGCTTCATGAAACTCAACGTATCCCCAGAGACTTGAGGGGTCTCTGTTTCCTTCAGCGTCTTTGGATTTCCCAGAAGGAAATCAGGATGAATGGAGAAGGTCTGTGCATATCCTCAAAGCTTTAGGACTTGGAGATGTTTAGTGAAACCGTGGCCTTGCCTTTTGTGGGTGAGTGTATGGGAGAAACAGTGTCGTACAACCAAGCCCGGAGTTGGAGATTAGATTGGTGCTCGTGAAACCTTGCATTTGGAAAGGCTGAAAACCAAGAGAGGAAAAACAGTCATTTTGGCAGATGTCAAATTTTGTATTGCCAGTTTTGACGGTGTCTCATAATAACACCAGAAGGTTTAAGCAAGTATCTGTTGAAGGCTGCTCTCAGAGTGATTCTTCCAGACAGACCCCTGAGATTTAGAAATGTTAAATTGAGCTCTGAAAGTGTCTGGTGGTGATTTCTTATGGCCTTTTATTTAATTTGTTTATAAATTGAACACAATAACAACACATTATAAATGGAGCTCCGGTCTGGCTCTAATCTAAAACGGTGATAACCGCTGATTAGTAAGGAAGGAAAGCGGAGGAGGGAGGTGAAGCCTGGCTTGCTTGTTACAGCGAGGGATTGGAACAGCCACGAGATGGTCACAGGTGGAATGGAGAAGGTCCTTGGTGACTTGTCCTATCCCAGTTCGGACAGGAGATTCAGACTGACCCAGCCAAGAAGAGCCTCCAAGAAAACGGCTGTAACACATGGTGACAAGGATTTATGGAAGAGGTTTGTCTCATGATGGCTTTTCTTTGTGTCTACAACAGCCAGGAATTTAGCTCTCTAAGGCCCTTGTTGCTGTGAAAACGACACGAAGTAGAAACCTGTTTCACACAGTGCCCTAATTGGATGTACTTTTAGGTTTTCATATAAAATGTCCAACAGAAGAATGAGTGTAACGTGATCCTTGCAACAGAAGAAAAGGGCGTGGAGACGTCATTTGATAGGAAGATCTGCTGTGAGTTGACCACTAACTATTACTCCTGCTGGAAACCTCGTAGTCACAGCAGTCAGTTGAATAAGGATTTGTGTGTAAAATTTTCATTTAAAAAGCAGTTCAAAAGTGGTGTGATTGGGAGTGTGACGAGAGAGATGGTTTATGTTGGTGTAACACATATATACCTTAACAAAAATTTTCAGACCATTTGACATATTTATATTATTGGCTATTTTTGCCAATTGTGTGGCCTTAGCTATTTACATCCCATTCCCTGAAGATGATTCTAATTCAACAAATCATAACTTGGTAAGTGTCCTTAGAGTTGCTGCTTGTCCTGATGTGTGCTTGTCATTTACCTCTATACTGAAGCTGGAAGCTGGCAGCTGGCTTTCTGGGTGGTTGAAGTTAACAGCTATGCATGTGATGTTTCACGGAGCTTTGCAACAGTGGTGTGTTTTTTTTTTTTTTTGACCTGTATTCTCAAATTTATACTGAATGAAAGTGTTTAAAGTCATGAATCTTGTATAAATAGATGTGGAACTTTTCATGGAAGAGGTTTGTAGCAGATTTAAAAATAACTTTTCTCTCCATATAGGCTTTTTTTGTCGACCATTCTTTTTCTGGTAATGTTAGCCTTTTTTTTTTTTTTTTTTTTTTAAATCCAGTGTTATTTGGGAGTTGTGGGTACTTTGGTTAATTTTTCTGGTAAGTAGAGAGTTATCATAGCTTCTGTACCTGAACTATTAATTTTTACAGAAGTAGAACACAACAAAACTAATCCACGTAGCGCATAATTTGGTGAATGTACAGTAGAGTATTGAAGTTCCTCCACTTAGTCCTATGAAATGCTCCAAGATAAAATGATTCTATGGTGAAATAAATTGGGATACTTCCATATACCTTATTGCTCTGTTAAAGATTTATAGTGCACATTAACTCAGTAAAAGCTCCAGGAAGGTCTGTAGTTAACAAACCAGTTTCATTTTGTTTAACTCAGCTAGTCCCTAAAAGTAATTGGTCATGGATTCTTTAAACATTTTTTTGGCAGAGTGCATCACAGTGTTTCATGGAACTTCCTTTGGGAAAGGTTGATATAGTTTAAAAAAAAAGCACTGAAGAACACTGGAGTGGGACTAAGAGTTGTCCCAGTGGACTGTCAACTGGCTGTATTTTGGGGCATTTCCCAGACCCTTTTTGCATTGCCGTTTACCCACCTGTCATTTTGGGGGATCGGATGAGAAGATCACCAGGGTTGTTTTTACCTCTGACATCCTGTAATCTTTCCTTGATGATTCAGAAGCCATTTCAGGATTTTTCTGGTGCTGCAGCATCCTCTTTGCAAGGATCAGTCCTTCATGACTGGAGGCCGTGCAGAAAGGAGGTGAATGAGGGGCTGGTCCTGGATAACAGGATATTCTCCCTATTTTTTGCTTTCCCCTCTTTTAGCTGGTTCCATTTGGTTTTGGTTTCTCATGCTGAAGCTGTATTTTTGTAGGGCTGGATGTTCTTAGCTGAGTGTTGTATAGTCAAAACTAGTGAGGGGAGAGCTCTGCCGGGGTCTGTAGATGTTGACATTATGCTCTTATGATTTTAGACTTCATGGTTTATGTACAGGATTTCATGTTACATTTAAAATGTGTGGCACATTTCAGATGTAGTGTGATGTCTCTTCATATTTGGGCTTTTGTAGTCTGATGTGTAGGGAATTTTAAAAAGTTTTGGATACCGCTACTGAAAGCACAACTGTAAATGGGAGTTGGAAACACATGTAAAGACTTACTGTTAGTATATATTTATACTGTGCTAGAGATGATCTGTGTGACTTTGGATATTTTAAATAGCTTCTGATTTAGTTGTAGACATGTGACTTTAGACAGTCATTTCAAAGGAAAAGCAGAAGTAGTGAAAAGCCCCCATCAATGGGGCTAGATCATCACAGTCTAGGCCACAGATGGTGTCAGCCTTGTTACCAAATTTAACAACGTGGATGGTGACCCAGTTTGTTGCTTTTTGTAGCTCAAGAGAACATGATTAAACAAACTTAGAAAATAGATACCTTTCTGAAAGGCAGATTAATTCAGATCAATGGAATAATTAATGTAGCTGCACGTGTTAAGTCAATTAATATTCTGATTTTTTTTCCCAGGGAAATTCAGGGCACTAATATAAGCACTGTTGGGCCATTTGGATTTCACAGCTAATAAGTGAGGGAATAAAACATAGGAAATGGATAAATCTCTCTTCCTCTCCCTGGCAGTCCCTCCCCAGTGGATCTTTTATTGACAGTTCTTAAAACACCGGCCTTTTGTGGGTGGGAGAGGGCAGTGTGCTAGTTTGGCAATCCTTTCTAAAAAACCCAACATATATTTCTTTGACCTCTTAACATTCTGAAACTTATAGCATTCAAGTTTGTGTCTTGTGTTCACTTGGCTGGTCACATGGCCAGACGAGTTTAATCTCTGCCTAACTCTTTAAATATTTCCTTTCTCACTGTGGGAAGGGAAGATCTTTGTGGATTCCCCCCTGACTCTTAGCAAGGTCCCATGCCATGTCAGTCCTCCTGCCAGGGAGCCGGTTTTTTTTTTTTTTTAAAAACATTTGACCCAATTTGTACCAAAGTGATTGCTCTATTTTTGGGATCGGTTTAGAGGCAGCTGAACGAAGCTTATTTTTCATCTGTAGTAAATACCTTTCAATTAATGTGAATGGCAAAACAAAAGGCAGAGACTGATACGGATTGCAAAGCTGTACGTGTCAGGGAGCTGGTGGTTTCCTTTGCCTCCAAGTTCTGTCGGGAATGTAGATGTTGAGCGCTTAGAGTACAATTCAGGGCCAGCTCTGTGGAAGATGTTTCTGCCTGTTACAGGTAGTTTGCAGTGAAATTATTACTTTTGTTGGGTAAGAAATGTGGCCATCTCCCTTGGTCCAATGTGCGTTTGGTCTGGGTTGTACCTAACTGAGCCAGCTTTGGGGATTTGGAGACTACCTTGGGAGCAGCAAGTTTTCCCAGGGTTAGATTTAAAAAAAAAAAAAAAAAAAAAAATATATATATATATATATATATATATATATATATATATATATATATATATATAAACAATCTCAAGTTTCTATGCAGCTTTCATTTGTGGACTTGCAAGGACTAGTGGAGGCTGCAGCCATGGAAACGGTGCAACTCAGTTCCCACAGCAATCTCCCTCCTAGATCAGTGGGTAGCAGGATTTCCTCAGTTCCACTTATTGAAAGCGTATATCATTTATTTAATTTTTTTCTTAGCATGGGGCAGGGGGCAAGGAGCGCTTCTTTATGGAGTGTCGCGTGGGGATGATCACAATCCTGTACTTCACCGTGTTGGAAAATGCTTTATTTTGCTTCCCAAACTTCAGTTTCTCATTAAGTCACAAACTGACTGAACGCTTCCGTCTGGGCATCCTGCTACTGGAATTGCCACCCCACCCCTGGGGCCCAGTTCTCCATAGCGCTGACCGGCCTCAAATTAGAACTGTCCAAAGAGGGGCGCCCAACTGCCAGCCCTGACCTTCCTTGATGTCTGCAGCCACCGAGGGCGGGGCGCGTGGCCTAGGCCGCTCTGTCCCTTTACCAGGTCCTCAATAAATGCTTGTGACACTCAACGAGAAGGTTTACTCAGTCTTTGACCCCCTTTTTACCCCCTTTCTCATCTTGCCTTTGTGTTTTTAGACTGCTGACGCTTGGCCTCTATAAAGCCTCTCATGTCTTCCCCTTCCTCTCCATTCACATTGCGGTCAGATGGCTTTTGCTAGAGGAGTGATCCTGAGGTTTCAGGGGCGACCTGCTGCCCGAGGGAAGGCTGGGTGCTCCTTGGTCTACCCGACCTTTTCTGGTTCACCTTCTGTGCCTCTCCTTCATACCCCCCCCCCACCCCCGTCCGTTAGTCCACCAGCTGATCGTAAACACCCCTCCCTGCTCTTGGCCGCCTCCTGGCCCCTTCTCCATCTGAAATACCTCTTCCTCCCTACCACCCCTTCGTCACCGTCACTGTCCTTAGAGCTGCTCAGGAATAATCTCAAAGGATGTCTCTTCTGTGGAGCCTTTTCTGACCCTGATTAGAAGTAACACTCTTATCTGAACTGCTCCGCTGGCACTTTGCATATAAAACACCTTATATTTTGGTTATTTATGTGCACATCTTATCTTTGTCTTATCAAGCCTCTTCAGAATACAACTCACAGTGAATCATTTTGGAATCCCAATAGCACCGAGCCTGACGGTGTGTAGAACATGTTCATGAATGCGGGTTGTTGAGGACCACTGAATGAACACTCTCAGGAGAAGTTCCTCACCCAGTCTTTCCTCTGAGCCGTACTCAGGATTTCCTTGTGTGGCAGGTTCCTCTGCGGACTCTTTTGAGGTCCTTGGCGGGGGGTAGGTGGGAAGTTCCACGTGTTTACTCCTGAAAAGCTGAGGGTCTCGTGACCCTGCTTCTCATGTACCCCTGGCTGAAGGCACCGTGGGAGCTGGGTTTCCGAGCTGAGCAGCCTTGTACGTTTTGTGCTCCAGCTCCAGGGCTTGGAGTAGCAGAGTGGTGGGAGCATCTCTGGGAAGCAGTGCTGGCTGGGGACTCCTGTCAGGGGGACCAGATGCCTTATGAGGGCCAGGAACGCTGTGGGACAGCCTACTTTGGTTGCATTCTCTCCTCCATGGCCGAGATTCCCACGCAGTGTTTCCTGGGCTTAAAAAGCAAGTTCATGGGCTCTGCATGGTCCGTAGTTTAGCATCTCACATAGTGAGTGGTGTGAATTGAAATACCTGAAACACAGTTTCATAACCTGTCTCCTTGGGCTTTGCCTAGAAGGTGGCTTTTATTTCTGTACCTCATCTCCGTGGCTTTGCTCTGTTGTCTTTCTGTTTGAATTGCGAGTGTATTTCTGCACGCCTAGATGCCGTTTTTCTAGGAGAGCTTGTGTGCTGCCCTCAGTTCAGCCTTCTCTGATCCTTGGCCCCACCTTCCACCCCACCTGCCTATGTGCAAGTAGTACTTGCTTTCCTCTTTGCAGATATTCACCCCTTTCCGCCTTATTCTATAACTGCTGTGGGAAGTGGCTTGGTGTGTGGGGTGCCTTTCTGCACATGGGCTTTGGGCTCTGACAGCCTGGCTCTTTGGCTGATGAGCTGAGTGACTTTGTTTTTGTTTTTTTAAATTAATTAATTAATTTATTTTTGGCTGCATTGTGTCTTAGTTGCCGCACGCGGGCTTTCTCTAGTTGCGGCGAGCTGGGGCTACTCTTCATTGCAGTGCGCGGGCTTCTCATTGCGGTGGCTTCTCTTGTTGTGGAGCACGGGCTCTAGATGCGCGAGCTTCAGTAGTTGTGGCTTGCAGGCTCAGTAGTTGTGGCGAACTGGCTTAGTTGCTCCACGGCACGTGAGATCTTCCCAGACCAGGGATTGAACCCGTTTCCCTTGCATTGGCAGGCGGATTCCTAATCACTGCACCACCATGGAAGTCCCGAGCTGAGTGACTCTGGATGAAAGTAGCATGTGCTGAGTCTGACTGGTCTCGGTGGTGTTGTGAACTTAACCCCGTGCGGGCGCACAGTAGGCACATCAGGAAATGCACGTGGAATGGGTGGGTCCATAAATGAATGACCGTGTGGGGTTCCATGGCATGTCCTTATAGATCAGTAGTTAATTTTCAGCAATTGGCTAATGATTAATGTTTGCTCGAGAGGCTGACTTTCATTGTCCAATATTAATGAGAATCCCAGGAAGCACCTGTCAGAGTTTGCCTTGAATTTCAGGATTGTGTATTTCTTGGCAAATTTAACTCTTTATATCTGAAGCAGGAGAGAAGAAAGACAAATGCTTGATACTTTTTGAATCCCTGCCTCATAAGGTGGCTTCTGTGTTCAGCACTGTGTGTGAGCCACGTGTGAGAGGTTGTACTTGGGTGGGTGTGTGAGTGTCACATTTCGTGTAAAGGTTGGTGGGGCAGCAGAATGCCCAGAATAGATGGACTTGGGGAGTAACATTTAACCCAGAGCTGGTGAACCCGTTTATTCCTTGTACACGTAATTGCATCTCTTTTGTTGTCTTGCCTCATGTCGACAAAGAACAAGTTACCCAGATTGATGTTTTATTGAACAGAGTTGGATTGAGTATCGGCAGTTTTTCAGAAATCAAACCCAAGTCTTAAGGAATTCAGATTTACTACTATTAAAGTTCCTTAAGAGGAATTCCCAAACGGTCCTCACCCTTTTGCTTTGTTAAAAAGCGAATCTCATTTCTTTATAGACACACCTCGAACACTGGAACTTCCCTGCTTAGACCCTTGAAAAATGAACCTGTCTTGGAGTGAGGATATGTTGGTGTATTGGACAGAATTTGTTGGATTACAAGTTGCAGAAACACAAATTGGCTTAGTTGGGGAAAAAAAAAGTATGTGTGTGTTTTTGTAATTTATTAACTTAGGTAACTGAAAAGTCCAAAGGGTAGAAACTGTTATCAGACACAGCTGGAAAGGGGGCTTAAAAGAGGGTCTCAGGATCCCACCCTGCACCCCAGCCTTCCCGTCTCCCAGGCACAGTCTGACTGGCCTCCAGCGGGTCCCTCTCACACACTGCCTGAAATGTGCATCCCGTCAGCCCACTTTGGAGAGGGTCTTTGGGGAGATGCATTCCTTCCTTAACCTCAGCTCAAGTTCAGTATTTTAAAATGATTGTGTGAGAAAGAGGAGACCCTTGTAGCAGATTTGTGGGTAGTCTCCTTTTTGAACCTTCCCCATCAGCATTTAACTTTTAACTGTCTGCAAAACGTGAGACGTGCCTGATACAGAGGGGTCAACTTGCCCAGCTGCAGAGACACTTATGTCTTGTTAACTACAGGTGGTGGTGGTGGGGTGGGACTCCAGAACAGACCCTCAACTGCTCCTCCCCTAGGAAAGTCTCTAAAGAAACTGCAGAGGCCCTGGGATGCTGGTGGTTGAGCGGAGTGTTGCTGCTGCTTGGACGACGTGCCCCGGGAAGCGATGTTGGTGGGTGTCCTTGCCCTGTGGGGTGGCAGTGGAGGTTGGCAGGTCATTCCAGAATAGACGTGAGCCTCCTGTCATGCTCACACTGCTGGGGCCCTCCGCCATCAGCACTGTAGGATGTGTCCCCAAGTCCTGTTCTGCCCATGTGATTGAAATGAGGAAAGGTGAGATTGCTATTCTCACAGCTGGGGTTCTTGTGGGCAGTGAGGTGTTTGGCTGGGCAGGCAGAGCTGGCACTGAGAGGTGGGCACAGTGAGAAAAGCCGAAGATGGGGTTGGAGGAGGAACTGTCTGAGCGAGGAACTGTCCTCTGTGTGTGTGTGTGAGAGCTGGGGGAGAGTGTGGTGGGTGGATGGACCGCTGGGTGTTTTTGACAACACACACCTTGTAGCGTGAAGCCCTCTTCTGGAGATTTTAACTGTGCAGGGCTCCAGACACTGCCCAAGCTGGGGAAAATGACTTTCTTCTCCAGAACCTCAAAGCAGTTATTTCTGCTAATTTCTTTTTCCCCTCCCTGCTGGCTGAGTGGTAAATTTAGAAACCACCTGTTGAAATTATTGAATGAGTGAACATGAGAGTCAGGCTGGAGGGAATTGGCAGGGGGTGACCTGAGGGAGGGAAGGCCGGCTCCAGACTGCTCAGGGAAGATGTAGCTGGCAGATGGACCCTGCCTGGGAAGGAAGGAGGAGGTGTCCTTGGTCAGCTTGGCCTGTGGATTCACAGCAGGCTGGGTGTGAGGCTCATGCTTTCCCTGCCGTGGTCATCTTCTGAGGGGCCCACCGTGCCTCCCTTCCCTGCACCCATGGGGAGGTCTAGCACGGCATACTCACAGATATTTTTGTAGCGCTGTAAGGACCCTTGTTTATAAGACAGGAAGTCAAGGCACCATTATTCAACAAATATTTATTGAGACCTGCTCTGCAGAGCATACCAGACTTATGTGTCCGGACTTCTAGCCGGCGCTGCTGCGGGCTCACTGTGCCCGGTCGCCCTTTCATAAGGAAAGCCCACAGCATGGGGTCCGAGAAAGGCCTTCTTTGTTTTTCATATTTTGCATTCTTACAGTAAATCATCATTCAAATAATACACGAATACATTCTTCTGAACTATTAAAACACTGCAAGTAAACTGAGTCTCCTTTTCCCTACCCAGCTCCTTCTAATCACAGTAATCAGTTTCAGAATTGTTTTTCACTGTGTCTGTATGTGTATATCATCTGTGCATTTTGAAATCTATATCTGTACAGTTTGGGTATTTTAAGTTTTACACAAGTGGAAACAGAGTGCATGCATTATAAAGCTTCCTTTTTTCCCACTTGATGTGTCTTACAGATCTTTCCGTATCTGCGTGTAGAGATCTAACAACTCCTTAGTTGCCGTAAAATATTCCGTGTATGTGCCATGGTTTGTTTAATTGTCCTCTTTCTGATGAGCAGTTAGGTTAGTTGCTAAAGTTTTGCTGTTTCAAACAATGCTGCATTGAATATCCTTGTGTGTGCTCTTTGTGTGTACAAGTAAACTGTTCTCTGGGTTAAGTACTTAGAAGGGAACTCTCTGGGTGGGAGGACAGTGCATTTTAATTCCATACTTACTGCTGCATTGGCTTCCACGAAGCCCGTACGATTTACGCTCCCCACCCCGACAGCTCCTTGAGGTCAGCCGTCCTTTAACTCTGACGAGTGACGTCATTCGTTCCTTGTCTTAGGCCATGGGAAAGGAAATCTTGGGGGGAGGGTACAGCCTCTCTCTTGGATGTCTGGTAGGCACCCAGAGCATCTGGTTCGAGCAGAAAGTCCTGGAACTCTGAGCACCAGACTTGTCATCTCTTTTGAACCACAGACTTGGATGAAAGGCACCAAGGCTCATTATTCTTTCCCTTGCTTTGGGTGCCACGCACTTGGGGACCGTGCTTCTTTCAAGGGAAACATTCATTCCAGGTGGCTAACAGATAAATAAGTCCCTAAGGCAAAAAACTGAGTCTCACTTTTGCAGTGTTTGCTGGCTACAGCTGAGTTCTAAGACGAATTCTTCCTTTATGTTCCTTTTAGTTGTGGAAGAAAAATATCTCACCTGGTATGTTTCTGCTGTCCTGTGGTCTTAGATGATTAATTATTCTATTTTCACAGGCAATTGAACCTCGCTATTATTATGGTATTTATTATAGGGTTTGTACCCCCTCCTGTTTCCAGAAGCTCTGAGGTGGCTTAGAAAATGGAAGCTGATGAAGGATGGGGCAATCGGGAATCAAAACAAAAAAAGCAGACTTGCCCAGGTGCTTGAGATGAATGGATTGCTGACACCTGGGCACTGAACTGGCCGTTAGGCTTTCCAGCAGTGGTGGCGAAAGGGAGCACTCCTAACTTACAGGGTTTTTATCCTCTCAACAATGGGAAGCAGCCACATTCATTGAGAGAGGCATTTTCTAGGAAGCAGTTCCAAGCAGGAATCTACAGCATGGGTCCTTGTACAAGGTACTGTTGGGGCACGGAGAGCCATGTCTTCGCTGTGCTTTTGTTAACGAGAAATAAATGCCCTGCAAGCAGATGGTCTCTGGATTCAGAGTTCCTAAAGGGTTAGGACACAGCATTAAACTGTGGCATACTGGAGGCACTTCTGTATTCTATAGTAGTTTTGCTTTTTGGTTATATAAATTACTATAGAACTAAAGCTGGGAAGATTAAAAAAAGAGTAGTTTAAAACAGCTATCATTTGATCATACATAAAGTACTTTCTGGAGCATTTATTATGTGTAAAATGTAGTCCATTAAACATTCACTTACTGGCTTAACTTGGTTTAAGTCAAAGTACAAAAGGATAGTATGTATTAATGCAAAGAACCCCTCCCAAGCCCTCATTTTGGAAGAGATGTGGTTTTATTATTTTACTCTAATGTGAACTAAAGAAGTGACCAATGTATTTTTTTTTTTAAAATAAGTTTCTTTCTTTATTTTTGGTTGCGGTGGGTCTTCATTGCTGCGCCCGGGCTTTCTCTAGTTGTGGCGTGCGGGGGCTACTCTTCATTGCGGTGCGCGGGCTTCTCGTTGCGGTGGCTTCTCTTGTTGTGGAGCACGGGCTCTAGGCACGTGTGCTTCAGTAGTTGTGGCACGTGGCCTCAGTACTTGTGGCTCACGGGCTCTAGAGCTCAGGCTCAGTAGCTGTGGCACACGGACTTAGTTGCCCCGCGGCATGTGGGATCTTCCCGGACCAGGGCTCGAACCCGTGTCCCCTGCACTGGCAGGATTCTTAACCACTGTGCCACCGGGGAAGCCCGTGACCAATATTTTTAAAAGAAGACATCCTCGAATGTTCTTCAGTAAATAGATAAAAAGGGGGTATTATGAAACACTGTTTATATTTAAGTGACTCCTTTCAAATTGTACAAAAACAGCTTGACTGAGTAAATGGTTAAAATGCTGCCCTTTTATAACAGTAATTAGTCCCTTAGTCCTTTTTCTTTTTTGAGATAATGCGAAAGTGTGCTTCTCTTTGGGCATTCACAATTTCTGAATTATTGAACTATAAATTAATGGTGAATCTATCTAAAGCTCTTTTCAGAATTTTTATCTGGTGGGAGTGAAATTAAAACATCTAAAGTTCTAAATTAGAATGTGGGGAAGTGGTGACACCCAGTAAGAATTTGGTAAAAGAGAGGTGTTTAAGAAATCTTTTTCTAGAAAGCCCCATGGGGTTGCAACTAGTTTGGTCGGGGCAGAGAAAGCTTTGGAACTATTTTAGGTTGGCCAGCTGAATAAGCTAATTGATAATCATTAAAGACGGGATGGGGGATGAGGGGGTGGGGAATAGGAGGTTAGATGCTGGTTCTGATTTACCCTGGATGGTACTGAATGTGAATCACAGACTGGTGAGGTTGGGATTGGGAAGGACCCCGGAGACCTTCAGGTGGATGCATTCATTCTTCAGACCCAGCAATCAACTTGCTTAGGGTCGCACAGTGAGAGAGGAGCCAAGTGGGGACTTAGGCCAGGGCTTCTGTCTCTGGGTCTGTTTCCTTCCCACCCTCACCGTTACAGCCCTGAATCCAGGTTGAAGTCAGACATTTGCCATCTGACCGGTAGGTCTGAGGATGCCAGGGGCACTTGTGACATCTGGAAAATCAGATGCCAAAAGAATGTCTCTTCAAAGCAAGCTGGGCATTCAGCCGATTTCTTTACCTTCCATAAGATAGTTTTGATCATTCCTCCCTCCCCTGTTTTACTTCATAAATTATTCTCTTACTTTCTTCATGCCTGTTAACATGCAGGAATCATTTGGCCATGGATGGCCTCATTATCTTATTGAAAGAGTCAGGGCGCTGGCCAGTGGTTATGGGAGGGCAGGAGGGAGTCAGCAGGCCTGGTGACAAATGCTGTGGGTCTTTCCTCAGTCATCTGGTTCTGGGGTGGCTGCCATACCCTGTCTTTTTCACCATAACTGGAGGCACAGAGATAATTGCCTTTGTTACTAGCTCATGGCTGACATCCGCTGAGCTAGGTGGGCTTTGTGTGTATAATCTCCTTAGTTCTCCTTTAATCCTCACCGTGAAGTCTTGAAGAAGAGACTACTGAAATCCTCATTTTGCAGGTGAGGAAAAAAAGCTGGGAGGGGTCGAATTGCTTACATGAGGCCATGAGGCCTAGTAATTGGCAGGGCCTGGATCCACATCCGGGCTTCCTGACCTCAGAGCCCACACTCCACCACCAGGCGGTGCAGACAAGTCAGGGCTCACAGCCTCTTGCCGTCTAAACGCTCGGCAGCGCAGAGCAGCGAGGGAAGGCCGCGGGCTAGAGCAACGGCAGGACCGCCAGGTGGGTCTCTGCGCGGGCTTCACGGCCTGGTTTCGCTTAGGGCTTGGAACCCAGGTTCGGGGACTGGCACCGAAACTCCTTGCATGTGATGCACTCCCGTCGCTCAGAGGCGTTGCCAGGTAGGGTGGGGTGGTGGCTGAAGTCAGGGTGGCCCTCTGCCTGTCTTCTGAAGCGCCTTGTGAACCATCCAATTGAAATGGGAGTCAGAGGAGTTTAAACTAGGACATTAAGTAGATTTTATTGCATTTTAATTCCTTGAAAAGTGTTACTCGTGAAAGGAAAGCGCGGGGGCTCTTGTGTGCCGGAGGTCGTAGGAGCGAGCAGTTAGGCCGTGGGCTCCGAGTCACACACGCCCGCAGTTCGGCGCCTGTGAGGGGCCAGATGCGCCTCCTTGCCCGGTCTGTCCCTCTTCTGTGAAAGAGGAGATTAAGTGGCTGGCAGGGTTAGCACAGACCCTGGCTCCTAGGGTACGTGGAGTTGCGGGGTTCACTGTTCCTGGGGCTGGGGCGACAGTCTGGTGCGTCCTCAAGCCTCCGCGCGGCCCGCCCTGGGAGGCAGGGGTTGCCGTCCTCAGCCTCACAGGTGAGGAACCTGGGCTGGGAAGCTGGGCCGCTTGCTCCTGTCCGTCCATGAGGGAGCGACCCCTCCAGCCACACCAGACGGGTTTCCTGGACGGACGGCTTGCTGGATTAGGGGTTGGCTTTCCAAAGCCATTTTACGGAAGATGTTTTCACCAGACCTGTTCCGTCTGTCCCCTGAAGAGCCTGAGACGTAGCCATCAGAGAGGGTGTTGGGGGGACCTGGTGAAGTAGTGACGGAAAGTTACCCACTGGTCGTAGGAGGCCCTAGACCTGGAGTGCAACCCGTCCTTGCTTAGACAACAGTCAAGGGCTGCTGATTTCCCTTGGGACACCCAGGAAAGAAGGGGGCTGGGTTAGCGATCAGGATCTGATTCCCACAGACAGGAAGCCTGAAGCCCCCCCTCTACAGAGAACAATCCAGAGCCCAATCCTCCCGTGAGGCTTGGTGGCGTCCCTGCCGACCGCTTCCTCAGCGATTTGGGAATCCACTTGACCAGCTGTGTCTTGTTCCTGCTCGGCCCGGGTGGGAGACCCTGGCCATCTCTTGATTTAAATGTTACTCAGAAGAGAACAGGAAACAAGTGCTAAGGAGCAGAACAGGTGTCAGGGGCGTTCTGGCCTGATTGCTGCGTTCTCAGAAGGGAAGGTGGGGCAATTCCTAGAATTGGGGTAGTGGAGTCACCGCTAGCGCCATGAGCTGCCATCAGAGCGTCTGATGTGCTCTCACTGCGACCTCATGTGTCCTCCTGCTCATAGGTTACAAAGCAGGTCTCTGGGCCTGGGCCGTTAAATGATCCCCCCTCCCACCCTGGACCAAATAGCCAGGACGCGGCAGAGGTAGGACGTCTTGGGCTCTTCCCACCACACGCAGTTCCAGGGCTTATCGGGGGCCTCCCTGCAGGGGGTTCTGCTGGGAGACTGAGGCTCACAGAGGGGATGTGACTTGCCAGAGCTAGGGCTCCCCAGGACCTGGGAAATTGTTTTTCCTTCTTGGCCAAATGACCTCAGTTTCTTTTTCTTTCTTTTTTTTTTTTAAAATTAATTTATTTATTTTTGGCTGTGTTGGGTCTTCGTTGCTGCGCGTGGGCTTTCTCTAGTTGCGGCGAGCGGGGGCTACTTTTCGTTGCGGTGTGCGGGCTTCTCATTGCAGTGGCTTCTCTTGTTGCGGATCACGGGCTCTAGGCGCGTGGGCTTCAGTAGTTGCGGCATGCGGGCTCAGTAGTTGTGGTGCACGGGCTTAGTTGCTCCGCAGTATGTGGGATCTTCCCAGACCAGGGCTCAAACCCGTGTCCCCTGCATTGGCAGGCAGATTCTTAACTACTGCACCACCAGGGAAGTCCCTGATCTCAGTTTCTTCACCTGTAAGATGGGAGTAATGGTGATAATTCTGCCCCATGTGTTGAGACGATCAAAAGGGATTTTGTAAGAGAACGTTCTGCACCATTAATTTCCCTACACGTCAAGCCTGGCTTCTAGGGCTTTCCCTTATCTGACTCCCTCCCTCCTTCCCTTTCAGTCTGTGTTATCCTATCCTTTGGAGAGCAGAGACTCTGGAGGCAATAGATCTGGACCTGGGTCCCAAGGTTTGCCACCCACTAGCTTTGTGACTGAATAAATTGTTACCTCCCTTGGCCTTAGTTTTCTCATCTGTAAAATGGGGTATAGTCATGCTTGTCTCACCTTTAGCAGGGGGCCTTTGAGGAGTGAATCAAATGACGTGTGAGTGAGCCCCAGTTCACCAAAGACATTATTCAATCGGTCAGGAATGGTCTCGAGGGGAGTCTCTGACCTCCCGGTGATGTTCAAGGTCCGCAGTGTCTGAGTATTGGGGGAACCTCCTTTGCCTCAGCCCTTGTGGTGCTGCGGGGTTTTAAAATCAGCCCCAGGCCACGCCTGTTAAGTCCCCCAGTTCTCTCACGAGTGCGGCATTTCTTGGCCCTAGGATTTTTGTTTCCCTTTTCCTTAGTGTGGCCTAGTCCGTGGAGGGGGGAGGGGAGCGTGCCCCTTTCCTTCTCTTTGAGGGGGGGTCCTCGTCGCTGCTTCTGGCCCGAGGCTGGTCGGCCATTGAGGCTGGAGATCCTGACGTTTGGTCTTGACTCCTTCCCATCCTGGTGGTTTGTGAGCTTGAAGTCCAGCGCCTTCCCTGGGGAGCTTCATGGACTAGCCCCGGGTGGGAGCTGCCCTGTCCCACGCTTGCTTGGGTTTGGTCTTATGCTCTTTTCTTATTTCCAACAAGAGTGTGACCTTTTGTGGGCAGGGACCCAGTTTGCCCTCATCTGCATCCTCCTCAGCTCCTGGCATGGGGTGTTTGTAAACGATGGACCATTTAGTGAAGCATCACTGTGTCTACATCAGGTGCTCTGAGGTTGCCTTATCGCTTTGACTGCTTTCTTTATATGGCCTGATGGTCTCTCTTTGCAAGCTGGGAGCAGAGCACTGGGGAGATGGATGGAGGGGCACTGGCTGCAGGACAGAGAGACAGAGATAGGGGAGAGGGAGAGATAGAGACAGAGACGGGGGGGGGAGAGACATGGGTTGGGGGAGAGAGAGAGAGGGATACTCCCTTAGGGAGAGACTGTGATTGCTTAATGAAAACATTAGAACTTACAAAACCAAAACACAGTGAGCTCTTCAAAGCAGTTATTTCTGAGGCTGCACCCTAGTCCCAGTGATGCAGGAATGCTTGTTTTCAGAATTGCTTTCAGAGCCAATTTCTACTTTTCATTTTTCTTTGCTTCTGGAGAAAAATGGGGTGATCCACGTTGATCACTGACCTTATTCACCAGCGTTTTCCTAAAGAAATTCTTGGATATTTGTAAGAAAGTCAAATCTGTCTTCAAAGAGAGCCATGTTCTCTTATCTTTGAGGCTCTTGAGAGGCGTGTGTCCTGGGCTCTGGAGAAGGTCTTCACTGGCATCTTGGAGTTGCTCTGAGGGGTGGCAGTATTCCCAGCACAATGCGGCCTGCTTCCCAAGCTTCCTCCTTTGAAGAGGACAACACTTGTTTATGTGGTTCTAGTGTGTTGATTAAACAGAACAGCCTTCCTACTTTGTAGTCACACTTCCCTAAGTCTGCAGTCTCATCTGGCCTGACTTCTCCTGGTGCCAAGAATCCGTCCACCTAGGCTTTCCTCTTTAGCCACTGGCCCCAGGAACACGGTCAGGTGAGGTGTTTCACTCCCAGCTGTAGCCTGGCTTTTAAAGGCCTCCCCCATCCCTGGCAAGGCAGACTTTCACGTTACCCCAGAGTCAGGGGACGTGGATGTGGGCTTCTTGGGAGCGGGGATACCTGCCTGACCCCTACCGGGATTCGGGGGTCTTGGGTACAGGTGTAACTGCACCATTCATAGCTGTCGTGTGGGTGATTTACACAAGTAGACAGAATTCCTTCAGTTCCCAGGAGGGCTCCTTGGGCTTAGAAGGATATGTGAGTTTCCGCACTTCTTCTTTTCTTGCCTTTAAAAAAAAAAATGCACTTTTGATCCCAGTTAGGTTAGACTTCTTAATCTTAGCTACAGCAAAGAGAGCTCCACCCTTGCTCTGTGTGAAGTGTGTGAGATGACGGAGGCTGCTTTAAAAATAGCCCCTCATTTATAAGTGGGGCGTCTTCGCCTTAAGTCATGTTCTGTGCAGGTTCAGGTGTTCGGCATTGGCACCTGGCGTTGGGCCCTGGGGGCAATAAATAACAATTAATTGGTCTTCACTAAGTAGGTGGGATGAAGGCATGCACATTCTTTTTTTTTTTTTTTTACATAGCCTTATTGAGATATAATTCACATACCATACAATTCACCAATTTAAATTATACAATTCAGTGGTTTTTATTATATTCAGTCATGCAACCATCATCAAAATGAATCTTAGAACATTTTTGTCACCCTGAAAAGAAACCCCATATGCATTAGCCATCACTCCGTATTTCCCACCAACACTCCCTCCCTTCCCCAGCCCCAGGCAACCACTAATCTACTTTCTGTCTATGGATTTTCCTATTTTGGACATTTTATATAAATTAAATTGTATAATATGTGATCTATCAAGTCTGGCTTCTTTTACTTAGCATAATGTTTTCAAGATTCATTCATGTTGTAGCCTGTATCTGTACTTCATTTCCTTTTGTGGCTGAATAATATTCCATCGTATGGATATGTCACATTTTCTGTATCCCTTCGTCAATTGATGGACATTTGGGTTGTTTCAATTTTTTGGCGGTTATGAATACTGCTTTGAGCATTCATGTACAAGTTTTTACGTGAACTTATGTTCTCAATTCTCTTAGTATATATACCTAGGAGTAGAATTTGCTGGGTTGTATGGTAGCTTTAACATTTTGAGGAACTGCCAAACTGTTTCCCAAAGCAGCTGCGCCATTTTACATTCCGACCAATAGCGTATGACAGTTCCAGTTTCTGCACATCTTTCCTGACACCCGTTAATGTATATCTTTTGGGTTCTAGCCATCTTAGGATATGAAGTTGTATCTCATTATAGATTTGCATTTCTCATGACTAATGATGTTGAGCTTCTTTCCTTGTGCTTATTAGCCATTTGTATGTATTCTTTAGAGAAATGCATATTCAGATCGTTTGCCCATTTAAAAAAAATTTTTTTATTATTGAGCTATAGCAATTCTTTATATGTTCTGGATACCAGTCCCTTTTCAGATATATGCTTTGCAAACATTTTCTCCTCGTCTATGGCTTGTCTCTTCATTTTCTTAATGGTGTCCTTTTTTTTTTTTTTTTAAACATCTTTATTGAAGTATAATTGCTTTACAATGGTGTGTTAGTTTCTGCTTTATAACAATTGATGGTGTCCTTTGAGCACAAAAGTTTTACATTTTGACAAAGTGGCATGTACATTCTTAGAATCTTACAGCTCGATAGGGCCTTTGTGGTTTCCTGTTCTAAATCTCTTGTCCTAGTGATGACATGCCCTGTGGTCCAGAGAGGAGGTGCCTTCCTCAAGGTCACAGGCTAAAAAAGTCAGGACTGGAGGTTAACCTCTGGGAAGCCTCAGTTTCATCCCCACTGTTGCTGAAGGTGGTAAGTTCAGGTGAGGAGGGAGAGAGTTGGCAGCTCTGGACATTCTCATCTTCCTAGAAGCCCACAGACTCCAAACTCAGCTCTCCTTATAGATGGAGACCCCTCCCCATAGTTCATTTGTTTTAAAATAGAGGAGGGTCCTGTCACATTTGGTCCTTTCTCTGGGAGGGTGCACTCTATGAGAGACTAGTGTAGATCAGTGCTGTCGGGAGTGGTCATCACTAGTCACCTGTAGCTATGAGAACTTAAGTTAAAATTGACTCAAAGTTAAAATTTATTTTCTCAGTCACACGAGCCTCATTTGCATTGTTCAGTATCCATATAGGGCTCCCGTATGGGACAGCACACGTAGGGAATGTTACCATCATTGCAGCAAGTGCTGTTGGATGGTGCTGACCTGGAGACGTTTATGCCCTGTACACCGGCATTCTGTCCTCACTTCTGACCCAGGCCGGTGCCCTGGACTCACAGCCTTGATCCATCTTCTGTATGTTCCTCCTGCAGCTGCCCCTCAGACTTCCTATGTATGTAGGCTTCTTGGCAAGGCCCCTCCTCAGATTAGATGGTCTGTGGGTCCTGCTGGCAGAGATGCCGCTTTTCTGTAGCTTCTGGACTTGGTTGCTAGTAAAGAGACCAATGTGTTCCCTCACTTCAGCCAGTGGATGTGACTTGCAGAAGTCGAGCTGGAAGATGCTTGGAGGGGGGTGTGTGCTTTCTTGGAAAGGCTATAACTCCCGAAAGTGAACGAATGAATGTATCGATATGCTCTGTGGACGAGAGGAAGAGATTGAAGAACTTTGGAGTTTAGTTCTTTTGGTTGCATTCGTGGGTAGTCTTTGAGTGGGTCCTTCCCTTTAGAGGCAGTCGGTCCCAAGGATTTGCAGGATTGCGAAGGGATGCAGGGAGGGAGGCAGGAGGAGTTGGAAGCCCAGTGTCCCGAGTCAGTGACATGGCAGATGCTGGCCTTGTCCTGTTTAACGCCCTGTGGCGTCACCTTCATTTCAGGTGCCTGTAATCCTGAGGGCCATCCAAAGCACTGACCCCAAGGTCACCAGGGCTGCACAAAGACTCCCAAAGGAAGTGCTTTATGTAAAAGGATGGAAGACATCATGGTTGTACCAAGTTGGAGCATTAGAGCAGAAATGAGCCTAGAGGATATCAGAGAGGAGAAGGGACTGACCCAGGTCACAGCAAGTTAGTGGTGGCAAAACTGATGAGAACCCGGGTCCTGTAGCATCTGGCCTTATGCTCATTCCACACGCCAGGGTGTATTTCTTCATTTACACAAGGGACGAACACAGCGACTTCTTGGAGATGTTGCCCAGGCGGAGACATGAATTAATTTAACCCACATGAGGCACTAGGTCTTGCCTTCAAGCCTTCCTCTGCTGCTCACGTCATTTGAAAATATTAAGAAACCTTTCAATTAAGGTGAGATCACCCAGGGTTCTCATTCCTTCTCTACATCCTATCTCCAGGATCTATTTTCTGCAGGGAGGTCTGTCCTTGACTTTAAAGAAAGCGTTGGGAAACAGAGACTTGTTGTTTTTGAGGTCAGCCTTGTTCACTGGGCTTCGAGAGCCTTGAGGGCAAGGCCAGCGTCATCTGTCACCACTTGGGGACTGACGCAGTGCGTTCAGATAGGGAATATCTGTGGACTTTCCCTTTTTCAGGAAAACTTCCCTTTGGATGGGTTTCTGAGGTACGAGGTCCCTTCTCCAGGTGGTCCTGAAACTTTGTCAGTTCTAGTTTGGAAATAGTGACCAGAAGAAATGGGATCATTTTTTTCTGTCTGCAGGGAGAGTTGTGCATTTTGACTTTGAACTTTATAAGAGCTGGATAACTTTCATGTTTGTATCGAGAAAGTGAGGGCTACTCTTTGCTGAATTGGGCAGTAGGTATACAGAACCCAACAGGACATGCTGGGTAGAATTCCCAGAGCAGTGAGGGGTAAGCAGGGAATTGTGGAAGGAATTCCAGGCCATAAACACAGAATATCTCGCTTAGTGGTGGAACTTTTCTGCTCTCTCCTCCAGAGGTGGCAAACAGTTCTTTTCAAAGACAGGCTTAATGACTACTATGCCAACACACCAAACTACAAAGTAAATTTATGTACCAGTTTAGCACTAGAAATGCAGTTTACAAAAGATCTGCACGACAATCTTAAACACAGGTTGAAACATCGTAGGCTCAGCTGGTTTACTTTTAGGTTAGTTATTAGGGACAAGGATGCAGGGACAAGATCATCGAGCAGGGATGTGACCCAGGTCAGAGCACCTGTCCGTCTGGCATGTGAAGCCTCTTTTTGGGTTCATTTTAATTAATTTTTTGTTCAGCTTTTACCAGGACCTGAGTTTCTCTGTTTAGAGCAGAGTAAGTTTTCAGGCTGAATTACTTGGATCATTGCCTTTGTTTTCTTTTTCACATAGCCTGTGGATATCTGGCCTTTTCAGCCAAGGAAAATGGAAATGCTTTTAAACACTCACTTGCGCCATGAATTTCAACCATATATTAATTTGCTGCTTGTTCTTTGATTTTCATATTTTTTGAGAAGCAGTGAAATGACACTGGGGCAGGCCTTTGAGGTCCTTTGGCGGTAACTCAGGGGCCTGGAGCTGGGGGGGCACGGCCAGGGAGAATGGAATCGTGCCCTCCCACCCATGTCACCCACAGAGCAGTTCTCCTCCCCCCTCCCTCCCTCCCTCTCTCCTTCTCACTTTCTCCCTCCCTCCCTTGGGTGTGTGTTTCAGGTTTGCACTTAAGATTTCATTTGGGGAGAAAAGTTTCTGAAATGCCTCTTGTTGGCAGTTAGAGGAGAGGTTGGTCTGTGTCCTGTCCTCACTTGAGTCAGCGAGGACTCCCAGCTGAACATTTAGGGCTTGGCTCTTCTTGTTCCTTCCTCCTAAGAGTCAGCCTCAGGATAGACGCTGTACTAAGGTCTCAGTTTTGCCTCTAACTCATAGGTGTTACGTAGCTCTTCGTGGCAGCAGAAGTAAGAAACCTGGTGCCAAGAGTGAGAACAGGCCCTTTAACAAGTGATTTCTGTGTATTGTGGACATCTTGATTCAGTGTTATCCCCATTTTTTTTTAATATGAAAAAAAAAAACCCCAGCTAGATCAGAGTATGAACTCATTCTTGTCTTCTCCCAAACTTCTTCTCCTAGGAAGGAAAAGATCCAGGATGACGAGTAGGTAATGGGCCATATGTAACGTGGTGGCTTTGCAGTGGGGGAGGTGAGGAGTACAATGGGAATAAGCTGATTAAGTGATCAATAGAGGGTTTTGCAGGTTTTTGTTATTTTCTGCTTTGGGTATAGGTTTTGCTCTGTAAAGTCTGGAGGTGACCTATTTAATCCCTATATATTTGGAGCTCTCAGAATGTGCCAAGGATCAGCTCAAGTCACAGAACGCTAATGGAAGGGGAAAGAAGTCAGTCCCTGACCTCAGGGAGCTCACAGTTCAGTGCGGGACAGATGGCCCTTAGTGAGCCCGTGCATTAGGACTCCTCTGGTCCAAGTAATGGGCCCAATCCCAGCACAGACTGGATTAAGTCAAAAAGGAATTTATTGGCTCCCATAACTGGCCAGTCCAGAGATAAATCTGGAGTCAGCTCAGGGACTCAAATGATGTCATCAGGATCTGGTTTCTCTCTCCCCATCCTGCCTCCACTTCCTGTGTGTTGACCCCATTCTCAGACATGCCCTCACCTTGTAATTGCAGGATGGCTGCCAGAAGTTCCTAGGCCTGCCTCCTTCCACCTTCCTTCCAGCAAAAGAGAGAGTGAGAGTCTTTGTCCAACCCTGCTGGGCAGTCTTGTTTGATCTCATTGGCTCAGCCTGGGTCATGTGCACATCCTGAACCTGTCACATGGCTGGGGCACGTGAGTCACTGACTGACTTAAGCCCTGGTCCTGTGATTCACCTCGGAATCCAGGGTGGCGCCAACCCTACCCTAAGCCCCTGGGCTAAAAATGGAGAGAAACTGGAATGTTGATTGCTGGGGAAAGGTAATAGAATCAGGCTTGAACTCTGGCCTGACCCAGTGTCAGGGCAGGCTGAACTTGGGGCTGTACTCCCACCGGGCATACCCACGGGTCAGAACTTATTCCACAATGAGCAGAGCATCTTGTTACCATGCGGCTTAGCTGCACTGTGGATTTAGACACCAAACCTTGTCTGCCCTGAGAACATTGTTCCTGCCAGGGTTGGGAGGGAAACATTTCAGGGGAGCATTAGGACCTTGACTCTGATAGTGGACATCTTCATGGTGGTTACTGTTTGAGACTCTCAAATGCATGCAGGTGAATAAGGACAGTGGTGCACTGGCACCCCTCCCATCAGCCACGTCATTCAGATGAGCATGTTTTAATCTTTCTGGGGTTTGAATAGCAGAGTGGGGAGTGGTACCGACTTTAGATAGAGTTTGGAAAGAGACCTGGGTGTACATCCTGACTTCAGGTTCCTCATCTGTAAAACGGTAACCACCTCAGAGTTGTTGTGAGAAATAAACGAAGTGGTGCGAGTGAAGCCCAGTGCCTGGAACATAGTACACAGTCCATAGTGGTGGCTATTGTCATTTCCTAACTTTTCAGATGAGCAGGGGATGCTGCCAGATAATCTCTTTAGAGTTTGCTTTAGTGTGACCGTTCTGTAAATCTATGAACATCTTTCTTCCACTGCCCACACCTCTCATAGTTGGAGAGATGCTTCTTCACTGGGGATGAGATGGTGGAAAGCTCTCACACATCATGGCCCTTACCATGTAGCTCACTGAGTACTTTTGCGTACATGCTCTCATTTGATCCTTAGAACAGCCCGTGATGAAACAAAGCAGGAGTCACAATTCCCATTTTATAGATAAGGAAGCTCATCTATGACTCAAGGACCTCGTAGTGGGAGAGCTGTAGGGCAAGTCCTACTGTCAGGAATCTTCTCAGATATCCTACGTCCATTGTAGCTTTCTTCTACTCCAGTGTGGATTTGCCTTTCTGATATAATTCATTGAATTTGTTAGAGATCTACCATGGTTTCAGATGGATTTGACTGGAGAGCCATACCGTACAGCTTATCAAAATAAGAACCCTTGAATTTATCTAGTGAAAAATAAAATTGTCCTTTTACATCTGTCTTTGTTCACTGGCTTAATTCATCAGGATTGTACTGCAAGCCTCTCTTGCCATTAAAGCAAATTAGCTCAATTTGTGTTGTTATGAAATAACATAAGTCAAGTTTATAACATTTCAGAGTTATAGTCAGTAGCTTCCCAATTAGAACCGGAAAAGCTTGCCTTGCTGAGGTCCAAGTCATTTATCTTGGTCAAGGTAGAGATTTCTCAGGGAGGTTGGACTCCTGGGAAAGAGAGTTAAATGCTAAATTCTTAATCTGTTAACACCTAGTTCATTTCTTCGTAACCACACCCATCAAAGCATTGTGCACTAGCCTATTTGCAGTACTGGATAGTAATTACGATGGCATTATTTGAGAAAAATTGAGGGTGCCTAGCAGCCAATAGACTATTGTTAGAATATTATTAATATTATCATATACACATCTTCCTCGACTTAATGATGGGGTTACGTTCTGATAAAGCCATCCATTGTAAGTTGAAAATACCATAAGTCGAAAATGCATTAAACACACCCAACCTTCCAAACATCATAGCTTAGCCTTGCCTACCTTACATATGCTCAGAACACTTAGATTAGCAAAATCATCTGCCACAAAGCCTGTTTTATAATAAAGTGTTGAATAGATCATGGAATTTATTGAATACTGTACTGAAAGGGAAAAACAGAATGTCTATCTGGGTACACATGGTTGTATGTGTATTGGTTGTTTACCTCCTGATCGCGTGGCTGACTGGGAGCTGTGCTTGCTGCCCTGTCCCACGTCAGGAGAGGGTATCTCTCTAATCTGGGAAAAGATCAAAATCCAAAATTTGAAGTATGGTTTCTACTGAATGCCTCTCGCTTTCGCACCATTGTAAAGTTGAACCATCGTAACTCGGGGAGGTCTGTAGGTCTTTTGGGTTCTCTGGAGGGTATCTCTCTAATCTGGGAAAAGATCAAAATCCAAAATTTGAAGTATGGTTTCTACTGAATGCCTCTCGCTTTCGCACCATTGTAAAGTTGAACCATTGTAACTTGGGGAGGTCTGTAGGTCTTTTGGGTTCTCTGTTTCAAGACATTTGAAAATGTAGACCAGATTAATCGAATGCGTCATGCATGATACGTGGCTGTGTGTTACCCTCTTGTTCATGTATGAGTGAAATGGTCACAAGAACCAGCAAAAGCAAGATCATCTGGAGCAAGTTTATCTGTTGTTAGGTGGTTTTAGGGTGAGTAACATCTAGTTGACTGAGGGTTGAGACTGAAGCCAGATTACTGGGCTCGTGATACACTAGGAATGGGCTTTCTGTGAGGAAACACAAGGCCTTAACCCAGACTTCTGGTCTAAAGGTATGCAGGTGTCTCTGTGAAGACATCTCCTGTAGTGGAATAAACCAAGCACCTGAGACCAGAGCTCAGATGAATAGCAGATGTGTTTGGGGTGTGCCATACATATGGTGAAGGGCATGAAGTGCACAAACATGAATTTTTACATGTACAGACCCATGTAACCACCATGCAGACCAAGCTATAGAGCATTTCCATCACTCCAAGAGGGTTCCTTTGTGCCCTTGCCCACCTCTACTCCTTCAAACCCCCACCAGGAAATCACTATTTTGACTTCTACTAGCATCAGTTAAGGTTTGCCTATTCATGAGCTTCATTATAAGTTGAATCATGCAGTAGGTAGTGTTGTATGTTTGGTTTCTTTCACTCAGTATGATGCCAAAAGCACAGGTTTTCTGCAGTCAAGGTTAGCTTGAGAACTCACCTGGAGTAAAAAAATGTTTGGAGAAACCTTGATTTATACAGGTGGGCAACATACATTCTGAGATAAGAGATGTCCTGGAACCATCATGAAATAAAATAATATAAAGGCCAAGGAAAACAGACATCACCTAAAGAAAAGGACTTCCATGAAATGGGAAGCTTCTGATGGCACATCTTTTCTTTACCTGGTGGTGGGAATTCTACCCTCCCTACCTTGCCTCTGCATCTTCCACCTAGGCACTGGAGAGTCCTGGCTGCTTGGGTCTGACGTGTATAACATCATGTGATTGATAACATTTGAATGGGTGTGTGATGTAGTCAGGAAATGTGTTAGCTGGTATTCTGTTTCAGCTGTTTCTTTCTGGTCTTGGAATAATTCCCTCATATGTAATGTGAATGGTTGTAAAAGACCTCGTAGAAAGAGACCTTATTTGTTTTTTGTTACTTACATTCCTTGTCTTAAGAGTCCCTTCTCTTCTCTTGATATGTCATTTCCTGTTTTTTCTTCCCTTTTTTGGACTCTCAATAAATCCCGAAGAACCTCTGTTTTGTCCAACTATAGTCCTTTAAAGTGGAGAAGCTAGAGTTCCAGCTATATTTGGAAGTACTTTTCAATAATGTTAAATATAATATATACAACAACTTTTTCTTTCTTTCCACACGTCTTAGAACATTCTGGAAATGTTCTCAAATATACACAGCCAGATCAAACTAAACAATATTTATAACTAAAAGGGAAGAATTGAGTTTGAAGTACAGAATATTTGAAGGGAAATCTAGTTTTATTACTTTTAATTTAGAAATCAATTTTTACTTTTTTCTTTTTTTTTTTAAACATCTTTATTGGAGTATAATTGCTTTACAGTGGTGTGTTAGTTTCTGCTTTATAACAAAGTGAATCAGTTATACATATACATATGTTCCCATATCTCTTCCCTCTTGCATCTCCCTATCCCACCCACCCTCCCTATCCCACCCCTCTAGGTGGTCACAAAGCACTGAGCTGATCTCCCTGTGCTGTGCGGCTGCTTCCCACTAGCTATCTATTTTACATTGGTAGTGTATATATGTCCATGCCACTCTCTCACCCTGTCACATCTCACCCCTCCCCCTCCCCATATCCTCAAGTCCATTCTCTAGTAGGTCTGTGTCTTTATTCCCGTCTTGCCACTAGGTTCTTCATGACCTTTTTTTTTTTTCCTTAGATTCCATATATATGTGTTAGCATACTGTATTTGTTTTTCTCTTTCTGACTTACTTCACTCTGTATGACAGACTCTAACTCCATCCACCTCACTACAAATACCTCCATTTCATTTCTTTTTATGGCTGAGTAATATTCCGTTGTATATATGTGCCACATCTTCTTTATGCATTCATCCGATGATGGACACTTAGGTTGCTTCCGTGTCCTGGCTATTGTAAATAGAGCTGCAATGAACATTTTGACTTTTTTCTTTTATGGTTAATGTTTTCTAGGTCCTAAGAAAGGTCACAAAGATACTCTGTTTTCTTCTAGAAGCTTTACAGTTTTAGCTTTTACATTCAGGACTTTGGTCCCATTTCAAATTTTTTTTCCTATGGCCTGAGGTAGGGGTCAAGGTTCATCCCCCCACCCCCCATGGATATCTATGTTCTTTAAACAACATACGTAGAAAACCTTTCCCATCTCCATTGAATTGCTTTGGTACCTTTGTTGAAAGTCAATGACCCATATAAATTTAGTTCTATTTCTAGCCTTTTTCTCTTCCATTGATCTGTTTGTTTGTTTTTATGCCATTTCTACACTGTTTGGATTACTGAAGCTTTACTGTTGTAAGTATAAAATCAGATAGTATAAGTTCTCCAATTTTGGTTCTTTTGTTTTTACCCCCAAGAATCTATTGGCTATTCTAGGTCCTTTGCATTTTCATATACATTTTAGAATCAACCCGTCAATTTCTACAAAACAACTTTCTGGGATTTTGATTGAGATGACATTGAATCTATATATCAATTTGGGGAGAAGGACAGCTTAGCAATATTGAGTCTTTCAATCATTGAATATAGTGTATCTCTTCATTTATTTAGATCTCCAGTTTCTCTCAGCAGTGTTATTAGTGTAGAGGCCTTACATGTATTTTATTAAATTTATCCCTAATATTTTGGTTTTTGGTGCTATTGTAAATGGAATTTAAAAAAGAATCTTCCAGTTTCCCTCCCTCCCTCCCTTCCTTCCTTCCTTCCTTCCTGCCTTTCTGTTTTTGGCTGCGTTGGGTCTTCATTGCTGCGCACAGGCTTTCTCTAGTTGTGGTGAGTGGGGGCTACTCTTCGTTGTGGTGCGTGGGCTTCTCATTGTGGTGGCTTCTTCTGTTGCAGAGCATGGGCTCTAGGTGCATGGGCTTCAGTAGTTGTGGCAAGAGGGCTCGGTAGTTGTGGCACATGGGCTTAGTTGCTCCGTGGCATGTGGGATCTTCCCGGACCAGGGCTCGAACCCATGTCCCCTGCATTGACAGGTGGATTCTTAACCACTACACCACCAGGGAAGCCCTTCCAGTTTCTTTTATTACTACTATGTGGAACCATGCTTGATTTTTATATGTTGGCCTTGTACCTGTCATCTTGTCAAGTTTATTTATCAGTTCCAGTAGTTGTTTTGAAGATTCTTTAGGATTTTTTATGAATGCAATCATTTTGTGAAAAAAGATAGTCTTATTTATTGCTTTCCAATATGTATGAATGTATGTATTTTTCTTGCTTATTGCATTGGCTGGGACTCTAGTACAGTGTTGAAATGGAAGTGGTGAGAATGGACATCTTTGTTTTATTCTTGAACTCAAAGGAAAGGCAGTTAGTCTTTCATTATTGAGTACAATGTTAATTGTAGGTTTTGCATAAATGTCCTTTATCGGTTGAGAAAGTTTCCTTCTGTTTCTAGTTTGCTGAGAGTTTTTGTTGTGAAAGGGTGTTGAATTTTATCAAGTGCTTTTTCTGCGTGTATTGAGGTAATCATAGGCTTTTTCTCCTTTATTCTATTAATGTGGTAAATTCCATTGAATTTTGAATGTTAAACCAAATGTTATTACCAAGTTAGACCCCACTTGGCCATGATATATTATCCTTTTTATGTATTGCTGGATTTAATTTTCTAATATTTTGTTAAGGATTTTTGTGTGTATGTTCTTCAGGGATATTGGGGTCTTAATTTTCTTTTTTTATAATGTTTCTGTCTGGTTTTGGTATCAGTGTTCTGCTGGTCTCATGAAATGAGGAGTAGTCTGGTACCAGTTGCTCTGCCATGATTGGCTGCAGAGTTCTAGTTTTCTTACTTTTAAGTGCATAGAGGGATGGCTGTTGGCTGAAAGAGGTGGAATTGTTTTAATAATCAGCTGAGAATTTCTGCTTTAATAACATATGAAACATCTGTGGAATAGTGTATTAGTTGTATATGAAGCAATTTATCATGGATGCTGAAAAATATTTTATCTTAAGTGGGATGAATAATTCGCACCTACCTCCCCTTATGCTAAAATTGCATTTATATTTTAGTAGCAAAATGTCTTTTATCACCAAGGGAATGAATTATCTATCTGATTGTCATTCCTTTGTAATTTATGGAATATTCAATTAATAAGGTTTTATTGTATGTTAATATTTGAATCTCATTTTTTTTCTCTCTCTACCCTCTTTTGGTTGTATTTCTCCCAAATAAAAGCTTAAATTCGTAAGTCAGCTAGTGTTTTTTTACCTGTTGAGTTATTTTGCATGAAGGTGGTCACATGTCCACAGATAAAATAAAAATATTTTTTCGTTAGTGGCATTGTAGGTTGCCACTGCTGCTGTGGTTTCTGTTTTGGGGAGACTTTCCTTCAAAAAGAAGGATTATAAATTCAGTCTAACTCAGCAGAGGTTCAGTATAGAATGGAGTTAGAAAAAAACACACCATCAATTTTGGTGGAGTAGAAATCTTGTGTTAAGTAAGCAGTGGGTGAGAGGGAATTGGGAGCAGCCATCCTGGTTCCCATAGTGATAGTGCACATCCAGGAAAAATACAGGGAAAAAGAGAATCATTATGGAAGAGTTTTGGGGGTGTGTTGTGATGCTTCAGGAAGCACGCCAACTTCTACACCTCTGTCTTCAGAATGATGTGTTTAGACACACATCCTACACAGTGTGTTCAGCAGTACTTGCTGTGCTTCTCTTTAGTCCCTCCAATCCTAGCGGATGGTACCTCTGGGGGAGTTATGGCCCCATGTGATTTAGAAGGATCTTCTCCCCTGTTTCTTTTCAAAAATCCTGGGAAGGTCAGTGATTTATGGCACCTATAAACAGGGACCCACAACGTTGCTTGGAGCACCTGGTGACTTCTGATTGACAGGTGTTCCCTCCCCCTGCTGTCATCCCCAGTTCCTGGGTGTGGACTGAGTTATACGATGCTTGTGGGGTGGTGTGCATGTTCTCAGATGCCACAGGCCTGACCTTGATGCTGCCCCTTGTATCAGTCTCCCTTGCTTCTATGGGGGATGGTTATCAAAAAGGTCTTGGGATTGGGGACCACTTCCACATTTGTATAAAGTGGTCTCCCAGCATGAAACGTCCCTCCTTGCTCTCCGCCCATACATATCCCGTCATTCTTGAAGACTTACTTCAAGTCCAGCCTCCTTCAGCCTCCCCTAACTACTCAAGCACCCCCTTTTCTACTCTTTAGGGTCTACGTTTTGCATGTGTATTTGTTGGTATAGTCTTAACACATTTTGAAGGTTTCTTTCAGAGACATAGTCTAGGTCTGATTTTTTTAAAAAAGTGACACAGAATGGAGGCTTTTTGTTTATTTACTTGACAGGAGTAAAGAATGTTCTTATACTACACAATGGGAAATGAAGCATTTGCAACAGGCAGAGAATTTAGGTTATTATGAGTGTGAGAGCAGAGAATTTAGGCTAAAAGAAACAAAGTTATTCGCGGTCTTGATTTCTCGACTTGATCCCCTGGATTATTGCCTTATTCCCTGTACTTTTAGACTCCGTGGTAAGATTCTTCTGCAGAGGTACTTTCTTGTCATTAATGAATTCTTTCCACCACACCCACTCTGTTTGGATTTTTGAGTTGTTTTTCCCTTTTGGTGTCCGTACTCCAGCTCTCTTTTTATTAAGGCTTCTCTGCCAGCTGTGTTTTGGGTATTGGTATCAAAGTCAGACATCCCCAGGACCGGATCCCAGGCTGTGTAATCCTGAGCAAGTCAATCTCTTTTTAAAAAGAAGAACGAGGAAGCTTGCCTTGCAGGATGGTGGCGGTGGGGTGGCAGAGTTTGCGAGAATGCGTGTCATGGCAGGAGCTCTTGATGGTAGCTCAGTGGGCTTCTCCTTGCTCTACCCCAGGGGTCCCCTCTGTCCTTGTGTATCAGAGGCGCACAGTAAGTGCTCTCCCAGTGGGTTACTTACATTATGGGTAGGGTGACCTTGATAGTTGATAGCCAAGGGGAGGTGAGTGTCGTCAGGCTCAGGCTTGTACCCTTGAGCTTGCTGAATTGTTGCAAAGGCATTTTTCATGGTGTTTACCCAGTGGCAGGTGTGACATGTACAAAATATTAGCCCCGTGATAACAAAACCCATTAGTATAACACCTAGGAAGTCATTAAGGCCACAGGAAGTCAGTGGATATCTTACTCTGTGTCCTGCGTGGAGATCTGGGAATAAATAATTAAAGGAGACAGAGAGAGGGAGACATGGAGCGGATAGTCTAGGAGGTGGGACCTTAACCACAGTAACCGCCACTTATGGAGCAGCTGCTGTGTTCCAAGAACTGTCCCCGATAGTCACAACCACACCACAGGGCAGAGAAGTAACGTGCGGCTCCAAGAGGCTGTATTGAGGTGGGTGTGCAGAATTCAGAGAGAAGTGTCAAGTGGGCACTTCAGGGCAGGAGAAGAGAATGAAGAGATGGATAAGGGTAAGGGATTTTAAGCACTTCAGGAATACTAAAATTTTAGCACCTCTTGATTTTTAAGATAAGCATCATTGGCTAGAGTTTGAGATTAATCTGTTGTGGAACTGATTTTTGCATGTGTGTTGGTTTTATGTTTATTGCTTTTGTATTTGTTTTGTGAAAACCCTTTACATTTGTTGGATTTTTTATTCTTTGTAGGCGGGCTGAGACGGTTACTTTTATAGCCAGGAGGAGCAGGGAGGCAGTGGGTGTGCTGAGGCAGAGGCAGCCGACTTGGATTCTGGTCACTTTCCTGTTACCCGGCTGCGTGACTCGTGCCCGATGCCACGTCACACGATGGAGGGGCTGACTCTTGGCGTCAGGCTTGGGTGCCCGGCCCGAGGTCTTTTCTCTGGGACCCTTGACTGACCTTGTAGGGTTCCGAGCAGGTTTTGTTCTGGTGGCACTGGCTACAACTGCGGGGCCGGTTGGCAAGGGTGGTTGAGATGTAGGCTGTTTACGAGATCAGACTTCTTTTGATGTCTCTCAGCCATGCCCCTTTGGAGCACTCTCTCTCTGAGTTGTTCAAGTATCTGCGTTTCCCATCACGTTTTCCTTTTTGTCTTGGCTTCAAAGAAGCTCAGAGCTAAATTTATTGCTTGATTGCAGTTGCTGGGTTGGCCAAGGTTTTAAATACATATATTTTTTACATGATTTTTTTTCTTTTTCTTTTGATAATCTTCTTGTTTGTGTCCTTGATTGCATCCACCTTAAATCATTTTGAGAAGTAGGTCAGGTATACATTTAAGAATCATTTCTGTGGGAGGTGAGCCATCAGACAAACAAAAACAGATTTGGGTGACTTGGGTGAAAAAAAAAAAGTTTGGGATACATTTTGTATTTAAACTCCTTTTTATGTTATTTGTCCTCAGGTGGTCTGTACAGCTCACTTTACTGTCCTTTTATGTGGGGTAAGCATCGGGGGAAAGTTTTTCTTTATAACAATTATTTTCTTGATTATGAAAGAACTGGTGGGGTAACCTTCAGTTCTGACCTTGTTGGCAGACCTGTGATTCCCTGAGTTTGTGGGGGCCACATACCCTCGCTCTCCTGCCTTGTTTGGGGCCTGAGGCAGCTCCCCTGGAGCCCCAAGGCTGCTCTGGGGGGTGAGGGCATTGAGCACGTGCAGCTGCTGGCTGATCCTTCTCAAATATGGAGAGGGAAGATCTGGGGCCTGGTTGCTGGGTGCCACTGCCCCTTTGTTCCAGCCTGGCTTCTAGAAGTAACTTTTATGCACTCGACCAACAATTGTTTGGTATCAACTATACGCTGGGCACTGAGATAGGGGCTGTATTTTTAAAGCTCTTAATGATGACAGCAGAGTTGTTAATAATTACAAATAGGATAGACTCATCACACCGGCAATAAATTTGGGAGGAATACTATTGAAAAGACTCCTAGTGGCAGATGTGGGCAGCTCCGGTAGAGGGACGGAGGGTCCTGCAGAAACCGAGGACACTGGTTACAGTGGAGCAAGGTAGGGGAGCAGAGTTCCATGGCTAGGTTGTGTTTCTTGTGTGTGAGGGCCTATTGGGACGCCTCTTCCCAGTCATTCCAGATGTCTGGGCTTATGAAGAAAGTACCTTAGACCCCTAAGCCCTTTGGTGTGGCCCCCAAAGAGATGCTGGAGTTACTTCCAGAAGTTCTGTGGGCGTGGAGTATGCGGGCTGGCTGTGCTTCTCCTCCCCTCTCCTCCCCTCTTTGTGGCTATTCCTTTCTGTAATTCATCTGATTGCTTTTCTTTACAAATTGCTGGCTTAAGCTTTATTTTATCTAATTTTGTCTCTTCCAGCCTCGCACATCCAGAGCATTGCTGGGGCCTGTGCTCATTCTGTCCCTTCCACTTCTCCTGTGGCCCTCCACATCCCCAGGGGGTAGGGACGAGATTTGCATAATCTCTGCTTTTTCTGGCAGCAACGGGGAGGTGGCTGGCCAGGTGCTTTTCAACCTCTGGAACCTCTCCTTTCTGTGTTCCCCTCCTCGTCATCTGTCATTGACATATTTTGCTTCTTCTAAGACCCGGTCCTGCGTCCTCTCTCCCCGTCTCTCTCTGCCTCCTTGTTTCTTTTGACTCAAATCCTTCTCATCCCCATCCTGCCCTTCTTTGCTTGCTGTCTGGCTTTTCTTACCTTCTGTCACATTTACATGCTCACTATTTCTTTTTACTCCAAGCATCTGTTCATCTAAATCATGAGCTGCAGTTGGTATAATTAAATATGTAATATGTTTATTTTAATATCAGCATGTTACTCCGTGCACATATTCGTGAAAGACCTGGCTGTCAACGCTGGGTCAGATCACTGTTTGCAAATGTCCACTCCTGCCAGCTCCCCTGCGATGTTCATCAGGCACCTCATCGGTTCTCTCTCTGTCTTTATGTCTCTCTGCTCCGTGTGCATTTCTCTCTGTGTTGTTGTCTTTCTCTCCAGTGCACATCGCTCCTATAGGCCAGCCCCTCTCCTCCCCATAAATCCCTGTCTGTGGATGCTCACCGACCCCTGGGTGAGTGAGGAGGAACAGAAGTGCTCAGTCAAGAGGCCGTTCGCAGGAACCAGTAAAGAACTAAAATTTCATGCCCTGCTCTTTATTTTCCTTTTGCTAGCTGCTCTAAAACTGCAGCACATTAGTAGTCGGGAACGTGGAGCCTGGGCACCCTCCCCTGAGTGTATTGCTGATGCAAAGGCAGGCAGGCAGGAGCAATCAGAGCCCGGCCCACCCGCCTGTCGTCCCTTGTGATCCCCTTCCCCAAATGGGTGATAGGGAAACCAGCCCATCTGTGAGGCTTATGAGTGGAGTGACACGGAACAGAGAATCCAGTATTAAGATAGATTATGTGGTGTTTGCTTGTCACTTCTGTTTAAAGGTAAATAAAAATCTATCTCTGGCTTAGAATTCTAGCCGCCTGGCCTGTGGGTGAATATTGACTGGCAAGCATCACCTCCCAAGTAGGAAGGCTTGCATGCAAGGCTGTAAATTAGAGCTCTGCTTTAGACATATCTTCTTGATGTTTTCTACTGAGCGGAATTAGAACATGTTGTTTCTTTTGAGGTTGGGAAATGCAAACAAGGATCCCCTTCCACCTAGACTGGTGGAAAGTAAATGAATAACTTGAAATCCCATTTTATCAGCCATAAAAGTTAGATGAAAGCTGGGGCAGATAGATTAGAAGATTGTAGTATGTCTTGGACCACAAATTTTTATTCCTTTTCTGGAAGAGAAGAACTGCATTTTAGATTAAGATAGTTGGGTTATGTTTTGTAGGCTATCAGATACACAGAACTCTGGATTAAGTTTCTAGAGTCTTGAGTTTTAGCATAGTGATGGCAAGTCACTTGACATCCATGGGCTCTGGTTTCATGGGCTCTGGTTTCATCGGCTCTCTAAGGGAATACAAATTCCCACCTCGTAGGAGGTAGTGAAGATGAATGGGAAATTTGTGCCAAGCACAGAGTATGTGTTCAATAAATATTAGTAACTGGTAACCCTTTGATAAGCCTACTGAAGGCCTGGGTGGTTCGTTTTTATTTGTTGGTTTTATTTTGTTAGATAATATATGGCTGGACTTAAAATAACACATGCTGCTTGTGTTTCTGTGGACATTGGTTCTTTTGTTTTTTTTAAATTTATTTATTTAATTTACTTATTTTTGGCTGCGTTGGGTCTTCATTGCTGCACGCAGGCTTTCTCTAGTTGCGGCGAGCGGGGGCCACTCTTCGTTGCGGTGCACGGGCTTCTCATTGCTGTGGCTTCTCTTGTTGCGGAGCACGGGCTCTAGGTGCGCAGGCTTCAGCAGTTGTGGCACGCGGGCTCAGTAGCTGTGGCTCGTGGGCTCCAGAGCGCAGGCTCAGTAGTTGTGGCGCACGGGCCCAGTTGCTCCACGGCATGTGGGATCTTCCCGGACCAGGGCTCAAACCTGTGTCCCCTGCATTAGCAGGCGGGTTCTCAACCACTGCGCCACCAGGGAAGCCGACAGTGGTTCTTTTAGGGACTTAACTATATTGTTGTCACAGAAATTTTGAAAGGACTTAATGGCTCCAAAAAGGGCTGAAAAGTTTTGAATTTCTTTTTTTATTTTTTGCAAAAGAGTTTGAAGCTTAAGTCATGTAATTAATAACAGGGGAGGTTAAGAGTCAAAGATTTTTCTTTTACTCTGGTCATTTTTTAAGCTGAACTTGGCATGGGTTGAAGCAAATCCGTGTCTTCTTGACCATTCACTTTTAAAAAAAAAAACCGAGGAGATAGATTCTATCTCTAATGAAATAATTGCAAACAGTCTTGTTAACATGTGGTACTGATTTTTCACAGAAGCATTGTTGAAAGGCATGGGAACTACAAGGTTAAAAGACGTAAAAATAGCCAGTGCTTCATACAGTCCAGATGGTATCTGCAGACTAGAGAGGATCCAAGAGGCACGAGAAACGTCTAGGGCATCTAGAGCAGGGGTTGGAAACCACGGCCCTTGGCCAGGCCCAACCCGCTGCCTGCTTTTTGCGTGGCCTGTGAACGGAGGATGGTGTTTTACATTTTTAAATGGTTAAAAAAAATCCAAAGAAGAATACTATTTCGTGACATGTAAAAATTATATAAAATTTACATTTCAGTGACCATAAGTAAGGTTTTTCTTTGGATCACAGCCACTCCCATTTGTTTATATACTGTCTGTGGCTGCTTTTGTGCTAGAAGGTCAAATCGAATACTTGCCTAAAATATTCACTGGCTGGCATTTTACAGAAAAAGATTGCCAATCCCGAATCTAGATGGTGAGGAATTTTAGTGGGGAATTTAGATGGTGAGGAATTTTAGTTCTAAGATATATTAGTTGATACATGGCTTCTTTTTGAAGTTCAGCTTTTAAACTTAAAGCCTTTTTGCTTTTTAAAAACTTTTATTAATAAAGTATAAAGAACAACAACCCACATGGCCTATTAATCCCACTACTCAGATCACCCTCTTTCACGTTTTCTGTGATAAAAATAAAAATGCTTATGGTAGAAAATTTTCAAACAGTGTAAGAAAGGTATAAAATAAAAACCTGTCCCCTACTTTTTCCACTATCCCAATTCTTCTACCCAAAGGTAACACAATAATTTAATATTTAACATGCCAAAACCTTTTTGTGGTTACACCAGAATATATATGTATATCCTTTTTTAAACAGCTTCTCATGGAATGCTTAATTCACTAGTAAAATACCTCTTAGTTATTTATTTAACCTTTTATTATGAAAAATTTCAAATGTGTACAGCCTGTGACAGAAGAGTACAACAAACCTCATGAACCCATTATTCAGCTTCGATATTTTTCACCTCGTGGCTAAATCCTGTTTTCTCTGTGGAACCCACTTCCCATGTTAATTTTGAAGCAAATTCCAGGTACATCATTTCATCTGTAGATATTTCTGTATGTATCTCTAAAAGATGACTCTTTCAAAAACATGACCGCAAACTAAAAAATGTAGAAAAACCAAATTAATATAAATTTGAACACTGGGTATTATTTAAAGTTGTCTCTCCCCCCACCCCCAGTTCTCTTTTAAATGTCATAGTTTCTTTTACTCTTTGGTTGAATCAGGATCTGGATAAGGTTCACATGGTGTGATTGATGTCATCTTTAAGTAAATTTTAATCTGTATGTTCCCTCAACACCTCTTCTTTTTTCCTCCATACTACTTATTTTTCAAAGAAGCCAGGTTATTTGCTATGTAGATGTTTCACATCCCTGTGGTATTGTTGAATCAGCCATTTCTCCAAGAAGTCAGTCCTGTTCTTTTTGTTTGTTTGTTTGTTTTTTAAGTGGGAAATAGTATTTCAAGACACAGTCTAGGCTCAGAGGTACATGTCCGTAAACAAACAAACAAACAGCTTTTTATAATTAAAAAACACAAATATAGATAAAGCATACAGTGCAACACTTATGTAACTGTCACCTAGGTCAAAAAGAAGAAGATGGTAGCAGCTCAGAAATACCCTAGTGCGTCCCTTTCTGACCACATCTTCTCCCTTTTCCCCTCAGCATAACTGCTCTCTTGATTTTGATGATAACGACTTCCTTGCTTTTTTTTTTTTTATCACTTATATATCTACATCCGTAAGCAATATAGCTTGGTTTTGTCTGTTTGTGCATTTTATATAAATGGATCAGGTTGCATGAATTCTTTTATATCTTCTTTCATTCAACATTGTAAGATTCATTTGTTTTCGTTTTCTTTGCAATATGATATTCCACTGAATGAATAGACCACAATTCATTTATTGATTCTCCTAGTGATGTACATTTGAGTTGTTTCTAGTTTTGAGCTGTTAAAAGATGCTGCTAAGACTATCCTTGTGCTTGTCTCCTGACGCACATGTACCTATATTTCTGAAGGGTATGTACTTAGAAGTAGAATTGCTGGGTCAAAAGGTATGTGTATTTTTCCAAAGAGTTGTACCATCTGATACCCTCACCAAGAGCGTGTGGGTGTCCTATTGCTTCACGTCCTTGCCTACGCCTGGAACTGTAAGACTTTTAATTTTCCTTCCAGTCTGTTGATTTGAAGTGGTAACTCTCTGTGACTTTAGTCCAGTGTTTCCCTGATGACCAGTGAGGTCAAACACCTTTTTGTATGTTAAACTGACTGTTTGGATTTCTTCCTTTTGTGACGTTTCTGTTCAAGTCTTTGGCTTATTTTTCCATTTAACTGTCTTTTTCTTATTAATTTGTAGGCATTTTTATGTGTATTGGATACAGGTTCTCATTGGTTTTGTGGGTTGTGAGTATCTTCTCCCATTCTGTGCCTTTTCATTTTCTTTATGGTGCCTTTTGATTAACAAGTTCTTGTGCTTTTTATGTCTTATTTTAGGAAATCTTCCTCAACTCTGAGATAGGTCAGAACATATAATAAAGATATGAAATATTCTATAGTAAAAGTATTTAAATAAGATCTGATCTTTCAAAAGCCTTGCAGCTTTGTCTTTCTGTGTACATTCTGTTTTAAAAAATCTACACAAAAGGAGTAATACTGTACCTTACTTTTTCACATAAAGTTTTATTTTAGAGATCTTTCCACATCATCCATATACTAATCTACCTTTGTTTCCACTTTTATTTCTTATTAAGTTGTGGTGCTGCAAAAAAAAAACTCTTGTGCATAATCTTGGCATAATTTTGTGAGTATACTGATAAAGCAAATCCTAAACAGTAAAATTTCTGGCTCCAACAATTTGCTTGTGTTAAATATTAATAGATATTAATATTTGATCTCAGTTAATAAATGTGAAAAAACCAGCAGTCCAACTGACCACATCCAGAGAAATTAGCTATATGTGAAGTGTTTTATAGACCTCACCTGCATGGATTGCAATATGATTATTTATTTTTTTAGGTTCTTTCTTTTTTTTTTTAACATCTTTAATGGAGTATAATTGCTTTACAATGGTGTGTTAGTTTCTGCTGTATAACAAAGTGGATCAGCTATATGTATACATATATCCCCATATCCCTTCCCTCTTGCGTCTCCTTCCCACCCTCCCTATCCCACCCCTCTAGGTGGTCACAAAGCACTGAGCTGATCTCCCTGTGCTATGCAGCTGCTTCCCACTACCTATTTTACATTTGGTAGTGTATATCTGTCAGTGCCACTCTCTCACTTCATCCCAGCTTACCCTTCCCCCTCCCCGTGTCCTCAAGTCCATTCTCTACGTCTGCGTCTTTATTCCTGTCCTGCCCCTAGGTTCTTCAGGACCATTTTTTTTTTTAGATTCTGTATATATGTGTTCGCATATGGTATTTGCTTTTCTCTTTCTGACTTACTTCACTCTGTATGACAGACTCTAGGTCCGTCCACCTCACTACAAATAACTCAATTTCGTTTCTTTTTATGGCTGAGTAATATTCCATTGTATATATGTGCCCCATCGTCTTTATCCATTCATCTGTCAATGGACACTTTGGTTGCTTCCATGTCCTGGCTATTGTAAATAGTGCTACGATAAACATTGTGGTACATGTCTCTTTTTGAATTATGGTTTTCTCAGGGTGTATGCCCAGTAGTGGGATTGCTGGGTCGTATGGTAGTTCTATTTTTAGTTTTTTAAGGAACCTCCATACTGGTCTCCATAGTGGCTGTATCAATTTACATTCCCACCAACAGTGCAAGAGGGTTCCCTTTTCTCCACACCCACTCCAGCATTTATTGTTTGTGGATTTTTTGATGATGGCCATTCTGACTGTTGTGAGGTGATACCTCATTGTAGTTTTGATTTGCATTTCTCTAATGATTAGTGATGTTGAGCATCCTTTCATGTGTTTGTTGGCAATCTATGTATGTTCTTTGGAGAAATGTCTATTTAGGTCTTCTGCCCATTTTTGGATTGGGTTGTTTGTTTTTCTGATATTGCGCTGCATGGGCTGCTTGTAAATTTTGGAGATTAATCCTTTGTCAGTTGCTTCGTTTGCAAATATTTTCTCCCATTCTGAGGGTTGTCTTTTCGTCTTGTTTATGGTTTCCTTTGCTGTGCAAAAGCTTTTAAGTTTAATTAGGTCCCATTTGTGTATTTTTGTTTTTATTTCCATTTCTCTAGGAGGTGGGTCAAAAAGGATCTTGCTGTGATTTATGTCATAGAGTGTTCTGTCTGTTTTCCTCTAAGAGTTTGATAGTGTCTGGCCTTACATTTAGGTCTTTAATCCATTTTGAGTTTATTTTTGTGTATGGTGTTAGGGAGTGTTCTAATTTCATTCTTTTACATGTAGCTGTCCAGTTTTCCCAGCACCACTTATTGAAGAGGCTGTCTTTTGTCCATTGTGTATCCTTGCCTCCTTTGTCATAGATTAGTTGACCATATGTGCATGGGTTTGTCTCTGGGCTTTCTATCCTGTTCCATTAATCTATATTTCTGATTTTGTGCCAGTACCATACTGTCTTGATTACTGTAACCTTGTAGTATAGTCTGAAGTCCGGGAGCCTGATTCCTCCAGCTCCGTTTTTCTTTCTCAAGATTACTTTGGCCATTCGGGGTCTTTTGTGTTTCCATAGAAAGTGTGAAATTTTTTGTTCTAGTTCTGTGAAAAATGCCATTGGTAATTTGATAGGGATTGCACTGAATCTGTAGATTGCTTTGGGTAGTATAGTCATTTTCACAATGTTGATTCTTCCAATCCAAGAACATGGTATATCTCTCCATCTGTTTGTATCATCTTTAATTTCTTTCATCAGTGTCTTATAGTTTTCTGCATACAGGTCTTTTGTCTCCTTAGGCAGGTTTATTCCTAGGTTTTTTATTCTTTTTGTTGCAGTGGTAAATGGGAGTGTTTCCTTAATTTCTCTTTCAGATTTTTCATCATTAGTGTATGGGAATGCAAGAGATTTCTGTGCATTAATTTTGTATCCTGCTACTTAACCAAATTCATTGATTAGCTCTAGTAGTTTTCTGGTAGCATCTTTAGGATTCTCTATGTATAGTATCATTTCATCTGAAAAAGTGACAGTTTTACTTCTGCTTTTCCGATTTGGATTCCTTTTATTTCTTTTTCTTCTCTGATTGCTGTGGCTAAAACTTCCAAAACTATGTTGAATAATAGTGGTGAGAGTGGGCAACCTTATTCCTGATCTTAGTGGAAATGGTTTCAGTTTTTCACCATTGAGAATGATGTTTGCTGTGGGTTTGTCATATATGGCCTTTATTATGTTGAGGTAAGTTCCCTCTATGCCTACTTTCTGGAGGGTTTTTATCATAAATGGGCGTTGAATTTTGTCAAAAGCTTTTTCTGCATCTGTTGAGATTATCCTTCAGTTTTTTATCCTTCAGTTTGTTAACGTGGTGTATCACATTGATTGATTTACGTATATTGAAGAATCCTTGCATTCCTGGGGTAAACCCCACTTGATCATGGTGTATGATCTTTTTAATGTGCTGTTGGATTCTGTTTGCTAGTATTTTGTTGAGGATTTTTGCATCTATGTTCATCAGTGATATTGGCCTGTAGTTTTCTGTTTTTGTGACATCTTTGTCTGGTTTTGGTATATGATTATTTTTGAAAGATGGACACCTATCATTCTCCATATTTCAAAGGAAGAAATTGCTAATTTAGCCAAATTATAGTTTGGAGCAAATTTCTTGGGAGAGTCTATGCTGTGTGGAGTATACATCATGAAGAACAGGGAGGTAAAGAGGTGCTTAACTGCGCTATAAAATCAGCACAGAGAAGCCATTTTGAAGGACTGTGATGTTCTTTGTGACAACTCACTTGAGAGTTCTTGGGCTTCTGAGTAATCATCCTCACCAAAGTAGGGACTCTGACCAGCCTTTTGGATCTTAGATTTTATTCAAATGGAAATACTTTTTCCCCCTCTTGCTTTAGAAATTCTCTGAGTATAGCTGTTTTTCCTCAAACATTTCCTGAGTACCTGTGTTCTAGGGAATAGTGAATACTCTGGGGAAGGTAGAGGGTCGGTTATGAGATTTATTGTTTGTCTTCAAGCAGATACCATCACATAGAGGGGTTTAGGTGGTAGTTTATTTGTATCATGGGCTTTTACCATTAATTGGGTATTACTCTCCTCAGGGCATCATTTAAATCAAAGCAGCTGAGCCAGTTAAAAAAGATCCCATATTATATGATTCCATTAACATGAAAGTCCAGAATAGGGAAATGGACAGAGACAGAAAGTAGATGAGTAGTTGCTAAGGGCTGGGTGATAGAGGGAGTTGGGTGGTGATAGCTTAAACGATACGGGTTTCTTTTTGAAGTGATGAAAATGTTCTAAAATTGGTGGTGATGGTTGCACGTATCACTGAATACACTAAAAACCATTGAATTGTACACTTTAAATGGGTGAATTGTATGGCATGTGAATTATATCTCAACAAAGCTGTTAAAAAAATATTGAAAAAATCAATGCAGCTGTTTTTCCTCTGCTGGCTCAATGAGATTTCCCTGTAAATTCTCTGGTTGCTTAAAAGAATGGATGATACAGCATTCCCAGGTCTGGAGGAAGGGTCCTAAAACAGATGCCAGTTTGATGTAAGTGAAATAGCCAGTTTCCTACCGATAGAGAGGAAACTGTGATTTCCTTCTTCACTGAATATGAGTCAGTGCTGTTCAGAGGCCCTTTTAAGAGGGGAGCAACATTATTCTTTTTGCAGGGCAAAAACACCAAACCAAAACATTGCCCACAAACCCATTGAACTCAAATTCTTGTAACTTCTCTGAATTTATAATTAATATAGATTTTAAATGGTGTTTTTCCTCACTTCCCTTTTCTGATGCCAGGAGTGAGGAGGTGGGGTAAAGAACTTGAGTGTACTGCTGAGTTAGTATTCATTATTCCCCAAATGTGCAGGATTCAGAGCCCTCTCTTCAGGTAGGCCTGTGGTCTATACTCAGGAATTGAGGTGTATTTACTGAGGTCTCAGTGCTTGCCTGTCCTTATGTAAAGATGCTCTGGCCTTACCCAGGAATATAGCACCTGACTGAGACAAATATGTGAATAGTAAATGTTGTCCTAATAAACAACATGTATGGATTGTTTACTGTGTGCTTGGCCTGTACATTTTGTAGTTGTTACAAAAGCAGGAAAAAACTCTCTGCGCTTACAACTGAGGTGGTGAAGGCAGTCTTACTATTATTTTACAAGCAAGGCGACATTCAGAGAAGTCAGGTGTCTTGCCCAGGGTCACATGGCCAGTTATGGGTAGACTCACTCCCAGATCTGTCCAACACCAGAGTCCGAACTTTTTCTTGTCAGGGGAGAGGGGACATGCCATTGATAACATTTTTATTCCACAATTAGTGCAGATTAAAAGACAAGGGAAAGCACAAAGAAGAAAAATAAAAGCTACCCATAACTCTACCCCATGGGCATGCCCATCTTTAGTGTTTATGTATATTTCCTTCCAGTCTGTTTATGTGCCTTCTGATCTATTTTTATGTCCACCCAACCTCTTATGTCAGCCCATCAGTGAAGGCCGTTGCTAATTCATTAAAGGACCTTGGGACTGAGGACACACAAGTCATAAATCAGGATGTTTCATGGGCTGGGGACTGGGGTGGGGGTGGGGGCAGGACACAGACCTGACAAGTTCACACCACAGTCCATCTCAGGGAAGGTCGTACTTGCCCAAAGTGTCCCCTTAATCTTTCTCTACTCCCGCAACTGTTAGACTGTCCCTCCTGTGCAACATTTAAAGAAAAGTCTCTCTACAGGGGCACGTGCTGCAGCCCATACGCTTATGGGGCGTGTATGGTGAATATGGAAAAGTGCAGGGCTAACAATAACGGCTTTGGAATCTCATAAGTGAGTGAGGTGGGTGGTGGGGATAGAGGTGGCTGGAGGCTTCTGGAGACTGATGGCACAGGGTCTGGCTCGCAGCCAGTTGAAAACCTGCAAATCTGGGAGAGAAAGTTCCAGGTACTATGAAAAGGTCGTGAGAACCTCCAGTCCTGGGAGGACTAGGCGAGGGAAAAAATCAGATGGGACTTTACCCGGTGAGTCATGAGTCATTTGCTTGGTGATTGGTGGGGGTCACCTGCTGTTGTATCTCTTCCCAGTGTCGGGGGCTGGGGTGATGGTGGTGGTTAGAGCTTCCTCTTTGAAGTAATATCAAAAGAAGAGCTATATTTATAAAGCAGGCTGCACCTCACATGTGCATGCGTGTTTAGCTGTAAAGGCTGGGGTAGCTGACACAATGGCTTGAGGGTAGTGACTCCTCATGGTTAGGGCTCAGGTCCTGGTTCTCTACAGTAGTTCCGACCGCAGCGGTGCTGCTTTCTAGCCGTGTGACCTGGCAGATTGTTCAGCCTCTCATTTGCAGAATGCTGGGCCACCCACGACACCTGCATTTAGCACAGTGCCTGGCCCAGAGTGAGTTCTCAATAAAGACGAGCTAATGTTTTATAATTCTAGAGAGGGGGAGAGATGGATGTTTAGGTTGGAAAACTGAATTCTTCTCTTTGTGCTCACAAAGAAAACCATGCGATGAGGCCTACGTAAGTCACTTCAACGTGGTTTGGGGCCTCGGTTTCCTCAGCAGTGAGAGGATGGTTCTAAACGATCTCTTAGATTCTACCCATGACTATAATTCTATGATTCTGTAGTTTTTCGGTTTGTTTTACACCATATATCGTTACAGGTTTTTTTTTTCCTTGGGATAACTTTTAAGATCTACTCTCTCGGCAACCTTCAAATATGCAATACAGTATTGTTAACTGTAGTCACCATGCTGTACATCACATCCCCAGGACTTAGTTTGTAACTGGAAATTTGTACCTTTTGACCCCCTTCACCCATTTTACCCATCCCCCACCCCACGTACAATTCTGTCATTTGAAAGACTGTCTCATTGAACACAAGCTACTGGTCAGAATATTTCCTTGTTTGAGTCTCGCCACGACATTGATGGTCAATGTCCAATCCTGCCACTTTGCCAGATGAGGAAGCAGGCTTGCAGACCTCGGAGTTTGTGAGAAGAACATATTCTAGAAAATGAAGGCCGGGGTCCGTTTAAAATGAATGTGTGAAATATGGATGCACCTCGATTGGGCTTTGGCCCTTGTGGCGAAACTGAGCTGGAAAGGGGTTCTTGGAGGATCTGGGCGAGGATTTCAGGAGACATGATTCCCAGGAGAGCTTCAGGCTAGGACTGTCATGGTAGAGCAGTAATTTACAGGCTCCTGACAGCTTGAAAAGGTCATGGTGTTCTTTATAAATGAAAACAAAGTAACTTGGGGTTCAGGGGAAAATGGAAGGGCTTGTAAAGACTGACCTCAAAATCCCCGTTTGTTATCATGTCAGAATTTGATTTGTTTGATGCAATTAGCTCAATCTGGACACTTTCTTATTCTAAAAGCAGCTGGGATTCAGGGCACAGGCTAAAGCAGTGTTGGGGCAGGGGGCGGGGAGAAGGCCCTCTGGCAACAGTGGAAAGGCCAGATTGTTTCTATTGTGTGCCCTGATGTAATTCTGTGCCTGCCCTCTGTGGTTTATCACTTTCCATTTCACGCATCCTTTTTGTAAAGCAATTACAGAAGCAGGGACAAATAGGCAGTAGCAGAGTGGATCAGAGCCCTTTAGAATGGATAACTGATGCAAACCTGGCTTCAGCTTGTGGAGGGTGGGGAGTGTGTAAGGATGGGGCAAGGAGAGATTCTTGCTTGGAGGAATGATGGTCCAGGGTCATGAATATTGCATATTGGGCCTCTTCGGCCAGGCCCTCCAGCACCTGAGGTCCTTCGAAGCAGCTTACTGGCTGCACAAGGCCTGTGGCTGTGGTGGAGGCCGCGGTGGCTGAGCTGTAATTTAGATGTTGCCACTGTTCAGCCATGAAAGGGCAATGTCAGGCTGCTCTGTCGAAGTGCTGGGAGGGAGGCTTGGGCCCTGGGGGAACTGGCGGCTGCATTTTGAGTCAGTGTGATTCCAGGAACCCCTGGAGCGATGCTTGGACCCTCACCTTAGTGGGCCAGAGTTTGGGTGGGGGTCCCCAAACCAACTGTTTGTACTTCTAGGGGTAGGCACTGAGTTTATGGCTGTTTGGTGATCAGGGTTGAGATTAATCTGTCCTTGGTTTTGTTATCGTAGAGTGGCTTTTGGCTTAGGTTTCTGGTGACCGACTGCTCACAGCCATAATTTAGCCCTTGAAAGGCCGTGAGAGCTGTGATTTGGCTAGCAGGGATGAGAAGCCAATTCTGAAGAGACCCTGCTTCCTTTATGATCGGGCATCTCTTCTGCATTTGTTTTTGCCCCTTGTCTCCTACACCGAGCCCCCCCACCCCCCGCCCTCCCGCCAATGTCTTTGTGGAAAGTTTTGCATTACAGGGCCCAACTCATCAGCCTGGCCTTGCCAGCACGATTATTACTAAGTCCGTTGCATTGTACAAAGACATTGCAAAGTAAATGGATAGGAAATGGCCCTGCCCCCTGACATTGGGCAAGTGGCTTGGCTCTTCTGAGTCTCTGGGTTTTTTTTTACTTTTAAAATTTTCATGGTGGGGATAACAGTAGCAATATACACCATGGTTATGAAGAAGAATATGTAGAAGTTATTCAAATGATGGAATGTATATAGAATAAGATAGCATTCTTATGTAAAGTGAGACCTTCTGTAGAAAAGTTGTTTGTAGTAAATTGCATCATTACATACTCTACTTATATAGTACTTAATATTTGCCCAAAGAGCTTTTATTTTGTTATTCCTTTTTGATCCCATCAACAATTGTGTGCAAGAAAGAGGCAGGAATCGTTACTCTCTGCCACCATTTGACAAAGGAGGGGAACTGAGGCTCCCGGATGTTGTGACTTGTCCAGGGTTATTTACTGAATAAATGCCCACATGAGTAATATGAGGCTAGCGCTCTTGCCATCACTGTGTGCTGAGTGCAGAGCACTAGGGCTCATTGATCACGGCCCTGAGGGCTCACCTGCCTGTCTGCCGCCCTTGTTCGTTTGCTTAGCAGCTCTTGACTGAGGGCAGCTGGTGCCCAGGCCCTCTGCTGGGTGTTAGGAATGTTGTTAACAAGGGGGCCCTGGCGCTCGCCCTCTGGGAGCCTACGATCTGGCAGGGGAGGCGGACTGTAATAATTACAGTGTCAGTCGGTCCTCTTTCTCTTCTGCCTCCTGTGAACGTGCCGGGGCGGGGGTGGAGAGAGGCTTGGCTCCCTGACCTTGGGCTTCGTCGTTCTCTCTCTCTCCTTGTGGGAAGTCCTGAGACAGCTCCTTGAATGGTGCCTGTTAGGGTTCCGCCTGCCTCTGCCCGAGACTGTGTGCTCAGCAGTCGGCGACAGTGGAGGATGCGCTAGTGTGGGCTGGAGGGCTGTGAAGACGGAAGAGACAGAGAGCTTTCTCCGAGGAGACACATTTGGAACCAGCTCTTAAAGATGATGACAGTGGTCCCTCGGGGGCATTGCCTCTCCTGCTGGCTGTCATGACCCATGGTGGGATGTTGGCAGCTTTCACTGGGACCTCTCGTCCTATTTGTGAAGTTTTAGTACTGGTTTACTTGCTCTGAGTAGAGCTGGATATGACAAGGCAATAAAGTTCTGCCTTTTTCCCTCTAACATCCTCTCCCTACCAGAGCTTTCCCCTAAGGGGGCAGTAAAACGGGACCACTTTTTGGCGCTGCTGGGCAGCCTTTCCAGCATGAGTGAGAGGGGTTGGTCCGGAAAAGAGGCGCTGAGGAGGATTATCCTAGATTTCACAGGTGGGTGGGTGGAGGGAGGTCTGGACTCATCAAATAAGGAAAGTTTTTTCCCTTGCATCCTGGAATAGAGGTGATTTGCAGACTTCTCTGTGGTTGTTTTTCCTCTTCCTCTCTTGGTCCTTTGATTCATTCTGCCTCATGTCATGTCTTTATTTTCCCTCTTTGCACCTTTCTCTCCTGAAAGAGGATGTAGTGGAATGGTTAGAATCATCTTAAATACACTAGCTTTGTGGCTTAGTTGTTGGTGCACAAAGAAACTGAAGAAGAATATACAACCTTGGCTGTGTTCCTTCACAGATTGTATCCTTCCAGAGAGCCGAATTTTCCAGAGTGCTGAAGCTGAATTTTATCCATTGTAAGCAGCAAAGCTTTTCTTTATTTTTAAAAATCCATATTGGAAGGGAATTCTCTGAAATGTATTACCCATACACATACACTGCCTTTGTAAGCAGACCGTTCGAAACCTGACCTGACGTTTTCTCCATCACACAGGGTCAGTGTTTGGGACATCGAAGGTTATTCTGTGCTGGAGGAATGATGCCTTTGGGTTGTTTGCCCCTATAGTAAAAGGCGTCGGAGTCTCAGACTTTGCTGATCCTTATATCTGGGCTTTTTTTTTTTTTCTTTTCCTTCCACTATGTTAGGTGCTACTTTTGCTCGCAATTTCTCTCCCCTTCTAATCTGTGTGTTTAGGAACAAGAGAGCAATTTATTTAGAAATGTAACAACAACATCTACCATATAGTGGGTTCTTATTGTAGTCACTGCAATAGTGCTTTTCACAAGTGTTCCCATTTAATGCCCACACAGCGCCAGGAGCTACATAGCGTCATCATCCTTATGCCACAGAAGAGGGAACTGAGCAGCAGAGAAGGCGACCACATATCCTTCTTGCCTGAAATACAGGAAATTAATTCAACAGGCATTCATTGGGGGCTTGTATTGTACTTGTTAAGCATCATTAATTAAAAATAATTGGTAGGGGGTGTTGATCAGTAACAGTGAAAGAGTTTGAATCATAGAATATTCTTAAATAGTCTGGTTATTTACAGGGCTTCATAAATCTTTGTGCTGTTTTACAACACTTAAAGGGATTTAAGCATGAGAGAAACAGTCTTTGTAAATTGAATTAAAATGCAACAGTAGGGCTTCCCTGGTGGTGCAGTGGTTGAGAATCTGCCTGCTAATGCAGGGGACACGGGTTCGAGCCCTGGTCTGGGAAGATCCCACATGCTGCGGAGCAACTAGGCCCGTGAGCCACAACTACTGAGCCTGCGCGTCTGGAGCCTGTGCTTCGCAACAAGAGAGGCCACGATAGTGAGAGGCCCGCGCACCGCGATGAAGAGTGGCCCCCGCTTGCCGCAACTAGAGAAAGCCCTCGCACAGAAACGAAGACCCAACATAGCAATCAATAAATAAATCTTAAAAAAAAAAAAAATGCAATGGTAGTCTTCTCACTGCTGCTTGGGGTTCAGCTGTTCAGACTAGAACAAAGTTAAGTGCAGTAGTCACCTAAACAAACAGTATAGGTATAGATACCTATACTGATATCATAATTTGTATTCACTTATACAGTCTAATTATCCTCATCTTGAAAGGGGCTTGATTTTTTAAAAATTTTTATGAATTTATTTATTTTTATTTTTATTTGTTTTCGGCTTCGTTGGGTCTTTGTTGCTGCACTTGGGCTTTCTCTAGTTGCGGCGAGCGGGGGCTACTCTTCGTGACGGTGCGCAGGCTTCTCATTGTGGTGGCTTCTCTTGTTGCGGAGCACGGGCTCTAGACGCGCCGCTCCAGTAGTTGTGGCATGCGGGCTCAGTAGTTGTGGCTTGTGGGCTCTAGAGCGCAGGCTCAGTAGTTGTGGCGCACAGGCTTAGTTGCTCCGCGGCATGTGGGATCTTCCCGGACCAGGGCTCGAACCCGTGTCTCCTGCATTGGAAGGCGAATTCTTAACCACTGCGCCACCAGGGAAGCCCTAGGGGCTTGATTTAAATTCATTTACATTGCTTCTGCCAGATGGAAATGACATGCACCTATGCGTTTGAATTTACCTATGCCTGAGCCTTTGAAACCCTGTAGATAGAGTGAACCCAGCTCTAGATGATTAGACAGTTTACTTAGGCTCCTGTTTACTCTCTACTACCAACTTGTTGGGGGCCCCTGAGCAGAAATGTTGACTTTTCTGGGCCTCAAGCTCCTCTACTTTAAAATGAGGAGGGAAGGAAATCTGGTAGAGTTTTTGGTCTGGGACATTCTATGGAGAGTCTGTTCTGTCTCAAATGATTGCAAGCAGAGATACAGGTCTACAGGTACTTGCTCTGAAGAGGACTAAATGAGCAGGGGTATTTAAATGTAAACCACTGGTTTATAAAATTCTCTGCAAGTCGATTCTTTGAAGGATATTATATAGGCCCTTGGAGTCTTGCTTATTTTAAAAATTTTCTTTTCTTCATATTCTTCATTGGCTTTTCAAGCATTTTCTTTGTAGATAGCTCAGAAGTGGTTTTCAGCCCTGTATCATATTAATTTATTGTAAATTCTAAACTGGTATATTTTCTGTTAATGATGTTCTTGTACTGTGTGTTCACCTTGGCCCTTTAGTGCTGAGTAAATTAGAGAGCATGCGGGAGAAGTCTTCCTGACTTCAAATACTCAAAGGGTTGTTTTTTTCTCCTGAGCAGCTCTGCGTATCTATATAGGACAGAAGTACAATAAAAGGAGTTAAAATGGAGGCGATTGCAGCTGGATACACGGAAGGGTAAAAGCAGCCTCATCATTGTGCTCAAACCTCTGCAGAGCTGCTGTGAGGAAGGGGTGGTGTGTGGTGTTGGCCTGTTCCGCATGGCCCCTTGTAAAAAAGAGTGTTTTCACAAGAGTGTTTTCACTCTCCTCCAGGGCCTGCTGGAGGAGAGTGGGGGGAGCCAGGGATGCCCTTCCAGGGCTGCTGCTGAGGGCAGGTGGCAGCAGCGGGGGTTGGCTGGCCTTCAGGGTTCGTTTTTGTGCTTGAGTCTTGAGCTGGTGAGATATGGCACCTGGATCAGGCAGTGCAGAAAGCGGTTCAGTTCTCCTCTGTGTTTTTAATGTTCCCTGATTACCAAGACGTTCAAGGGCAGTGAGTAATGGTGCTCAGTTCCCGCTGGAACCATGGCGCAGGGCTGACAGCATAGATTTCTCCCTTCACCCCAGGTCCAGATCTCTCTCCCTTAGCCAGCATCCATGGTACCCGGAGGCGGGTGAGTCTCTGACTCTGCATTCCTTGACTCTTAATGAGCTATCAGGCTTTCCCCTATAATTGGGTCAGGCAGCCATGTGACCTGCTCACTGCCAGTTTCTTTTTTGAAAAGATGTTCATTTCATGGATCATTTTGAAGATTCTCCATGGATATGCAACCTGGTTTGAGAAGGTTGGGTAATTTTTCATTTGTTTTTGAGATAGGTTGTTTTGTAGTCTTTGCAGTCAGCCACTGTTAGACTTTTTAAAGAGGTTCTCTCTTGCCATCTTCATTTTATTGCTTCTTGTCTGAGTAGAACTACATGAGAACTCCCCAGACCCACATGACCCTAATCTGCTCCAGAGGTGGCTAGAGAGAGAGAACTGGGAGGAAAATAGAGATTTTTGAATTATGGAGATTTTAGTAAGGGGGAGAGAGAGACAGAGACTGACACCCAGAAGTGTTTTTTACTTACTTGGGCAATTATATCCTTAGCTTGGGGATGGAAATATGTTCTGAAATTTGTTTTGTCAGCTTCCTCTGAAATAAATAAAATTACAGTGATGATATCATTCCTGTTTAAAATGTTTGAGTAGGTATCAAGGCAAAGTGATTAAGGCCTAATTGTTTGCCAGATTTTCTTTAAAGCTGCATTTTTTTGTTGGTTTGTTTGGGGGTGGGGTGGGGATATCTATGCCAAAAAACATCTTAAACTGATGAACATAATAGTTCTCTTCACTTATTTTAGCCAGTTTTTAATTAGATGACTGTTTTCATAGTTGAGGAAATACATTTGCGTTGGGCTGAAGCCCCAGGGTGCCAGATTTCAATCCCAGAAAAAAATGTTCTCCTCAGTTTAGTGCTGATGTACACTTAAATATCACAGGAGCGAGCGCTTTTCCTTGGCCAAGGTCACATGGCGACTTTCCAGAGGGTTGATTGGTTTTGGAGTTGGGCAGGTTTCAGGTCGAGTGCCCCAGCTTGCCCTCCATCTGGGGAGCTACCGCTCTCCAGCTCCCCGTGAGTGCAGCCTCAGGAAGTCACCAGGTTCCTGAGTCTCTGTCCCCGGGCCAGCCTGCCGTGAGCAGAGGGGGTGGGGACAGAAGCACGGTTGCTGCCCAGTACAACCGGACCTCCTTCTCGTCCCCACTGAGTCATGGCCACTGCTGCGTGCGAATCGCCAGCTCCCACTTTGTGTGCTTGCTCATCCTCGGTGCCGGTAATGAGCTGGGAGGTAGTTAATATTTGCCACCTGCTGTGGGAGATCCTGGGATCAGCCAGTTTTAGTTTTCCTGAAACCACACTTTGAGGCTTACACTGATAACATTCTGCAGTTCTTTGCAAACCCCTGGTCAGGCACCTTTACTAGTTCTCTTTTTACCAAGGACGTATGAAGGCTGGCCTCCCAGCTAACGCTCCATCCATTCCAGACAGGCTGGTCCTGCTCCTCACCCAAACCCCCTCTGCATGTTTGCTGGGCTGTTTCTTTTCACCGCTGGGTATCTGACAGGAGCCTTGTGCGTGGCTTCAGTGGTGGCTGGGTAAATTCTCCCAGGTGTCCTGCCCACCTTTTCGGAACAGTATGTCTCCTGCTGGGGCTGCAGGTGGAGTGCTGCGCATGTGGGGTCTTGGATGGCAAGGGCTGAGCCAGGACAAGGGCAAGGGCTCTTGCTGGGCGCCTGGTTCCTGCGCCTCTCCTGGTGTCCTGACCTGTACCCCGGCCCACTCTTCCATCTGGGAGTGATCTCACTCCCCAGGGCAGCTTAGTATCAATATGTGTCCTGGAAGATGACAAACCCCGGGCCCTTCTTATCTCTGCCCATGCCCTCAGTGTTGTGTGGGGTTCCGCTCCTGAGGCCTTTGTTCTGCTTCCTAAAGACTGAGGACTTTTACCTCCCCAGCCTGCTTCCCTGCAGCTTGGAGCCCATGATTTTCTTGACTCCCTTCTTTTCTCAGGATGCCAGCAGGAGTGGGGCCGGGGTCAGGAGCTCTGCCGCACTGCCCTTTCCACCAGGTTCTTCTGTTTCTGTTCTTGACATATGCAGCGTAAGGTTGATTTCCTTTTCTTGTTTCGTTGCTCTTGGTATTTTTAACCTTTTTTCTAAACTACCTTATATTCATTTTGCTTGACTTTGGAGTGGAAAGATAACATGTTCCCACTTTACCCTCGTCTGAACTTGGAACTGCCATGTTACACTTTATTATTTTTTATTGCATTGTAATTGACCTACAATATTAGTTTCAGGTGTACAGCATAGTGATTCCATATTTTTATACATTATGAAATCATCCTGATGATTCTGGTTACCATCTGTCACCAGAGAGTTATTACAATATTATTGACTATAGTCCCTGTGCTGTACAATATATCCCTGTGAGGTATTTATTTTATAACTGGAAGTTTTACCTCTTAATCTCCTTCACCTATTCTACCCATTTCCCCAACACCCTCCCCTCTGGCAACCACCAGAATTGTTCTCTGAATCTCTGATTCTCTTTCTGTTTTGTTTTTTTGTTTTCTGGATTATACAAATAAGTGAAATAATACTGTATTTGTTTTTCTCTGATTCATGTCACGTAGCTAATACTCTCTGGGTCCAACCATGTTGTCACAGATGGCAAGATTTCATTTTTTTTTTATGGCTGAGTAATATTCCATTGTGTGTGTATATATATATATGTATGTGTGTGTATATATATATATATATATATGTATGTGTGTATATATATATGTATGTGTGTGTGTGTATACATATATATACACCACATCTTCTTAACCATTCATCTATCAGTGGACACTTATGTTGCTTCCATATTGTAGCTATTGCAAATAATGCTGCAGTGAACGTGGGGGTGCATATATCTTTTCAAATTAGTGTTTTCATTTTCTTTGGATAAATATCCAGAAGTGGAGTTGCTGGATTCTAATGTAGTTCTATTAATTTTGGGGGGAACCTCCATACTATTTTCCATAGTGGCTGTACCAACTTACATTTCCAAGTAGCAGTGCGTAAGCGTTCCCTTTTCTCCATATCCTTGCCAAAACTTGTTATTTGTTGTCATTTTTTTGAGGTATAGTTGATTTATGATATAATAGTTTCAGGCATACAACATACTGATTCACAATTTTTATAAATTCTACTCCATTTATTACAAAATATTGTCTATGTTCCCTGTGCTGTACAGTATATCCTTGAAGCTTATCTATTTTATACATAGTTGTTTGTACCTCTTAATTGCCTACCTCTATTCTTGCCCCTTCCTTCTTCCATCCCCCCACTGGTAACCATTAGTTTGTTCTCTATATCCGTGAGTTTGTTTCTGTTTTGTTGCATTCGTTCATTTGTTTTATTTTTTAGATTCCACATATAAGTGATAACATACAGTATTTGTCTTTTCCTGACTTATTTCACCAAGTATGATACCCTTGAGGTCCATTCATGTGTTGCAAATGACAAAATTTCATTCTTTTTTATGACCAAGTAGTACTTCATTGTGTGTGTGTGGGTGGGCGGGTGGGTGTGCATTCACGCTACATCTTCTTTATCCATTCATCTGTTGTACGTTGCTTCCATATATTGGCTATTGTAAATAATGCTGCTATGAACATTGGGGTATATGTATCTTTTCAAATTAGTGTTTTTATTTTCTTTGGATATATACTCAGGAGTGGAATTGCTGATCGTATGGTAGTTCTAGTTTTAGTTTTTTGAGGAGCCTCCATACTGCTTTCTGTAGTGGCTACACCAATTTACATCCTCACCAACGGTGTAACAGGGTTCCCTTTTCTCCACATCCTCACTAACATTTGTTGTTTGTGGTCTTTTTGATGATAGTTGTTCTGACAGGTGTGAGGTGATATCGCATTGTGGTTTTGATTTGCATCTCTCTGATAATTAGTGATTTTGAGCATCTTTTCATGTGCCTGTTGGGCATCTGTATGTCTTCTATGGAAAAATGTCTGTTCAGTTCTTCTGCCCATTTTTAATCAGGTTGTTTGTTTTTTTGATAGAGTTGTATGAGCTGTTTATATATTTTGGATATTAACTCCCTTGTGGGCCATATCATTTGCAAATATTTTCTCCCATTCAGTAGGTTGTCCTTTCTTTTTGTCAGTGGTTTCCTTTGCTGTGCAAAAGCTTTTAAGTTTAATTAGGTTCCATTTGTTTATTTTTGCTTTTGTTTCCTTTGCCTTAGAAGACAGATCCAGAAAAATATTGCAGTGATTTATGTCAAAGAGTGTTCTGCCTAGGTTTTCTTCTGCGAATTTCATGGTTTCCAGTCCTACATTTAGGTCTGTAATCCATTTTGAGTTTATTTTTGTATATGGTTTGAGATGTTCTAATTTCATTATTTGACATGTAGCTGTCCAATTTCCTCAGCACTACTTATTGAAGAGACTGTCTTTTCTCCATTGTATATTCTTGCCTCCTTTGTCATAGATTAATTGACCATAAGTGCGTGGGTTTATTTCTGGGCTCTCTGTTCTGTTCCATTGATTTATGTGTCTGTTTTAGTGCCAGTAGCATACTATTTTGATTACTGTAGCTTTGTAGTATAGTCTGAAGTCAGGGAGCATGACGTCTCCATGTTCTTTCTCAAGATTGTTTTGGCTATTCAAGGTCTTTTGTGTTTCCATACAAATTTTAAAATTATTTGTTCTAGTTCTATGAAAAATGCCATTGGTATTTTGGTAGGGATTGCATTGAATCTGTAAATCGCCTTAGGTAGTATGGTCATTTTAACAGCATTAATTCTTCCAGTCCATGAACATGGTATACCTTTCCATCTGTTTGTGTCATCTTCAGTTTCTTTCATCAGTGTCTTTTAGTTTTCCAAGAACAGGTATTTTACCTCCTTAGTTTTATTCCTAGGTATTTAACTCTTTTTGATATGATTGTAAATGAGATTATGTTCTTAATTTTTCTGATAGTTTGTTGTTAGTGTATAGAAATGCAACAGATTTCTATATGTTAATTTTGTATCCTGCAATTTTACCAAATTCATTGCACTGTTTTTGATGGCGTCTTTAGGGTTTTTTAACGTATATTATCATGTCATCTGCAAACAGTGACAGTTTTACTTCTTCCTTTCCAATTTGGATTACTTTTATTTATTTTTTCTTATTGTTGTGGCTAGGACTTCCAGTACTATGTTGAATAAAAGTGGTGAGACTGGGGATCCTTGTCTTATTCCTGATGTTAGAGGAAATGCTTTCAGCTTTTCACCATTGAGTTTGATGTTAGCTTCGGACATATCATTTATGGCCTTTATTATGTTGAGGTATGTTCCCTCTATACCCACTTCGTGGAGAGTTTTTATCGTAGATGGATGTTGAATTTTGTCAAAAGCTTCTTCTGCAACTATTGAGATGATCATATGGTTTTTATTCTTCAATTTGTTAATGTGGTGTATTGCATTGATTTTGTGGATATTGAACTACCCTTGCATCTCTGGGATAAATCCCAATTGCTTGTGGTGTATGATCCTTTCAATGTATTGTTGGGTTTGGTTTGCTAATATTTGAGGATTTTTGTATCTAAGTTCATCAGTGATATTGGCCTGTAATTTCTTTTTTTCGTGATATATTTGTCTGGTTTTGGTATCAGGGTGATGCTGGTCTCATAGAATGTGTTTGGAAGTATTCATTCCTCTGCAGTTCTTTTTTTTTTTTTAACATCTTTATTGGAGTATACTTGCTTTACAAAGGTGTGTTAGTTTCTGCTTTATAACAAAGTGAATCAACTATACATATACATATATCCCCATATCTCCTCCCTCTTGCGTCTCACTCCCACCCTCCCTATCCCACCCCTCTAGGTGGTCACAAAGCACCAGCTGATCTCCCTGTGCTATGCAGCTGCTTTCCACTAGCTGTTTTACTTTTGGTAGTGTATATATGTCCATGCCTCTCTCTCACTTCGTCCCAGCTTACCCTTCCCCTTCCCCATGTCCTCAAGTCCATTCTCTACGTCTGCATCTTTATTTCTGTCCTGTGCCTAGGTTCTTCAGAACCAATTTTATTTTTTTTTAGATTCCATATATGTGTGTTAGCATACAACATTTGTTTTTCTCTTTCTGACTTACTTCAGACAGACTCTAGGTCCCTCCACCTCACTACAAATAACTCAATTTCATTTCTTTTCATGGCTGAGTAATATTCCATTGTATATATGTGCCACATCTTCTTTATCCATTCATCTGTCAATGGACACTTAAGTTGCTTCCATCTCCTGGCTATTGTAAATAGAGCTGCAGTGAACATTGTGGTACATGACTCTTTGAATTACGGTTTTCTCAGGGTATATGCCCAGTAGTTGGATTGCTGGGTCGTATCGTGGTTCTATTTTTAGTTTTTTAAGGAACCTCCATACTGTTCTCCATAGTGGCTGTATCAATTTACACTCCCACCAACAGTGCAAGAGGGTTCCCTTTTCTCCACACCCACTCCAGCATTTATTGTTTGTAGATTTTTTGATCATGGCCATTCTGACCAGTGTGAGGTGATACCTCATTGTAGTTTTGATTTGCATTTCTCTAATGATTAGTGATGTTGAGCATCCTTTCATGTGTTCATTGCCAATCTGTATATCTTCTTTGGAGAAATGTCTGTTTAGGTCTTCTGCCCATTTTTGGATTGGGTTGTTTGTTTTTTTATATTGAGCTGCATGAACTGCTTGTAAATTTTGGAGATTAATCCTTTGTCAGTTGCTTCATTTGCAAATATTTTCTCCCATTCTGAGGGTTGTCTTTTCGTCTTGTTTATGGTTTCCTTTGCTGTGCAAAAGCTTTTAAGTTTCATTAGGTCCCATTTGTGTATTTTTGTTTTTATTTCCATTTCTCTAGGAGGTGGGTCAAAAAGGATCTTGCTGTGATTTATGTCATGGAGTGTTCTGTCTGTTTTCCTCTAAGAGTTTGATAGTGTCTGGCCTTACATTTAGGTCTTTAATCCATTTTGAGTTTATTTTTGTGTATGGTGTTAGGGAGTGTTCTAATTTCATTCTTTTACATGTAGCTGTCCAGTTTTCCCAGCACCACTTATTGAAGAGGCTGTCTTTTGTCCATTGTGTATCCTTGCCTCCTTTGTCATAGATTAGTTGACCATATGTGCATGGGTTTGTCTCTGGGCTTTCTATCCTGTTCCATTAATCTATATTTCTGATTTTGTGCCAGTACCATACTGTCTTGATTACTGTAGCCTTGTAGTATAGTCTGAAGTCCGGGAGCCTGATTCCTCAGCTCCGTTTTTCTTTCTCAAGATTACTTTGGCCATTCGGGGTCTTTTGTGTTTCCATAGAAAGTGTGAAATTTTTTGTTCTAGTTCTGTGAAAAATGCCATTGGTAATTTGATAGGGATTGCATTGAATCTGTAGATTGCTTTGGGTAGTATAGTCATTTTCACAATGTTGATTCTTCCAATCCAAGAACATGGTATATCTCTCCATCTGTTTGTATCATCTTTAATTTCTTTCATCAGTGTCTTATAGTTTTCTGCATACAGGTCTTTTGTCTCCTTAGGTAGGTTTATTCCTAGGTATTTTAGTCTTTTTGTTGTGATGGTAAATGGGAGTGTTTCCTTAATTTCTCTTTCAGATTCTTCATCATTAGTGTATAGGAATGCAAGAGATTTCTGTGCATTAATATTGTATCCTGCTACTTTACCAAATTCATTGGTTAGCTCTAGTAGTTTTCTGGTAGCATCTTTAGGATTCTCTATGTATAGTATCATGTCATCTGCAAACAGTGACAGTTTTACTCTTCTTTGCTGATTTGGATTCCTTTTATTTCTTTTTCTTCTCTGATTGCTGTGGCTAAAACTTCCAAAACTATGTTGAATAATAGTGGTGAGAGTGGGCAACCTTGTCTTATTCCTGATCTTAGTGGAAATGGTTTCAGTTTTTCATCATTGAGCACAATGTTGGCTGTGGGTTTGTCATATATGGCCTTTATTATGTTGAGGTAAGTTCCCTCTATGCCTACTTTCTGGAGGGTTTTTATCATAAATTGGTGTTGAATTTTGTCAAAAGCTTTTTCTGCATCTGTTGAGATGATCATATGGTTTTTCTCCTTCAATTTGTTAATATGGCATAGCACATTGATTGATTTGCGTATTTTGAAGAATCCTTGCATTCCTGGGATAAACCCCACTTAATCATGGTGTATGATCCTTTTAATGTGCTGTTGGATTCTGTTTGCTAGTATTTTGTTGAGGATTTTTGCATCTATGTTCATCAGTAGTATTCGCCTGTAGTTTTCTTTCTTTGTGACAGCTTTGTCTGGTTTTGGTATCAGGGTGATGGTGGACTCGTAGAATGAGTTTGGGAGTGTTCTGCCCTCTGCTATATTTTGGAAGAGTTTGAGAAGTATAGGTGTTACCTCTTCTCTAAATGTTTGATACAATTCACCTGTGAAGCCATCTGGTCCTGAGCTTTTGTTTGTTGGAAGATTTTTAATCACAGTTTCAATTTCAGTGCTTGTGATTGGTCTGTTTATATTTTCTATTTCTTCCTGTTTCAGTCTCAGAAGGTTGTGCTTTTCTAAGAATTTGTCCGTTTCTTCCAGGTTGTCCATTTTATTGACATATAGTTGCTTATAGTAATCTCTTATGATCCTTTGTATTTCTGCAGTGTCAGTTATTACTTCTCCTTTTTCATTTCTAATTCTATTGATTTGAGTCTTCTCCCTGTTTTCCTTGATGAGTCTGGCTAATGGTTTATCAGTTTTTTGTTTATCTTCTCAAAGAATCAGCTTTTAGTTTTATTGATCTTTGCTAGTGTTTCCTTCATTTCTTTTTCATTTATTTCTGCTCTGATCTTTATGATTTCCTTCATTCTGGTAACTTTGGGGGTTTTTTTCTTCTTCTTTCTCTAATTGCTTTAGGTGTATGGTTAGGTTGTTTATTTGAGTTGTCTCTTGCTTCTTGAGGTAGGATCGTATTGCTATAAAGTTCCCTCTTAGAACTGCTTTTGCTGCATCCCATAGGTTTTGGGTCGTCATGTTTTCATTGTCATTTGTTTCTAGGTATTTTTTGATTTCCTCAGTGATCTCTTGGTTATTTAATAGTGTATTGTTTAGCCTCCATGTGTTTGTATTTTTAACATTTTTTCCTGTAATTGATATCTAGTGTCATAACGTTGTGGTCAGAAAAGATAGTTGATACAATTTCAGTTTTTTAAAATTTACCAAGGCTTGATTTGTGACCCAAGATATGATGTATCCTGGAGAATGTTCCATGAGCACTTGAGAAGAAAGTGTATTCTCTTGTTTTTGGATGGAATGTCCTATAAATATCAATTAAGTCCATTTTGTTTAATGTTTCATTTAAAGCTTGTGTTTCCTTATGTATTTTCATTTTGGATGATCTGTCCATTGGTGAAAGTGGGGTGTTAAAGTTCCCTACTATGATTGTGTTACTGTCAGTTTCCTCTTTTATGGCTGTTAGCATTTGCCTTATGTATTGAGGTGCTCCTATGTTGGGTGCATAAATATTTGCAGTTGTTATATCTTCTTCTTGGATTGATCCCTTGATCATTATGTAGTGTCCTTTGTCTCTTGTAATAATCTTTATTTTAAAGTCTATTTTGTCTGATATGAGAATTGCTACTCCAGCTTTCTTTTGATTTCCATTTGTATGGAATATCTTTTTCCATCCCCTCACTTTCAGTCTGTATGTGTCCCTTGGTCTGAAGTGGGTCTCTTGTAGACAGCATATATACGGGTCTTCTTTTTGTATCCATTCAGCCAGTCTATGTCTTTTGTTTGGAGCATTTAATCCATGTATATTTAAGGAAGTTATTGATATGTATGTTCCTATTACCATTTTCTTAATTGTTTTGGGTTTGTTGCTGTAGGTCTTTTCCTTCTCTTGTGTTTCCTGCCTAGAGAAGTTCCTTTAGCATTTGTTGTAAAGCTGGTTTGGTGGTGCTGAATTCTCTTAGCTTTTGCTTGTCTGTAAAGGTTTTAATTTCTCCGTCGAATCTGAATGAGATCCTTGCTGGGTAGAGTAATCTTGATTGTAGATTTTCCCCTTTCATTACTTTAAATATGTCCTGCCATTCCCTTCTAGCTTGTAGAGTTTCTGCTGAAAGATCAGCTGTTAACCTTATGGGGATTCCCTTGTATGTTATTTGTTGTTTTTCCCTTGCTGCTTTTAATATTTTTTCTTTGTATTTAATTTTTGATAGTTTGATTAATATGTGTCTTGGTGTGTTTCTCCTTGGATTTATCCTGTATGGGACTCTCTGCAGTTCCTGGATTTGATTGACTATTTCCTTTCCCATATTAGGGAAATTTTCAAGTATAACCTCTTCAAATATTTTCTCAGTCCCTTTCTTTTTCTCTTCTTCTTCTGGGACCCCTATAATTCAAATGTTGGTGCGTTTAATGTTGTCCCAGAGGTCTCTGAGACTGTCCTCATTTCTTTTCATTCTTTTTTCTTTATTCTGCTCTGTGGTAGTTATTTCCACTATTTTATCTTTCAGGTCACTTCTCTGTTCATCTTCCTCAGTTATTCTGCTATTGATTCCTTCTAGAGAATTTTAATTTCATTTATTGTGTTGTTCATCATTGTTTGTTTGCTCTTTAATTCTTCTAGGTCCTTGTTAAACGTTTCTTGTATTTTCTCCATTCTATTTCCTTGATTTTGGATCATCTTTATCATTACTCTGAATTCTTTTTCAGGTATACTGCCTATTTCCTCTTCATTTGTTCCGTCTGGTGGGTTTTTACCTTGCTCCTTCATCTGCTGTGTGCTTCTCTGTCTTCTCATTTTGCTTAACTTACTGTGTTTGGGGTCTCCTTTTCACAGGCTGCAGGTTCGTAGTTCCCATTGTTTTTGGTGTCTGTCCCAGTGGCTAAGGTTGGTTCAGTGGGTTCCTGGTGGAGAGGACTGGTGCCTGTGTTCTGGTTGATGAGGCTGGATCTTGTCTTTCTGGTGGGCAGGACCGTGTCCGGTGGTGTGTTTTGGGGTGTCTGTGACATTATTATTTTAGGCAGCCTCTCTGCTAATGGGTGGGGTTGTGTTCCTGTCTTGCTAGTTGTTTGGCATAGGGTGTCCAGCACTGTAGCTTGCTGGTCATTGAGTAGAGCTGGGTCTTAGCATTGAGATGGAGATCTCTGGGAGAGCTTTTGCCGTTTGATATTACATTGGTCCGGGAGGTCTCTGGTGGACCAATGTCCTGAACTCGGCTCTCCCACCCTAGAGGCACAGGCCTGACACCTAGCTGGAGCACCAAGACCCTGTCAGCCACATGGCTCAGAAGAAAAGGGAGAAAGAAAAAAAAAAAATAAATTTATTAAAATCAAAAAAATTATTAAAAATAGAAAAAAATGTAAAAGTAATAAAAAAGGGAAAGAAGGAAAGAAAGAAGAGTGCAACTAAACCAAAAAACAAATCCACCAATGATAACAAGTGCTAAAAACTATACAAAAAAAAAAAAATGGATAGACAGAACCCTAGGACAAATGGTAAAAGCAAAGTTATACAGACAAAATCACACAAAGAAGCATACACATACACACTCACAAAAAGTGAAAAGGAAAAAAAATATATATCTTTTGGGAAGTCTGAGGTCTTCTGCCAGCATTCAGTAGGTGTTCTGTAGGAGTTGTTCCACATGTAGATGTATTTCTGATGTATTTGTGGGGAGGAAGGTGATTTCCATGTCTTACTCCTCCGCCATCTTGAAGGTCTCTCCACTCTGCAGTTTTTTTAAATAGTTTGAGAAAGATAGGTGTTAACTCTTCTCTAAATGTTTGGTAGAATTCAACTGTGAAGCAATCTGCTCCTGGTCTTTTGTTTTTTTGGGAGTTTGTAAAATTACTCATTCAGTTTCATTACTGGTAATTGGTCTGTTCATATTTTCTATTTCTTCCTGTTTGTCTTGGGAGATTATACATTTCTAGGAATTTGTCGATTTCTTTTAGGTTGTCTATTTTATTTGTATACAGTTATTCATACTAGTCTTTTATGATTCTTTGTATTTCTGTGGTGTTGGTTGTAACTTCTCCTTTTTCATTTCTAATTTTATTGATTTGGGCCCCCCCTTCTCTTTTTCTTGATGAACTGGCTAAAGGTTTATCAGTTTTGTGTATCTTTTCTTTTTTTAAAAAAATTAATTTTTTATTCATTTTTGGCTGCGTTGGGTCTTTGTTGCTGCGCATGGGCTTTCTCTATTTGTGGCGAGTGAGGGCTACTCTTCATTGTGGTGCACGGGCTTCTTATTGTGGTGGCTTCTCTTGTTGCAGAGCCTGGGCTCTAGGTGCACGGGCTTCAGTAGTTGTGGCACGCAGGCTTAGTAGTTGTGGCACGCGGGCTTAGTTGCTCCGCGGCATGTGGGATCTTCCCGGACCAGGGCTGGAACCTGTGTCCCCTGCATTGGCAGGCAGATTCTTAAACACTGCACCACCAGGGAAGTCCCTGTGTATCTTTTCAAAGAACCAGCTTTTAGTTTCATTGATCTTTTCTATTTTTTTTAGTCTCTTTTTTTTTCTGCTCTGACCTTTATGACTTCTTTCCTTTCACTAACTTTGTGTTTTGTTATTTTTCTAGTTCCTTTAGGTGTAAGGTTAGATTGTTTATTTTAGATTTTTCTTGTTTCCTGAGGTAGGCTTGCATCACTATAAACTTCCCTGTTAGAACTGCTTTTGCTGTGTCCCATAGATTTTTGGATCATTTTGTTTTCGTTTTCATTTGTCTCCAGGTATTTTTTAGCTTCTTCCTGATTTCTTCAATGATCCATTGGTTGTTTAGTAGCATATTGTTTAGTCTCCATGTGTTTGTGTTTTTTGCAGTTTTTTTTCTTGTCATTGATTTCTAGTCTCATAGTTTTGTGGTCAGAAAAGATACTGAGTTGCCCAAAAAGGTCATTGGTTTTTCCGTAAGATCATACCAAAAACCCGAGCGAGCTTTTTGGCCAACCCAGTACTTGCTCAATTTAAATTTTCTTAAATTTACCGATGCTTGTTTTGGGGCCTAGCATGTGATCAATCCTGGAGAATGTTCCATGTACACTTGAAAAGAATGTGTATTCTGCTGCTTTTGGATGTAATGTTCTCTGTATAGCTATTAAGTCAGTCTGGTCTGGTGTGTCATTTAAGGCCAGTGTTTCCTTATTTATTTATTTTTGGTCTGAATGATCTGTCCATTAATGTAAGTGAGCTTTAAAGTCTCCTACTATTATCGTCTTACTGTCAGTTTTTTCCTTGATGTCTGTTAATATTTGCTTTATGTATTTAGGTGGCCCTATTTTGGGTGCATATATATTTACACTTCTTCTTGGTTTGAGCCTTTGATCATTATGTAATGTCCTTCTTTGTCACTTGTAACCGTCTTTGTTTTAAAATCTATTTTATCTGGTATAAGTATTGCTACCCTGGCTTTATTTTTATTTCCATTTTCATGGAGTATTTTTTTCATCCTCTCACTTTCAGTCTGTGTGTGTATTTAGATCTGAAGTGAATCTCTTGTAGGCAGCATAGATATGGGTTTTGTCTGTTCAGTCACCCTATGTCTTTTTAAAAAGATCTTTATTGGAATATAACTGCTTTACAATGTTGCGTTAGTTTCTGTTGTACAACGAAGTGAATCAGCTATAAGTATACATATATCCCCATATCCCCTCCCTCTTGAGTCTCCCTCCCATCCTCCCTATCCCACCCCTCTAGGTTGTCACAAAGCATTGAGCTGACCTCTGTATGCTATGCAGTAGCTTCCCACTAGCCATCCATTTTACATTTGGTAGTGTATATATGTCAATGCTACTCTCTCACTTCGTCCCAGCTTCCTCTCCCACGCCCCCATGTCCTTAAGTCCGTTTTCTATGTCTGCATCTTTATTGCTGCCCTGCCAGTAGGTTCATCAGTACTGTGTTTTTAGATTCCATGTATGTGCATTAGCATACGGTATTTGTTTCTCTCTTTCTGACTTACTTCACTCTGTATGACAGACTCTGGGTCCATCCACCTCATTACAAGTAACTCAGTTTCATTCCTTTTTCATCCTATGTCTTTTGATTGGAGCATTTAGTCCATATTCATTTAAAGTAATTATTGATAGGTATGTACTTAGTGCCATTTTGTTAATTGTTTTGGGCTTGTTTTGTGATTCTTTTTTGTTCTTTTAATTTTTTCTCTTCCCTTGTGATTTGATGACTATCTTTAGTGTTAGGTTTGGATTCCTTTTTCTGTGTGTGTATCTATTAAAGATTTTTGATATGTGGTTACCATTTTGTTTATATATAGCAATCTGTATACATACATGATTATTTTAAATTGCTGATCTCTTAATTCCAAATACATTTGAACAACCCTGCTTTTTTACTCCCCTTCCCTCATGATTGCTGTTTTCGACATCATATTTTACATCTATGTGTTTGGTGTTGCCCTTAACTGCTTATTGTGGATATAGATGATTTTTACTACTTTTGTCTTTTAACTTTCCTACTACCTTTGTATGTAGTTGGTTTATTACCTTTAATGTATATTTGCCTTTACTGATGAGCTTTTTCCTTTCATAATTTTCCTGTTTCTAGTTGTGGCCTTTTCTTTTTTGCTTAGAGAAGTCCCTTTAACATTTCTTGTAAAGCTGGTTTGGTGGTGCTGAGCTCCTTTAGCTTTTGCTTGTCTGTAAAACTTTAGATTTCTCCAACAAATCTGAATGAAAGCCTTGCTGGGTACAGTGTACTTGGTTGTAGGTTCTTCCCTTTCATCATTCTAAATATATTGTGTCACCTCTTTCTGGCCTGCAGAGTTTCTGCTGAAAAGTCAACTAATAGCCTTATGGGAGTTCCCTTGTACACAACTTGTTGATTTTCCCTTGCTGCTTTTGATATTCTCTTTATCTTTTTTTTTTTAATTTTTAAAAAAATTTTTATTATTATTATTATTTTTAATTAATTTATTTTATTTTTTGGCTGTGTTGGGTCTTCGTTTCTGTGCGAGGGCTTTCTCTAGTTGTGGTACGGGGGCCACTCTTCATCGCGGTGCGGGGGCCACTCTTCATTGCGGTGCGTGGGCCTCTCACTATCGCGGCCTCTCTTGTTGCGGAGCACAGGCTCCAGACGCGCAGGCTCAGCAGTTGTGGGTCATGGGCCTAGTTGCTCCGCGGCATGTGGGATCTTCCCAGACCAGGGCTCGAACCCGTGTCCTCTGCATTAGCAGGCAGATTCTCAACCACTGCGCCACCAGGGAAGCCCCCTCTCTTTATCTTTAATTTTTGCCATTTTAATTACAGTGTGTCTTGGTGTGGGCCTCTTTGGGCTGATCCTGTTTGGGTCTCTGTGTGCTTCCTGGACTTGGATGTCTGTTTCCTTTCCCAGGTTAGGGAAATTTTCAGCTATTAGGTTTTCAAATATGTTTTCTGCCCCTTTGTCTCTCTCTCTTCTCCTTCTGGGACCCCTATCATGTCAATATTGGTACACTTGATGTCACAGAGATCTCGTAAAGTGTTCTCATTTCTTTTTTCTTTTTTTTTGTTCAGCTTCAGTGATTTCCACTACCCTGTCTTACAGCTCATTGATCTGTTCCTCTGTATCATTTAATTAACTTGATTCTTTCTAGTGTATTTTTCATTTCATTTATTGTATTTTTCACCTCTGTTTTTGGTTTTTTATATTTTCTAACTCTTTGTTAGAAAATTCTGACTTCTCACTCTGTTCATCCAGTCTTCTCCCGAGTTCTTTGATCATCTTTATGATCATTACCTTGAACTCTTTCTCAAGTAGTTTGCCTATCTCCACTTCAGTTAGTTCTTCTTCTAGGGTTTTGTCTTGTTCCTTCATTTGGAACATGTTTCTCTGTCACCTCATTTTGCTTAATTTGCTGTTTTTATTTCTATGTCTCTTCTAGGTTGATTATGTTTCCCGACCTTGGTGAAGTGGCCTTTTGTAGGAGACATCCTATGAATCCCAGCAGCGCACTCCCCTCTGGTCACCAGAGCTGTATGCTCTAGGGGTGTCCCCTCTGTGGGCTGCATGGGTCCTTCTGTTGTGGTGGGCTGACTACTGTGGGCAGCCTGGTAGTCATGGCTGGCCCCTGATCTGGTTGTTTGCCAGGCCCTGCCTTGTGTGGAGGCTGCTGGACACTGATTGGTAGGGCCAGGTCATGATGCAGCTGGTTGTGGAACTGTGGCAGGCCCCAGGGCTAGTGCCGGCTCACTGGTGGGCAGAGCTGGGTTCTGAGGTGGGTGGTTGTGGGGCTGGGTCTTCCCAGATCTAGTGTTGGCCTGCTAGCAGGGGGGGCTGGTTCCTGACATGGCTGGCTGTGGGTTCCAGGGTGTCCCAGAGCTGGTGCTAGTCCACTGGTGAGTGGGGCTGGACCCTGGGGTGGCTGGCTGAGGAGTCCAGGATATCTTAGAGCTGGTATTGGCCTGATGGTGGGTGGGGCTGGGACCCAGGAGGTGCCACTGCTTGTGCTGGTTCACTGGTGGGTGGAGCTGGATCCCAGGGGCTCTGGCTGCAGGGCTCTGGGGGTCCTGAAGCTGGTGTCAGCCTGCTGTGAGTGTGGTTGTCTCTCAGGGCCATTGGCCAAAGGGCACAAGGTGTCCCAGAATGGAGTTGGCCTGCTGGTGGGCAGAGCTGGAGCCTGGTGTGTCTTGAGGCTGGTGCTGGCCTGCTAGTGTGTTGCCTGGGTTCTGACAAGGCAGGCTGCTGGGCTTTAGTGGTCTTGGGGCTGGTGTCCACCTGCTGGTGTGTGTGGCTGGGGCCCCGGAGATCCTGGGGCTAGTGCCTGCCCACTAATGGGTGAAGCTGGGCCCTGAGGCTAGTGCTGGCCCACTGGTCAGCAGAGCTGGGTCCTGGGGTCTCTGGACGCAGGGCCCATTGGTCCCAGAGCTGGTGTCAGACCGCTGGTAGGAGGAGCTGTTTCCTGACATAGCTGCATGTGGGGTCCAGAGTGTCCCAAAGCTTGTGTCAGCCCACTGGTGAGTGGGGCCTGATTCCGTGGTGGCTGGCTGAAGGGCCCAAGGTGTCTCAGACCTAGTATTGGCCTGTCTGTGGGCGGAGTTGGGGCCCAGTGGGTCCTGGGGCTGGTGCTGGACTACTGGTCGGTGGGCTGGGTCCTGCCACGGCAGGCTGTGCAGCTGTGGTTGTGCCGGGCTGGTGTCTGTCTGTTGGTGGGCAGGGCTGGGGCCCTTTTCATTGGAGTCCTTAGGGTTTTTTAATGTACAGTGTCATGTCATCTGTAAACAGTGACAGTTTTACTTCTTCCTTTCCAATTTGGACGCCTTATATTTCTTTTTCTTACCTAGTCACTGTGGCTGGGACTCCTAATATTCTCTTGATAGAAGTGATGAAAGTGGTCAAAAGACTCCTTGTCTTCTTCCTGATCTTAGAGGAAAAGCTTTCAGCTTTTCACCATTGAGTACGATGCTAGCTGTGGGTTTGTCATATATAGCTTTTATTATGTTGAGGTATGTTGCCTGTATACTCACTTTGGTGAGAGTTTTTAAAATTATATATGGATGTTGAATTTTGTCAAAAGCTTTTTATGCATCTTTTGAGATGATCGTATGATTTTTATCCTGATTTCTTATGTGGTGTATCACATTGATTTGCAGATGTTTGAGCCATCCTTGCATCCCTTAAATTGCACTTAATTATGGTGTATGATGCTTTTAATGTATCATTGGATTAAGTTTCCTAGATTTCTTGTGGAGTTTTGCTGCTGAATTCATCAGTGATATTGGCTTGTAATTTTTTTTTTTTGTACTTTTTTTGTTTTGGTATTATGGTTATGCTGGTCTTGTTAAAATGAGTTTGGAATCGTACCTTCCTCTTCAATTATTTGGAATAGTTTTAGAAGGGTAGGTATTAACTCTGTTTTAAATGTTTGGAAGAATTCACCTGTGAAGCCATCTAGTCCTGGATTTAGTTTGGGAGTTTTTTGATTACTGATTAATTTCAGTGTTAGTAATTGATTTCTTCATGATTTAGTTTTGGAAGATTGTATATTTCTAGGAATTTATCCATTTCTTCTAGGTTGTCCAATTTGTTGGTGTATTATTTTTCATAGTATTCTCTCATGATCCTTTGTATTTTGTGGTATTAGTTGTAACTTCTCTTCTGTCATTTCTGATGTTATTTATTTGGGCCCTTGCTCTTTTTTTTTTCTTGATTAATCTGGCTGAAGGTTTATCAATTTTGTTTGTCTTTTCAAAGAACCAACCAGCTCTTAATTTTATTGATATTCCCTATTTTTTTAGTCTCTATTTTATTCTCTCTCTGATTTTTATTATTTCCTTCCTTTTCTTAACTTTGGGCTTTGTGTGTTTTTCTTTTTCTAGTTTCTTAAGTTGTAAAGTTAGTTTATTTGAGATTTTCCTTGTTTCTTGACATAGGCTTGTATAGCTACAAACTTTCTTCTTAGAACTGCTTTTCCTGTGTCCTGTGGATTTTGGAACTTTGTGTTTTTATTTTCATTTGTTTCAGGACTTCCTCTTTGATTTCTTTGTTTACCCATTGGTTGTTTAATAACATGTTGTTTAGTCTCCACATATTTGTGTGTCTTCCTCTTGTAATTGATATCTAGTTTCATACTGTTGTTGTAAAAGACACTTGATATGATTTTAGTCTTAAATTTATTGAGACTTGCTTTGTGGCCTAACATGTGATCTGTCCTGGAGAATGTTCCATGTGCACTTGAAAACAAAGTGTTTTCTGCTGTTTTTGGTTGAAATGTCCTGTGTCTGTCTACTAAGGTCAATCTAGTCAAATGAGTGTTTAAGGCTAATGTTTCCTTATTGATTTTCTGTCTGGATGGTCTATCCATTAATGTAAGTAGGGTATTAAAGTTTCCTACTATTATTGTATTGCTGTCAATTTCTTTCTTTAAGTCTGTTAATATCTGTTTTATGTATTTAGGTGCTCCTGGGTAGGTGCATATGTATTTACAAATGTTATGTCCTGTTGTTGGAGTTGAACATTATGTAATGCCCTACTTTGTCTTTTGTTACAGTCTTTGTTTTAAAGTGTATTTTGTCTGATTATAAGTATTGCTACCCCCGCTTTCTTTTCATGTCCAGTTGAGTGGAATATCTTTTTCCCTTTCTTCACTTTCAGTCTGTGTGTGTGTGTTTAGGTCTGAAGTGGGTATATAGGCAGTATATAGTGAGTCTCGTTTTGTTTTTTTAATCCATTCAGCTACTCTGTCTTTTGATTGGAGAATTTAGTCTATTCATTTACATTTATAGTAATTATTGATAGGCATGACTTATTGCCATTTTGTTAATTTTTTTTCTGGTTGTTTTGTACTTCTTTGTTCCTTTTTTCTTATTCTTTTCCTTTGTGGTTTGATGACTTTTATTAGTTTTATGTTTGGATTCCTTTCTCTTTTTCGTGTATGTATCTATTATAAGTTTTTAGTTTTTGGTTATATGTTTGTTATATATAACAACATATGTATATGGTGGTTTATCGTAAGTTGATGGTTGCCTAACTTCGCAAGTATTCTACAAACTCTATCCCCCTCTCCATGTTTAATAATTAACATTAAAAAAATTTTTTTTTATCCCTCAACTAAATATTATAGTTATGGTTGATTTTATGACTTTTGTTTAACTTTCATACAAGCTTTTTAAGTAGTTGGTCCACTACCTTTACTACATATTTGCTGTTACCAGTGAGATTTTTTTCTTTCATATATTTTCTTATTTTTAGTTGTAGCTTTTTGTCTTCAGCTTAAAGAAGTTCCTTTAACATTTTTTTGTAAGGCTGGTTTAGTGGTGATGAATTCCTTTATCTCTTGGTCGTCTGGGAAACTCTATCACTCCTTAAATTCTGTAGGATAACCTTGCTAGGTAGAGTATTCTTGGTTGTAAGTCTTTTCCTTTCAGCCCTTTGAATATATCATGCCACTCTCTTCTGGCCTAGTAAGTTTATACTGAATAATCTAATAGTTTTTTGGGGTTTCCCTTGTATATAATAAATTGTTTTCCTCTTGCTGCTTTTAAGAATCTCTCTTTATCCTTAACTTTTACCATTTTAATTATAATGTGTCTTGGTGTGGTTCTTTTTAGGTTCATCTTATTTGGAACTTTTTGGGCTTCCTGGAGCTGTATATTTGTTTCCTTTCCTAGGTTAGGAAAGTTTTCTGCCATTATATCTTCAAATAATTTTTCTGGCCCTTTCTTTCTCTCTCTCTTCTCCTTCTGGAACCCCTATAATGTGAATGTTATTCTGCTTGATGTTGTCCCAGAGGTCCCTTAAGGTATCCTCCCTTTTAAAAATTCTTTTTCCATTTTGCTGCTCTGTCTGGGTGATTTCCATTGCTTTGTCTTTTAGCTCACTAATTTGTGCTTTTACTTCATCCAGTCTGCTGTTAAGCCCGTCAAGTGCATTTTTCAGTTCAGTTATAATCTCTGTTTGGTACTTTCCTACATTTTGTATATCTTTGAAGTTATCACTGTGTTCATCCATTCTTCTCCTGAGATCAGTGAGCACCTTTATGACCATTACTTTGAATCCTTTATAAGGTAGGTTGCTTATCTCCATTTTGTTAGGGTCTTTTTCTGAGGATTTGTCTTGTTCTTTGGTTTGGAACATCTTCCTCTGTCTCTTCATTTTGCCTGACTCTTTGTGTTTGTCTGTATGTATTAGGTGAAAGGGCTACCTCTCCCAATCTTGAAGGTGTGATCTTGTGTAAGAGATGATCTGTGGGCCCCAGAAGTGCAATCTCCCCTGGCCTTCAGAGCCCAGAGCTCAGGGGGCATCCCTCATGCCGCCTGTGTGCCCTCGTGGCTATGGTGGGGCTGCGCTGCTGCACTGAGAGCGTGGGGTGTGGAGCACCCCCACTGGTGCTGGCCGGCTACAGGGAGAGCACCAGAAGTGGTGCCCGCCAGTTCTGTCACCAGCAAGTTAGAATGAGATTACAAAAATGGCACCCAACAGTGTTTCCATCCCCAGAGAAAGTCCCTGCAGGTTCCTGCCTTTACAGCAGCCACTTTGGGCTTAATTAGTGGCTCTCCCTCACTTATGGTCCTGGCACTTTCCACACTGTTGCTTTTGTGCTATATCTCAGGGTGAGTGGTCTGCATGCCTTTAGGAGCAGGTTCTCAGTTCCCTACAGTTCTGTGGTTCCCCTGGACTTAATTCCTGTTGATTTTCAAAACCAGACATTTTGGGGCCTCTTTTTATGGTGCCGGACCCAGGGGCCTGATGTGTGGCAAGTCCCATCCCTCCTCAAGGGGAAATTTCATGTTTTTGGGGTCCCTTCCCAACTGTGGGACACCATGCCCAGGGTGGAGTCCTGGGCAAGACTGAGTCTCTGCCTCTTACTAGCCTCAGTGCATCTCTTTATCTTTTGTTACGGAGCCACTGTTCATGTAGTCCTTGGGTCCTTTTCCGAGGATAGTTATTCCATATGTAGCTGTCAATTCGTTGTGTCCATGGAAGGAAGGAAGTTTGGGGTCTTCCTGTGCTGCCATCTTGAACTTCTGATTTCCATGATACACTTTAAAAAAGATTTAGTATTCCTGTGAATTTTCTTCCTTTCTAAACTATAAGCTTTGGACCAGGAACTACATTTCATTCTTCTGGGTGTCCCCCTTGTATCTCTACCTGCTGGGTGCTTAATAAACACAGGACAGAATGATACAGTGCTGATCTGGTATAAGAGAGCAGTTACTTCCAAGTTATGTTAAAAGATCTCAGGCTCACTAAAAATTACTCGCGGACACAAATCAAGCTGCCTGCACATACATTAAAGCAGCGACACTAAGAACCACCACGAGGCAACACCATCTTAGCTAAGGAAACAAAGTGTAAAGTAGTGCTGTTTTATTTATTGGGTTGGCCAAAAAGTTCATTCGGGTTTGTCTTATGGAAAAACCCGAATGAACTTTTTGGCCAACCCAATATGTGAATGTATTCTAGTTGACACTTACAGTCATTCAGAATGGACTTGCTACAAATTAGTGGAGCATTTCAGTGAAGTTTTTAATAAATTCCTGATTTCTGTGACTTGTCTAATTAGGCTAGTCTGTGTTGAACACAACCCCTGTTTCTTAGTTATCAAGTTATAAAAAAATGTGTTTACGCTGTCTGTCTGCTGAATCACCACCTGGCTGCAGAGTCTCCAGGAGCACCTCTGCTCTCTTCCTGTTCACTCTTATTTTAAGAACAAATCCCTACCATTCATCAAAGTTACATCATGCTGGTGGGGGTAGGGGAAATATTACTAGCACTGCTGCTGTAACCACTCCTCACCCCACCCCATGCTAATGGGAGCTAGTGTTTGACGAGCACTCTTATGTTGCACTGTATTCTGAGCAATGTATGAGTGCTGTTCCACTTAATCCGATGAGACAGGTGCCATTATTACCCCTAGTTTTGAGGAGGGGGGTTCAGAGAGGTTAACTGTCATGCTAAGATCACACAGCTTGGAAGAGTTGGGTGTGGGGAATAGGCTTTTTTCCCTTAAGGCTACATTCAATGGACTGAAAAGTAATCAGAGCCTACTGATATGAGAAAGACATTCCCCCAGAATGAGAGCACAGGCTAAACATTACCATCTTGTTTGTGAATAAGAGCTAGAGGATGGTGGTTGGAGAGGGGGGAAGGAGTCCGGAATGATCATCAGCTGAGAGTTACCTGTGGTTCAGGTAGAAAGTAGTGCAGGTGCCAGAATTATGATCAAAAGTCATTACTGTGTGGTCACATTGCTGAAATGTGACCACACAGTAATGACAAGGCACATGTATACACTGGAGAGGAGGAAATAATGGCAAAGTTAAAAATTCTCCTAGGTAGATAGAGCTTCCCTGTTTATATGTCTGTATGAGCATCTTTAGACCATTCACAATATAGGGACTCCACGCAGTTGCCCATGTGTCTCTTTAGAACATAGTAAGGGTATGTGTGTATGTGTGTTTCTATGATTGTGTGTATGATTTCGAAAATTTCTACAAATACCTTCTGATTAGAAAAAAGAGAGTTGTTACGTTAAAAATTTGTAACAAGAACCATTTTATTCTCAAAGCAGTTGAAGCAGTGTAACTCTAAATAGGGTCTTTTCCCAGCTATTTTGCAAGTCACGGGTACACACACCACACATAGGCTAGGCTTCCAGACTCTCTAGTATTTAACCCTATTCAGTCAACATATTTGATTCCCTGGCAGGCAGTATCTCATTGGAAGAGAAGGTACAAATTAGGACTGTTAAGATTAAGTTCAAAGATTCTTCTAGGGACTTTGTGATAGGAGCTTTCCATACTCATACAAGTTTCTGTTACTTATAAACCTGTGTTAACCTAGAAAATTATGCTACAAAACACAGCTGTGTAAATATCAATACTTTTTGAAAGTGTCTTAAGTTGTGTGTGTGCATGTGTGTTTTAAAACTGGAATTTTCAGTATCACACCACAGGAAAAAGGTATGTAAGCTAAATAATAAAAATTGTTTACAAAAGTAGAAGAAATTGTGAGCCAGTGAACTGGTTTTACAAAAACTAGATTCACTGCAGTTCCTATAAACCATGCTGCATCTAGCCTTGCATCATCCTAACAGATGGGGGGATTGTTTCTCCTCTCCAGGCACAGTATTGCGAATGGGTCTTTCTCCCCAGACTTCACTTCTCTGTGAACTTGCCCTGATGAACTCAAGAGACTCCTTTCCTTGTTCCCCCTTCTTTCAGCCCAGCAGAATGGCTGTGAGATTGAATGTGCACTTCGAGCTCCTTACTACTTCCTAGGTCTTCTTCAAATGCATTCATCATCCCTCCTTGCTCACGGTTTAGTCTCCTCAAGGGTAGGGATTAGGTCGTTCTTTGTTCCTTCTCCCACAGCACAGTGTATGCGGCTTTCACTGCGTGAGGTTAATACACCTTGGCGGCCGACATTTTATCCCTTTGTCACCACTCAGGAACCAGCACATGGTCTTGCACTCAGTAGGAAATCAATAAATACTTTGTTGATTAATAATTGCTAAAGCTGATCCCTGCATCTGTTGAGTTCAGTGACCGTTTCTGATTATGAATGGGAAAGGGTTCTGTTGGGGGTGGAGTGATAGCAAACTCCCCTTGACGCTCTCGCATCCATTTAATCACAACACCCCTCTCCTTTTAAATTTGTGTTCTGTTAACATTATTGGCAAGTATGTAGGATTATATGAAAATTTAAAGAACATATACTGAAATATAATAAAGGTGAAAAACTATAATGACTTTGGAGCAAAATCATGTTTCCTGTAGCCTCTATCCCACTATTTCTGGGGTCTGGGTAGTATGTCTAGCAGTGTCTCATGAGGGGGCTGTACCCAGATGATTGAATTAGAAACTGAAAAAAAGACGTCAAGCATTTCGTGTCACACACTTGTGAGATGTATCAATACTGGAATTTCCAGCTATGTTTTTTTATGGCCCCATATTTTATAAAACCGTGGAAAATATTGAACCTTTGAACAAGGATCTCAGTCACAGTGATAGAACACGATGTAGGATAGGGCTGTGCTGACAGAGTTCAGTTTGGAGGGTGGATCTCCTGCCCTTTCCCCTGTTTCCTTCTGGCTGCTTTTTCTATTTTCCTGTGAGGTTCTTCCCAGGGAATAGAGAAATAAGTCAACAAAAAGCAAGTATAAAAGGGGGATTTATGACTTTCTATACCTAAAGCTCATAGCTTTTTCCTTTACTGCTGTATTGACTCATCTTTGTTTTCCTCAAGTCATTCTCAGTGATGCTTCACTTCTCACTTAGCCTCTCTTATCAGTTGCAGATGACCTGTGGGGAAGGAAGACTCTTTAGACCTTGTTTGCCTCTCAGCAGAGAACCTACCTGCATCTCACCGAGGGCTCCTTTCTCTACCCTTAGTTTTTCTGTCTTACGTGGATAGACCCTGCCCAGACAACTCTTTTATTTATTAAAAAAAATTAACATACAGTAAACCTTTTTTTTGTTTTTTGTTTTTGTCGTACAGTTACGTGAGCTTTAACACATACATAAATTTTTATATCCACCACCACAATCAGGACACAGAACAGTTCCATCACCCACAAAACTTATTCATTTGGCCTTTTTGTAGTCATACTCTCCCTTCACCCCAACTCTGGGCAGCCTCTGGTCTGTTCTCCATCACTGTACTTTTGTCTTTTCTAGAAATGTCATGTAAATACAGTCACTCAGTATAATGCCTTTGAGGTTTATCCATGTTCAATAGTGTGTATCAATAGTTCCTTTACATTGGTGAGTAGTATTACATTTGTGGATATACCACAGTTTACTTATCCATTCACCTGTTGAAGGAAATTTCATTTTTTTCCAGTTTTTCGTGATTTTTCAATAGAGCTGCTATAAACATAGAGGTTTTTGTGTGAATATGTGTTGAATTCTCTAGTGTAAATTCCTAGGAGTAGAATTGTTGGATCATATAGTAATTGTATGTTTAATGTTATAAGACACTGCTAAACTGTTCTCCAGAGTGGCATGGCGGTGCTATTTTGCTTTCCCATCAGAAACGTACAAAAGTTCCAATTACTTCGCATCCTTGTCAACACTTAATAGTGTCAGTACCTTTTATTTTAGTCTTTCTAATAGGTGTTTAGTGGTATCTCATTTTGGTTTTAATTTTCATTTCCCTAGTGGATAATGATGCTAAACATCATTTCATCTGCTTATTTGCCATCTGTGCATTGTTTTTGGTGAAGTGTCTGTTTCCATCTTTTGCCCATTTAAAAAGTTGGATTGTTTGTTTGGTTTCTTACTGTTGAGTTTTGAGAGTTTCTCATATATTCTGGGTCCAGGTCTTTTATCAGATATGTAATTTCCAGATATTTTCTCCTACTTTGTGGCTGGTCTTTTCTTTCTCTTAAGTGTCTTTTACAGAGCAAAAGTTTTCATTTTGGTGACATCAACTTTTCAAGTTTTTTCTTTGATGGATTATACTTTCTCCCAGGTCATATACATTTTCTCTAGTGTTATTTCTAAAAGTTTTATAGTTTTACATTTAAATCTGTGATCTGTTTTGAGTTACTTTTTGAATAAAGTATGAGGCTTAGGTTGAGGGGTTTTTTTTGCACATGGGTGTCCAGTTGTTCCAACACCATTTGTTGAAAAGCCTATCCTTTCTCAATTGAATTGTCTTTATACATTTGTCAAAAATCAACTGGCCATACTTGAGACTTTTTCTGGGCTTGGTATTCTGTTCCATGAATTTATTCCTTCACCAGTACCACACTGTTTTGATTACTGTAGCTTTAATGTCAGTCTTAAATTGAGTGGTTTGAATTTTCTAGCTTTATTCTTATTTTTCAGAATTGTTTTTGTCTATTCTAGTTCCTTTGCCTTTTCACATAAATTTTTAGATTCAACTTACTGGTTTCAACAAAAAAGCTTACAGTGATTTTGATTGCATTGAATCTATAGATTTAGGTAGAATTGACACTTCAACTACAGTTGACCCTTGAACAATGTAGGGGCTAGGGGTGCTGACCCTCTGTGCAGTCAAAACTCTGCTTATAACTTTATAGTTGGCTCTCTATATCCATAGTTCCACATCTGCAGATTCAACCGTCCATGGATCATGTAGAACTGCATATGTATTTATTGAGAGAAATCCTCATATAAGTGGACCTGCACAATTCAAACCCATGTTGTTCAAGGGTCAACTATATACTGAATTTTCCAATTCATAAACATGGTGTATTTCTCTGTTTATTTAGGTCATCTTTGATTTATTTCATTAAGGACAGTCTCTGTATTTTCATTAGTGTTTTTAGATCATCTACACTCAAAATTATTATCAATATGTTTATGCCCACCATTTTATTATTCTGTTGTCTCTTTTTCACTCTTCTTTTGCCCCTTTCCTGCCTCCTTTTGGATTATTTGAATATTTGTTAGCATTTCATTTAAATGTATCCATTGTTCCTGATCTTAGGGGGAAAGCCCTCAGTCTTTCACCATTAAGTATGATGTTAGCTATGGTTTTTTCATAATGACCTTTTGTTGGATTGAAGAAGTTTCCTTCTATTCCTAGTTTGTTGAGTGTTTTTTTCATTAGAGGTTGTTGGATTTTATGTATAGTGTTTTTTTTCTTGTGATGTCTTTATCTGGTTTTGATATCAAGGTAAGGCTTCTGATTTTTGTGGAAGTGTTATGAAGGATTGGTGTTAATTCTTTAAACATTTGGTAGAATTCACTAGTTAAGCCATATGGGCCTGGGCAGTTCTTTGTGGGAAGTTTTTGGTTACTATTTCAATCTCCTTACTTATCATAGACCTGTTCAGATTTTCTATTTTATCTTGAATCAGTATTAGTAGTTTCTTCCTAAGAACTTGTCCATTTCATGTAGGTTATCTAATTTGCTGGCAGCATTAAAAATTTTTTTTTCCTTTTTTAAAAAAAAATTTATTGGAGTATAGTTGATTTACAATGTTGTGTTTCTGCTGTACAGCAAAGTGAATCAGTTATGCGTATATCTACTCTTTTTTAGATTCTTTTCCCATATAGGTCATTACAGAGTATTGGGTAGAGTTACCTGTGCTATACAGTAGGTCCTTATTAGTTATCTATTTTATATATAGTAGTGTATATGTCAATCCCAATCTCCAATTTATCTCCTCCCTCTCCCCCCCAGAGCATTTCTTTTATAGTAGGTCTCCTGGAAATGAATTCTCTTAGTTTTCAACCTCTGAAAATGTCATTCACCTGCATTTCCAAAGGATGTTTATAGAATTCTGGGTTGACAGTTCTTTTCTTTCAGCACTTTATAAATACTCGTTCTCTACTTTCTGACCTCCATGGTTTCTTCTGAGAAGTCATTTAAATCATTGTTCCCTATATATTTTTTAAAAATATTTATTTATTTATTTGGCTGTGTCAGGTCTTAGTTGCGGCACGTGGGATCTTCCTTGCGGCATGCGGGATCCTTCGTTGCAGCACACAGGCTCCTTGTTGCAGTGAGTGGGCTTCTCTCTAGCTGTGGTATACAGGCTGCAGAGCACGCAGGCTCAGCAGGTGTGGCTCATGGGCTCTCTAGTTGTGGCATGCGGGCTTCAGAGTGCATGAGCTCAGTAGTTGCGGTGCGTGGGCTCAGTAGTTGTGGCACGTGGGCTTAGTGCCCCGTGGCATGTGGGATCTTAGTTCCCTGACCAGGGGTTGAACCCATATCCCCTGCATTGGAAGGCAGATTCTTAACCACTGGACCACCAGGGAAGTCCTCTGTTGCCTATATGTTACATGCTGTTTTCCTCTGGCTATTTTCAAGATTTTTTTCTTTGTCTTTAGTTTTTAGCAGTTATGATATGTCTGGGTATGGATTTCTTTGAGATTATCCTGTTTGGGGTTTGCAGAGTTTTTTTAAACCGTCAGTTTAGGCCTTTTGACAAATATGGGAAGTTTTCAGCCAGTGTTTCTTCAAATATTTTTCCCACATAACACTCTTTCTTCTCTTCTTCTGGGGCTCTGACGACATGAATGTTAGACCTTTTGGTATTATTCTACATGTCCCTGGGCTTCTGTCTATCTTTGTAATTCTTTGTTCATCCAGTGACATTTAAAATGTAGTATTGTATTTTTCAGTTCTAAAATTTCCATTTTGTTCTTCTTTATGTCTTTTTTGAGGCAGGGCTAAAATTTTCTATCATTACATTAGTTTCAACAGTGTTCAGCCTTACTTCCTGGAACATGGTTATAATAGCTACTTTAAATTATTTGTTAGTAATTCCAATACCTATGTTATCTTGAGGTTGATGTCTTTTAATTGTCCTTTTCCTTGAAAGTTGAGAGTTAGCTGGTTTTTCATATGCTGAGTAATTTCAAATTATCTTCTAGACATTTGGATATTATGTTGTGCTTTTCTGGGTCTTGTTTATATCTTACAGAGACTGTTTATTTTTTCTTTTGTAAGCAGATGATTGATCTGGTTGGAAGTTTTGATTTGCATTCCATGTGCTGTGTTTCTAACATCAGTTCAGTTTTCAAAACCTTTTCAGTGTCATTTGAATCTGTCCCATGTGTGTGTATTCCATTGCCCTGTCTGGGACCTGAGCAATCATCTTTTCCAAAGTGCAAATCTCAAAGGTGTTGGCATGCTGTTTAGGATCAGATACATGGTTAACAGCTCAGAGGTGACACCATATATTAATATACCACTTTGTGATAAATTCCCTTAGCTCCCTTCTCTCTGCAATCTCTCTGACAATTTCTGATTCCCTGAGGCCCTCTTTTGCTGTCCTCCAACCAGAAATACAGGACTGTGTTTCTCTTGCTCTGCTATGTACTTTCTGTGACTGTGCAGACCCAAGCAGCAGAAGGCCAGTGAGGAAAAGAAGCAGTGGGGATTTATCCTCTTGTCTGTGGAACTATAGTTCCTCGTAGAGAAAATCATTCCCCTTTCTCCGAGTTAGGTGCCTGCTCACCTCTGCTGTTGTTTTGTGGCTCTGTGGGATTGTCTGGCGCTGAGGTAGGAGGGATCAGAGAAAAGCAAAACCAATACAGGGGATTTCTCTGAACATTAGGAGATTAGGAGTTACTTTTTTTTTGCTCCTTGGGCTGGAATGTAAGGGTTTCTCTTCCAAGTTCATTCTTTCCTTATCTAGTGAGCACTTCTGGGTGCTGGGCCTTTGAATTCAGCCTGAGTGATACCAGAGAGAACAAAAACAGCAACGGAAAATTCACCACTGGTTTGGTGGTCCTCTGTGTTCTAGTTTTCTTCCTCAGTCTGCCAGCTACCATTGACTTTTCAGAGTCCTCAGGTGCTCCATGTTTTCCACCCAGCTTTTATATTTATATACAGTTAAAGAGGTAAGGTGGGTGTTCTTAATCCATCTTGCCTGGAACTGGAGCGTCCATATTAGTCTTAACATCATCTTTTATCAAACAAAACCTGGCTACGATGGGGTTTACCAAGTCTGATTTTCTGAGATCCTAGGATGTGTTCATAACATGTATCATGGTATTTTCACATAATACTTATGATTTAATAAGCTTACTTTTCTTTAATTTAAAGGAGAGATTAGCATACTGTTTCTGTAATGGGCCAAATGGTAAATATTTTAGTTCTGTGACCATACGATCTCTGACATAACTTCTTAACTTGGCTATTGTTGTGTAAGAGCAGTCATAAACAATACAGAAACTAATGAAGATGGCTGTGTTCCAGTACAACTTTATTGGCACTGACATTTGAATTTCTTATTCTTTTCATGTGTCACGAAGTATTATTCTTTTTATTTTTACTACCATTTCCTAGGTGGTTGGCCAGATTTAACCCATGGACCAAAGTTTGCTGACACCTGGCTATTGTCATGGATGGCTGTGTGACCCTAACCAACAACGATTCTTGATCATAAAGGGTTATTTTTTAACTCGTTATGGAGAAACATAGGTAGGAAAGCAACAGAAGTTCCAGAAATCTTATGGAGTGTTCATAGATCAAATATGTAAACCAAAGTAGCATTTCAATCCTTTTCTGTGTTTCTTAGGTTGTGTAGAGAGTGAGGGCCTTTTACATTTTGTGTCAGTGTACCCCCATATTACTCAAAGCAAATGCTTTCATCCTCATTTTATGGATGAAAGAACTGAGGTATGGAGAGGATTACACGGTACAAGTCATGACTAGACTGGGGTTTGTATCCAAGCCAGTCCAGTACCGGAGCTGTGGCTTTTTTTTTTTTTTTTTTTTTAATTTTATTTATTTATTTATGGCTGTGCTGAATCTTCGTTTCTGCGCGAGGGCCCTCTCTAGTTGTGGCGAGCGGGGGCCACTCTTCATTGCGATGCGCGGGCCTCTCACTGTCGCGGCCTCTCTTGTTGTGGAGCACAGGCTCCAGACGCGCAGGCTCAGTAATTGTGGCTCACGGGCCCAGTTGCTCCGCGGCATGTGGGATCTTCCCAGACCAGGGCTCGAACCCGTGTCCCCTGCATTGTCAGACAGACAGACTCTCAACCACTGCGCCACCAGGGAAGCCCGGAGCTGTTGCTTTTAACTCTAGGGCAGTGAAGATCTCCTTTCTCCATTTTAACTTGTGTCCTTACAAAGAGGCCTTGTTGATAGCTGTGTAAGTCATTAAAAGACCTGGTACTTAAGACCTCTGTGTTCTGGTCTGGACTAGTTCATGTATCATTTGTTTCTCTGGGTCCTAGTTTCTCTGCCTATAAAATAGGGAACTGGGCCAGCCAGTGTCTGTCTGTCATTGTGGGTTTCGTGGGTTTTGTTTTGTGGATTTTTGGCAGCGAGCATAACCATGGACAGGGACCCTGGGAAGAGGTGGTGCCTGTAGGGCTGGGGAGAGCCATAAGGAGTAAGCTTGGCCCTGGACCACACTGTGATGGCTGTTGACTTAGAGCTCTGTAGCTATAAAGAAAAAGAGAATAAACATCGTACTTCTTTTTTATCTTCAGTTTTTCACAGTATGCTCCTAGATTGAACTTTGCTTGATTTAGTGTTCGCCACATAAGTTAGTGCCATTTTCTTTGAACTCTTATCAGTGGAAGTCAGTAATAAATGCTTAAGAATCTGTGGGTCTTGATGAAGTACTGGTATACCTTGTTTGAAGCCTGTTCTGCAAATAGTAAAGCATTTCTTAAAGACTTGATGGGGTAATATGAAAATGTTCATTGCTTTCTTTGTTCACTCTAGCATTTTAAAAAGTTATTCACATCACATGACTTAATTATGTCATTGATTTAATGTTCTTTCAAATGTGATGAAAATGGAAAATGTTAAACAGTCATAAAAAATCAAAAAGAGGAGCAATGAAGTCACATTTGAGTGCTGCTTTGTGCTAGCGATTTTCGTACATGCTCTTGTAGAAAGTAGTCTCATTTTACCATGATGAGCAAGACTTGGTTTCTACCATTAAGGAATTTAGAGTTTAATAGGCTTAATGGTTCTCAACTGACATTACTCTTCTTCAGTACTTAGAAATGTGCGGTTGTAATTGTCACAAGTACTGAGAGCACTATTGGGCTGCAGTGTGTGGGATTACGTTACAGTGAAGAATTGCCCCACCCCAAATTCTCATAGAGCCCCTCTCGAGAAACACTGGGCTGAATGAAATAGTAGTATTGATAATAATGCACACTTGCATTTTGAGCACATCCTATATGTTCTGAGAGCTCTACAAATGCAGGTCCATATTTTCTGATCTGCAGCTCTAAATTTAAAGATCTGTAAAACTGAATTGGATTTTTTTTAATGAACCCATTTGGTGATAAAACATGACCTGAATTGATGTGAGACTTCCTGCTTTAAGAGTACAATTCAGTGATTTTTCAGTAAACTTACAGAGTTGTATTACTATTACCACAATTCAGTCTTACAACATTTTCTTTATCCTCTCAAATTCTCTTGAGCCTGTGTGAGACTATAGTATAGTTTTTGTCCCTTTTGATGTCAATTTTCAGATGTTCCACTGAAGAAACACGGAAAGTATTTGGTTATAGGGTGTTTTTCCAGATCCTTCTGGGATGTTAGGTATTCATTTTCTGCAATCTGAAAAATTCTGAATTCTAAAACCCATCCGGACCCAGAAGTTCCTGGTAAGGGATTGTGGACCATAGGAATGCATCCCATCCTCAGAATAACCATGTGACATAGATACCATTATTGTTCCTTATTTACAGTTGTGGAAGCTGAGGCACAAAGAGGGTAAGCAGTCTGCCTAAGATAATGCAGTTGTGTGAGTGGTAAAGCCACAGTTAGAACCTAGGTATGATCTTACCACTTTGCTTTACCATTGCTTTGCTTATCCAAGGCTGAACGGAATGCCGGTGGGAGTCCAGAAGAGAAAACCAAGAAAAGAGCATGACAGCTGGGCCTATAATAGAATTTGCCTGTGTTTAGAGATGAAGGAAATCATGTTCTTCTTTTTTTATTTGCATTGATACTAAAGAATATTTATAAAATACTTTAAAATTCAACTCAAGATACTGTGAAAATCAGCAGACTTACAGTCCCCATTAAATAAATCACCATTACCTTCTCTCCTCTGTATACCCCTCCTCTTCCCTTTCTCTCCCCACACAGAGGGGACCACTATCCAGAATTTTATGCTTATCCTTCTTTACTTTTCTTGATAGTTAAACCACGTGTGTTTTAATCCCTCAGCAACCTATTTTTAGTTGTGCACGTTTTTGAAGTTTATATAAGTGGAATTAGATTGAATACATTCTTTCTAACTTGTAGTTTTCTCTCAATTACATTTCTGAAATTTGTCTGCAGTTCATTTGTTTTCATTGCTGTGTATTAGAATATACCATGATCTATTTATACATTTACTGGTGGTGGACATGTGTGATGTTTCCTTTTTTTCCTAGTTCAAATGGTGCTATAGGGCACAGTCTTCTGAATTTCTCTCGGTGCACATGTGCAAAGGATTACCTAGGAGTGGAGTGGCAAGGTGTGTGCTCATCCTCAGCTTTACTGGATGACAGCAACTTGTTTTCCAGAGGGGCATATAAATTTATGTTCTCCTCTACTAATGTATAAGTGTTGGATTTGCTTTCATATTCTTGTTAACACTTGATGTCACACTTTCTAATTTTTCTAATCTAATGGTTCCAAAATGGTTTCTCATTGAGGTTTTAATATTTATTTCTCTGACTACTGAGGTTGAGCATCTTTTTATATAGCCATTTAGTTTTCCCCTTTTGTGAAGTGTCTGTCTAGTCTTATGCCCATTTTCCTGCTGGATTGCCTTTGTTTTATTCATTCACTGACATTCTTTATATGTTCTGGCTACTAATCCTTTGTCAATTATATTCTATACAAATATTTTTCCCAGTTTGTGGCTTGTCCTTTTGTTCTTTGTGGTGTCTTTTGATGAACAGAGTTCTTAATTTTAATGTAGCTAATTTATTCATCTTTTCCTTCATGGATTTTTTTTCTCTTTAGTTTATTTAGCAAGTGCTTATGGAGCACTTTCTATGTGCTAGACACTTTTCTAAGCACTTTCCATAAGTTGAAAAACAAGATATTGCATCTTATGAATTAAGTTGCCTCGTTCACCAAGTAAGAGGTAACAGCACCCAGTTGGTCTTAAATGGCTGATATACAGTTTGGTACTTATGTTACTTTGATTCTATCAAAGAAATTGAACTAGAAGACCTCCACTGGGAATACTTTCACTCCCCAGGTGTTCTATCAGAGGAGTATCAAATGCAATGTGTATGATACGTGTTCAGGCACACACTGCTTTCCTGTGACCCTTTTGTCTGTAGAAAGTATCATTTATGCTGCAAATAGCAGTCAACTTTCAAATAATACCAGTGCTCTAAGTCATAGCCTTTCCCAACTTAGTTGGCCAAAGTGAAGCATGATAAGGCTTTGTGAAAATTATAATTTCTATTTCATTTTTACTGAGGGGCAGAGAATTCCTGGACAATGGGAAGCCATTTCCCTAAGTAAAACTTGACAGTCTGAAGTCTTTCCAGCCTGTGGACCATAGCAGGGTCTAACCGTGGACCAAAGAAATATATCATCTGCCAGGGCTGGTCCCCCTTCATCTCTTACTGAGGTCCCCTTTTCAGTCCGCTCCAGCCATAATGGCTTCCTCATTAGTCTTCAGAATGCCCCTCCTCCGCCTGGAATGTGCTTCCCCAAATATTTTGATTCACTCCTAATCACCCAGGTCTCTGCTCTTAGGTCATCTTCCCAGAGAGGTCTTCCCTGACCAACCTCTAAATAATAGCTTTCACACTGCATCTTGCTTGCCTCTCTGATGGAAACTTGCACTGTCTAGGTAGCTCTTTCCATGGATATTTCTTTCATTACATACTAAGCTCTTTGAGGCAAGGATCTGGGTTAAATTTTTTTCCTCTGTCATCCCTGCCATCTTCCTTCAGGGCCTAGGACTGAGCCTTGCATGCTGCTTTGCTCACGGTAGACTCTTCAGCGATCTGTTCACAGAAGATGCAGGTAGCAGTTGTCTTCCCCAAGGAGGAGAGCAGTAAATTAGGCAACACTGTCACTTCATATGCAAACTTCTGGCTGAAGTAGCATTTCCACTCTGAACTCCACTATGTACTTTTCTTGAGTTTTGTGTAAGAGACATGTTCACTACAGACTCTCCAGGGCCTAGAGCAGTGCCCGACTCATGGTACCCACTCAGTAAATGTTTACCAATCACACATGGCTGAAGTTAACTTTGGCTTATGTGAAATCTATTATTATTATTATTATTATTAGTGTCAAAAAATTACACTTTAAACTTACAAGAATTACTTACGCTATCCATACAGGATGTGTAGGGAACAAGTTTCTCATTGTGAAAGAGCCTTTGTTGTTCACCTGACCTCCTGTGATGCTGGACAAAGGGATTAGAGAGACGTGTACCCCGTTCTGTAGTTGGTATATTCACAGATGTTCAGACCTCAAAGTCTCTTCTGAGTAAATACTTAACTGCTTTTACTTCATTCAGTGGTGCCCTTGTGACCTTAAAGAATTCATACACATTCCAAAATACTTATGTTCCTACTCTCTCCTCATCAGAGAGTTTAAGCCTCAAGTGTTTGTCAACTTTAATAATAGTGTAGCCAGTTATCTTACCAGCAAAAGCAAGTGTATTCAGGAACAGCCAGAGGACTAGAGATACAGGATATGCAAACTATGGTGGACCATAGGCCAATCCAGAGAACAAAGAAGGGGAACTTGCTTTTGTAGGGATAAAGTGGGGTAGGGGGACTTGGGAAAGGCTGTAATAACCCAAGAGTTCATTGGAGGAAGCTGGGAGTCCAAAGTATGGAAGCTTCTCATTGGTTGGGCTGCTACAGTGCCTGGCTGGGCTGTTGTTGGGCAGAGAGTTTTTCTCGTGCTGGGTAGTAAGGTAGGCAACACCTTCCTGCTGGAATAACTGATGATGCATGGCAGGGCGTGAGAGCTCACCCTGTAGCCTGTCCTGACTTTAATTTAGGCTGAGATTTCTTTAGTTAATTCCACAGATTACTGAAGAATGAGAACCTACACTCTAGGGTCAATGTAAGAGATCGAGGGAAGATAACACAGCCACTGATAGAAAAGTCTGTATTCATAAAAAATAAGTGAAGCCAATTGTCTGTAGTTTAGAACATCCTCACTAATAAGCAGTTGATTGTGATGAAATGTAAACCATGTCTGGCATAGTTGCCTGGGGTGTGGCTGGATGGTACTTAGGCAGAAGCAAGGGCCAAAGCTTTTGCCAGTTTTTCCAGGCAAGCTTGTATCAGGAATTCCTAGAGAATGAGGAGTTCTAGTTTATGGGTTTCTTTCTGACTGGAAGGAGTGTGGTCTGGGCAGAGCATTGGCCTAGGAGTCAGAAGACCTAGTCTTGTGACCCTAAGTAAGTCTTTAAGCTAATTGAGGCTCAGTGTCCTTACTTAACACAGGGAGAGACATCATGGGGGGTGATATTTGGATCAAGTGAGAGAATGTGATTCTTTGTGGACAGTGAATTTCTGTGAAAATAAGATGGTGAGGTAGTATTGCATACGAGCTTGGCAAGACCCCAAACTTGAATAACTGCAACTGTTTATCCTCTTATATGCCTGCACCAAGGCAGCTAAGCATGGTTGCACGCATCATTTAGCTATGTTGATTGGTAGTCTTTAAAATGATCACCAACCTCAAGTGAGAACCTCATGCCCCTGGCATTTATACTATCTTTAATCAAGTCCATTCTTTTTGTCATTCCTTGACACTGATTTCATATCTTCTCCTCTATCCTTAAAGCTCCAGCACCTCTTTCCCATCCTCGTTCTCTGCTGATGGCCTTACTTCCCTCTTGCCTGAGGAAGCTGAAGCCACTGGAAGAGAACTTCTGTGACCTCCCACAGCCATACCCACCCATCTGTCTGCCTTTCTGTCTGCAGGTGTCGCTGCTGCTTCCCTGTTACCCATGCCCCTGGCCAAGGCCAGCCGCTTCACTTGATCTCCAGATTGCATCCCATCTTGCCCGTTCAAGTACCTGGCATTGCGGTTCTCCTGCTCTGTTGGTTTTATTTTCTATACTGGATCTTTCCCATCAATGCATAAACATGCTGTCATTATTTCCCCCATTTAGGTACAAACTCTCTCTTGATCCCTTTTCAGCCATCAGCTGTGCACCCATATTTCTCTCTTCCTCTCTAGGTAAACTTTTCAAGTTATTTTCTATATTCCCTGTAGTATTGTTCTCGTCTCACATTCCTCTTTGAACTCATCTAATCATGCTTTTGCTACCGTTACTCTCAAAACTGCTCTCATCAAGATGACTACTGATCTTCCTGTTGCTAAGTCCAGTGGTTCATGTTCAGCCCTCTCTGTATATGACGCACCTGAAGTACTTTCCACATCCAGCCCCCTTCTTCCTTGATACACTGTCTTCTCACTTGCCACACTCTCTGGGTTTTCCTCCGCCTCCCCTGCTGCTCCCTGTCAGCCTCCTTTCCTGGTCCTCCTGGACCTCTTCCTGCTGGCGTGCTCTGGGACGCAGGCAGCGGACCTCCTCTTCTTTCCATCAGCATTCCCATCGTCAGTGATCTTACCCAGTCTGCAGTTTAAAATATATGCGGAGGCTGATCTCCCCTGGCCCTCCAGCTCAGCTTCGCTCCTGCACTCCAGGCTTGTATATCCACATGTCTCTGAAGAGGCATGTCCTGTCCTGCTTGCCCTGCATGTTCTCCAAAGCACTTGTTGCCACCGACAGGCTGTTGGCTGTGCTTGCTGGTTGGTGGTTGTCATCTCTGTGCCCTCTGCTAGAATGGAAGCTCCACAAGGGAGGTCTTTTGTTCACGGCTATAGCTGCTGCACCTGGGAGAGTGGATGTGTTAGGTTGCATTATTCAGTGAAGACTAATAATTCAGTTAACCACACCCTGTCTCAGCGCTCTCTCCATCTGATGGTGCTCCAGCCCTTCATCAATGGTCCCGCTCTTGGAAATCTCTAAATAAATCCATTTGGCAAAATGATATCACTATTTCTGTATAACACTGTTTAGTATCAGACATTTTTAGTATGTAGTGTTAAGTATATTCTTCATGATTGATGTAGGGAGGCTATTTGGAGTAGTAGAAAGATCTTAACTTTGGAGCCAGATTCTTCTGAGTTTAAATTCTTGCTCTGCCACTAAATAGCTACAGAGCTTTAGTCAAAACATAGCAACCCTAGGCTTTAGTTTTCTCTCATTGGTGAAATGAAAAGATATTTGTTTCATAGGGCTGTTGGGAGAAATTAAATGCTGAGGATATGGACTGCATCTAGCATAATTCTTGGCACATAATAGGTGTTCAATAATGATGACTGTCAGGACTCCTGTCCTTAACTGTATAGATGATCTGTAGGATTGCTTGCGATTCTAAAATTTTTGGAATAAAAAGTTTTGTAATTTTTCCTTTTAGACGTTGGCAGTTTGTCTTTGGTTGAAAACATGATTGTTTAATACAACATTGTTTCTGTGGTAAAAATTAGATTTGATTTACATTGTTTCAACTTACAGAGTCTTTTTCAGGAATTTATTCTGCTACAAAGTTCAAGGACCTCCTTTCAGTAAAATTTACTTAGAGTGCTTAGGAATGGAATGTTCTGGAGGAATTGAATCTACTAATTAATGAGAAAGGAACTCATTTTGTGGGGGAGGCCTTTCTCAAATGCCTTTATATGTACACCCGAGTGTAATTCCCAAGTGTAAAGCCAGTGCTCAATCACTACTTGGTTACTTGTCTTTGACCTAGAGATACTTACCTGAACTTCTTTATTGATTGCCCTGAGCTGTAAGCTGTAGGAAGTATAGGTGATACTACTAAATACAAATGCAGTATAGGCTTAAAGATGTCTTATAGGAGTTTTTTGGCTTCGAACCCTAAATGTCAACAGCAGCCATGTTCATGGTAATTATTTATTGATTGTACCTACTTAGAGGAGAAGAGTTGGTTGCAAATGACCCCAGTTCAAAGGAGTCTGAGCAAGGAAGTTGAGACAGTGCATGCAAACACACATATCCGTGTGTGGCCAAGCATCCACATGGATTCACACACATACACTGTTCAGTGATAATGCAAGAGCAAAATCTTGAGTGGAAAATACAGCCCAATATATATCACTGGACAATATGAGGTAAGTGCCAAATGAAAAGGATAAATTTAAGTACCGTGATTTCAAAGAAGGTGTAATTAGCAGAGGCTAAAAATGGGCAGAGAAAGCTTCCTGGAAAAAGTGAGACTGGAGCTGGATTAGAGTGAGTCAGAGCGTGTTTCCGTGTGATGCAGTTGACGAGGCTGGTCCAGCCAGGAACGAGAGGAGGGTTCTCGGGCCAGTCCATACCCACCTCTGGGAGGATCGGGCTGGCGATCGCCTCACAGCTTCCCTGTGAACACAGCTCACCATTCCTAAGTCATGTCCTTGTTTGCCACTTGTGATTTTGGGTGTTTTGTGACTTTGGGTTAAGACTGGGGAGGTGGGGTTCTTAAGCTGGAAGGGCAGGAGAGAGAGTTTAGGACCAAGTTTGTTGTGGGGAAATGTTTGAATAGCTAGTTTCCTGTGCGTGTTTGACTCATTCTTTGGAGATGGGTCCACGAGGACAACCTTTGGCTGTGTGTTTTTCTCTGGTGGTGTGGTGGGTGATTCTGGGGGAGAAGAAAAAGGAGATTCAGGCTTTAGACAGAAAGAAACATGGAACCATTCATAACTACTTTTCCCCCAGCCACTGAAAGCCAAACGTAGATTATGCCATGTAGTAGGGATGGGATGGGAGCAGTGGGGTGGCCAGAGAGTTGTTTTGTATTGATTCACTTGCTCAACTCTCTGGACTGTTTACTGGGAAACCATGGCTGTCAGTAGTTGGTTGTACTAGCTGGAGGGTGTGGCCAAGAGCCCGCAGTCTCACACAGGCCTTTATGTGAGTCACGAGGGGCTCTCTGTTGGTGGAGAGGCTGAGATGGAGTCGGGGGCTGGACAAGGAGGGGCCGTGAATGTCACAGGGTGACAGGCACATTTCTCCAGAGGAACCACAGCTGCAGATGCATGCTTAGGTTAAACATGAACCCTAAATAGGAAAATAACCTTGTCTTTTTAGGACCTCCCCAATTTAAGTGCCTCTCTGTAAGACAGTGAGCTTTACTGCAAAGGCTTACTTAAGAAAAAGCATGACCCGTGTGACAGTGATCATGAATCCCAAGCTGTTCGGTTCGCACGGGTACTCCAGACCATAGCTGGACCCTGGCCTGCTCGGCACATACTCTCTAAATAATAGGTGGTGGGGAACTTCCGACCCTGAGTGATTGGGACTCATCAAATTCCCTGGAAGTGCCTTAGACATTACCCTGGTTTTACAGTTGAGAAAACTGCTCCTCAGCCTGTGGACTGATTTGTTTGAGGTCACCAAGGTCTTTTTGTCTGTCTGTTGGTTTTTCCCTCTTCATATGCCATCTATTTGCTGTTGAGTCCTAAATTTATATACCTATCTGTGACCTATCAGTCATCACGACTTGTATGTTTCAAAGGCATCTCAAACGCGACATATCCAATAAGGAGCCCAGATCCCCCCAAGCCTGGCCACCCCCAGCCTTTCCTGTCCTAACAGATGGCATCCCACCCACCTAAGTGCTGACACTCCAAGTCCGAGGACTTCCTGGATCCCTTCTTATCCCTGAGCCTACCATCAGGATCACCAGCCAGTCCTATTCTCTCTGCCTCTGGGTTTATTTTGACTCTCTCCACATCTCATCATCTCTACAGCCTCCCCATCTAAACCTCCATGTTTTTCTGCGCCTCCAGTCTCTTCTCCACATGGTGGCCAGATGTCCTTGTAAACACAGATCCGAGCATGATACTCATCCATCTACATACCCTTTCCTAGATCGTTCTTACATGAATTGAACCTGGCTTTCCCTTTGGGGTCTCTGAGGCTCTGTGTGATCCTTGCCTTCTCCCCTACACCCCTGTCTGCATTCTCCTTTGCCTGTGATGCTTCGGCCACATCCATGTCATTTTAGTTTCTTTAAAGTAATAAGCTCTCATGGCCACAGGGCTTTCAAACACCTTCCTTCCACCTGGAAACTCCTTTTTATCCATTAGTTCCTAGCTTAAGTGTCACCTCCTTTAGGACTTAGATAATTCTTCTACCTAAAAAGTTCTCCCATATTTTTCTCTCTCATTGTACCCAGCTTATTTTCTTGATAGCGTTATCTATAATTGTTTATTTGTTAATTTGGTTATTTCCTGTACTGATTGCTGTCGGGGAAAGGCCTGTGTTGGTTTTGCTCGCCCATGGGAATCCCCCTTTGTCTCCAAATCATCTCCTGTGACTCTGCCTTTCCTTCATTCCACTCCAGCCATACTTACTTCCTGGCTGTTCTTCAGGAGTGCCACTCTTGCTTCTGCCCCAGGCCCTTTGCACTTGCTGAGCTGTTTGTCCTGAACATGGTTTTTTGTCCCCCTTGCCCCCGCCACCCCAGATAGCTGCATGGCTGACTCATTTTCTTTAGATTTTTACTCAAAGTCACCCTTTTTGGTGAAGACTTTTCTGGCCCCTGTGTCTAAAATTGCACCTGCCCTGACACTTCCATGCTGCCCTTCTCTGCTTTAATTTTCTTCCTGGTACTCATCACTATCTACCATATGGCACATTTTACTTATCTTACTTATTCTCTGTTTTCCCCATGACAGTGAAAACTCTGTGAGTTTCTGTTCTTTTACTGCTATGTACCCAGTATCTTGAACAGTTCTGGGCACATGGGCACTCTATAAATGTTTGTTGAATGAATAATTGCATGAATAATGTATGCTCAGCGAATGGCACATAGTGGGCACTCTATACACTTTTTAAAAAATCATGAAATATACATAAAATGTAACTTGTTAACCACTTTTAAGTGTACACTTCAGGGGCATTAAATACATTCTCACTGTTGTGCAACCATCACCACCATCTGCTCTGTATTCTTTTCTGAAATGAAAGAATCCAAGAATAAGCGAGGAACTGAGTGAATGGAAAGCAGGTTTACAATAACAGTCCCTTGACTTGGGGCCCAGTGTTCTTTGCCCTGCCTTGTGCGGTGCAGGAAGGCAGGAGGGTGAGAGGAGGAGTCTGAGTATTATCACAGGATGCCTGGTGGCTACTGCAAAGATGCTAAAGAATGTGGCACGTGTACTATGTGGTCTGGGTTGTAAATGACGAGGGCCCTGCTCTGTTTCCCCTTTTCCCTGCAATATACACCCATGCTCACACATGCACCATGCACACACACGTGCCTTCTGAGGATGTGACTTTGTAATGTTTTGAGCTCATGGGATGATGTGAAAGCGAAGTGCTCATTCTCCTTTGAACCTTTCTTACTGGATCCACATCAGGAGAGGAACCTTTATGCCTCTGTTGGAGCTCTTGGCCCCTTAGATTATTCCATTGATGGCACGGCAGTGTTATTTTTAATTCTAAAGTGAACCAGATTGCATGGAACACAAAATGTTAAGTGTGGGTCAGAATCATGGACTATGAAATTCTCCCAGGTGAATGGAAAGGAAGGGTTGCTTTAAGCCCTTACAAGTTTTTTCTCACAAGCTTGTTGAATTCTATAGAAATCCACAGTTTCATCCATATCACCATTTCAGACCCTGCTCTGCTGAAACCCACATGGCAGGTTCTCCACTGCATGTCCTGCTCTGGATTCCTCAGTGACATTGCAGTGGTGTCTTTTCTTCATGACCCCACTGAAATCTTAAGGCGGAAGCACAGGGCAGACACATCTAAGTGTTTGGGGTCTTCTCTGTTGAATTCCCATCTTATGTATGCCGCCGCGTTGTTGGTCTGGGGTGTTCAGAGAGGATTCGAGCATAGCTGGGCCCTGGGGGAGCCTATAGTACAGCACTGCAGATAGAGCCGTCTCTACCTGACTGCTTCTCGATGCTATGAATGCGGCCTGTTGTGTGCACAGAAGGCTGTGGGAGTGCCGAGGAGAGAGAGGAACCTGCTGTGTGGGGTGGGGGTGTGGGAAAGGTTAGGCGAGAGCTCACAAAGGTACCTGTCAAAGCTAGAGGTCCGTTGGTGTGGCCAGAGGCCATGTGGGAGGAAGCAGCGAGGCAGAAAGTCGGGGTGCAGGGCAGGATTGTGGTTGGGGCCAGCTTCCTGTCTGGTCTTATCAGTGATAGATAGGAAGTGGATTTAATTGGGATTATGTTCATTTCTGTTGTCAGCGCTAATCATTTGTTGTTTGACTTGACTTCACTAGAGATATGAGTATCTGTCAAGGAATTACTGAATTCCCACAAATGCGGTCGTGGTGCACAGTCGTCTTGCGGGGTCCAAGGTCAGTGGGCATTTTGCTGGTACAGGCAGCATTCAGTGTTACCTAAACTCATAGGATTACCCAGCCAAGTAGAAAATAGCAGTGTCCCTTTAGGTTATTAAGTGTTACTTCATGAGAGTAAAGACACACACTAGTTGGTTTAATCTATTTTGATAGTTGTTTTTTTCTTTTTTTTTTTGCTAATTACATCTACTTAAAAAAATCACCAGTCCATTCTCTTTGTTTATCTTAAAAGGTGCTAGACACTTAGAGTCATTGATGTGATATAAAACTTGGTTCTAGATTGTTAATTGCAGTATTGAGAATACTTATACCCACAGCAGAGTGCACACCTTTACCTTTGGGTCAGCAGAGCTCATTAAGGGAAAGCTTCCATTGTCTTGTTGGAAAGGGGAAAAATACCCATTAATTGGCATAGTTTTTTTTTTTTTTCTGTTCTTAAGCTTAAAAATTAAATTAAGCTTACAAATGGCCAAACAGATGAAAAGATTATTACAATTATTTTCCTGACGCTTTATTTATTAGTTCGGAGGAAATGTTTGTGTTTCATGCGCACCTTCCCTCTCACCACTGAGACCGGACAAAGCTGATGGTCCTTGTTGCATCTTTGCTTTATTTCTTCTCCTGGATGGCTTGGTTTCAGGCCACGTGTATGACCTATAGTGGGATATGCAACTGTCTTTCACCTGGGACATGTTACTATTTGTTTCCATCACAGTGGCCTATGAAGAAGTTGGAAGATGCCACTGATGTTGGTTACATTTGTTACATATTACACAAAAATAACAAGAGGGCTTTCAAGTTTGACTTATAGGACAGTTTGCTTTCTTAAAACAAAATGGCGGCCAGTGCACATTTTCCTGGTGAGTAACTCCTCTTAAATTTTAAATAGATTTAAATAAAATTTGGTCTGTGGATGTGATAATTCTCAGTGAACTCTTTAGTGTGCAGAAATACTAAAAGCCATTGTTCTCAGAGAATCATTGCTTTCTGTAATGATTTCCTGGAAGAACATAAGCATCTACATCCTCCGTCAGACTAATGGTTTTTCCAGTCCGGCCTTCTGATGCTGAGAGTGGAATTAAGAGAGTCACCGTGGGAGGACCTGTTGACCCTTCTTGCCTCACCTTTAAAAATTTAGGGGAGTGGTTCAAACATGGGTGACTTCCCTTAATAAGCTATTATGGAGCCAGTACTCATATTATTCTCAAATTTGTCTAAATTGCTTTTGCAAAAGTTTTTATTTTTGGCCTTTACCATCTGGTGGAATGTGGTGGCCAGTCTGAGTAGCAGCCAATCAGAATTTACCCATGTCACCAGTGAAGGGCTGAAGTCCTTATTCCCATTGAATTTTCACACTTATTCATTTGATTCACTACATGGAATTGACAAATGCTTACATTGTTCACCTGTGTTTATTTTACATTTTTGTGTTATTTTGCATCATGTCAACAGTACAGTTTCTAAGGACATTTTCTCCACTTCTTTTTTTTTTTTTTTTAAAGATTTAATTTTATTTATTTTTGGCTGCGTTGGGTCTGCGTTGCTGCGCGTGGACTTTCTCTAGTTGCAATGAGCGGGGGCTACTCTTTGTTGCGGTGCGCGGGCTTCTCATTGCGGTGGCTTCTCTTGTTGCGGAGCACGGGCTCTAGGCACGTGGGCTTCAGTAGTTGTGGCACGTGGACTCAGTAGTTGTGGCGCACGGGCTTAGTTGCTCCGCAGCATGTGGGATCTTCCCGGACCAGAGCTTGAACCCATGTCCCCTGCATTGGCAGGCGGATTCTTAACTACTGCGCGTCCAGGGAAGTCCCTCTCCACTTCTTCTTGCTATAGGGGCTCTCAGAGCTGTCGAGACTCTGTCCGATAAGCCCCATCTTAAAATAGCGAGACATGGGCATCAGAGATTTCTGAGTTCAACTCCTATCCCCACTGTGTCCTGGCTGTGTGGCCTGTGTGCTTCACCAAGTCCCTAAGGCTCAGCATCCTCATCTGTAAGGTCGGGGTGCTGTGTACCTTCTTGTAGAATTGTACTCATTCAAATCCTAAGTTACAAGTGGCAGAAGCCCAATTCACACTGACTTGTGCAGAATGGAGAGGTGGTGGTGGTTATTAGCTCATGCACATAGGCAGGTAGCTAGGGGTGCCGCTTACTTGGGTATTGCCAGATCCCAGCCCTCATGGTGTGGTGAGGGGCTGTCTCTCTATGACTCAGCAGTGCTTTCTCTGCTTGACTGTCTCCTTGGATGTGGTGGCTCAATAGCCATTGGCAGCTTCAAATTCATACCTACCTTATCAGCTTGGCAACCCAGCCCAAAGAGACTGCCTTTTTCCAATAGAAAAATGAGAGAAATCCCATGCAGTCTAGCCCTTGGCTTGGAGCACAGCCTGTTCTTGTCCTTTTCACCGCGGCCAGGGGAAGAGGGTTTTTGGCCCTGCAGTGGCCAGAGGATGGAGTCACCTCTGTCCCAACCACATGAGGAAAAGGTTCCCACAGGGGAGGAGGCTCTCTGTGGGAGAGTGGTACTGGGGTGTCCACGACTGTGTCAGGTGGCAACAGTGGCTCCCCCGGCAGCAGTGGGAGGGCTGAGGTGACACAGGCAGAACCTCATGCTGTGCCTGGCAGACAGAGGCCCCTGGATGGAGCCCTTCCTCTACTACTCTTCATTTTACTACCCAGGGAATGCAGCTTCTTTACATTGGTTCTAAAGCCACTTCTTTAAGGTGATTCTACTCTTCATACTTCCATAACCTTTTAATTTTACTTACATGTAACGTTGAAGTGTTTTGAAAAGATCTACATTAAGGGGGGATGCCTGCAGGGGGAAATGTCACTGAATCTCTTTTTGTTATTCAGTCAAAAATTACTGCCACAGACGGCACCCTCAGGCGTTCTGAGAGGATGGAAAAGAACAGGGAAAAGCCCCTTTCTTGGGGTGTCTACAGGCCAGTTGGTGTGGGTAGTAGGTCAAGTGTGTAGATACTGTGGTGTGAAGTAGAGTATGGGAAAGTGCTGCTGGGGAGGAGGGAGGCTGTGGGGAGCACGGGATAGAGCAGGACCCTATCCCGGTGGGAGGATGCGGGAGAGTCTGATGGGGGAGCTGGCTCAGGCATCGGCTGTAGGGAGCAAGATGGGGTGGCAGGAACGAGAGGTGAGGGAAAGGGAGCTGATTCATCCTTGGGCTCTGTGTGTGGTGCTGGGCGTTCGGAGATAAGTAAGAGTTCCGCAGTGTGGTAGAGGAAGAATGTCACAGTCACAGGCACCTGGACAGAAGTCCGTATGGGTCTGGTGAGGGCTGGAGAAAGGGGGTCGTCAGCTCTCACTCCCAATGGTGAAGGGTGCGAGCAAAGGCAGAGATGGGATGGTGAAAGATGACCGGAGGGCGGGGGGCGGGTGACGAGCAGTTTTGTTTCTGGAGTAGGAGGCTCACAAGGAGGAGATGAGAGGGAGCAGGCAGTAGAGGACCTTGGATGTCAGGTTCAGACGTTCGCTGTGATTCTCTGGGCGGTAGTTCTCCAGGGAAGGCTTCACGGGCGTGTGACCTCTGCAGCTGCCCGGGGCCCCACGCTCAGCTTAATGCTCTGCTTTTGTCGTCTGGAAGTTCTTAGTACCTTTTTTTTTTTTCTTTAACATCTTTATTGGCGTATAATTGCTTTACAATGGTGTGTTAGTTTCTGCTGTATAACAAAGTGAATCAGCTATATGTATACATGTATCCCCGTATCCCCTCCCTCTTGCGCCTCCTTCCCACCCTCCCTATCCCACCCCTCTAGGTGGTCACAAAGCACCAAGCTTAGTACCTTTTAAACAAAGGGCCCTGTGTTTTCATTCTGTGCTGGGCTCTGAGAATAACGTAGCCTGCAGTGGGGTAATGTGGTAGTGGTCTGAGCTGGGCTTCAGAACACGTCCCACTGGAGTGAAGAAGAGAGGGAGGGTAGAGGTGGGACAGTAATTGGGAAGGTTCACATAGTTTTGCAGAAGAGAGATTAGGGGCCTCGATGAGGATGGAGAGGGAGGGGACGCATCTGACACCTGTGGCTGAGCCTGAGCCACAGACTGAACAAGACGGGTCGGGGGAGGGAGGAGCCAGGGCTGGCTTCAGCTCTTGACTTGGGGGCTTCTCATGCTCACTGCTACCCTCTGAGCCAGGGGACTTCCGGTGGATAAGGCTGGTTTTCCAGACCGAAATTTAGAAGACTGTCTTAATATTTTTACTCTCAATATTAAGCTGAAGCTGACACTGGCAGGCTCATTGAACGAATGTAAAATTACCAGAAAAGACATTCTGGAATCAAACAGATGGACCAAGCAATCATGTTAAAAACAATAAATCACAACTTGAACTTCAGTTAATCATAATCACATTTCTCTTGATTGAATTTTGAAACATCTCCTAAGTAGTTTCCTATTTTGGTTTCTTTTATTTAAAAGACCTTGTTGTTATTATAGGGCACCCCAGTTAAAGATGCCTGATACATGATATCCGACCCCCCCCTAAACCTTACCATTTAGGAAATGATATCCTTTCTGAGGTTTCAAAAGGTTATTTCATCTCCTACAAAGATTCATGAGGGAGTTTATTTCCCTTTGTTCAGTTAACATAGAAATTAACACGACTGCCTGTTTACCCAGTGATTTTTTCAAAAACACCCTTCAAGTAAGTCAAGGTTGCCCTGAGTTTAGGGTCCCAACCAGCTGTAAGCAGTGTTTTGAGAAGTGGGGCTGAGAAGGGCATCTGGTTTTGACCTTCAGGTCTGACCTTTAAATACTGTCCTATTTCCTGTCTGGTGCAGACATGGACAAAGCACTTTTGGTGCAAGGACACGAGGTCAAGACAGTGCTATCTAGGTCCCAGATGCTGTGCTGGGGCATCTTGAAATTGGGGAAGCAGCTCAGGGCCAGAGGGGACCAGGGTGTGAGTCTTGGGAACAGATTAAAGGGCTTCAACTAAGTCCCATGGATAGATTGGTATACCTTTTCAAAGTTTTATAGAAAACAGGCTCCAGGGAGGTACGAAGACCCCTGTAGCTCTTTCTGCCCTCGTGGTGTTGCCCACACCTGGTCATCAAAAATAGCTTTCTCTGACTTGTGCATCCTTTTTATGAAAGGAGTAATTTGGTACCATCCAGATGTGCCACACGCCAAACATGGAGATTATACCTGCTTTTTAAAGGGAGTGTGGAGGAATACATGATGTCATAAATGGGGGGCCCACAAAGTTAGGTGAGAAAGGAAGAGTTCCCTTCCTGTGCTCTTTGGCCCTCGATGATTGCCATGTGTTTGATTTTACCTCGATGCTCCTGCTGCACTGACAGTGGGCAGTGTTCTGTGGACGCTGGTCAGTTAAGGGCCTCTCTCACGATGCCTGGCACTGCGAATAGGGAACGTAGTGTAGACACCTGGCCAGCTCCTTGGTGTCTCCCACGCCACCAAGTATCTTGCTCTTTGCACAGTAAGCACTTGTTGTTGGGTGAATGAATAAATGTGCAGTTGAATGAATCCTGTTTGACCTGTCTGGAGAAAGATACCTTCGCCATCTGTAGAGCATGAATTGTGACTTCTAGGTGCAGGGACAGCTTTGTGCTCAAGCATCCGCATAACCTCACGTGGCCCTTTTTGGCACCAAGAGCTGTGAAGGCAGAGACCATTTCTATTTTGCTCAGCGTTTATTCCCCAGTGCCTAGCGCAGGACTTGGTATGTTAGCAGGTAATAAATACTTGTTGAGTGAATGAACAAATGAGTGAGATACACCTGTCTTTCTTACATTCTAAAAGAAGTTCATTTCTAAAAGAGTTGTGTGTGTGTGTCTCCAAGTTCCTTTAGTCCTCAAGATCTTCTCCTTCACATCCTCCTCCTCTTCCCCCTTCACCACCTCCTCTTTCTGCCTCTCCAATGCTCAGCACAGTGATTGACACATAGCGGTCATTTGGTATTTGTTCAGGAAATGAAGTAAATGGCAGTAGGTGATGGAAAACGCCATGAGTAGGAGTTAGAAGGTCTGGAGTTTGGCCAGTAACCAATCTGGAGACCTTGGTTAAGTAAGCCAGGTGTCCTGTCTGCACCCAGCAGTCTCCTGCTTTGTAGAATGGGGTTACCAGTCGCTGCCCTGGTAACCTTGGGCGTTGTTTATGCAGCTCAGAGGTAAAAAGGGATAGGAAATGCTTGGGAAGAGCCAAGTCTTGTACCCGTTGGAGGACTGGTTCTTGTTACCAAAACAGGATGGAATCCAGTTATATTGGATGTGTGGCTACTATGTATGTTCCTCCTTCCCAGTCTGCCCTGAGGACTGGTGGCTTTATTTTTCCTAGATAACTAGATAAATCAGATACACTTCAGTGTAGAAAATTAGGATATCACAGAAAAGTATAAATATGAAAACAATAATCACCCATACACAGTAGTCCAGAGATAACCACCATTAACCTTGTGGAATAATTTAAAACCTTTCCTAGGCAGGTGTATACACACATCACACTCACACACACACACACACGCGCGCGCGATATGATTTCAGTCATCTGACAGTTATTTTATTTTTTTTGACAGTTATTTTTTTGTGTGTAATTTTCTGAAGTAAATTGCTGTCTTAGATTGGGCTGCTGTAACAAATACTATAGACTGGGTGGTTTAAACAACATTTATTTCTCACAGTTCTGGAGGCTGAGAAGTCCAAGATCAAGGTGGCAGCAGATGTGGTGTCTGGTGAGAGCCCACTTCCTGGCTTGCAGACGGCTGCCTTCTTGCTGTGTCCTCACATGGTGGAAGGGGCGAGGGAGCTCTCTGGGTTCTCCTTTTTAAGGGCACCAATCCCATTCATGGGGGCTCCACTCTTATGACCTAATCACCTCCCAAAGGCCCCACTTCCAATCACCATCACAATGGGGATTGGGGCTTCAACACATGAATTTGGGGAGGACACAAACATTCAGTCCATAGCAATGGCCCATTCCAGGAGAAGAAAGAGTGTTGTCTTAACATTTCTTCTGTGACTTCCCTAGTCTGGTGTGAGACAGAGCAGATATTTGCTAAATACTTAATAGATTTCTGGAACCTCAGGGCTGGAAAGATTCTGAGTTATAGTTGAATGTTCTCATTTTAAATACAGGAAAACTAAGGCCTAGGGTGAAAAGCAGGCCCCGGGCCCCAGGGCTGGATGATAGCAGAGCTGAAACCCCAAACCTCACCTGTTGTCTTCTTGCCCACTTGTGCTCCCTGCTGATGAGTGCAGGTGCCGGGAGGTCCATGGGGTTGGCACTTTGAGCACATAAACCAGTGCTTGGTTCAGTCTGCCTTTATCTCTAGGTTTGGAGGTACTGCTCTGTCTCAGAATAGCGCCTAGATATCTCGAAGCAGCTGTTCCCAGTGGCACTTTCGGACTGTTCTCTCAACGTTTTGCTGATTTCTGTATTGGTCTACATCTGGGGCCTCCTTCCTGGCTACCATCATTTGTATGTAGGCACAGACTCTGTGCTTGATTTAACGTTCTCGTCTTGGTGGGAATATATCCTCCTGTGTTTATTATTTAGATGTCCTAACATTTCTCTTTCCTTGCCTTTAAAGCACAGTGGAAAGGGCTCCTCCTTTCTATGGGTGGTCCTTGCCTCCCTCTCTCACAAGTGTGTAAATCCACCCCCTCCCTCTCCGTGGCTGAGCACTCTCTCATTTACCAGTAAGCATTTCACGTGTAAGGTCCCCAGTACGGCTCTCCTGTGGGGGATTCTGCATCTGTGAACACCCTGCCTTTAATTGAAGGATCTGAGTCTGAAGAGAGGTGACATGTATATAGGAAAGTTATGGCTCAGTTTATACTGTGACTGGGGACCCAAGAGAGGGGCAGAGAAAGTACTCTGGATACTCAGGGCAAGAGGGTAGGGAGATGGGCAGGCAAGGCTTTGAAAGGAGGGACACTTGAGCTCAACTTGGAAAGGATGATTAGGGTTTGAATACTTGGAGGTTGCAGGGGAAAGCATTCCAGGCGGAGAAAGAGTATGAGATGAGAAGGGTCGGGGGTGAATCCCTAGCTGGGAGCAGCCAGGAAGGACCTTCAGGAATCCTGGGGTCTGGGACTCAGCAGAAGCAGGCTGAGGCCTCCCCTTCGCAGGCCGGGACTCGGGGACCACCTCCCTCATCTTCCGTGTTGCTCCTACTTTAGTGCTAGTGGTGCCAATAACCTGGCCAGTTGATGCAACTAGCTTTCCTTTAGGACGGGGCTCTTGACCGGGGGCCCATGGACCTCTAGGTGCCTTCCAGTGGATTTCAAGTCATCTGGGAACTACCTGAAATTGTGTGCATGATTTTGTATCTGTGTGCATGTATTCCCCTCCAATTTTCAGAGGTCTTTGTTACCCTTGAAAATTTATGCACCTTACAGTCTAGAAGGAAGAAGGTTGGTATGTGGATTAATTTTAACAAATCATTTAAAAAATCCTCGGATCATATAAAGTTTATTGGGGCACGTTTCATTCAGTTGGAAAGCCATCACTCTTCTCAGGCACGTTCACTGATCTTAAACCCTACCCCTGAGGAATAGGACTGTGTCTCGTTCTTTTCTCTGTCATCCCCGAGCCCCACTACTTGGCGTCAGATGCGTGCCATTTGTGGTGTTTGTTCAGGGAATAAAACAGCTTTGCTGTGGATCTCAGTGCACATGTATGCGACCTGAGGTAGAATGGATTTTGTAGACCATTTGGCCGCCTCTAGGATCTTGGGGCTGGCCCTGTGGGGGGCAGACATTTCCAATGCCAGCCTCCCTGCCTGATCCCTCCCTGCTCAGCACGGGGACCAGCTGAGGGATGGGGCTGTTTGTCCTTCACCTGCCGAATGCAGTCTGAGCTCTCTTCTCTCAAAAGAACACTTAGGCCCCGTGATCCCAGGTAGAGGGCTGGACCCAAATGTATCTGTCCGCCTGTTACAGGGCAGGATGCGGGGGACATGCTTGTCAACCTCAGCTCCCCCCTCCTTGACTTGAGAATGGCTTGTGCCAGCAGCAGCCTGTGCTGGGGTTAGACAGTGAAAGGCTTCCCGTGGCTGCAAAACCACCAGTTGGGACACTCCTCTGGGGCTTTCTGCTTGGCGAGTCTGCACTGTTCACAATCGGGAGCTCTGCCAGGTGGACGTGAGGTGCCCAGCAGAGGGCAGGGCCCTGGCAGCCGCCTCGGGGTTCTCTTAAGTAGGCATGCGAGTTGTGGCCCATCGGGGAGCAGCTTGGAGCTGTGGTGGCAGCGTCGTTTGTGTTCCCACTCGACGTAGACTGCTTTATAGCACCGTGGGGGAAATCACGGGAGAGGAGTGGGCCCCTTCGTGGTTGTTCAAAGTCATTTTTTTCCTTTTTGGGAAAGCACAAAGAAAGCATTTGGTTTTCACTGTTAAGGGCTTTGGCCTCTCTGAGAGAGACAACAGCTGTGGCGTGTAGTGCTCTAGGGTGACAAGCCAAGCCAGGCAAGTCCTACTCCAGGTGGGCCTGGGACCCCATGTTATCACTCCCATGAACCCCTCTCCTCTGTCTCTTTCTCTTTCATTCAGTAGCTCATTGACTATAGCTCACTGATCGTCTAATGTGTGCCGAGAAGGAGACAGTGAACAGATACACACAGATCCTACGTTGAGGGAGCCTTCTGGAAGGCTATAGCACCTAAGTGTTGTAAAGTATTTTGAGACCTGTGCTGGTGGGGGGGTGGGGGGGTGGGATGAGAGGTGGCTGGAATCGATGCTCCTCCTCCTTCGGAGACGCCCCCATTTTTTTTTTCTATCCTCCTAAACCTGCAGAATCTTCACCGCTTGTTTCCATCTTTAACCCCATTGCATTTATAGCCCCTTCCATCATCTGCTTGTTTGTCCATCCATCCATCCCTTCACCATCCAACATTGAAAAGCCTTAAGACAGGAATGCAGAAAAAAGACTTAGTCCCAGCTCTCGGGGAGCTCATCTTTGATTTGCTTTATCATTGTCCAAATTGCTCTGGGGGTTTTGTTCCCTAGCTTAACTGTAAGCTCCTTGAAGGTCAAAGACAAGCTCTTCTTTGATATTGATGGAAGACCGAAAGACTTGTTGTTCAATGGATTGCTGGAACTGTAGTCCTGGTGTCTTTGCTTAATGATAGGCTTAAAAAAATGTGTGTCTGCAAAGCACATCTGCCTTCCTGCTTGCCACATTGCGTAGACGTCTCTGTGAGAGGCTCTCAGTTCTGGTTTATAAATCCAGAGTGCTGGGAGGGACTTGGGGAAAAAACATAATGTCTCAATAGCAGAGATCCCCAAAGTATACCTGTGCTTGAGGCTTTCCTGAGGAATGAGAAAGCTTACGTCTTTATGCTTCTACCACTTTTTCTGGTTTTTAAAGAAAGGGATGTGTCAGTTGAAGCTGCCTAATTCGTTTTTAATGTGGGTCAGAGCTGCTGCCTTCACGTGCCTTTGTCTAATCACACCTAGACTTCTGCTGAAATGCTTGCTTCATAAATTAAGTTTAATGAATAGAAATAGGAAGGTGAAACACAGGGCTGACGACTCTGGTGAGCGTGGCTTCCTGCCTGCCCGGGGAGGCCTTGCTCTTGGAGCTGGATTTGCACTTGGGGAGCCAGGATTCTGGGAGTCAGGCTGAGACATTCATCAACAGTGTGTAGCATAGATCTGCTTCTTAGCAGATGCAACTGGCCCACTTACAGTCCTGATGCCAAAAGAATTGTCATTGTCTTTAAAATTTTTTTTGACTTAAAAAAAAAAAAATCAGACTCAGGGTTGAGGCCAGGTTTGAATCTTAAAACAGGTTGACCTATTTTCATCTCAGTGCTATCAAAGCCTGCTTTGTGATTCTACCTCCCTAACATGCTTTCACTGGTGTCACGTGAATTGAACACCTGATCTGAGCAGGGCAGAGAGTGAAGACCTTATCTGGGGGAGTGCGATTTCCCGCTGGGCCTGGGGGCTGAGTCTTTGGGGTAGTGCCTCCCAGAGCCACCCCACAAATGCTTGCTCCCTGCCTGGGGGAGCACCTCCTGGCAGAGGGCAGCAGCTGTCTAGCCCAAGCACGGGGCTTTACCTTTTACAGAGTACTTTCACGTCTCCCCATTTGACCTTGACAGCGGCCTGGGGAGGGAGGCCCGGTGGGCCGTGTCATCCTTGCTCCACAGAGGAGGAAAGGGAAGCTGGCACAGGCGGGTGGTGGGGACCTAGATTAGAGCCTGCGGCGCTGGCTCTCCCCAGGGACCTGTTGGAGCTCCCGACCCAGAGCCCCTGCCTTGGGAAGCTTCTTCTCCCTTCCAGACCCTTTGTTCTCTTCCTCGCTTGGTTTAAGCAGTTCCAGCCGTGGTTGAGGTTCAGGAGCAAAGTAGCCCCCACCCTGTGTAGGATCCTCATGTGACAGGCTGGCCATTGAAGTCTCTTGAGCATCCTCGTCCCGCGGCTCCCGGTCAAGACAAGGGGAAGGCCTCTGGTTCCCCGTGGGCTGCAACAACCCCACGGCAAGTGCCTCAGGCAGAGGAATTCACGCAGAGAGGGATTTGCCCACTGATTTTTCCTTGCCTCTATTCTGGTTTTGCCCTTTGGAAGACCAATAGCTCCTACTTCCAGGGGACATCTCCTGCTTATTTATCAGTAGCCTTCTGGTCTACTTCTTTAATTGTCTTGATTCTCTCTGAGAATCAGAGAGTCTCTTGATTCTTTACCCTACAGTGTCTCCAGTGATAAGAATGGGCATCGTAAAAGGTAGCAAAGCAAAACTAACCCTCTTCACTTTTTAAAATTCACTGTAGTCCACGAAAAATATTTACAAGAGCTGGAGACTGATTTAGTATTATATCAATAAAAACAACAGTAATAATATATATTATATATAATAGTCTGTAATATATATTATTATAATCCTTTACATTCCTGTAGAGATCTTCAAAAACCTTAGACTGTCTTCACTTCTGTTGTCTTACTTGTCATTTCCAGAAACCCTCTGGATTAGGTAAGATGGAAATATTTAATATCCATTTACAGATGGGGAAATTAAGACCTAGAGAAGACAAGGTCCTTGCCCAAGGTTACTTGCCAGCTAGTGAGCAACTGAACTAAACCCGGATGCTTTAATTCAAAACCAGACCGGCAGTGTCTTTAACTTCATGAAGGTTATAATCTAATTGGGAAGAAAGATATTGAAAAAATACCAGGACAAATGTAAGACACTGAGGGATATAAGAAGACGGACCTGAACTGGTCTGGGAGTTGGGGTGGGCTGCCCAGAGGCAGCGGTGGGTAAATGAGACCCGGATGCTAGGTTGGCTTGCTAAGTAAGAAGAGGGATGACAATGATTCAGGACATGGCACGTTCAGGGAACTAGATGGAGCTTCACATGGCTGGACGAGCATGAGCCAGGGTTGAGGACCACGGGGTCACCTTACAGGGGGGCCTTACTAGCTTTGATTTGGTCTAAGGGCTGTGAGAAGCCTCTGAAGGGTTTTAGGCAGGGGGTTGACATGTGTTTTAGAAAGGCAGCTTTGACAGCAGAGTGGACATCTATTGGGGGAAGGGCAAGAATGAAACTAGGGAGCCTGGTCATGCAGCTACTGGGGTTGTTCAGGGGGAAAATAACGGTGACATAGATGATGCTGGTGACAGTGGGGAGGGACAGAAGTGGAAGAGTGAAGAACCATTGAGCGGTAGAGTGAGGAGGAGTTTGGGATTGTCTGGTCATGGTAGATGGAGGAGGAGAAGTAAGCCTCGTAGGATTTTGGCTTGGATGGATGATGGGGCTGTTTGCTGAGTTAGGAAACCTTGGGGAAAGGCCGGTGTTGGGAAGGAGGGCAGAATCATGGACTCAGTTTGGAATGTGCTGAGTTTGAGATGCCTGTAAAACACCAAGTCGAGCGATCGGGTAGGAACTTAGACAAGCGGGCTGGAGGCTGGAGGCGTGAATTTTGGATTCGCTGACACAAAGTGAATCACTGAAATAGTGGGTATGGATTAGGTCACCAAATTGTGTGGTTTCTTTACCACACTTCTTGGGGAGTTGTTTTCTCAAGCCTTTATTAGGAACCAGAGCTTTGAGGGAGTTCTTACCACATCTGGAGACAGTTTAATAAAGGCTATTCATCAGGCCTCAGCAAAGCCCCTGTAATGTGAAAGGAAAATCCAGTAGGTCAGTGGAACCCACAAAAGAACTTAGTGTTGTATCTGAGTGTTGCTAATTTAAGAACGAATGGTTGGTTGAAGGAATGCTGGCACGTGGTCTCTGAGGTGACACTTTTTTATGGCTTGTTTTACCCAAGTTCACTTCATTAGATCCTTGTGGCATGTGGCACACTTAGAAATAATTCTGAAATACTTTCATCCTGTTTTTAAATTTTGGATTAACTCTTTGGACAGATACGCAGAGGTTGCCCTCTGTGGCTCAAGAGTACATACATCTGTCGTGACTACTGTTACGAAGGTGACCAATTGTTCATATCAGTGAGAGCCCTGGACTTGCTGGGCTACATGTCTCTCCCACTGAAACCCTCCAAGGGTTGCCCACCTGGGTTTGAAAGGATCCCCTCCATGAGGCACTTGGAGGGCTTGGGGAGCAAGCACCCACTCGCTGGTGCTGGCTGAGCACCTCTGTTGCCACGAGGAACAGAAATGTGACTGAGGCCCAGCCCTCCTGGGAGCCTGGGGCTGGAGCCTCATAGCTGGGTCGATATGACATAGGTTATTGTCACCAAGGGTGTGCTCTGCTTTATGTGAGTTCTACGTGAGGTGGGGGGAGTTTCGAGAAGGAGATGCTTCTTCTGGTTGGGGAGCAGAGAAGTGCTTCACAGAGATCACGACCATAAAGTGAACGGGCGGAGGTGACTGACGGCTCTGTGCCCCTTGTTCAGCATCCACCTGTCTCTGGCAGAGTCAGAGAGCCCTAGCCGAGGGGGGACACGGGGTCAGCCGGTGGAGCCTCGGTTCACCCAGAGCAGGCAGAGGCCCGTGTGAGGACCAGCAACGCATGCCCAGCCAGCTCCTTTTTACCTTCTAGGTTTTGAGGTACGACTTTTTAACGAGGCATTTTTCTGACCTTAAAGTTATTTCATGCCCCTGAGAAATCATTCTAAAAATTGGAAATTTTAAGTTACTTATGATTTATTGAGTTGTTCCATCTAACTACTCATAGTTAGAGGTACGTGATGTATATGTAAAACTATAACAGATTCTGACCTCCTTTGTGGGGGAAAAAGAAGGAAAGATCTCTTCTGGAAGAAAATGAGAGAAAAGGTCTCGATTAATATTTTGTCATGCTCACATGTTTTGGAGAGCACCTTTCATTTCTTAGGAAAGGTTCCCCCATGTACTTTTCCATTTTGCACAGTGCCACTGTTCTAATTAGTAAAGCTTCAGAATGGTGGCAGATGTGAGATTCTTTAATTCTTCAAATCTGTAGGGTTTTCCCTAGTGCAAAAATCAGTGTCTTTTTTTCAATTTAATTAAATCTTTAATGAATATTTTATCAAATGAGCTCCATGTCTTATATTTCATTATTAATGTTGTTTATGAGGCCCTCTCATTAGCATAATTTATAAACTAAGAGATTAGTGAAGGAGGGAGGATATTTCAGAGACAATGAATGGGGGGGTGGGGAGAGCACAGCCACACGTCTTTCTACGTGTGTGCAGAAATGACCATTTAGAGATGCTGTGGGAGAAAGTGGGCTGCTGGAGCACACATTTCACCAGGGGTGAAAGCACTTGTCCTAAGTGCATGGCTTTCCCTGCAGCATTTTGGACGGAATGCAGCTGGGAGGGAGCATAGAGCAGGAACCTGGAGGGAGCATAGAGCAGGAACCTAGAGGGAGCATAGAGCGGGAACCTGGAGGGAGCGTAGAGCGGGAACCTGGAGGGAGCGTAGAGCGGGAACCTGGAGGGAGCGTAGAGTGGGAACCTGGAGGCAGCGTAGAGCGGGAACCTGGAGGGAGCGTAGAGCGGGAACCTGGAGGCAGAGGGGCTGAGTGTGGGTCAAGGTTGGTCTCGTCCTCACTGGGTCGCTTTAGCCAAGGCCCTGCCCCCATTCAGGTCATTTGGATCTGCCCACTGGCCAGAGAATGCCCCTGGTTCACCGATGACCCTGGCAACCAGCTTGTAATCCTCCTTTGTGCCTGTTTTGACTCAAGCATATGGTTGATGTGTCATGCAATACTCTGGCCTCTCATTTCAAGGGACTTGCTCCTTCTCCCTGTGGTCACCCCTGCCACTCCCGTACCTGGGACCTCGTCGTGCTGGGTAGTGTTCTAGCTCCTGAGCCTCTGCCTCAGCACCTCCTCCCTGCTTGGCGCTGCCTGGGACCTGTTCTCCTTCCTCTGTAATCCCTGCAGGCCTTTGCTTTCCTCCTTGTCCACCCTACGTTCCAGACCTTTCAAGTCACTTCCAGAAACCGTCTTCCCATTTGTCCTTTCCACTGCATCTTCCAGGAAGTCCCCAGCCCTGGCTGAATGGAGCCAGCTCTTCCGCCCCTGCCCACCTGTCCCCTGGTTCATGGCCACAGTCACCTTTTCTGTTCCTGTGGGTCAAGCTCCTTCCCACCTCAGAGACTCTTTAGAGACTGTTCTGTCTCCCTGGGGTGCTCCTCCCTCACTTTGTCTGCTGCTGCTTCATGTCTGAAACCCTCATTTGCTTCATAGGGGGCCCTTCTCTGACTGCTTGGTTGAGGTCGGGGTCTCTCCCTGTCCTGGTCTGTTGTCGCCCTGTGATGTCCCTCATCGTGTGGTGCTTCTCTGTTCCAGACCTGGTCCAGGCTTCCCAGGGCAGCCCTAACTTCAGACCTGCTGTTCCTTCGTGCCCAGGAAATGCCCCAGAAATCCTATTACTATGGCATCCAAATGTCACCTCCCAGACTGTCTCTCCTACTCAGAAGCGGCTCAAAAATCTTTTGTCAGCATGTGTCCTGGTTCTTGGTTCCCAAAGCACTGTGGTCCTCGTCGTTATAATCCCTGGTGTCAGGAGGTGCGGTGGCATATTAGTCAAGGGCATGGGCTTTGGACCAAGATGCTGATTGCAGTCATGACCTCACTTCTTACAGCTGGATGGCCTTGGGTCTGGTAACCTCTCAGAACTCAGTGTCCTCATCTAGAGACTGACAGTAGTGCCCACCTCCTGGTATGGTTGAGGGGATTCAATGAGCAGATGCAGGCATGGAGCACACAGAGGGTTCAGGGTGCAGGGGAGCATCCAGGAAGTGTTGGCTGCTGCCGTTGTGAGGTGTCCTGCACCACTTGGGGACGGACATAAAGCCCTACCACCTGTGCTTCATGGTGTTCCCTTACATATGGGCTTTCAGTAAACATTTGGAGATTGAAAAGAAAATTTTAGAAGGCATTGAACCCTCTCGAGCCTGCGATGCAAAACCCTGTCCACCTTTACAATAGCATCTCGTTCCCCCGTGCCCCGTGTCTGGCCCTCCTGGCATCACTGCCTTCTCTCCACCTTTACATCACAAGTAGCTCTTTATGTCTTCCTCCTCTCGTTCTGTCTGGGATACCCTCTGTCTTTCCCTGGATGCAGCATTGTGTCCACCCGCCTCTAATACCAGCTTCACAAACTCTCAGTGTGTGTCCACTCTGTTGACCCTGTACATGTGGCCCTCTCTCCACTCAATGCCGTGTTGATTCGCCCTCGTTTGTTGCTTTCTAATTCTGAAATGATAAACTACTGAAGGCGAGAGTGATGTTTCCTCTTTCCTGGGAACTGCACAAAGGATAAAAGAACTCAATCCCTCCTAGGCATTCAGGAAAAGCTCATTGACTGAGGGAAATAACCAGTCGACCTAGTTCTGGTGTTAATTAATTAATACCTGGGTATCAGGTGTACCCTAGGATGCTTGTTAAATACATGTCACTCAGCATGTTTTGTCACCAACTTTTGGCAAAACCAGGTGACAGGACCTTGTCCCTCCTGCCCCTTTCTGTTCTTTCCCTGCCTTTCCAGAAACAGCTGAGCCTTCTCTGCACTAAGGCAGCATTGCTTGCGTCCATTCAGCAGTTGAACAGGAGTTACCGGGCACCTCCCTACTGTGTCACAGGCAGGCCCTTGTCTGGGCACCAAGGAGCAGCGGCGAACCAGACAGGGTTCCCACAGAGCTGTACGCTGGTCCTGGTCCGGGAGAGACACACATAGCAGGGATGGACCTTCCCTTTTACATTCTGGTTGGGGAGACGGACAGAGCGAGGGAGTGAGAAGAGGAGAAGAGGGGTAGGGCGATGCTGTTGCACATTTTGGGGAGCCAGGAAAGGCTTCTTTGCTGAGGCAGTATGTCAGCAGGGACCTGAATGAAGTGAGGGAGCAAGCCTTGTGCACATCCGGGGAAACAATATTTGAGGCAGAAGGGACAGCAAGTGCCGAGGCCCCAAGGAGCTGGGAGAGTGTGTGTTGTCTTGGGAAGATGGCAAGGAGGTGTGCTTGATGGGAATGGAGTGTGAGCGGGGGCGGGAAGAGCTGGGACAGGGAATTTTAGGAGACCAGATTGCACAGGGCCTTCCCAGCTCCTGTAAGGGCCTAGGATTTCATTCCGAATTAGATGGGGAGCCATTTGAGTGCTTTCAGGAGCAGAGGGGCACAATCTCATTTATGTAATGTCACCCCACATCTGTCACGAGCTTAAGAAAATTGAACAAACTCAGTTGTAGGAGGAGGGAAGTTACTTGTATTTTAGCAGAAGGGCACCTGTCTAATTACTTTGTGGGTAAGGCCCGCAAGCAAAAGGAGTGGAGCCTGCGTGGAATTAAGTGGCTCCACTTGCCTCCTGCTTCTCCCTCTCCCGGCACATGTGTAAGCGGTAAACACTTTGGAAGAAATACACACTGAACCCAGCGGTTTTATTTTTTATTTTTTTGTCACTGCGAAACTGTCTCTTATTAACTAAAGCAAAGAACCCCAAACACTTTTTGTGGACATCGCGTTTTTCTTTTAGATTTTAAAATGGTATTGTGCATGTACCTATTTAAAAAATTTAGGCATCTTTTGGAGGACACAAACAAATCCAAGAAATCAGTGTGAGGTGTTCTGAGGTCTGAATTCAAAGCCTTGGAGCTATTCGACAGACTTCCGTAAAACCCCACAGGCACTTGGTGCGTTTCATGAGAATGTTGTTGACCGTAGCTCTGTACAAGAGGGTCTGTTCCCCTCTGCCTGAGGATGTAAAATTATCAGGAACATCCTGTTGGTGCTGAGGTCATGAGCAAGTGAGAGAAAAGAGGGAGGAAAGGCGTGGCCACTCTTCACCCTTGAAGTATGAGAAGGGCTGTGCGCCAAGGCCACCCAAGCAGCTGGGCTGTTTTCCTTCTCGGCCTGCTCTCTGCCACCTCCACCCCCAGCCAGCAGGTAAGCAGAAGGCCCTGCCTCACCCGCCCGCCCGGCTGAGAGGTGGCCTTGTGTCCTGCCTGCATGGGTCCTGCCTGGGTCACTGACAGAGGGGACTGCACCCCCAGCCAGCTTTGCAAGAGCTTTGGTCAGAAATGATGATGTTAGACTCCATTCTTCAGGGAGCTGCTGCTTTTCTTAGAAGGTGCAAAAAAAGAAAGATGTGAGTAAGGCAGAATCTTAGAAGAAGGAAGAACAGAAATTAAGTTCAGCGACAGAACCCACCGGGCCTGGCAAAGTCTGTCTGACTAGGAGTGGGGAGGGAGGGAGTGTGTGTGTGCGTGCAGGTGTGTGTGTGTGTGTGTGTGTGTGTGTGTGTGTGAAAAAGCTAAAAGAAGTGGGAGACTCCCTGGCCAGAAAGACCCTCACCCATAGGTGTGAAGTCTGGTTAATAGGAGTAACTTAGACAACAGCTTTAAGGTGCGTTATTGTTTTCCTTTAAGGCATTTGAAATAACTCGTCTAAAAGGTGGTTGTCAAAGCCTTACTTGAGGGTGGAGACAAAGTCCCTCAAGGGCTCTGGGCTTACTGAGACTCAAGTCACCTGAGAAGTTAGACCCAGCTTCTCCGGCCATGTTTTTTTCCATTAGTTAGTTCAGTCACTTCAACAAACAGTTATCGCTTACTAGGTGTCAGGCACCGCGCTCCATACTGGGGCCGTTTGGTGAACACAGGCTCCATGTGGAGTTTATGTTCTCCTGTGGGGAACAGGCAGTAAACAGGTAAGCCAGAGAAGGTGACTTCGGGGAGCACCTGCCTTACAGAGGAAATGAAGTGAGATGATGTGGTACCTGGTAGGTGGCCGGGAAGGCCGCGTGGGGCTCTGGGACAGAGTTTTCAAAGCAGAAGGAAGATACAAAGGCTTTGATGCAGAAAGAAGTGGGGATTTTTTGGCGCACAAAGAAGGGCAGTGGATACCATGTGCTGCGTGCGGAGAGAGCAGCAGTGTCCTCGAGTCCTCTTCCCTTGCTCCCATTGTACCAGAGTCCCACAGACTAGTGTGTGTGCAGCAGGTCCGCTCTTGCGCACCGGGCCGCCTCTTTTTCTAGGCTCTTTATCTTCCCCTGGGCCAAGGTGTAGAGAGTTCGGATCAGAGCACGGAGCCTCTTGAGGCTTGGAGATTGTTCTCCTGTCATTTCCCCCCCAGTCACCCAACTGTGAAAACCCGACTTCCCTCATTGATCTGGAGTCGTGCGCTGGCAGGGGTTTTGTCCCTCGCAGCTCTCGTGTCCTGTTGCTGCTTTCCTATTGATTCTTTCCTCAGGTTTCAATTTGTATTTTCTCCGTGTTGTCCGTCCACTGGTTGTCCCTTTTCGTGGAGCTAATTGTTTAGCCATTAGAATGGTTCATTAGTTCAGCTCAGCGAGCATACACAGCTGTTTGACAGGAAGTTTCACCTTTGTGGTTTCAGCCCGTCTTCGGGTTAGTAGTCAGGTTGTGATGACCATTTCCTCCCCAGACAGTGTTTTTTCCTCTGGAGGTGGCAAAGGGCACATCCACGACAGGACGCTGGTAGGGACATTTGGAGGGAGGGGCAGATGCTAACAATACTTCCATGTGGAAGGAAAGATGAACCCCAGAGGTTAAACCAAGGAGTGGAGGAAATGCCACTCCCCACCCCCAGAACCGTCACCCACATATGACCATCTCCGAAGCCCCAGATCACTGTGGAGGCCCCGAGACCCAGGAAGGACCATGTGTTGGTTGTCAGTCTCCAGCTGGCCCCAGGAGCTGCTGGGCATCTGGAATTGCTTCCCTGGTGCTCCCTGACCAGCTCACCAGAGTCCACTGACTCAGGCCAGACCCATGGCTGTCCTGGGCCCTTCCCTGCCCATTCCCCACACCAGTGACCCCAGCTCCTAGTGACACCTGACCAGCCTCAGTTTGTCTAGAATGCAGTGGAACTTGTTGCAAGGGAGATGCCAGGTAAGAATTCATGAAAAAAAGTTTTAAAAGTGTTTTCATGGTTCTTGCCTTCAAGGACTTTACAGTCTAGTGCTCATGAGGACATGAATGATAAAGGCATTTTGCGACATGCACCCAGCGGGTGGTTCAGACAGACTAGCTGAGCAGGAGGGGGGTGTAGGGTGTGTATGGTAAAATGTATTACTAGTGGCATCTGTTGTCGACAAACAGCCCAGACTGGTATACGATAGACTTTCTTGATCTCCTGGGGTTTTTTCAGTTGTAGAATTGTGTCATCACTAAAGAAACAAGGCTTAGCCACTTACTGCTTTAATATCAGAAAGAAACAGAGAATGAGGTCAAGATCCATGGGTCATTGAGAGCCTCATAGCACATGTACTGTGGGAACGCTCCTTCTGGCTGATGTCCAAGCCAACCACATGGCGCTGGGGAGGGAGGGCTGGGACAGAGAACCTGGGTAACCTCGGGCTTCCTGTATGACCTTCAGCCTCATCCTCTGCCCTTTGGGGACCCCTGCTTTCTCACAGTTGTATCCTCTACTGTGTGTGTGTGTATGGGTGTGCGTGCGCACACACACACATGAGCGCATGAGTTTGTAGAGAGGTGACTCCATTGTTGGAAGAGATTCTGTTAGGAGTCAGGAACCCTGGATGGTGGTCCTCCCTTTTTCATTTACTGTGCCATTTTGGGGAAAATCGAGCAGAGTAACAGCTCTCCAAAAATGTCCACATCCTTATCCCTGGAACCTTGTGAATATGTTACCTTATGTGGCAAAAGGAACTTTGCAGATGTCATTAGGTCAAGGATCTTGAGCTAGAGAGATTATTGTGGATTTTTTGGGTGGGCTCACCTAGTCCTTATAAGAGGGTCAGAGACAGAAGATGTGATGATGGAAGCAGAGGTGAGAGTGGTACGGCCACAAGCTAAGAAAGGTGGGCAGCCTCTAGAGGCTGGAAAAGGCAAGGAAACAAATTCTCCCCTAGAGCCTCGAGAAGGAATGCAGTCATGCCAACACCTTAATTTCAGTCCTATGAGACCCATTCTGACATCTGACCTCCAGAACCTATAAGATAATAATTTTGTGTTTTAAGCTACTACATTTATGGCAGTTTTTTTCCAGCAGCATTAGGAGACTAATATATCACTTATTCCTCTAGAATTTAGTTGCCTTAATTCTAAAATGGGGGCCAAAAATGTTATCTGCTCGAAGGCTGAGAACTAGACCATATGGTTTTTTTCCCAAGTTTCTTCTGTTCCTAGATCTGTGAGATAACAAGATAAGCCTAACAGTGCTTTGAAAAGTTTAAAAGGAGAGGATTTAAATGGACAATTAATCTATGTGTGCCAGGTGTTTTCCACTGTTTTGTCATTTAATTCATATCACCATCTAAGAAACATTTTAGAATTCTCATTTTTAAAAAACTTACTTAAAAGGTACTTGAGATGCTGTTCTGGGTGCTGGGGTTATAGCAGTGAGTAGGCTTGACAAAAATCTCTTCCCTGTTGAAGGCTCTGTTCTTTAGGGAGACGGATGATAAACTGTGAACACAATAGCTAAGTAAATTATAAATGATGTTGGAGGCCGATAATTGGTCTGGAAAATAAATAGAGCAGGTTGGGAGACTAGTCATACCCACGTTAGAGGTGCGAGAAGGAAGCTTAGAGGGCTGAGGATTTGCTCAAAATTGCAGCATCAGGAGGTGAGGGGGCTGGGCTTAAACGCAGGTCTTTCGGGATCCAGAGGCCTGATCTGATCTTTCTCTCAGACGGGTAGAAAGCTCTGCTCTACTCTGCTTATTTGGGTTTTTTCTAAGGGAGAGGAGTCCCCATTGCCAGCTGTTGCTTAAAAAAAAAAAAAATCGCTGCCATTCTGGATTTCATATTTTTAACTCCTTCCCGTCTCTGCAATAAAAATGCCAGAAAGCTTGGCCAGTTCTGGTGCTGGTGACGAGCCAAGGAATGCAGGCAGCTCAGCGGGCTAGGACAGCACGCACACGGGCCCCTGTTCCGTTCCCTGCGAACGCCAGCATCCCATCTCAGCGGAGGCCTGAGAGCAAAGCCACAGCCCGCGGAAAATGGTGTCAATAATCATTGCATCTTTAGCATGGCCTTTCTCTGGCAGTTCAGTGTTTATCATTTCCTGTCATTTAGAAATATGTTTTTCTAGGGAACTGTCATGTCTTTAGAGGGAAAGTCTAAAATTGTTCCTTAGAGCCCCTCTCTCCATTCACTTCACTTCTCAATCAAAGTCTGATTTGACAATGAAGGGTGCTTGTCAGTAAGACCAATGGAAGTAAATTGTTTCATTATTAAATATTAACAAGTCACAATAAGTAATTAGTAAGTTTTGTTAATAATCTTCACAGGCTCAAACGGTAGATTTTAGAGATTGGTTTTGCAGTGCCTTCTGTTGGAGGAAGGGAGTTTGCAGAAAAGCTTTGTTGCCCTGCTTTTATTTCTTCTTACTGCTACTTCTACACAAAGCCAAAAGAAAGGCTTACTTCGGAAGAATTAACCCCTGGGGCTAGCTGCAGTGAAAGGAATTGAACTTCTGGTTAATCAGTGAAGGCTGGGGCACAGCTGGTGGAAAGGGATGTGCCAGGACTGGGCACTGAGAGATCGGGTCTTGGTGTAGCTCTGCAGTTGATATCCTTGTCATCTTGGAAGACATTTCTGGGCCCTGGGACAGCTGAGAAACTTGATTCCATTTGAAAATGTTCTTCAGAGCACTAGCAGATTAGCCAATCCTGGAAGTAAATAAGTTTTAAGTGGCCAAATTTGGATATGTTATCAGTGTGCCTCCTTTTTTAAACAAAATACCACAGGTATGTTCCTGGTAAAAAGCTGCATGTAAATTGAATTTTAAGTAGTTTTCCAGTGGAAGGAATCCTTCTCTTTTTAACATATTACTTTCTCCTGAAGCGGGGGCTCTGCCTGCATTTCCTTTTTCACATCAGCTTAGAAAAGTTTTAAGGTAAAACATGTTCATTTCAGAACATGTAGGAAACATAAAAAAAAAAAATACATTTTAAGAATGGAACCATTTGAAATATACTCTTTTGAGACTGAACAATGTGTTGTGAATGTCTTTGATATCTTTGATCTTCTATAGCTGTCCTTGCTGACTGCATAATATTTCATTTAAATGGTTGTTCCATCTAACTCATGGTCTGTTGGAAATATAGGTTTTTTTTTTCACCACTATAAATCATGTTGCATTAGATATCTTGGTGGCAAAATTTCCATGTATGTCCATGATTATTTCCTTAGAATACATTTTTAGACCTGTAATTGCACAACAAAGAGTATCCAGAATACAGAATTGTGTGATTTTTTTTTTTAAAAGAAAGCCTCGTGTATTTTATTTAGAGAAGTACTCTTTTTTAAATTAATTAATTAATTTATTTTTGGCTGTGCTGGGTCTTTGTTGCTGTGCGCGGGCTTTCTGCAGCTGCGGCGAGCAGGCCTCCCACTGTGGTGGCCTTTCCCGTTGCGGAGCACGGGCTCTAGGCGTGCGGGCTTCAGCAGTTGCGGCACACAGGCTCAGTAGTTGTGGCTCGCAGGCTCCAGAGCACAGGCTCAGCAGCTGTGGCGCACGGGCTCAGCCGCTCCGTGGCATGGGGGATCCTCCCGGACCAGGGCTTGAACCCGTGTCCCCTGCATTGGCAGGCGGACTCCCAACCACTGTGCCACCAGGGAAGTCCCAGAATTCTGTGCTTTTGATGTGAGTTGCGAAGTATTTCTTTGTTGTTGACTTTTAAAAGGGTGTAAAACTGATAATTTTTGATGTTGAAGTAATTGAATATTCAAGAACCCAGACTTTCAAGTTATTTCACATCTCTGAGGCTCAGTTTCCTCCTTTATAAAATGGGTGTAATAATATCCTTAAATGAAATGTGAGCATTAATGGAATCATGTAGTACAACTCAAATCCTAGGCTGCATGTGAACTCTTGCTATGGAAGTCTGTTAATTTGCACGGGAACCTCTCCTCATTCGCCAGAAGCGCGTGGGGCCTGGCACGGTCCCCTCTCCGCTGCTCCCTCTTCCCGGGCCGCTGCCGTGGGCTCGAGCAAGCCTGCCTCCATCTTGGTGCGCTGTGCCCAGGGTTGAGATGTCGGTCCTAGTTCTGAAAGCCTGCCTTCAGACATTTATACTTTCAGACAAACTAATCGGGCTGAAATGTCTCATGCTTATTTGCAGCTAGAGGAAGCAATCCATTTAGTTGCTTTGGAATTACCCAGGCGTGGAAGAAATTGGTTGCTCAGCCTTGAGAAATTCTGCGGATAGCGAGGTATTGACAGGCACCAGGGCCGGCCTGGTGAACTTGGAAACAAGGGCGCCTGGGTGTGGCCCTTGGTCAGTACCTCTGTCCATGGCTGAACTGGCGATTCCCCAGGACCCCACCTCCGCTTCAGCTCTCCCTTTGGCCAGTGTATATCATGAAGTGAATCCTCATCTCCTCCTCTGAGGAGCTCTGAGCTTCTCACTGGGAAAGCAGGGCTTTGGTTTCCTTTTCCTTTTAGTTTCCTCGTTAGTTGGTAGAGATAGACATTTGCTGATTCTCTTCCTCCTTTTCCTGAGGGAGAGACCCGGGGGCCCTTAAACACAGAGCTGCTTTCTGTTGAAACCCCAGCAATCTGTCCTTTGGGCTGTCACTGAGGGCTGTGGGGCAGGAGAGCTTGGGCTGAGTTTGGGATTCCAGATTCCACAGTGTGTACTACCTCCTGTACTCAGTCTTCACTACCCAGGAGACAGGAACAGACCGGGAGACTGAGGGATGAAGAGGAACGAGCCCAGAGACATGCAGCTCGTAAACGGCAGAACTGGGATTCACATCCTCACAGAGTACGCTTCCATTGTTGGTGCTTTTAACCACCACATGATACTGTCTTTCAACAAATACCTGCTTATCAGCATGTGTTTACCTGTCTGCACTGTGGGTCTTATCATTCATCCGCCAGTTATGCCATTGTCGCACAGGAGCGTGCAGAGACAAAATGATATGGTCCCTGTTCTCAGAGGAAATTTTCACATAATCGTATAAGCAACAAAATAACTCTGTTATTATATGAAAATAACTCACCTGCATGATATATAGATCTAAACCCCAAAAATCTCTGAAGAATTTTTTTCTGAATGATCAAAATAGATGATCCTTACATAATATGCACATACAACCTTTATGACGCATCTCCACCCCAGCTCTTACTTAGTCTTTGGGTTCTTTCCTTTACTGGCAATCCTGACATGTTGGGTTATGGGCTCTGTAACTCTGCAATTCACTCTGTTTGACGTGAGGAGGGAAACCATCTCAGGCACACACCACGTAGTGTTTTTTTGTCCTCCTTTTTGAGGTCATGCCCTTTTGTCATGAATATAAAAACTCCAGCCCCACTTCAGAGATTCTGATATGCTTTCCAGGGTTGTGTATTTGCTCACCACTCCCCACCCATCCTCCGTGAGGATCATTAAATGTGCAAAGAGGGTTGTGTTTCTTCTCTCTACATCCCATCAGCAAAGGTTAGGTCAAGCTTTGCTTCCTGTCATAGGTATTGAGAGTTTTAATTTTAAACTATGAAATTACACTCTAATACTAAATATTCTCCTTTCATCTACACCCACCGCTGTGAGCCTATCCACTTTACTGTGATGTGTCCTCTCTGGGGTGCCCCCCTTAGTTAAGAAACCACTGTTTCAGTAACAAGGGAGAAGGCAGGAGACTGATTAAAACAAACCCCAGGATCCTAAAAATCCTAGGATTTTAAAAATCCCAGGATTCTAAAAATAGAATGATTTGGGGTAGGGAAAGAGAGCCCTGCAAACCTCAGTCAGCCCTGACAATACTGTTCTCTTATAGCTTAACCATTGATTTTCCTGACTCCATATAGAAGCTGTTAAATGGTGATGTTAGTAATAATGATGCTGATGGTAGTAGCTACCACTGAGTATGTGCTAAGCATTATGGGAGGCACTTTTCATATTTTTAATTCTTACAGTTACCCCCTGTTACAGGTATTTTCACCCCCATTTTAGATGTGAGGGGACTGGCTTATGGAGGTAAGCTTTTCCCATGTCTCACACCTAGCTAGTGAGGTGCTGGGGTTTTAGCCCATGTCGTCTGAGGCTGAAGGCCTGTGCTTCTAACCCTGACACCCTGCTGCAGCTTCACAGCACTTGTCATGCATGCTATAGTCCCTTACTGCGCTCCATCACAGAGGTTTTACTCACCTGAATTGTCCTGTATTGTCTTTGCTGTCACAGACCCTTTCTGGAATGAGAGCTGGGTGTATGTTAATGCATGTAGTCTCATTCACTAGATGGTAAGGTGGTTTGTGGTCAGAGCTGATGACTTTTATCTTTGTAGTAGCAGTTAATAAAAGTTAATGCCAGCTTAGAGTTCCTGCTTATAGGCGGACGATGGCTGGACCTTGGCCAAGACTGAGTTCTGGGTCTTACCTGTCATTAAGAGGTTTTGGGACTTTGGGAAGCTCCCTTCCTGTCCACCACTAACTGGTTATGGTTCCCTTCTCTTTCCTCCTTTCTTTCCCTTTTTTTTCTTTTTCGCTAAGCCTCACATCCTCTGCCAGTTGATCAGAGCTGGCATGTAAGACAGAACCTGCTTTCTTCTTCTTGACTTGGCCTCTACAAGTCCATTTCTAGAACTCTCATCTGATTACGTAGCCGGTGAAGCTTTGATAAGCTCTTTCTCGCTAGCCGACCAGGTTGTCCCTCTTGGACAGTGAGTTACAGAATGTTGGGTCATGTGCTGTGCATGTGGCAGGGGTAGGATCCTGGAGCTGTGAAGCCCGGGAGGGCTGGAGGGGAAGTGGAGCCTTTCACATAACGAAGCCCTGCTCTCCATTGTGCTTTTGCATCTGAGGTTTTCCGAGAGGCCTCAGCTGACACGTGGAACAGATGCACTCCCCTTGAGCAATTGTTCCAGATATTTCGTTGAACTAGCACCTAAACGCTTTAAAGTAGGAATAATGCTCATGCTTTCTCTGAAAGGCAGTAGAGCAGAGTGGTTCAGAGACTGCTGGGGCTTGAACCCCATCTCTGGCATGAACTGTAAGACCTTGAGCAGGTTCCTCAACCTTTCTGTGCCTCCAGTTCCTGATCTGTAGAACCAGAGATGATAATAAACCTACCCCACGGGGTTGCTGTGAGGATTCAGTGATTTTCTACATTATAAGCACTCAGAATGGTTCCTGGGGCATAGTATATGATGGATGATACCATATTGTTAGATCACTTGATTCTCTAAATCAAATGAGAATGCTTCATAAGTTGGAAAATACCATTCAAATACTCTTCATGGCAAAAAAATGAAGCAATGGAACATTCTAGTTTAAGCTACAGCTGATAATGCCAGTTCATTCAGCAGCAGTCAGATTGGCCAGTTGGAGATGATGGGGAGCTCACAGACATGACGGAGCTCCCTGGAGCAGTGATGCTTGGACTTAGCTGTGTATTAAAATCTCTGGGGAACTTCAAAATCCATAGCGCTTGGTTCCTTTCCAGACCAGTAGAATCAGAATTTTGGAGGGCAAGGGGAAGGGTAGACCCAGGAAGTTGTAGTCATTGTTTTTGTTGTTATTATAATTTTACAGAAAGCTCTCCAGGTAATTCTGGTGCAGCTGGTCTGTAGACTGATGTTTGGGAACCTCTGACTGGCATGGTCTAACAGAATTATATTGGTTATATTTGGTTGTATTTAATGGGGTGCAAGACAGTTTGGTAGAGGGTCTGATAGCAGGCATCTACATTTAAATAAATGTTCATTAGGTAATAAGGGAGAGGCTACACAGGCAGGCTTGTCTGAAAGAAATTCTAGACATCTAAAGACACCTGAAGCCTGGGACTGAGAGTCTGGCTCTGTTTCTTATCAAGGTCAGTGTCCACTGGCTGACTGGTTCTCCTGCCATGGGGGTAAAGTGGTGATGGAGACTGTTACCTGGGTGAGGAGTGGGAAGTGAGTGTAACTGCGAAGATTTGGGAGTGGGCAGTTTTTGGATCCTGGTTTGCGGAAGGCACACTGGTTCTCCACGTCTGAATGTGTAGACGAAACGGCTCTGTGGGTGTGGGATTTTGCAGAAGGGGAAGCTGCAGGCAGAGGGCACGGTGCAGAAGATGCAGTGAGCAGGCATTGGGGTGACTGGCCAGAAGATGGGGAGTTAGCCTAGTCATTCCAAAGTCATTAGTCTGGGAGCAAAGAACAAGCTGGAGGCTGTGTGTTCAATTAAAAGAGGGGGCTGGCATATCCTTGAGAAGGAGGGTTGAGAAATGGAGGGCTTTTTGAAGGGTTTTCCTCATCTCCCCACTCTCCTTTTCTTCCTGTAGCTAAAAAGTCTTTAAAAGCTTCTTAATGAGGAGATCATAAAGCTAAGTGAGATGCCAGGTTGGGTCAGTGATAGCCCTTGGACCAGCATCTAGCAGCTGGTTTGCTTTTGCTGGCCCTGGCTATGAATGGGGATAAGTATCCTTACTTTGCTGAGCTGCCATAGAGTTGGAGGAAATAGTGGTTATCAGTGGTGGCTTTGTTAGCTGTAAGGTGCCATTCACACTGTGATGTGGACATGGCATCCCCCTTGGTGTTGGAGGAGAGAACAGTCTCTGCCCCTGGATGGAGGTGGGAGTACTTGCTAGTGAGGGTAGAGCCCCAGATCTAAGGATCTAGAAACATGTACCATCGCCCTCATTTCATGGTCTAAGATGCGGGAGTATCTCCCTCCTAAGGTGCATTGCAGGGCAGGGCACTGTGCTGACTCCTGTGATGCAGCTGTAACGGCCTGACTGTGATGGTTTCTCCCTGTGGCTGTTGCAGTTGGGTGGCTGGTTATGCCCAGTTCCCAGAGCTCTGCTGTGACTTCATTTCTTTCTCCTTTACTCTATTACTACATGTGAGCAAGAGTGAGGTCATTAGAGGTAACCTCGAATCCATCCAACTGATTAAAAACAAACCCAAAACAATAGATCATTCACAGATTTTGCTACTGTCCTGTTAGAAATACATGTGATGCCCCACACAGCAGTTGTCAAGATAAGAACCACCACCCCAGGTAGGGAGATCCTTCCAGACGTCAACTGTTTCCACGCACTTGAGACCACCACGGTGGGCTTCCCCATGTGTCTGGTGCTTTGGAAGTTCTTGGGGAGACAGATGGTCTATCGTTTTTCTGGCCCCTTAAAGTACTTTAGTCCAAATGAATGGTAGGCTTTTAGGTTCTATAGGAGTTATTCAGAGAGAGAAGAGATCTCAACGTAATTGAAGTGGTGTAATTGATCAGCATGCTGGAGGACAGGCAGCCTTGGATCACACGAATCAAGAGTAATAACTTCTGTGCAGAATGTTTTACATTTTATATAGTTTTCTATGAGGACTGTGAATTCCGATGCCTTCAGGAGCCAGACAGGTAGCAAAAATCAGAGAAGCAGTTAGGATGGCAGGGATTGTGCTTTAAAACACAGCAATCCAAAATTTAGAGCAGAAGCATAATACACTGTTTCTGATTTTCAAAGAACATTTATAAATATGATCTCATTTAATGTTCATAGCATCCTTATGAAGCAGGACTGTTCTCCTCTTCCAAGGATAATAAAGTGTCAAATACAGTCAAACCAAGGCAAAGATAGCTTGTGGCCTGGAGCCTGCAGAGCTTTGTGGTGCTTTCCATAGAGGCCTGGGCCCTGCGGACCGAGCCACTTGGGAAGAAGGTGTTGTGTCTTGTAGTGTCTGCCCTGTCCCCAGAGCTGCTTCCATCGTTCTCTGAGCACGGCTCTGGGGAGATGGGCCCCTGGGCCTCTTTGTTTCTACTCTCAACCAGTTTTCTAAATGGACCCAGGAGTAAAAGGCCGGGAGACGCCAGCAAGGCTACACAGGAGTCAGAGAAAGCCATCAACCGAGTCAGTGCGCAGGCCCTTTTGGACATAATGACAGGCCCAAAGTGCTGAAGTCAGCTTTGCTACCACATCGAACTGGCTGACTTGAGCTTTCCCAACTGTCTCTTCCTTTTTGTCTTTCAACCATCTTAGTCATTTTTCACTGAAAGAAAAAGAGAGATTGAGAGATCCAGTTGGGGTTAGTTGAACCCAAAGTGAAGAAACCCCAATACCGGGGCTGGATTTCCCTGAAGGAGGGAAGAGGTGTCAGTTACAATTAATGTGAGCAGAATCTCTGGCTCCCAAGACCTCTGGTTACAGCAAATGTGACAGCATAGATTACCTTCAATTACGGTGAACTACATTTAACTACTTTTTTACGGGTACACCTTGATGGGAACTGGCTGCTTTAATATCCCTGACCATGGAAGAAAAAGACAGGAGCGGGGAGACATGGAAATGGCAGATGCCTAGGATCTGGGCGTGGGGCACAGTGACAGGCCCAGGAATGTAGACTTTCTGTACCATCCCAGAGGTTATGGATGGTGTGGATCTGGTTCCCACAAGTGCTTGAGGAAGGAAATTACTCACTTTATTGAGGTATAATTTATATACAGTAAAATGTATACTTTACACTGTACAGACTGATGAGTTTAGATAAATGTATACACCTCTGTAATCACCACCCCAGTGAAGATGCAGAACAGTCCCACCACACCATCAGGTTCCCTTGTGCCCTGTCTGGTCAGGCTCCACCCCAATTCTTTTTTTTTTTTTTTTTTTTGGCTTTTCATACTATTTACTCCTTTAATCCTCAAAACAGCCCTTAGTAGGTGTGTCCTCATTTATTGCTGTCAATTGGAGAGGCTGTAGGTGTGGTGGTTAGGGCCTGGACTCCAACCTGCGTTAGAATCTTGGCTCTGCAGTTTACCAGCTGTGTGACCTTGGGGAAGTCACTCAACCTCTCTGTGCTCAGTTGCTTCATCTATAGTTTCTTCCTCTAGGGGTTGTTGTAAGTATTAAATGAAAAATGATGCAGGTGAGCACTACAGATGTGTTAGCTATGATTAGATGTTATTTTACAGAAGAGGAAACCAAGACAGAGAGATTGACTTGCTCTAGGCACACAGCTGCTAGAGGCCGTCAGGATTCAAATCTAGGTCGGTTTTATGCCAACATTCACTACCAGCTACACTAACAGGTCCACGGTGATTGCAGAGTGTCTTTCAAGTAGAGACATTTTCAGTGGTTCTGTGAGCTAAGGGGACAACAGAGGCAAAGAAGGGTTAGGAGTGACTTGGCCAGAGTCTAAGAAGGATTTTGATAAGTAAAAAAAAAACTCCAAATTTCTCCCTGTTTTCTCTTCTTAAAGAGCCATATCAGTAATAATAGTGAAAAGGCAGTGTAACAGTCCATTAGTAGAAGACATCCCAGGTACACAGTTGCTTTTAGGCTTGTATAGTTATTTTCTACATTTACTAACACACATGATGATAAAGGATCCTTTTCTAAAAGGCACTGCAGGGTTTAGATCAAGAGGACTTGTTCTACCTATTTATGAAATGGACAGACAGACAGAGAATATACTTGTGGTTGCCAAGGGGTATGGGGAGTGGGGGAGGGATGGTTAGGGAGACTGGGATTAGCAGATGCAAACTGTCATATATAGAATGGATAAACAATAAGGTCCTACTGTATAGCACAGGGAATTATATTCAATATCTTGTGATAAACCATAATGGAAAAGAATATGAAAAAGAATGTATATATGTGTATAACTGAATCACCCTGCCGCACAGCAGAAACCAACACAACATTGCAAATCAACCACACTTCAATTCCACCCCAATTCTTGACCCAAGGCAAACACTGATCTGCTTTTTTTTTTTTTTTTTTTTTTTTTTACTATTACAGGTTAGATTTGTCTTTCCTTGAGTTTCATAGAAATGAAATGATTCAGAATGTACTCTTATGTGGGTTATCCAAAGTTTGTCCGTTTTGTTGCTGGATGACGTTCCATTGTATGGATGCAGCACAATTTATCCACTTAACTCCTGTTGGACAATTGGGTCCAAACATTGGAAACATCATTTTGGCTATTACAAATAAAGCTGCTTCATAGCTGCATAAAGCTGCGTTTTTATACAGGTCTTTGTGTGGACATATGCTTTTATTACTCTTGGGAAAAAAAGCAGATTGGAATTGATGGATCATATGGTGTGGTGGGCAGAATTTTGGCCCCCATGATCTTTGCCCCCACTCTGGGTGATACACCTGTGAATATGTTATATTACAAAAGGGACCTTGTAGATGGAATTAAGGTTGCTAATCAACAGACTTTCAGATAGGGAGATTACCCGGGGTTAATGGGCCAGTGTAATTACATGGACCCTTAAAATCAGAAAAGGAGGGCCGAGGAACCAGTTATAGTGGTGTGGTAGAAGAGGTTAGATGAAAAGAGTGAGAAGGACTCGATCCAGTGCTGTTGCTGACTTTGAATGTGGATACACTTGAACTTTATAACAAGATGAGGACTGAGGACTTTCTACCTAAGGAGATACAGCTGACTTTGTTACACGTGACTTTCTCACCCTTAACCCCAGTGAGGAGACACACAGTCCCAGGAGCCATTGTATTCCTGTCTGGCTTTATTAATTACTACTCACATTCAGTCACAATCCCATTGAATACTCTGTTACCTAAAGACTAAATTGTTAACTAAGTTAACTTCCAACAACTTGTACATAAAATCAAAATGGGAAGGAGAGAGAAGAAAATAATTAACATGTAGAAATAAAAAATAAACCTGTAACAGGCAAGTAGAAAATATGCCAATCTGCTACAGTCCTAATTTCTGTAACTGATCACATGACCACAGTTGCCATCAATGGCTTCCTTTTTCTGCTACCCATTCTGTATTTGCCCTGCACTCAGCCACAGTATCAGCCGGTCGGGATTCTTTACCTGGTGGAATGACCCACACCTTCCTTCCTGAAGGGTCCGAGCCTTCCGTTTCCTGCCTGGTTTGGTTTGCTGGAGTTTTCTATTAACCTTTATGATAGGGCATGGAAGTACTAAGAGGTGCCCCAGAGAATCACCTGGTTTCTGAACTGCCTCCTGGCCTCCGTTGTGTAAAAGCAACCCAGTTCCCCCTTGCCAGTCAGAATCAGTCACTATAGTCAGTGGATTAACCCCCTTCTCCCTGCCCATTGGTTCAGTGGCATAAAGGGACCCAAATGCCCAGGTGGTATTCTCGTGTTCAAATTCATGCACCCTGGTGGAATTGTTCCTTCTTTGGGGATGGAGGTCTCCAAACCAGCAGATCAAAGTTGCTGAGATGGGAATCAGATATCCTGTGAGTTGAGTGTTAGGTGTAATAGAGAGAGGAACCTCGCTCACTTCTACACCTTAAATTCTGGATCGTGTATTCTGGCTACGAAAGAGACCACACCGTGCGTTGGTTTCCGATTCAAAGCATAGGGTGCCTCCTGGAAAACAGAATTCCATCCTTTCAGGGTATTCTCTTCCACCTGGTGCCATAATGGAGTCTTTAGAAGCCTTTCCACCTTCAGCTGGCCAGCCACTTCCAGGGACAGGGCACTGACAGTTCTTGACCTTGTACTGATACCAGGTTTCCTGCAGTTTCTATATTCTTGTTATAGCTGGCTTGTTGATTCTCACGTTTCCTATCTCATCTGCCTTCTATCATGACTTGATGTGCAACCTTAGGGAAATCCTTTCCTCTCTCTGGATCTTCAACTTTCGATCCAAAGAGTGGGAGGTTTGGACTTGATCATCCTTTGAAAACCTTCCACTTCTAGTGTGTTCTTACTTGAGTGACCTTGCAGGGTTGTCGTGAGATCACTTGGGACCGTGTGGGTAAAAGTGAGCCGTTGATGCCAGGGGTTGTCACGTAGTGGGAGTGTTGGGCTGCGATACATCCCCATCAGCAGCAGCAGCAGCGTCGTCGTCGTCGTCGTCGTCGTCGTCGTCGTCGTCGTCGTCGTCGTCGTCATCATCATCATCATCATCATCATCATCATCATCATCATCATCATCATCATCATCATCATCATCATCATCAGTGCCCAGGGCTTGACTTCCATTCTCTCTGGAGCTGAAGGAAGGGTACTGGCCCTCCAGTATCATGTTACTGCGTCTCTGCCCCAGGGCTCTAAGATCGGTGCTCCTTTCTGGGGGTGTGGATTGGGACCTGTTGGCAGGGATGGGAAAGGGCCTCATTGTGGAGAGATGGCCGGAACGGGAAGGTGGAGGAATTTGACATTTCCTGGCTGTGCCTCCTGCTTCCCTCTCCTCATCCCCCGACACAGAGGTGCACACGCGCACATTCTCTCTTTTCCAAACAGATACAGATGCTTTGGAGTTAACCAGCCTTAAGGAGGAGATAGCCATTCCAGTTCCTTCCTCCTGCCTGCCCCTGGCCTGTGCTGTGCTTGGCAGTTGCAGCAGGCCTGTGAGGAAATACACTATTCTCTCCCTGGTGGTTGGGTTTTTTTTTTTTTTTTTTTTTTGAGATGAAGACCTAAAAATATTCTACTCTATAATTGGTTATCCAATCAGCCATGCAAATAAGCACTATGCCAGAGCCTATAGGACATGAGGCAGGAGGCCTGAAACTTGGAATCATGCCAGATTTGCCTTGCCTTTTTTTTTTTTTTTAATGTACTTGGGATCTGCATTTGGGGGTCGAAGGAGGAGGATGTACTGGGCAGGTTTCCCTGGAGGCAGGCACTGGACACTGATTTTGTGTCTATCTGGTGGGTTGAGGGCAAAGGGGGTAGGACTTGGTGTCATGGGGAGTTTTGGAGCTGGTGTTACTGAGTATAGTTGGGCAGTTCGACCTGCTGTGCCTTGAACATCTCTTCCAGCCTCTGGGCCTTTCTTTTATACGATGCCTACCTCCCCCAACGCAGCTGCCTAGAACACCCCCGTCCTCTTTTCTGCTTCTCCAAATCCTGCACATCCCTCAAGGCCCAGCACGCACTTGACTCTGTCAGGACCAACCATGCATAGCGACTGCGACCTTCAGTACTCTCCTTCTGCAGGAGAAACAGCCGCCTCCCCATAGCTCTGTGTGGCGCTCGTGTGTGCACCATTTACTGTGTGCCCCGTGTCTCCCCGGATTCTCCCAGAGGCCCTCTGACACCAGTGGGGGTGGGGCTGCAGGGAGGAATAGTTCAGTGTTTGGGCTCAAAGCACATGTTGGAGTCGCATCCTTGCTATTCTCTGTGACCCTGGTTAAGTTACTTTGCTTTCTAAGGCTCACTTTCCTCCTTTGTAAATCACTGAGAGTGATACTTGCAATTTCATAGGGTGTAGGGTTATGACAGTTGAATGACACAGTGGCTGTGAAGGACTCAGCAGAATGGCTGGTTCGGAGGCAGAGCTTCTGAATGCTGGGTGGTAGAGGTATACTTCTGTAGTTGAGGGAAAGGAAGTGAGGGGAGTAGGCGACTTCGTCGGGTTGCATAGTCAGCCATGGCCACCTAGCACGGACTGTGGATGGTTACCTCACTGGATTCTTCAGTGCTGCCTCCAAGCCCAGCCCCTGGGCGCTGTGCTGGACCGGTGGCTGGTAGTTGGGGGCGCAGTGGGGAGGAAGGCTATTGGCCATGAGTACCCAGTATGCTGGGAGAGGTGGGTGGAGGCACCTGCGTGCAGAGGGGAGAGCGCCTGACCTGAGCACAGAACAGAAGCTCCGTGAGGAGAGTGCCCCCAGCACCAGGACAGGGCCAGCCTCATCATAGGTACTCAGTCCTCCTCCGGGAAGGAACGCCTAGGATCCCTGAGCTGCAGCGCTGGCTGTCCCCCTGACCTGGGTTACCCTGACAGCTCCCGTGGCCCCAGAGTCACGGGGACCCCCAGTGCAGGAGGGGCTGGGTCTTTAGGGATGCAGTTCTCTGAGGTCTCCTGGCAGCCGCCCTCCACCCAGCATGCGCCTTACCTCGATTGTGCTTTTGGAGAACTGGGTGGAGAGGCCAGAGCATGAAGGTCCAACGGGGCTGACTGGCAGGGAGGGCGCCAGGTGCTGGCAGCGTGTGGCTGTCCTCAGATGGCCGGGCTGGCTGGGCTTCGCAGGAGTGCTCAGCTCGTGGACAGCTTTGGTTTGTGCTGACACTGAGGGACTTCCCTGACAGCCAGATTTGCTGCTGTTGCTACTGCCTCGTCAGAGTCAAGAGTGTTCTGACAGCGGGCCCTACTTCACTGTCTCTCTGGTGGTCGGAAACCTCCAGGGTCTGGTCAGCCACAGGATAAAACCTCTGAGCACGGCGTTCAAGGCCCTTGAGGTGTTCTGGCCCCTCCAGCTTTTACTCTGTCGCTTCCTGCTTGCTCCCAGTTGGTAGGCCCTAAAACCCATGCTTCGGCCACCTCAACTGTTTGCTCGTCCCCAAATATACCCAGAGCCCTGTTTGTCCACATAGGCATTCATTGTGCCTGCCTCTGCCCTGTGCACACCACGCTTTTCCAGTTTCCCCTTCCCTGCTCAAATGTCGTCCGTCACGAGGAGTCTCCTCCCCTTGGTTGGAGTGAATTCTTTCCTTCCAGTTTATAACCCTGTAGCCCCCGGACTGTCCTTGCCTCCGTCTGGCACTTTTCATCCGCACGGCAGTACACTCTAGCGGTGCAAACGTTGGCGTTGCTCTTGAACAGACTGGGATTCCAGTTCTGGTTCTGCCATTCTCTAGCCATGTGACCTGGGAAAATCATGCAACTTCTTGGGCCTTCACACTATCGTTGGTGAAGTGGGGTTAACAACCCTGACGTGACAGGGTTTGTGAGCTACTGTATTTGTAGCCCTTTGCAAGTGACAGCTAGTGGGCCCCAGGGGAGCTCCTACCAGCACCGTCTCTCCTGTGTTGGTTCGAGCCTGTTTCTCTGGCCAACTCCACCTCCTTCCATGTGGAAACCATGCCTGTGAAGTGTTAGCGTGACAGCAGGTCCGGTCGGGATGCAGAAACCACACCAACACCGGGCACCGGGCCATGTGGCTCTAATTTCCACCCCCTTCCTGACCCCATGGCCACCACACCTCGCACGGGGCTGCTCATGGACCCGGTGTTCACAGAAAGAGGTGGGATTTGATTTTGAACTTGCTCGTACCTTATCTCTTTGGGCCCTCAGAAAATTAATATTCAGAATTGGCATTCGTTATGGAAATTTCTCCATTCTCTCCCCTTTCCTTTCTCTCCCCTTTCCTTTCTCTGTGAAGATCATAGTTTCAGGTTATTTCCTTGAATTAATTAATTTTGGCAAACCTTTGTGAAGCATTGGTAAGGTGCCTGGGTCCGTGAGGTGCTGGAGAGGATAACCAGCATTCTTAGATGGGTGTGCGTCTTCCAGGGACCTTCACCGCTGCTGACTTGGTCCACGGCGCCAGAGGTGGCTGAGGGGGCCGTTACTACTATTCCGTCCTCATTGTGCAGGGAGCTGGGGATCAAGCCCTCATCTTCAGGCACTAAGTCAGGTGTCCTTTCCCTGCCCTGCCATAGGAGCCTAGGCCCCAGAACATGGAGGAAGCAGCAGGAAGGGCACTTCTTAAATGAGGACGAGAATATACAGTTGCACACAGAGCCTGTGACGCCAGGCTGAAATGCCACTTCTTCTTCTGTACGGCACCCTCCCCCACCCCAATAGTTAAAAGCTTAGAGGATACCGTTTTATTACAAATGAAAACAAACGCACCTTAAACACTGGGATAGAGACCTGTGAATGCAAGTGAAGGAGAAAAACAGAATGAACCACCGTTGGGAATTCATGGAAAGCGACATGCGTGGGACTGGGGGTACTGCTCCCTCAGCTTCTCCCCCTATTTGAGGCTGAATCTAGGCGGCCCTGGGTCTTGACTAAGTGTCTCTGTCTTTTCAAAATCTCTGCCCTGGAACTAAGCCGGAGGGAGCTCCGGAGAGATCACCTGAATGTGTCCAGAGCCCGCTTTTCCGGCTCCCCCGCATGCTGACTGTGGCGGGGCTGGGGAGAGGACGGGGGGCGGGGGGATGGTGGTGAGGAGGAGAGCCAGGTGTGTGCTGCTCAGCAGTTGCCTTGGGAGAGGAACAAATCAGTTAAATCCACTTATGTCAAGTCCTTGATTTTCTTCACATAAGCAAAGGTTTCTAAGACTGGGCACAGAAAGCAATAACTAGAAGAAAACACTGATATGGTGACTTCATCGAAATGACAAACGTGTGCTCATCAGAACATGCTGTAAGGAAAATGAATAAGCAAGCCCCCCATCGGGAGAAAACGTTTGCAAAACATAATGGATGAAGCACTTGTATTCAGGACGTGTAAAGCATCCATACAGCCCAATAATAAAAAGACAAACATTTGCATTTTAAAAATTGGCAAAAGATTTAACAGATATTTTTAATAGAAGATACAAATGGCCAAAAGGCCCATGAAGAGATGTTCAGCATTAGTGTCATCAGACAAATGCAGACGTACCATAATGATTTGCCATTCCATACCCCACAGAGTGTGCAAATGAAAAAGGTGATAACGCCAAATGTCGGTGAGGCTGTCAAGCAACTAGGAACTCTCACACATTGTTAGTGGGATTGGATGGTGGTACAAGTGCTTTGGAAGAACCTCAGGCAGTTTTTTAAAAGGCCTATGACACAGCAGTTTTATTCCTGGATGTTTACCCAAGAGAAATGAAAACATGTCCACAAAAAGATTTATATACAAATGATTATAGCATCTTTATTCATAATGGAAAAATTTCTAGATACTATATAGGTGTCCATCAATAGGAGAATGGATAAACTGTGGTATATTCATACAGTGGAATACTACTCGGCAGGAAAAAGGCATGAATTACTGGTCCCTGTAGCATCATTATGCTGAATGAAAGAAACCTTTCATAAAAGCGTCACTACACTGTGAGTCCATTTAAATGAGGTTTGCCTGTCCGAGAACTAATCTATGGTGGTAAGAGTCAACAGTGGTCACCTCTAGGGAATGTGGGGTGGGAAGTGGGAAGAGGCTCAGTGCAACTTTTCTGCAGAGGTCTGTACCTTATTTTAAATTGTATCTAAAAATAAGATGCATTATGGGTGTGTAGAGTGGTGGCTTAGATATGTGAGAAAGCATGTACAGCAAAATCCTACTTGCAGAATTTAGGTAGTGGATGTAGGGGTATTCACTGTAAAATGCTTTCAGCTTTTCTGTGTATTTGAAAATGTTTATAATAAACGTTAGAATAAATTTGCTCAAGTAGAGGGTGCAATTTGCATCAATATGAATGGAAAATAACTGATTTATTGCCCTTTGTTACATGGGGCTATTTTGCTTATCTTCTTCAAAATTCCATTAAAATCTGCCACAGGAGCCTTTGCAATAGAGCTGATTTATCAAATTCAGAAGAATTCTTCCATCCTTTCTGATTCATTTGTGTCACCTGGTATACCTTTGGGTTAGTTTTCTCATCACATGATTCTCTCTCCCGCCTTGAATGTAAACTCCCGAAGGTGTGTTTCCCTCAGTACTAAGGGCTTGGAGTAGTTTCACAATCGTTTTCACTGTCTGTTTGGAGAACAAAAAACCACCGAGTAGAAGGAGATTGGGAAATAGTGATGGGGGGAGACTCAGAGTTCACTAAGTAATTTGAAAGATACTCAGGGAACAAAACAAAGTTCTAGCTTTTCAACAAAGATTTACATAAGAAGATGAACTGGGTCATTCTTTCCCCTCTGTCACCAGTGACCCACCTCCAGTGTCCTGGTGAATGTCGTGTGCAAGAGCTGAAATGGCCGTCTATTGGAACTCTCAGGGCCTGAGACAAAAATGCCTGAGACGCTGTTCAAGTTAGCGATACCAGGCCAGCCGTTGAGTGGAGAACGGAAGTTACAAACCACCGCAGATAATCACGGAGTGAGCTGAGGACAGATTAGATCAACACTCATTCCTTTTTCTGTTTTTCTGGAATGAAGTCAGAGCAATGTTGTTCTCATTGTCATTTGCAATGACCCCAGTTTTTGAACTGATCTGTGTTATAATAAGTACAGGAAAGACAAACTAGAAGAAAGGAGTCAGCACGCTGGCTAGTTAGGTCTTGCACGATAATGAAAACAACAAAAGAAAGTGAACCCAAGCCCTCTGGCCAGTCAGGTTCACTCTCCTTCTTTCCTGGCCCCTTCCGCTTCTGCCATGCTGAGCTTTTCCCACCCAGGTACGTTTTTGGCAGGGGTTTGCTCTCCCTCTTCCTGCCAGCTGGAGCCCAGCTGTAATCACCCATCTGCAAGGTGTGTTCTCCTGATGTTTGCCTCCCATTATATGGCGCTTCACCCGGGAAGGGCTCTGGTGAGGTGCTCTGCTGTCTCCCAACAGGCTTTTAGTTGGTATTAGTTATTAATCCTTGAGCTGTGGCTTTCATGGGATCAGTCATCAGAAATAGAATCTCTGTGAGGTCCTCAGCTGATAGACCCAAGACTGGACTTGTCCAGGTGGTGACAGTGGGATTGTGTAGGGGCATCTCAGAAATGTACACTCCATTGGTACATTGAGAAACTTTAAGAAGGTCAAAGCATTCTGGTGACAGTGAAAATTGCATTGATAGAATAAGGGTGTAAGAAAGCTGATCAACTGATTTTTTATAAAGCACTATTTTTATAAAGGGATAGAGAGGGAAGGGGAGAAAAGAGTGTGTGTCAGTGTGCAAAGGAGTGTCACAATGGCCCATGGGTTTCTTCCATTGTTCTCAGCCCTGAGGAAAGAGGGCTTAACTTGTCTCCAAATCATGGGCAGTGGACAGAACTCAGTACAGTGGACTCTGGGTACAGAGCATGAAGAGGCAAAGACCACATTTCATTCATGCCTGGGTCTCCATGTCCCAGCATTGAAAGAGTGGCTGGAGGGAGCCCCAAGGGCAGTGAGGGTGGCCGGATCTGAGCACTGGTGCTGATGCTGGTGAGATGGACCCTACGGTCTACCCCTCCTACGTTTGGCAGTGCCACATGGATATAAATGTGTCCACGGCCATGTCTCCGCTGTGTCTCCTGCACTTTCCTCTTGGTGGTTTAGAAGTGCTGCTTTGCTGTTTTCTTGCACCCTACATCTGTCTCTTATCTCCAGAACTTTTTCAAAAATTTATTTTTATCTTTTTACTAATATATAATTTATTTCCAATATGTTCTTTCTCCATTAGTAATATTTATTTTTTATTTTATTTTAAAAATTTTATTGACGTATAGTTGATTTACAATGTGTTAATTTCTGCTGTACAGCAGAGTGACTCAGTTATAGATATATATATAGATATATATTCTTTTTCTGTTTTCCATTATGGTTTATCACAGGATACTGAATATAGTTCCCTGTGTTATGCAGTAGGACCTTGTTGTTTATCCATCCTGTATATAATAGTTTGCATCTGCTAATCCCAAACTCCCAATCCTTCCCTCCCCCACCTCCCTCCCCCTTGGCAACCACAAGTCTGTTCTCTCTGTCTGTGAGTCTGTTTCTGTCTTGTAGATAGGTTCATTTGTGTCTTATTTTAGATTCCATAAATAAGTGATATCAAATGTATTTGTCTTTCTCTTTCTGACTTACTTCACTTAGTATGATAATCTCTGGGTCTGCCCATGTTGCTGCAAATGGCATGATTTTATTCTTTTTTAGGGCTGAATAATATTCCATTGTGTATATGTACCACATCTTCTTTATCCATGCATCTGTCGATGGACATTTAGGTTGCTTCCAAGTCTTGGCTGTTGTGAATAGTGCTGCTATGAACATAGGGGTGCATGTATCTTTTCGAATTATAGTTTTGTCTGGTTATATGCCCAGGAGTGGGATTGCTGGATCATATGGTATATCTATTTTTAGTTTTTTGAGGAACCTCCATACTGTTCTTCATAATGGCTGCACCAATTTACATTCCTACCAAGAAGTGTAAGAGGGTTCCCTTTACTCCACACCCTCTCCAACTTTTATTATTTGTAGGCTTTTTAATGATGGCCATTCCGACTGGTGTGAGGTGATACCTCATTGTAGTTTTGATTTGCATTTCTCTGATAATTAGTGATGTGGAGCATCTTTTCATGTGCCTATTGGCCATCTGTATGTCTTCTTTGGAGAAATGTCTGTTTAGGTCTTCTGCCCATTTTTGGATTGGGTTGTTTGTTTTTTTGTTATTGAGTTGTATGAACTGTTTGTATATTTTGGAAATTAAGCCCTTGTTGGTCGCATCATTTGCAAATATTTCCTCCCATTCTGTGGGTTGTCTTTTTTTTTTTTTTATTAACATCTTTACTGGAGTATAATTGCTTTACAATGGTGTGTTAGTTTCTGCTTTATAACAAAGTGAATCAATTATACATATACATATGTTCCCATATCTCTTCCCTCTTGCGTCTCCCTCCCTCCCACCTTCCCTATCCCACCCCTCTAGGTGGTCACAAACCACCTAGCTGATCTCCCTGTGCTATGCGGCTGCTTCCCACTAGCTATCTATTTTACGTTTGGTAGTATATATATGTCCATGCCACTCTCTCACTTTGTCACAGCTTACCCTTCCCCCTCCCCTGTGGGTTGTCTTTTTGTTTTGTTTATAATTTCCTTTGCTGTATGGAAGCTTGTAAGTTTGATTAGGTCCCATTTCCAGCACTCCTCTTGAAGACAGTTGTTTTATTCTTTAGCTGTGTGAGGGCCATGGTGGCACCATTCACGCTTCCAGGAAGGTTCACTGCTCTGGGATTCGGGGGTGTTCTCTGCATCGAGCCTGTACCTCCCACGACCCGAGCACTCCCATCTCTGCCAGGTTGGTGCCCTGATTTCTAATAATAAACAACTTTAAGAGGGTGGGCACATTTGTTCATTTATTTGTTCATTAATTATTAAGTGCCCATTTTGTCTCAGGTATAGACAAAAGGAATTTGCTAAAACTACAGACAATTTGCGACCGCCAGATTTCTGTTTGACCTTCACATCCGTTTATGAGTTTGCAACAAATTAAGAAAATGAGTCCTACAGTAGGGTGGCTGGTTCCCTGCTGACTTGTTGTGGGGGAGTGGCTGACTGGGTGTGCAGAGGTTCAGGATGCCCAGTGCTGAGAGAACTTGGGGACACGTGGGGTCGCCTGGTCCAGCTCCCTGCCTTTGGGGCAGGAGGGGAGCCAAGTGAGAAAATTCACAAACTGTGGAGGGAAGGGAAGAGTTTTGTTTCTAGTGCTGCTGCTTTGGGTTTTTCTAGATGAGCTTAAATGCTGGAAATTGACCAATAAGATATACAGAATTAGTAGAACTCTAGAGCAGAAGGGTCTGAAGCTCACTGTATTCCCCCTAATTAAAAGCAGGGCTCATCAGAGATGCTTCCAAGTCTGGACTCTGGCTGGCTTAGTGCAGTGGGCTTGGGTTGGTCTGTGCTGACCTGGGCCTATGCCTTCATGGTCAGAGGGGTGAAGAGGGCCTGGTGGCTGATGGCCAGGTTCCAGAAGGGCCTGCTGCAGAGTCATGTCCTGGTGGCCCTGATCTAGAAATAGCCTGGAATAGTAATCGAGACCTGAGTATTTGGGGACAACCTGGCCGAAAGTAAGATCCTGATTGTCAAAACCAGTCAGATGGAGGGGAAAGTGGGGCACGTATGGCAGGTGATAAAGGCCATCTGCATGGAAGATGGGAGAGAGACCAGAGAGGGAAAGGCTGAACCGTGACATGGAGAGAGAGAAGGAGGCTCTTAGGAAAGCCCTCAAGGAGGGAAGAGCTGTAACCTGACCCAGGCCCAGAGCCAGTTCCTCTAATTTTTTTTTTTTTAAGTCAAACATGGATAAAATCACACTCCAGTGTCATATTGCAGGGGAAAGTTTCAGCGTAGCTACTGTTGTGGTTTATTTTTATTTATTTATTTTAAGAATTTTTTTTTTACTTTTTATTTTTTTATACAGCAGGTTCTTATTAGTCATCCATTTTATACACATCAGTGTACACATGTCAATCCCAATCTCCCAATTCATCACACCACCGCCCTCCCCCTGCCGCTTTCCCCCCTTAGTGTCCATACGTTTGTTCTCTACTTCTGTGTCTCAATTTCTGCCCTGCAAACTGGTTCATCTGTACCATTTTTCTAGGTTGCACATATATGCGTTAATATACAATATCTGTTCTCTTTCTGACTTACTTCACTCTGTACGACAGTCTCTAGATCCATCCATGTCTCAACAAATGACCCAATTTCATTCCTTTTTATGGCTGAGTAATATTCCATTGTATATATGTACCACATCTTCTTTATTCATTCGTCTGTCGATGGGCATTTAGGTTGCTTCCATGGCTTGGCTATTGTAAATAGTGCTGCAGTGAACACTGGGGTGCATGTGTCTTTTTGAATTATGGTTTTCTCTGGGTATATGCCCAGTAGTGGGATTGCTGGATCATATGGTAATTCTATTTTTAGTTTTTTTGGGAGTCCTAGCCACGGCAATCAGAGAAGAAAAAGAAATAGAAGGAATACAAATTGGAAAAGAAGAAGTAAAACTGTCACTGTTTGCAGATGACCTGATACTATACATAGAGAATCCTAAAGATGCCACCAGAAAACTACTAGAGCTAATCAGTGAATTTGGTAAAGTTGCAGGATACAAAATTAATGCACAGAAATCTCTTGCATTCTTATACACTAATGATGAAAAATCTGAAAGAGAAATTAAGGAAACACTCCCATTAACTGCTGTGGTTTATGACGTCAGATAAATTCTTTCTTCTCTCTGAGCCTCAGTTTACCCCTCTGTATTTCACAAGCTGAGGCATCTCACATTTGGACGTGACGTGGTTTGATGTCTCTGGTCGCTGCTTTCACCTGGGCTGTGGTGGCTCCTTCGCCCCCCTTCTTCACAACATCCTGGGCTGACCCCATACCTTCCCAGTCACGTTCAGTTATTGAAACTTCAGTGTCAGAGCCTGATTTAGGCTTCCCCCGGCCCCAGCCACTGTAGGAAGGGAGCAGGATCTACTCTTCCCCTTCCTGTCCTCCATGCCCCCGGCCTGCACCCCCCGATATCGGCTCCAACTGCTCCACTTTTGAGGAAGCAGTAAGAGGACAAATACCTTTTCACCTAACGGGGCTCGACTGAGGGTTTCTTCCTGGTTGGTTTGCAGCTTCCGTAGCTGAAACTGGCCGGGTGGCAGGCCCTCCATCTGGCAGGCATCCACGCGCAGGGGTCTCTGGGGTTCTGCGGAGGGTTTGCTGAGCCCTCCCCACCCCAGAGGCCCTGACCTGGTACTCACGGCTCTGGCTCAGCCCCCCTGATCCCTACTGCACGGCCTGTGTCACTAGGCTGACCCACCTCCCTTGGTGACCAGTCCCCTCGGGTGAGGCCCCAGAGATAACTCGAGCCTGAGACCCCATGGAGAAGCTCATGGGAAGCTCACAGGAAGCTCGCAGGTCCCTGCCGGGCCGGAAGGCAGCATGGTGACTGCCCTGCCTCTTTGCTTCTCCCTGTTCTGGGAAGGGGAGTGGCCCTTAGGACTGTGTGATGCAGAGTCGCCGGGGGATAAGGAGCTAGTGTTTCCTTCGTTTGAGCATGACCATCTTCATGACTCTCTTGAATTTAGGAAGGGGCCCCCCCTCTAGCTTCTCCTCCCAGATACTGCGATTGACTGTCTTCCCCTCAAACCTTATTAGACTATAGCCCTTGGGGTGGCAGAGGGCTGGCTTAGTAAGCCCTGGGTGGGGAGGTGTTGAATCCTATTTCTTGGTTACTTAGAAAATGAGATGCTTAGTATTTCTTGTTTTTAGCGGGGAGCCCTGTCCTCTAATACCTGGGTAACAGCACACATCTCAGCCAACTCCTTTTTAAGTACAAAGTTAAGACTTTCATCCTCACGCACACTGCCTGCCTCTCTGCACACGTGCATGAGTGTCAAATGCAGAACCTGCACCCTTTAGGTGAGGCTGTCTTTTCATGGTTCTGGATTTCTCTCTGTGATGATGGTGTTTGTCAAAGTCTGAGGACCATTTCTTGTAGAGGATGGATGTTAAGTCTTATTTAAGGCTGTTATAATGTCACCCCGGCCCCGCTCCCTAAACCTCAGAGAGTCAACATGCGCTGTTCTGGGTCTGCTGTACGCTGACATCAGTGCTGACAGACCAAATTATAGTACTCCCTAACCCAGTTCTAAAGGATGAATGCCATGGCACTTAAAGTATTTGGCAGAAACTATTATTTTAACTCATTTTCACAGTGGCTATGGGTTTTTTATAGTCTCGTAGGAACTTTGGTTAAATACAGAGTAAAAACTGAAAGCTTCTTGGGGAATAATGGGGAGTCAGGTCCTTCAACGCCTTTTAAAAAATATTCCCTAAGTAGCAGTTTCTTTTGTGCCTGCAATTCTGAATTGTAGTGTGTGCCTCCAGGTGAAGGTAAGCACCATATGTCATGGTGCATGTGTGTGTTTCCAAAGCCTCGGTGGTCACTGTAATTTTAGTGCCCGTGTGTTTTCACAGGAAACAGTAAGGAAGGACTGTCAGAATCTGTTTTTAAAAATGTTTGTGCTTGCAAAGATTTTTGCTAGTATTTCACACGTATCTTAGCCATTAAGCAAAAATGTTACACCCTTCATCTTAGCAGAAGGATCAGGGCTAGATAATCAGTAGCATTCTCCTTTTCTTTATCTTGCAGGGAAGCGAAAGCTAAAGGCATTCTATCTCATGGGCACTAAGGGTCCAGAGCATGGGTCAGCAAACTTTTTCTGTAAAGAACCAAATAGTAAATAATTTAGGCTTTGCAGGCCACGCAGTTTTGGTCACCGCTACTCAACTTGGCTGTTGCAGTGCAAAAGCAGCAATAGACAGTACAGAAATGAATGAGCCCTGCTGTGTTGCAGGGAAACTTTAGTTAGAAAAGTGTGGCTGGTGGACCAGACTTGGCCTGTGGGCAGCGACTTACCAACCCCTGGTGTAGTGAGAAGTATGAGTTTTGAGTTGTCGCTGAGAGTCTAATCCAGCCCCAGAAGGTAGTACTCCTCGCTTGATGGCCTTTATATGAACACAAGTCTCCTGCTGATGGTTAATGAGGACGTAAGGCCAGGCTGGTCTTCAGTCTTCTCCTGAGGATGTGATCACACCTGCAGAGATTTATGTAGACTCCCGAGAGAATGCCTCATTTCCCCTCTTCACTCTACCTCAGGAACTGTGCATCAAACACAAGGAAATAGAGAGTGAAAGAATTCTTGACCACTTAAATGAAGTCATGGTTAAGGTGAGGGGTTAGCAGTCAGCACCTGGATGATTTTCTGGGCAATTCTCACCAGTTGTGAATTTCTACCAGGGGCTGCCAACCTCCTTTCCCATGTGTGATACTGTGCAGGTCTTTCTTGCTCAAATGCTTTCTCTCTTTCTCAGTCATGCTCACTCACATTGCCTCCCTCCTTTCCTTTTTCTTGCCCCAGCACATAATGCCACTACCAACACACACACACACACGCAATTCCCATACTCTGGCACACAAGAGGAGAGAGATGATGACATGGATTCAGCTTTGGAAAGTTTGCCGCCATCAAGCCCGAGTCCCTAGTGGGTGGTACTTGGTGCTGTCTCAGTGCATCGCACAAGTGGTCAGGTCACCAGAGCAGTAAGATACTCATTTAAATATATCCTCACCAATGACCGACGATGCACTTGCACCCTATTATGCACTTTCTAGAGACAAACTCATGGTGAGCATAGTCAAATGCTGGACCTCAGATGGGAACTGAGGACAAGGTGAGCCCTGGTTAGTCTCTCCAGCCTCCTGCTGTTCCTGCCCTTTAATCTGACCTGTAAGTTGGTTATTCTAATAAGTCAGTTATAGGGAGACTCATTTAAAAAGATAGAAACACTTCTTAAAGATAATTTTAACCTAGACTATATAACTGAACATTTATTTGCCAATATTTTGGAGTTGGGCCAAAGGCTTTTTTTTTTTCTTTTAAATATTTCTTTATTTCTATTTTTGGCTGCGCTGGGTCTTAGTCGTGGCACATGGGATCTTTGTCGCAGCATGCGTGAGGGATCTAGTTCCCTGCCCAGGGGTTGAACCTGGGCCCCTTGCTTTGTGAGTGTGGGGTCTTACCCACTGGACCACCAGGGAAGTCCCCAAAGGCTTTTTTGAGTATCATGCATCTACTGGTCAGGGTGCCCATTTTCTTTCTTGCATAAGCGACACCTGTAATATACCTACAGTATCCGATTGTGTTTTATTTGAATCAGAGTAAGAACTTAAAGATGCATGAGAAGAAAGCAGAGAGCAATTCTGAAAGTGTATGGTTTTCCCTTTTCCCTTGCTGTCATCTCACCTGTATCTGACTCCACAACAAACCCTTCAGCAACATTCCTTATCAGGCACTTCCGGGGGATTCAGCCGAGTTTTTGTGTAAGCAACGACTCTTTTTGCACTCATGTTTCATCATTTCAAGCACCATGCAATTAAGTTAGGTAGTTACAGTAACAAGCACACAACTCAAGTGTTGAGGACAAAAATGTATAATCTTTCTAGAAATTAACTTGGGAGCCACATGGGTTTGGTATGGCATGGGCTTTAGTCATTATCTTTTACCCAGAAGAATGTCAGTTCATCTGACCAGATGGTTAAAAGCAAATCAATTTAGAGAGCTTCTGTCGTATTAGAAAAGAGGTCAAGACCTGAACTTCTACCCTCAATTCCCAGTAAAATAATAACCGTTTATTGTTAACAAGCGCTGGGCATTGCACGTTAGTTCATTTATTCCTTTGACAGGACTGGCACTGATTGGGAAACCAAGGCTCAGAAGGGTGAAGTGCTTGTCCCAGGTTATACAGCTGGACCAAGTAGGAACTTTGAACTCAGGCTGTCCGACTCTAAAATTCACTGTGCTACCCAGCTTACAACTGGTAGTCAGAAGTCATCCAGCTAGATTTCAGTTTTCCTTATCCTGCCTTGAGGGATGTCTGGTTGTTTAAAAGTCAGTAGCAAACTGGTGGATTGTACGCCCTACAGAGGTGATACAGGACCTATTTACCTTTTACTGGCTGTAATGAGGAAGTAGTCTTATCTCACATCTTGGCCTCTCTCTGTGCTCTCATATGTCTGGGCTGTGAAAAAATGCATGACTGGATGTTACAGTTGAACTTTTGTTCTGGATTTGGATTTTTTTAAAGTTTGGCATTTGAGCAGAATCACAAGTTGTAGAAAGTGGTAATCTCTAGACATTTGAGGTCTGATTCACCAATGCTATTGTAATGAAAGAAAAACCTGTATTTGTTTGCTCCATTTTATCCTAACTCACTAGGATGTTTTTATAAATAATGAACCTAGATATTTAGCAAATAGCATGTATTTAGCTGTTGAAGCTTTCATGGGATCTTCTGTTCATATGTCTCAAAGTTATCCTAAAGATAGGAGTTTGCCTGAACACTGAATTCACTGGGAGGTGACTATGGAAAGTGAACTATACTGGCATACAGAGGCAGCTTTAAAATACAGAGTATAGAAATTAAGCAGCTTGACAGTTCTTTTAGGAGGTACGCTTATGAAGTATTGAGAGCCTCAAGTGTGATGATTTCAGTTGGTCACAGAGTGTTAATGAATTTTGAATTGAGGCCGTTATGAGTAAGCCTGTTGCCTTTTTCAACACTAATCATTATTAAAATGATGATTGATCTTAGTAATTATGAAACCATTAAAAAGGCATCTGCCTATGCCTGAATTAACAGGATGGATGTAGGTTTTGTAGTTGTAGCCAAACAGGACTTTAGTGATTGTGATTTCAAGGTGCCTGTTTGTTTAGGCTCCTTCCTATGTTTTCGGAGCCTGCAGTACTGTTTTTTGTCACAGGGTACAAACAGTGGGGTTGAGGGGTAGTGCTTGGTGCGACCCCTTGGGCCTCACTGTGGCATGTAAAGTGAAAGGAGTAGGGTGGTTTCTCAACTTTCCAGAACCCCACCCTTGACTGGGGAGACGCTTGTGGAGACCCTTCCGTGAGCATTCAACAACACAGCCACATGATGACAGCAGCCACTTTATTGAGTGCAACCCATGTGCCAGGCATTTGCGCCATCAGTATTAATCCTTAATTCCCCCAGGGTGGTGGTGGCCCCATTGAAAGGACGAGGAAACTGCTGCCTGAGAATTTCGGTGCTTTCCCTCGGGCCACACAGCTGGTCCAGCACAACCGGGGTTTGAAACTATTCTTCATTATCTGCAGTCTTGTGCTTCCTTAAAAGAGTGTTCTTTTGGGAGATTGCTGCAGTCTTAAGAAAGCTGGGGAAAGACTTCATTGCATCCAATGAATGAAGACACAAAAACATGATTCAGAAGAACAGCCTCAGGCTCTGTAGAGCCCGCCCAGCTCAGAGGGCCTTTTACCCTAGCCAACCACCTTTCCCATAAAGCAGCTAGAGAAGAGGGACCCCATTTCTCCCTCGTGTCCCCCCTCCTGTGTGAATTACAGACGCCCCTGCCCCGATCGCCCTGCTCCCACCTCGGAGCTGTGTGTGTGCCTGACGGCAAGCAGCCCCGTGCCTGCCAGGAGATACATGTGACTCTCGTTGCCCTACGAGCTCCGGTCTTGGGTGGGGACCATGGCCCAGGTCTTCACATGCCCCCATGCTCCGTACCCTGCTTCTGTGACCTGATGCCCCACTTAGGGCCCAGCGTGGGTGTCATTTCACTCCCTGTCCTGGTCTGGTTTTTATGAGCCATTCCTCATGTGGACTTGAGGCAGATCAGGGAAGGTGGGCAGGCTGTGGGGTAGATCAAGTCTGCTAGAACCTTCCCTCCTTTCTACGTCCAGCGCCCAGGTGTCCTCTGCTGCTTTTCCTGCCCCTGGTGCTTGGCGTGCCGGTGCTGCCCTTTCCCTCTCTGGATTTCAGTTTCTCCATCTACTGGAGGATGGTGCTCTTGGGGCTCTGGAGTGCCTTCTGGATCTGTGGTTTAAAGCCCTCCCCACCCCGTCCTCCCTTCAGTGCCCCCCTGAGATGCCTGTATCTTCTTCCTTCTCATAAAAACTCCCTCTTCGTCTCAGCCACTCTCCTTTCCTTCCTCTCCAGGTGACCCTAGAGACAGCTGACTTCCAGGATGGCCCCACTTCTTCTCCTAGGACAGGCAGGGAACTCACTGCCCAAGCTTGTCCTACGTCTCTGGTTCCTTATGTGGAGATTCAGTTCTTCCTCCAGAAACAGACCTAGGATGTGTACCTCATCCCCATCACTTCCTGGGTTGACTCTTTTTGACTATTTTGTTTGCTTCCTGGGTGTTTGGCCCTGTACACAGTTAGGGATTCTTTAAATACCTTTTAACTTCAGGGGTTTTGCAGATGGATGTGTGTGTGTGGAAGGGGAGAGTGTGTGTAACCAAGCATGAGGGTAAGAGAGTGATTATTATTCCCCACTGGTGTCCAGTGATGGGTCCAGATTATTGGCTTCCAGAGCTCTGTTTGTCAACATTTTTTTTTTGAAGGGGGGGGGCAAAGGTAGTAGATACATTTTACATTGTAGCTCCCAAACATCTATGTATATATCATCTGAAAACGTGACTTTGATGAAAATATACTTACTCTCACTAAATTCTCATATTTGCCATGCATTCTGATAGTTTCCATTCTATTTTATTTCATTTTTCAAAAATTTCTGGATGTAAACCACAAAATGAACTTCATATTCATTCCACTTTAAACGTCTTCTCCATTACGGTGTACATTCCATGAAGACAGGCAAAAATTAATCTAATTCCTATAATTAGTGCTCAATTCATATTGTCAGCGGATTCTTCTAAGAAAATCCTCTGGAGAAATATTTTTATGTTCTGAGAAACAATTTCATTCAAAAGATAAGGTGACTTGTGTCACTGGTCTGCTTTCCTTCCACATTAGCTGTTAGAAATCTCAGAGACACATTAATAAAAATGTGTTCACAGTACACATCTTTGTTATGATCTTATTCCTGTTTCATTTTATTTTCTTTTCCTTGTTAATTTTAACTTCTCATCTTATGATTTGTCCTAAATATTTAGACTTCCAGCTGATTTTAAAGATGCTCAGTGAGAAAACCACAAATCAGACTACCTAAAAGTAGAGACAGAAAGTCCCCCATGATCTTGCTCTCAGAGGCAAGCCTTTTCATTTTCAGGTGTCTGTGCTGCAGACTGGCTTATTAAGAGATCTCCTCAGACATCAAAGAGATCATGTTATTCCTATTATTCCTGTAGTAATGTATCATAGACATCTTTCCCTGCCCTTACATGTAGATCTCCCGCCTTCTTTTAAACAGCCATCTAGGATTCCCTTACTTATTTACTTCAAATTTTTATATTCTTGCTGCCTAGAGTTCTTTTTTGGAGCGAGGCAGATACTAAATAAAAAGTTACCTTAAAAAGAACAGTAGAGGTTAGGAACTAACCCTAGCCACTTGACCAAACGGAATCCCCTCTAGTGACTGCTTCTGGAGCCACCAGTTTTCCTGAGAATGGAACTGCTCGTAGAAAGCCTGTGTGGATCTGAGCTTGGGGGATGGTGGCAGACACCCCTGCTGCACCCCGTCACTGGCCACCCCAGCCCCGGCTTCTGGGAGCTGGTAAGTGACAGAAGAGGGAGAGGTTTGACTGGCAAGGCCAGATCAATGCGAGGGATGCTCCCCAGCTCGGAGTGGGTCTGCAGACACTCAGTTCTGCTTAGTCGTGCCCTTGGGTATTGATTTCTACTTCAGGACCACAATTAGGTGGTGCTTGGTTTTTAACCCACCTAATGTCTTTGAAATTAACTTCATTTTACTTTCTGATGCTAAAACAGTGATGAATTATAGGCATGGAGTAATTAATCTTCTGAGTAAATGTATCACATATTTTACCTCAGCTACAGACTCCACACTTTATGTATTTTTAAACACTGATTCATGACTTTATGAATTTATTCAGAAAGAAATGATCTATGTTCCTATGGTCTCATTACATTTACTGGAAAAAAGCTGACCGTGAATGAGGGCTGTTCATCCCAAAGACTGGTTTTTACGGTGGAGAGACACACCTGGTGAGCTGAGTGGCGCCTGCTCCCCCGACCCGCCTTTGCTGGCACGGTTGACACGCGGCCTGGGAGCTGGGCCCTGTTTCACCTCCTGCGTGTCCTGTTCTATGATGGGACCTAGGCAGACTTCGCTGGACAGTCCAGGCGGTGTAGGAGCTGGGCTAGATGGGCGTCTGTCTGCCTCAGAGAGGAGCCAGTGCTGACCCTGGGCCAGCCCCCTCGGTGGGAGATGCCTGCCCTGGGGGTGTGCAGACCTGCAGGGTGGGCAGCGAGCTGGGCCCTGGACCCAGTGCCCACGTAGCGAGTAGTTAGCAGATGCTCTGGGCCAGACCCTGTGCTATTCCTGGGGCGTGGCCAGGCCAGGGAAGCGTGTAACACAGACACACCAGTAAAGTGAGCCAGCGTCCATGGGTGTGTGCGCCACACGGACCCTGGCTCACGTGTTTTATGTGTGTTGCCTCATTCACATTCAACAACAAACCTGGCCTACTTCTGCCCTTCTTATTCTCACTTTATGAAGAAGCAGCAGCAAGGCGGGGTCAAGTCACTTGCTTGAGTCCACGAAGCCAGTAAGGGGCAGATCTGGAAGCTGACCCCAGGCTCTTTGTCCTCTGGACAAGGTCAGAGTGCATGTGAACACGTGACTGCAAATGTTCTTAAATGGGGGCAGCACTGCCCACCGGGTACCAACACTATTACAGTCGGCAGCTCCGCCCCCAAGGTGCATCCTCAGGCTGCTCTGTCCAAGTTGTCTGGATGACCCGAGGCTGAGGTCCTGGTGGAGCTCCATAAAAGCCCAGGTGAGACTTGGCAGCCGTGGGACCGGCAAGGAGGTATGCTTCCCCACCAGGTGGGTGCAGTAAGGTCTCTTCAAGCCAGAGGGCACGGTTACTGCTGTTTGTTGTTCCTGTTGACTGTGGCCCTCATACATGAATGGAAATAGTAATCCCGTCTTTGCCTGTCTTACTCCGTAGCTTGGAGAATCAGCTGAGATGAGAGATAGGAACATGTTTCTTTTCTTAAATACTGTGTGCAGGTGTGCACATGGTGTGTTTATAGGGGTACAAGTGAGCGTCGGGGGCGTGAAATGAGATTACATTTAGAATTCAGATGTCAGGAAATTTAACCATAGACAGATGTGAAAGGCTCTGTTAATGGAGAAAAGGAATGACTGCTTTCTTGTCAAAATGAAGATGTTTGGTTTTAAACTTACTCAGTTCCTGCCATTTTGAAATGTTTGCTCATTTCTTTTCAGCCAAGGAAGTGGACATGTGGGAGCATTTGGTTCGTGTCAGGCAAATGAAGCAATACTAAGAAAAGACTTCTTTTATAAAATGATGGGGTTTGGCAGTTTTCACATGACCTGGGCCCATTAGATCCCAGGGAGGCAGCAAGCTACTTTGATCAGCCCCACGTAGGGCACATAATCTCACTGCCGTTTACCTTGACCTGAGCTGTCAGAAGAGGTTGTAAAGGCCTGACACAGTTAAGAAAGAAAGACTAGCTCTGTAATTCCACCTAGGAGAGGCGAATGGATCTGGGCCTGGGTGTCAGAACTGCTGGTGGGGCTCCCTGACAGTGAGACAAGGTCTCGGCCCAGGTGCTCAGAAATGCAGCATCGGGCTCTGCTTTTTTTCTCCTTTTTTTTTTGTGGATGATGCCATCTTGGTATTTATTGAGGCTAAGTGCTCATTTCCCTGCTCTGTACGGTGAGAGGGTCTGCAGAGGTAGATGCAGTGGATCTTGCCCTCAAGGTAGTGACAATCTACAAATAATACAAGACGAAACCTCATAGGTTCACCTGCCCAGCTTAGACCAATAGCTCTGGAAAGCAGGGCAGTGCCTTGCCTCTCTCTGCTTTCTTCCATGGCCTCATACGTAGTTGGTGCTCAAGCATCTGTTGTTATGATTTACTTTCATGATTAACTGCAGGTGGTGCAACTTTTAACTCCGGGTGGCAAATAGTTTTGACTCACATGCCCACTCCAGTCTGGGGGTGATGCCTGATTGGGCACCGTGTGAAGCTGCGTTAGGGTGCAGTCGGAAGGGTGCTGGCTGGAGACCGGCGAGGGGTGTCTGCTGCAGGGGTGCCTGGGGAGCAGAGGCAGTGGGCACACAGCGGTCATTTGCCTTCCCCGATAAGTACATCATGCTTTTGAAAGAGGGGGCAGAAGAGCACTCAGAGGAAATGAAATGCCCCAGCCTTCTCTGAAAGGGTGGAGCAGGATTTAGATCAATAGAAAAAAAATGCTTTCAGTGATGGAGAAGAGCAGTGACAGAGACCAGAGGGTCCAATGAGTGTGACGTATATGCAGGGTGTTATGGGAGCTGACAGACTGGAGCAGGGGAGTCGTGGAGGAGGAAGGGGAGTTGGGTGGAACAGAGGCCCTGTGCCCGGCGGGGTAACATATCAGTTGTTTGTTGGTACGTAGGGCACAGACAGATTGTGTAGAGGTCCTTGGGGATGCCAGATGGAGGAATTGAGACGTGATACTGTCCTCTGCTTTTCAAGAAGCTTTCCCAAATGCTCCACACACGATTAGTTGCTCCATTCCACATCTCCCCACAGGAGATTCCCAGTACTCTGCTTTAGCTTTGATTGCCATCTGCTATGTCTAGAAATGTTTACATATACATCTGCTGTCTTCCACCAGGACATGGACACTGTCTTAGCCATCTTTTATCTCCAGTGCTCAGGACTGCACCTGGTATGGAATAGATACCCAGTGAATATGGTTGAATTAAATTGAAATAGGGTGCCTGAGGTCCAAGCAAGGTGGGGTGGAGGTGGGCAGTGCCTTCGTGGTGAAGCTGGGTGAGGAAGTGTATGGTTGCCAACCATAGAATGTACCCACTACCATGAGGTCCCAGGATGAGTGGGACGGGAAGCAAGCCAAGTCTGAGGCATTAAGTTTTCAGGAGTGTGTAGAGTCCCAGAAACCAGTTGGAATTGAAGACAGCAACAGAGAATGGATGAGATGGAAGGAGGAGATCTGGAAAACAGAGCCTAGATGAATTCCCAGAGGCAGTGACTTGCAGGGCTTATGGGTCCTGTGCACAGAGAACCATCCCTAAGCCTGTGGGTCAAAGGGAATCATCCAAGGAGTTGAATCTCTTGAGAAGTGAGGAGCTGCTGAAGATTCTCTTTAGATGCTTTAACTTTCAGAGAAGCAGAGTGATCCTGTAGGCCCCTGGTATCTAGTTAGGACTTTTGTTTGCAATTGACCAAAAACCGAACCTAAACTGGCTCAGTTTATTGGCTTTTGTAACTGAAAAGCCCAAAAGTGGGGGGAGAATTTTGCCTTCAGGTTCAGCTTGATCCAGGGACTCATACAGTAGCATCAGAGCTAGGTGCTTTCCTCTGTCTGAGCTTCTCTGTCTTTCTGTTTGGCTCTCTCTCTCCTCATCTTTTGGCTTGGCTTCCCTGGGTGTTGGCTTTTCATCTTTATGTCCCTCTGGTAACTCTAGGCTTATAGCCTCTGAGAGCTAAGTCAAGCCAATGACAGAACTTCTGGCCTAGTGGCTGAGTGAAACCCAGGATTAGCTTTAACTGGACCTGGTTGGTGGGCATTGGGACACATGCCTATCCCTGAACCAGTAACCTGGGTCACATGCCGACCCTTGTGGCCCCTGGACTGAAAGTAGGAAAGGAGCAATTCTCAGAGGAAAGTCAGGGTGCTGTTACCCTGCGAGTTTTGCTGGGTGGCAAGAACCATAATGAGCCACCCCCTGCCAGCTGCTTGCTTTACCCCTGCAGCCAAGCAGCAGCTGCCTCTGTGCTGCCAATAAGTGAGGCCACATCCAGCGAGAGTGCCCTGTCAGCTTCCTCTGCCCTCTTCCCATGGACCAGATGTCTTTGAAGTTGGTCTCCATGGAGCGGTCAGCCAGGCCACCTGCTGACCACCTTCATTTGTCATCTCGGGTACATTCCGGATGGCATCCGGGGCAGTGGCCCTGCTTGGCCTGGGTGGTCATGGGGTCACTGGGCTGGCGACGGTCCTATGAGGTTTCTGTCCCATCTCCTGGTCCTCCTACTGGGACTCCACTTCCAGAGCCCGGGAGTGCGGCCTTGCCCCTTCCTGTCCCGGGTGGCCTTTGATGGTGAGTTTCTGATGGTTCACAGGGCTCTTTCCCACTTCACTTAATCTGATTTTCACCGTCACCTGAGTGGGCAAGGGTGAGTATCCTGGTTTTATGGATGAGGAAACTGAGAAGCAGAAGGGGCAAATGACTTAGCCGAGTGCCACAAGAAATGGACTCACTCGCATGTACTCTACATGTGAAGAAACCAAAGGTGAAGAAGAAGGAAGGCATGCTGACTATTCCAGCCAGTCTCTTCATGTGAATGTGGCGTCAGCTACCCATTGGCGGCCCTCTAAGTACATACTTCATTAATACCTGCAGAGGAAAGCATTACCTCTGTTTACATCCTAGCGCTCTGAGCTGAGGCCGCCTGCTGCTCCCCCTCCCGTGATCCCCGGCAGAGTTTACTGGAGGTCGAATCACACATCAGAACCCTGTAAGAGTGGCCGCAGCTCCTGAGGGCACCTCCTGGAATGTGTGAGGCAGCAGGTGGGAGGGTCTCTCAGGCAACCTCGGGTGACCTGGTCACCTGACAAGGCAGTGGCTGCTCTTGGATCTTGCTGCTGCTGGTTGGCTGTCCTCCCTGGGGTCCCTGGTCCCTCACACGGCTTCCCTCTGAAGCCTGAGTCTGGACATTGCTTATCAGGTCATAGAGAATTGTAATTTCACACTGGAAGACATCATCCATTCAGGCTTCTTGTTTTACAGGTGAGAAACAGAGACCCAGCCTTAGAACCTTACCTCCTCTCACTCCCACCCCCAAGTCCATGGTGTCCCTCGGTCCCTTCATCCTCCCCCTCCCCTCACACCTGTGCTCCTGCAGCCCTGGACCTCTCATCACCCTTGACTGATTTGCCCTTGTGGGTGCTCCTCCCTCTGACTAGAGGTGGGGAGGCTGTGGGTGCAGAGCAGGAGCTGTGAGGCTCTTCCCAGGTGTTTAGTCGTGGGCGTTTTCCTGGGGCGGGGCCTGCAGTATTGTTATGGGTGGGATGTCTGTGTCCCCCCCCCCCCACCTGTGTTCATGTGTTAAAAGCTCAACCCCAGTGGGATGTTGTATGGGGGTGGGGCCTTTGGGAAGTGATTTGGGTTAGATTAGGTCTTGAGGGTGGGGCCCTCATGTTGGGATTAGTGCCCTGAGAAGAAGAGGAAGAGAGATCTCTCTCTCAATGTGTATATTTCCACCAAGGAAAGGCCAGATGAGGACATCATGAGAAGTCAGCCATCTGCAAGCCAGGGAAAAGGCTCTCACCAGACATCAGATCAACTGGCACCTTGATCTTCCCAGCCTTCAGACTGTGAGAAATAAGCCTCTGTTTGTTTCAGCCACCCAGTCTATGGTATTTTGTTATGGCAGCCTGAGCTGACTAAAACAATTATGGAACGTCTTAGCAGGAAGGGCTATTGAATAATGTTTGGTCAAAACTTCTCATTTTGCTCATTTATTTCTTCATTTATAAATACCGAGTATCTATTTTTGCGACAGACTTGGGAATACAATGATATATGAAATGGAAATGGTCTCTGATTTTATAAGAAATTATCATTTATTGGGAGAGACAAGTATCAAAGAGGTAGTTTTTTTTTTTAATTAAAATTTTCCATTGTGAATAGGGCTATGCAGAAATATGGTGAGCTTTGACAGTGGGCCCAAATGTTGTCTGGGAGGTCAGCAAAGCTTTTGCTGAGAAAGTGTCATTTAAGCTAAGCCTCGAAGGACAAGTAGAACTTAGCCTGATGAAAAGGCGGGAATTGGGGTGGGGGTGGGGGTGGGGGTGGGGGGAGGCATTCTACAGCGAGGGAACTGGATGTGGACCTGAGTCAGTCAGGGGCGGAGCTGGGACTAGCAGAACACAGATATAGCTCCAAGCCCTGCGTTCTCTCCACAGCCCTGTGCTGGGCTTGTGCTACTGCTGTGTCAGGGTTGTGTGCTCACCGAAGAGGGGAGTGGACACACATGGGGGTAGGCACGCCAGGTGGGTGAAGCAGTGTGGGCAGAGGCATGGAGAAGGGAAAGCATGGACTTGGGAACACAGTGGGAGGGAGCAGCTCGGCCCATGACTTGGAGTGGACACTCCTGCAGGAGAGAAGCAAACAAGCCAGAAGGTACAGAAGGGTGGAAGGTGAGGGCGTTCACCAGGGGCTCCGGCTGGGATTGAAAGGGAGGGCCTGTGAGACGTTGGGATCAGCTATTTATTGTCTCTACACTCTGACCGTTGATTCCAGGTGTGTTCTAGGAAGGGTTTTTGGTAACTTAGGAAGATTCCTACCCTGCTTGTTTTGCTTTTTGGTACATATGGTAGAATCCCAAGTTCTCATGTTTTTATAGTCCCCTTTCAGTCTGGCTTTGTTGCTTAATTCCTTCTCTTTTTTTCTTCTCTACCTCCTACTAGCACCTGTGAGTACTTTATGTGTGCCCTGTATGGTGCTGGATGCTGGGGTTACAAAGACAGTAAGAGATGATCTCTGCCAGTGGGGAGCCTGGGACTACAGGACACAGAAGGGATATGTGTGTGGAGGGGAGACTCTGTACCTTCTACTGCCAGGGTGTACGCCAGGAGACCACTGCAAAGACTTGGGCCCTGTGGGTGGATGAGCAAAGCAGAGAGGTGAACCTTACGTGGCTCATCAAGCCTTTGTTGATCTTTTGACAGCAGGCCGGGAGCTCTGTGAGGGTAGGGGTCAGGCTTTCTGAGGAGGACCCAGGTGCTCAGGGATAGATGGGTGGATGATGGATGGGTGGATGAATGGATGAACGGATGCATAGATTGATGGTGGATGGATGGATGTTAGTACCACAGCACTAGTAAAGGGATGCTTAAAAATAGGACAGCTGACAACCAAGTACAGTTAAAGATCCTGGCATCTCCTATTCCCTGCCAGTTGACAGTTTCTGTTTCTCAAGGCTCTGTGAGGGGTTAACTGGTTTAGAGACTGTTGGTTTAGAGCCTCTCCTGTTTGGTGAAACTTCACTGTTTAAAGAAGATAAATCAGGTTGCAGAATTTGATTTTAAGCCTTTATTTCTCTAGTGACTTGAGTCTCATGAGGGACTTTTCATCCACATAATAGGGTGGTCTCTGGTGAAGAATTGGTGCTTTCTTAAAAGATGGTTTGCTGGCCCTGCCCACCCAGGATCCCTTGTTAGTGAGGCGGATCCCTGCTGGTGGCTGGTTGAGTGTGCCTGGCAAATGCAGGGAGACTGGGGTGCAGGAATCATGTACTCTTTTTGTTTAGCCTGGGGTAGGGCTTTTAAGGTGCAGTCCCTGCCCAGGGGCCACCTCATTTCATGTTCAGTTCTTGAGGGCTCTTGCTCGCCTCTTTTCAGCCATCCCATTCCTTCATCCTTTTTGTGGTTTCTTCCATCCCAGCTGCTGACTCCGTATCTTTTCTGTGCGACGTCTCACGGTCCTTCAGCCAGTTGCACGTTCCCACCCCACCCTGCAAGGAACCTGACTTTTTTGGCGGCTTCCTTTCAGATCACTAACCCAACATTCTTTTCTCAAATGAACAATCCTCTTGTGAAGTAATTACCTCCCCTTCCCATGATTGTTGTTTTGCAAGATTTTTTTTTTAACACTACATTTGCTTAAATGTGGAGGTGTATTTGTTCTACTGGAGTCCTTTTAAATGGCAGGATTGGGGACCAGGATGACACTGGCTTCTGAGCAGACTGGTCTGTCGTGCTCTCCAGGCTGTGATTGTTCAGCTGGCACCATGGTAGAGTCTCTGTAAGAAAGAATCATGTTATAGCAAGGTTATATTTCTTATAATCAATTCCATCAAGTAATGCACTGAGGATTTTGGAAAGAGAAACCAAAGTCTTCAAAAAGGAGAGAGAGGAGGACGAGAGAAGGGGATAAAAGAACCCTAAACAATTCAGTTGCATGAATGGCCCTTGTATTATTGTGGCAAAATTACTTGTAAGTAAACGCTAAAGAGGAAAAACAAGCTGTGTTTGGTAGGTGTACTCTCTGTTCCCTGTCTTGTTTGTCTGCTGTGCAGTATAGCGCTGTGTTGATATGGGGATATAACTGCTATGAATATTGATGGCAGCAAAAGCCTTTTTTTCCCCGTCTGGCCCAGTAAATAAAGCAGAAAGGATAAAAAGGGAAGAGGAATTGTAAAATCCACGTGCTGTTTCCAGCTGATCTTGTTCCCTTACAACTCTAACTCTCAAAAACATGTTGACGATCTACCTTTGGTGGTCAGGGTCTAATTTGAGTACAGCAGATTGGTTTATTCAGGGATTTTTTGCTTCTTGTTAAAGCAACAGAGTGGTTTTTCCTTTTAGCTCTCTAAGTTAGCGTCACTGCCTCATTGAAGCTTTCCTGGATCTCTCCTCTGTAGCTGGTAGCAAAGTCAGTCGCTATTCCTCAGAATATCCACAGTGGCCTGAGTGCGCCTCTCGTGGGAACCCACCACCCAGGGATGTGGCAGTGAACGGGAAGACGAGCCCTTGCTCTCACAAGGCTCACAAAGACTGCAGAGAGTAAACAGAGGAGTCCTTGGAGGTCTGCGTGTGGCAAGAGGGGGCGTGCACGCTGCTACTCTGGGAGATTTCAGCTGCTCGCCCCCGCCTGGAGGGTGTGGCTGGCTGTGCGGAGGGAGTAGGCTGTGGTCCGAGAAGGCCTCGCAGCCTGCTGAGGGGTGCGGGGTGCATGGGATGGGATGAGCCCGGCTGAGAGCAGGACCTGCTGGCAGATCTGGAGGAAGCGTGAGTGTGGAGGTTGGGGATGAGCTAGGCTTTTAAAATTGAAAACACATTGACTCTGGCCAACTGACACCACAGAGGAATTTATTAGACCGCTAGGATGGTGTTCTGAGGATCAAGGGGTGCTCTGGGGTACCGCCGGGGTTAGATGGTTTCCCTGATGGTAAAGAGGAAGGATGCAGTGGCAAGACTCGGTGAAGTCCCACCCGGGGCTGGGACTCGTCTGCGATGGAGGGGTAGCACTCTGGCGGCGGACGGCTAGACCCTGGGGTGGCTCAGGCCAAAAAGTGCTCACATGGAACAAAGCAAGTCCTTGCAGGGGAGAAGTGGTCTAACCCTTTGGCCTTATCAGAGGGCAGAACTGCTTACGAAGGTGCAGAGCTGCTCTTTGTCAGTCCCCTCTCCTGGGATGTCCTCTGTGTACCACAACTGAACCCCTACCTCTTGCACCAGACTAAACTTTTCGAAGATAGGACCACAGTGGAGACATTTTTCTTACCTTGGCTCCTGGTGTGGGGCCCATTGCGCAGAAGAGGTGCTCACTAAGCATTTCCTGAGCCAAATTTATTCACCCCCTTGCACCAGGCATCTTAATAAATGAATTCTATGACTTCCATTTTCCTGAGGCATTGGTAACTTTCCTCAGGTCTCACAGAGGGGAATTAATATTAGCAGAGGACTTTATGGCCTGTATGGAAGAGTTTTAATTACTTACGAGTTTTCATTTAGTTATTATTTCAGTAGCTTTTTGCCAACAAATGCCTCTTGTAAAATTAATCGCACACATCTCAGCGGTCCATATTTCTATTGAAACCAAAGCTGTATAAAGAAAACCTTTGTAGAAGAGGAAAGAGCCAACATTTTTAGACCTGCTGATGGATGCATTTTCTACAGCTCATGGAATCGCATGAGTTGGAACTGGAAAGGTCCTAAGAGCCCTCTAGCCTGAGGGTGGCATCTCAGAGGTCTGTGGCAGTCAGATGGGAGTGGCTGCTGAGTCTGGAAGAAGAGGAGGATTCAGGGGCTGAGTCCAGGCTCCCTGGGAACGTGCGTGGTGACCCATCAGCTGTGTCAGCCGGGAGAGGCGGCACGCCAGTAAGGAGGCTGTGGGTTTGCCGTCCTGAATCCCGTCCCCTTACTGTGCAGGTGAGGAGACTTAGGTCCAAAGGATTGGAGGGACTTGCCGAGGTCACCTTGCTGCTCAGTGACAAAGATGATCCTGACTTAGAAGTCAGATGAAAACCCGAGAGGAAGAGAGGGTCTAAGCAGATGCAATTTGCTTTCTTCCAAAGGATATTCTGTTCAAAGCCCTGTGGGAATCTTTGTTGCATCCTTGTGCTTTTCTGGGCCTGATTTGGCAATCTTAGGAGGAAAACACGCTGCATTTTGCAAATGTGTGCAAATAACAAATGTGCTGTTATGTCCTAGGCAGAGTCACTGCACACACATCAAGGCAGGTTGCAAAGTGCCACTGATATAGCCACTGATGAAAAGTGTTTTACACTTAGTTGCTTATGAGAAATTCAGTGTTAGAATTAAAATGCCTTCTTGCTCCAGGTACAGTGTTAATTGTTCCATTTCTCATAATAAAACTTTGCTTGGAGAAAAATGCTTATATCTCTGAGATACTGATCTAATCCCTGTTTCTTTTCTTCTTCTTCCCCATCCCCCCTTTTTTTTATTTCTTTGTTTCTCTTCACAGGAAAAAGTAGAATATGCCTTCCTGATTATTTTTACAGTCGAAACATTTTTGAAGATTATAGCGTATGGATTATTGCTACATCCTAATGCTTATGTTAGGAATGGATGGAATTTACTGGATTTTGTTATAGTAATAGTAGGGTAAGTCCCTTTTATTTGAGGAAATTTTTTTTTTTTTTTTTTTTTGAAAATGGGAGGTGGGGAGTAACAGAAAACAGTATTTTAAAGGAACAGGGTTGGTCCTTCGTGCCAGTGATTGCTGCCAGAACCTGTCAGGAGTTCTTTGAAGCCTGATGACGCTGCTGTCGGTCTCTGGGCAGAGACCAATTTGAAATTCTCTTGTTGTTACTCCCTCTTTCAGTAACGTGTTAAGGAAGGAAGTTTAAGCTCAGCTTGTGATGTGAGAGGGTTCATCTTACAGGGTCTTGGGCCTCCACAAATAGGCCAGCCCTGCTGGTGCTTTGAGTTCAACGTGTACAGCTCTTATGCTTAACACCCCATTAAGTTAAAAAACCAAAATAAAACAGTAAAAGAGTAATAAATCCTTCATAGCAGTGAGGTACTCTGCTATTTAACATCCCTTGAGGAAAGCTATTACTTTTTTCTGCTGAGTTGGGAGAAAAGATGTGGCACGCTACTATCCCATTTCACATAACAAAACAAGCGTTTGAAAAATGTCAGATATCCGACATGAAATGAAATAAACCAGAAAATGCAAAGAAGCAAGCCTTCTCCCCGAATCCTGTCACAGGAAGAAGACACCAACAGTTTCAGTTAAAGGAGAATGTTAAAATAAAAAACAGTGGCCTGTGTTATTCTGGTCCTTCAACACCTGGAAATGTTTCCAGCAAGAGAAAATGAATCAGTGTCAGAGGAATGCTGGGTCTTTGGACCAAATACCCACATAGGAAAATAAGATCTATTCCTTCGCTGAGTCTTAGTTGCCTAGCTGTAAAATGGGTTGCTCCTAAAATTATGTTTTCTCCTATAGAGAGAGAATGTTAAATGGCCTTTCTGTTTTCATCTCCATGGCTTCATTCACATGCCTTCTGCAGTTGAGCAAGGCGATTTTTCTTTTGGATTTTTCTTTATCATGAATCCTTTAGCTTTTCATGGGAGACTAATACTGCTGGATATTGGGAGAGTGGGATAAATTCTGAGCCTGTTCTTTCAAACCTAGGAAGTTAAAGTGGGATCCAGAGTGGTAGCCCAACAGGATGATTAGACTTATGGAGAAAAATGTTAACTTTTGCAAAAACCACCCTAGTACATTGGACTTTAAGGTATTGTGGCAAAGGGTAGTGCAGCATGAACTAAAATGAAGATATGTACCATGCCTTCCTGTATTTGATGAACTTTAACAAGGAGTGGCAAGCAGGAGCCTTGCAGGTCTCTTGGTTCTGGAATAATCTTGCTGTGACTCTCCTGACCCTGGACTTCCTGTTCAGCTAGAGTATGGAGCTGCTTAGCTCCATTTCTTTTGTCCCTACCCTACAATCAACTTTCTGTCTGGAGGCATTTTTTGGATTATCATACAGCACAGAGACAGGGAACCAAGAAGAGTGTGGTAGTCTCATTGAGTTTGAAGAGACAGAGTCAAGAGTCCAGAAAGGCTGAGGTGGCTGAAATTTGAGAGGCATGATATGGGAGCAGCGAGGGAGATATTGAGAGATAGAGGTCCGTAAGTATGCCTTGGGGTCCTGTTGAGTTTCGGCTAAAGACTAAGCTACCCTACATGGGATGATAGTCCATAAGGCCAGGCAAAGATTACGACTAGGGAAAAATGAAAATCTGGGGGGCTATAGCTGACTAATAACTAGGACTCACATAGGTCTGGGAGTTGTTCAAGTTATGACCAACCAGAGTGGAAAGACCTCGTTGAACACCCTGGACTGTCAGTAGAGACCCCAGAAGGGCCATTAGTAGTACGGCCTAACTAACTCTAGAGCAGGGGTTGACAAACTGTGGTCAGTGGGCCAAATTCAGCCTGCTAGCAATTTTTGTAAAGTTTTATTGTAACACAGTCACAAGCATTTGTTTACATAGTTGAGTTGTGTGGTTTAGGTCCACAAAGCCTAAAATATTTACTGTCTGGCCTCTTACAAAACAATTTTGCCAACTCTTGTTCTAGAGTAAAAACCATCTGAAACGCTTACTAATAATATTTGAAAAGAAGCCTGAAAAGGAGCAAACTGACATGCAAGTAATTTAAGTGCCTGCCAAAGCAAAACTCAACACTCTTTAAAGGAAGACAACAAAATCCACATAATTAAAGTGTTCAGCATCCAGTCAGAGATTACTAGACATGTGAAGAATTGTGACCCATAATCAGCAGGAAACTCCATCAATAGAAACAGGCCTAGAAATGACAGACATGGTGGGATTAGTGGAGAATTCCTTTACAGGACTTTTAAAACTGCTATTATAAATATGTTTATGGACCTAAAAGGAATATATGACTACAGTGAGAAAAGATGGGACAATGTAAAAAAAGAACAAAATGGAACTTTGAGAGCTGGAAAACATATCTGAAATGAAAAATTTCCTGGATGGGCCTAACAGCAGATTAGACTCAATAGAAGAAAATAATCAAGGAATTTGAAGATATAGGAGTAACACAAAGAATAATGATGGAAAATAAATGAATACCACCTTGGTGACCTGTGGGGCAATATGAAGTAATCTAACATACGTATATTTGGAGTCCCAGAAGATAGGAGATAGAGGGGAGACAGAAAAAAATATTTGAAGAAATAGTCCAAATTTTCTAAATGTGATGAAAAATATAAACTGACAAATCCAAGAAGCTCAACAAAGCCCAAGCAAAGTAAACATGAAGAAAGCTACATCAAGGCCACATCATGATCATAAATTGCTCAAAAGCAAAGATAAAGAGAAAATCTTAAAAGTAGAGAAAAAGCTATGCAACTATGCAAGCAACTGTGCAAGCCAGAAGACAATGGACATTTTTAAAGTGCTAGGGGAAGATGTCCACCTAGAACTCTTATTCAATGAAGATATCTTTAAAAATTGAAGGAAGAAAGAAAATTTTCAGACAAACCACAGCTGAGAATTCATCAGGATACCTGCACCTTAACAAATGTTAAAGGAATTTCTTCACACTGAAGGAAAATGACAATAGATAGAAGTATGGATCTATACAAAAGAAATGAAGAATGCCAGAAAGGATGAGTGCATGTGTAAATATAAAAATATTTTTCTCATTTTAAAATCTTTTAAAAGTAATTGATTATTTAAAGCAAAAATAATAGCAATGTATTGGGGGGGTTTATAGCATCTATAAAAGTAAAATATATGACAACAGTAGCACAAGGGACAGAAACAAGGAAATAGCCATATACTATAGGAAGGTGCTTTGCAGTTGGTGGAGTTATTTGAAGGTAGACCATGAGAAGTTAAAGATCTATATTGTAAACCCTAGAGCACAGACCAGAAAACTTCAGCCCATAGAACAAGAACGGTTTATTGCCTCCCCTGCCCCCCAACGCTGACAAAGTATTTTACTGTCTGCTTTAGCAGATTAAGTTTTATTGGAAGACAGGCACACTCACTAATGTTTATGGCTATTTGGTGTTAGGATGGAAAAGTTGACTAGTTGTGACAGAGACCCTATGGCCTGCAAATCCTAAAATAGTTACTATCTGGCACTCTACAGAAAACTTTTGCTGACACTTGATCTAGAGGAGACACTAGAAAAATAAAGCGGTATAGTTAATAAATCTATATTGGAGATTAAATGGAATTTTTTTAAAGCTCAATTAATTTTTTAAAAAAGCAGGGAAGACAGGAACAATGGACAGGGCAAATAGAAAACAAATAGCAAGATGGTAGATTTAAACTCACCCTTATTTAAAATCCACCCTTACTTAAAATCCAGAGGTTATCAGACTTTATATGTGTATAAAAACAACACTCAACTCTATAGTGTCTGTAAGAAACCTAATTTATAAAGACACAAACAATTTGAAAGTAAAAGGACAGAAAAATATATATCATGCAAAACTAATCAAAAGAAAGCTATATTAATAACCAACAAAGTAGACTTCAGAACAGGGAATATTATCAAGGATAAAGAAAGACACTTTATGATGATAAAGGTGTCATTTCACGAAGATGATGTAATAATCCTAAGTGTGTATACACACACACGTGTGTGTGTGTGTGCCTGCATGTATGCATACATACACACAATAGCAGATCTTCAAAATATATGAAGCAGAACCTGATAGAACTGAAAGGGGGAATAGACAAATCTTCAGTTGTTGTACATTTTAATACCCCTCTCTTGAGGAGTGTTGATAGAACATCTAGTCAGAAAATCACTAAGGATATAGGGTGATTTGAACAGTACCATCAACCAATTTGACTTAATTGACTTTTTTAGAGCACTGTACCCAACAAGAGCAGAATACACATTCTTTGCTCATGCATATGGAACATTCAGCAAGAAAGACATATTCTGGGCCATAAAACAAGTCTCAGTGAATTTAAGAACATTAAAATCATATTAAATTATATGTTTTGAATGAATTTAGCAATGTTTCTGGATAAAAGGTCAGTATAAAAAAGCATGTGAATTTCTATATATTAGTCATGAACAATTTGAAAATAAAATGTTAATGACATTATTATTTACTATGGCATCAAAAACCATGAACTATTTAGGGATAAATAGTGCACTGAAAATGACTAAACCTGCTGAGAGAAATGAAAGAAGACTTAAATACATGGAATGATGTACCATGTTCATGGACTGGAAGACTCAGTATTGTTGGAATATCAGTTCTTCCCAAATTGAGGTATAGATTGAATCCTAATCTAAATCCCAGTAAGACTGTTCTAGAGATTGACAGATTTATTCAAAAATTTATATGGAAATTAGAGAGGCTCTAGACTAGCCAAAGAAATCTGTAAGAACAAATCTGGAACCTGATTTTAAGACTTCTTATAAAGCTACAGTAGTCAGGACAGTGTGATATTAGAGTAAGGAATAGACATAAAGATCAATGGGACAGAATAGGGAGTCTAGAAATAAACCCATATGGATGTGATCAATTGTTTTTAGACAGAGGTGCCTTGATGACTCAATGGGTTGAGGAAACAGTTTTCAACAAATAGCACTGGAACAACTGTTTATCCATATGAAAAAGAAGACTCTCCATTCTTACCTCATACCGTATACAAATATTACCTTAAAATGAATCATAGCCCTGTATTTAAAAGCTAAAACTATAACATTTCTAGGAGAAAATCTTTATGACTTTGGGGTAGGCAGAGGTTTCTTAGGACCCAAAAAGCACTTGGCATAAAAGAAATAATTGAAATTTTGAACCCTATCAAAATTTAAAACTTTTCTTCAAAGGAGACACTGTGAAGAAAATGAAAAGATAAGGCACAGATTGGGAAATAATATTCCCAGTACATATATTTGTATTCCCAATACATACCAAGGACTTGTATTCAGAATTTATAAAGAACTCTTATAACTCAAAGGTAAGGAGATGACCCAGAACATAAATGGGAAAAAAATTTGAATAGGTCTTCACAAAAGAAGATATGTAAATGGTCAACAAGCACCTGAAAAGATGTTCAATGTCATTGGTAATTAGAGAAGTGCCAATTAAAACAACAGTGACATAGCACTACATACCCACTAGTATTAGTAAAAAAGACCGACGATACCAGATTTTAACCAAAATATGGAGCAACTGGAACTCTTACACACTGCTTATAGAAATGGAAAATGGTACTATCACTTTGGAAAAGTTTGCCAGTTTCTTACAATGTTAACCATACACTAACCATATGACCATATTACCAGGACTATCCTGGGTACTTACCCAAAATAAATGAGAATATATGTTCACAAAGAGACTTCATTCATAATAGAGAAAAACTGGTAACAACCCAAGTATTCCTCAACAGGTGAATGGATAAACTCATTGTGGTATGTTCATACAGTGGGATATCAGTCAACAATAAAAAGAAATGAACTGCTGATAAATGTAACAGCTTGGATGAATCTCAAAACCATGGAGAACAAAAAAAGATAAACAAAAAGGAGAACATGTTGTATGACTCCATTTATGTAAGATTCTAGAAAAGGAAAAAACCACCTAAAGTGATAAACCAGATAAAGTCAGTGGATACCTGAGGCTGAGCTGAGGATGGCTGTAAGGAGGCATGAGAGAACTGTTTGAGATATTGGGAAGGCTCTCTGTCTTGGTTGTGGTGTTTGTTACTGGGCCTTATGCATTCATCAAAACTCATCTCATTGTACACCTTAAATGGGTGTATTTTATTATATATAAATTAAGCTGCAATAAAGTTGGTTTAAAAAGTAAAAAATCATCTAGGAAACTAAAGTCGAACTGGACTTGGTCTTTTTTTCTCATTAAATATGAAAAACTTTAGAACATCAGATTACCCTTTATCTAAAATATGTACTAAATTGTAGTCAAAGAGCAGAAGAAAAGTTCAAAAAGAAAAAGAAAAATTAAATTATTATGTCTTCCCTTGAATCAAACTCCTGCTCAGTGAAGTTTCCAACTGCCAACTCTATCTTAATCCAATGGATTTTCCGTTCCAAGTCAACCATGACCTATTGCTTTTGTCAAGATTCCCAATAACAGAGACGTCAAGAAAGTAATTGATATTTCTAAAATGTTAACTGTTAATAATGTGACCACAGGAAGGTTCAGCGTGTCTACCAGAGCTGATATAATTCTCTTATAGAAAAGTTTGATCTGAGTCAACTTTTATCCCACTCCTCTAAATTTCTCAATAAACATGTATTTCAAGCATTCAAGCTCATCACTGAAGCTTTTGTGAACATGGGGGGCTCATTCTGGTGCTTCTAATTTGTGTCAGTTTGGGTAGCTCCTTGCCTTTTTCTTCCTGTCTTGGGGTAAACTTTTAATAACAGTCTAGGATCAAATTCTTTCTCCTCTTCATCTCTTCAGGCACATGGTACTTATTTTGTTTGGGTGGGGGCAGTGAAAGGAGTAGAATCACAGAATATTAGAATGGGAAGGGCAGGGCTCTGGATCATTTAATCAGTTTTCAGAGAAGGAAACTTAGGCCCAGAGAAGGAGAGGGACTTTCCTAATGCCTCCTAACTCTTAGGAATGGAAGCATGCCCTGACCCCTTGAGCCCTCCAGCTGTCTGGAAACAGCAGCCGGCTTCCCTCTCTGAGTCAGGCTCCTCTGTGATGGGAGAGACATTGTTCACCTGTTTTCAAGGGCATCACCGAAGAACGGATAAAAGGGCCATAAAGTGTACATTGCAAAGGTACACTGATACTTGAAAGCAATCTTAAGTCGCCACCTGCATAAATTATTTTCCTAACCCTTCGGGATGAAAATTCCTGTGGCTGCTGCATTTCAGAAGAATTTGAGGTTTTCTTTCTTCCTTTTGCTTTGTTTTTATGACACTGTGAACTTGTTTTGGAGGGGAGACTTTTAACTTTATTTAGCCTTGCTGCAGGGGTTTATAGTAATTACAAAACTATGCTAATGAGAGAGACCTATCATAAATCTGATATATTTCCCCAGTCATAACCAGAAAGAGCCCATCTCCTGTAGCTTTGAAAAGGTAAAGACCTGACTTATTCCCTCCCTGTTCCCCACCCCCCACCAGGTTCATTGCTAATTGCGGTACTGTTATTAAAACAAATGACCGGTCTTTAAACACCCCAGAATGACATGACTGTGCCCCATCAGGACTGTAATCAGACCACCCTGTGTTTTATGGACTTAGCGTCTTGGCCATCCAGAGGCACGCCAGTGGGTGCAGAGTTTCTGCTTTAGCTGCTAATTAAACTTTGGAAACCTTTTCTTTGTTGCTGGGCCAATCATTTCCACAATCTGATTGGCCAGAGTTGATTCTATTTGAAATGGGCAAATTTCTATTTATTCTGAAAAACAAGCAACAATTCCAAAGAACAAATGTTTATTTGAAAGAGCAAAAGTAACTGTCAAATGAGCGGATTGCCTGAAAATAGCTTTATCCGAAAAGCCTTCTGAGAGTAGGGAAAAATTTGTCGTGGCTGCCAGATACAATATTATTCACATTTCAAAAGAGAAAAGAGAAAATGACGATATTAATACCTTCTCTTAGGTTTCTGCTTTTGGCCTTTGCACAGCTCCTTAGCATCTGTGATTTACATCATTCCCTGAACAGCCCTTTGGAGGTGGAGGTGGGGGTGTGTATGTGTCAGTGACTGTATTGGAAGTGGCATAACATATCGTTTAAGATTTGGGACTTTGGAGTAATTCATTCATTCATTGTTTATTCATCAGATATTTTTTGAGTGCCTCCTTTGTGTCAGGAACTGTTCTAGGCACTAGGCTGGAACAGACTAAATGAACAAATGAACACACAGACTACAGTTCCCTGCCCTTACTGAATCTAAGGGCAGGGAACATACCTGGATTCAGGTTTTAGTTCTGCCACTAGTTTGTGGCCTTGGGCAAGTTACTTGTTCTCGCCAAGTTTGTTTTTTCATGTGTAAAATGATGTTCATGATAACTCCCACTGCCTAACATCTTTGAGGATTAAGGAGATAATTTATGTAAAGTGTTTAGCACATGGTGAGTGCTCGTAAATGGCAGCTGCTGGGGCAATTCCACTGTCATCATTGGAAGAGGGGATTCACCAGGGATCCAGGGCGCTGACATGCTAGGATGCTCCATCGGCAAGAAAACAGGTGAGATCAGTCCCCATCCCTAGTCCTTCTAGATGTAGGGGTCACGGCCAGGGGTCACAGCTTGGTTCTTACCTCTGCTTTGCCTTCCCTTTACTTAAGCAGCAGCCTTACAGAATTGGCCCTTGTTCAGAAATAACTACTCTCACCATCCTGTTTTGCTTCCCTGGGTGACAGACTCTAACATTTCTTCCTCTCTTCTTCTTTCAGATTGTTTAGTGTAATTTTGGAACAATTAACCAAAGAAACAGAAGGCGGTAACCACTCCAGTGGCAAATCGGGAGGCTTTGATGTCAAAGCCCTCCGCGCCTTTCGAGTGTTACGACCACTTCGACTAGTATCAGGAGTGCCCAGTAAGCACGTTTCGTTTCCTAAAGCCAGGAATTTGTTGATTTTTTTCCTTCTGGGTGGGTCTCGGGATTATGAAACAGGGTGCGATGAGGTGAGTGCTGTGCACCAGCCAAGGGCTCAGCAGGTGACCATGGAGGCCTTCGCCATTTACAAAGCACTTTTGCTTGTATTGTCACTTCGGGTCCCCGTAACAGCCCCGACCGGGGGTGGAGGGGGGCAGTAGTGATTGTTGTCTTCCTGATTTCATATTAGAGAAAATCTTCTCTCGTGCAGAGACCAAGTGGGTGGTGGCAGGAGACCTTGAGTTCAGGCCTCCTGATTGCAGTCTGGTCTTCGTCCTCTGACATCCGCTGCCATCAACTCCTCCCACTCTCAGGCCTGTCCCTTTGAACGTGGTGGGTTATGGGGATGAGGGTGTTGGAGGCCTCAACTGACTGCCTTTTTTCAAAGTGAGAGCAGCAAGGGGCTGGAATCCTGAAAGTCTATGTAACTCTCCCACAGAGGGACTGTGCCCGTCTCACTCGGGGGTGAAGAGGTGAATGCTTCTGTGTCCTCGCTGCATGTAGGGCACAGTAGCACCTGCCTGAAGGTGATTGTGAGGTCTGAATGCAGTAATGCAGGGAGAGCCTTCAGCGCAAGGTCTGGAGCACAGAGAGGGCCCTCAGCGTGAGAGATGCTGTATCACCCACTAGCCTACTCTACCTGTCCGTGCCAGGCCCTAGTTTGCTTCTTGCTCCAGATCTCCAGGCCGGGTTCAGTGCCACCTGAGTTGGAACAGATGCCCCGTCTGTGCCCTGGCCAGGAACTTCCATAAGGAGCGTGGCATATGCTTCCGTGGGCTCTACTCATGATAGGACATCCCTACGGGGAACTTCAGAGGGTGGAAGTTTTAGTGCCTCTCCAAGGACTGTGGCTGTGAGGTGGCTGCCTGCTTCCAGCTGCAGGACAGATATGGGATTGCAGGGTGTGCCTTTTTTTCACAGCTCATAAAGCCATCAGAAGAGCACAGATCATGTTTTTGCCTCTCCAGAAATTCTTCATGAAATTTCATTAAACCTGTTGGCACTCAGAACGCACCAAAAATTCTCTGGAAAAAAAAATTCAAATTTAACATTTTAAAATGTAGGAAGTGGTGTTTTATGTGTACTTGTTTTTCCAGATTGTTCCTTTATTTTCCTTGAAAAAGATCAGCACAAGTCAAAACCACAGAACCGTCTGGAAGCAATTGAGAAAAATAGAAAATACCTTGGAAATGACTGGCCCTGTTACATTAACATGATTAAATGAGAAGTTCAGTGAGCAAACATGAGGTTTCAGATTCAGTTGTTACAGCTTAATCTAATTTCAGAGTAACCACGGCAACTTTTTTTTCCCCCAAAGAGCAAATGACAGGCCAGCCTGCCTGCAGTATGTGCTATGAGCAGACGTGCGGGTGCGGTGGCTTTGTGGATCTGAGTCATATGTGAGGACTTTCTCAGCTCATGTTCATTAACTGCCCTGGAGCATCCAAGTCTCTCAACAGAGCCAGCTGGGCTTTGGGGAGATGGGTCAGGGGCTCTGGGTCATGCCCTTTCCCATGCAGTTGGCAGCTGTGGACTAGTGATTTCCTAAATACTTGAAGTTGTTAAAAATGTCTGGGAAGGTGTGACTGTTTATACTTATCTGGGAGTTGTCTGATCCCTTCTAAAGAGAACTCAGACTGTCCTACAAGACATGATTTTGTGTGCGTATGTGAATATATGTTCATTCATTGGAAGGTAAACATGTGTTTCAGATAGAGTCCTTCAGATGTTTGTGAAGCTCTTAACTAGCCCCACACAGGTAACTGATAAATATGTATCAGAATCCTAGACCATCAAATGGGAAAGAACCCTCAAGATCATCTGGTCCACGGTCACCATCTTTTAGATGAGGAAGGTCATCGAAACCTTGGGCAGGTTCTCATGGCTAGTGGGTGGCCAAACAGGACCAGCCCGGCGGCCTCCTAGGTCCTGGCCCTGTGTTCTTTCTGCTCCATTTCACTGCCTCCTTGGTTAGAGGCCTGTGAGATCTGTTGTACACATTGGTTATATACAAAGGAGCCTAATGTCATGAAAGTGTACACATTCACAATAAGATACAATGTCATTATTTCATAAATTTGGCCAATCTGAAATATAATAGTTACAGTAAACATAGACACATTTATGAAACATAGGGCTCACTGCCATACAGCTGAGAAGAGCTAACTGCTGGATGATGATTTTGGATGGCCCATCCATGTCTTAAAAAAAAAAAAAACAAACCCAAATGAAAAAACAAACAAAAAACCCCTTGCCCAAGTAGATTAGAGCATATGTTTCTTTTCCCCTCCATCTATTCCTTATAGAAGACGGAAACATTGAAAGTCATCCTATTGATCGTTTTTTCTCCAAAAGAAACCATTTGAACATTTAAGTATCCGAAGACAGTATGTAGGAGTTTTGTCTTAATGAAAGTCTGGAAAGAGATTCTTTGAGAGTCTGAAACCCTCTTATCGCCCTTCCCTCCCCATCCCATCCCCCACCTCTTCCCATGTGCTTCTTATCAAGGTGAACTTTTGCTGTTATCGCTGGTAAGTATTTTTGCTTGGTGTGTTCTGACTTCTAACGTATTTAATTCTAGCATCTCAGCCTCTTCTGTTCTTTCATTGTTTGAATATGTATTGGGAAAGTGAGAAGATACTAGAATAGGGCAGTTTGGAGGAGGGAGAGACAGCAGGGAGAGGAAGGGAAAGAGAAAGAAAAAAGGGGGAAAAGAGTGAGCTAGTCGAGTGGAAGCTGAGGTAGGTTGCGGTGGTGGGAGGAGCGCAGGGCACATGCAGGGGCGTCAGGTGGCCTGGATCTAGTCTGGCTCTGGTTTCCTGGCGACCGCGCTCCCTCCGGCTCCTGCTTCCCTCCACCCAGTCCAGAGTGTTGCCCCGCTGTCCCTGTTCCCATGGTCTTTTCTCTTCCTGTACCATGGCTCTCAGTGTTGCTCCGTGGGTAGCTCCCAGGTTTCCACGTCCCTCCCTCGTCTCTCAAGTCCACGTTTCAGCCTCAGGGCACTGCCCCCTTCATGTTAAGTGATCAGACTCACCAGGTGGACAGTTGCTGTTACCCTCTCCTTCCCTGGCCCCTCATCTCCCTCTGCCACTCCAGGGGAGCCTCCTTTGACAGGCTTGTCTTTGTTCAGGCACTAGGATTAGCCTCTTGACCTTGCCCTGCCTCCCTGGGCACCTTCCTCTAACTCAGACACACTTGCTGAGTTCTGATCTCATCCAGCTCCTCGCCCTGTCCTCCCTGGAGAGCCCAGCACCCTCCAGCTACCTCTCTGCCCGTCTTGCCTATTGCTGCCCCACTTGTCTTTCTAAAAAGGCTGCCTTTTGAGTATTCCTGGGCCTCTCCCATGTATACATGTTATTAAACTTTTGTTTGATTTTCTCCTGTTTAAAATAAATAAAGAGGCTGCCTTTTGCCGATGGACTAAACTCTGGCCCTGTGATCTGAATTCAAAACCCAGAGCTACCCAGCTGCAACCTGCTTGTCTTTCTTGTTACCCTTTTCCACTTCATGACCGCCAACCGAGACTTACCACCCCCAGCCCACGTGGCGCTAGCTCACTTCCGTGCTTTTGGTACTTTCTTCCGCTGCCTGGAGTAACCTTTCTCCTCTTGCCTGTGGAAATCCATCCTCCTCATGCTTCAGGCCCTCCTGAGAGGGAGGCTGCTGCCCAGTCCTCTTTCTTCTCCCTGACTCAGAAGTGATGTCTTTCATCCCTCTTTAATTTTAACTGTGTGATATTACTTATTCAGCATCTCTGTGCTACCTTAGAGTAATTTGTGTTTAATTCTTATGTCTCCTCCTGCAGCATAACCTCTTTGAGAGAAGCCTCATTATTTAATACATCTTCACATTCCCCAAAGCACTAAACCTTATGTTTGCTGCACGGTAGATGTTCAAGGAATTTTGTTGAATGGATGAACAAATGCATAAATGAATGACTTTCATATCTGGCAGCGCCCTCTCTAGGCCTTAGTTTTTCCATCTTTCAAGTTGAGGGAGTTGGATTAGACGGTCTTTAAGATTCCTCTTTGACTTACTTCACGTCCAGGTTTAACGTTAATTAAAAGCTATGAAATACCTCTGAGTTTTATTACTGTGTGTCCTATACAGAGCAAGCATCATTAGGAATTATATCTGTGCATCACTGAAGTATCTTCCTGGCTCACAAACTTATTTTTCTCTTTCCTAGGTTTACAAGTTGTCCTGAACTCCATCATAAAAGCCATGGTTCCCCTCCTTCACATAGCCCTTTTGGTGTTATTTGTAATCATAATCTATGCTATTATAGGATTGGAACTTTTTATTGGAAAAATGCACAAAACATGTTTTTTTGCTGACTCAGGTGAGTAATAAAAAATGGTAGCTAACCTAACTATTTAAAAGTTTGGCTTTCCCAAAAACAACCTTTGTGGTTTGGGGAAAATCTAAAACAAAATGAGAGAGAGAGAGACAGGGAAAAAAAAAAAGATAGCCGAATACACTGGTGAATCTAAGACAGTTCTTAGGTGAATTATATTCAGAATAAATGAGAATTTAGTTCCCTTTTCTATCTTGATTTCCTATGTAATGTGTTCTGGCAAACAAGATGGGGGGGACCCCCTGAAACTGGACCGTGAGGTGAATCAGTAGTGTTGCTCTGTATAGGCTGAGGAAAGGTGCTGTTAGAGTGGGGACAGAGGAGAGAGGGGTGGATTCTGAGTAGAGGAAATAGCAAATTCCATGGAGGAGGGAAAGTTTGAAGTGAACCTTGAAGGACAATAGGAATCCAAGATAGCATAGCTGGGAAGTAGAGTGTTCCAGGCTCTGGGCAGGGTACTTGGCTTCTGCAGCTTGGTTTCCTGATGTTCATTCCTCCCTTGAGTGGTCAAGCCTTCCTCTACTGTTTGCAGATATCGTAGCTGAGGAGGACCCAGCACCGTGTGCGTTCTCAGGGAATGGACGCCTGTGTACCGCCAATGGCACAGAGTGTAGGAGTGGCTGGGTTGGCCCCAATGGCGGCATCACCAACTTTGATAACTTTGCCTTTGCCATGCTCACCGTGTTTCAGTGCATCACCATGGAGGGCTGGACAGACGTGCTCTACTGGGTAAGCAGCTTGAGGAGAGAGTTGATGAAGTATGCTTTCCTCAGATAAAAGTGTTTCATTAGCTAGAGCCATTGGGGAGCTGGCTGAAAAAGACCCCCTGGAAGTGAGTTCTTTGGGAAGGGACGCAGGCCCTCTCTTCACTCAGTAAGACCTATCATCTCTCCACGTTGGGGCCTTGGTTTCAGCTCTAGAAAGCTGCTATAGGATGTGGACTCCCTCGCATCCCCAGTGCCACCTGGGGACTTACTGCTGAGCGTGCCCCGTAGTCCCCTTTGTTGGAGGAACTCCAGGGGGCCAGGGCTGTCCTCATTAAACTCTTAAAGAGCCAGAGTTCATTCCCCAGGTTAAGAGCCTCCTGGACTTCCATGGAGTAAAACTGACCTTTTATACCTAAAGGCAGGTTGCTCTACCAGATCCTAAATGGAAGATAGGGAACATTAACTGAATTCTTTTCATGCTTTCCATAGCTTAGTACAGCCTTAAAACCCAAATGGGTTTTTTCCCCTATTATAGTATTTCCCTTTTGCACCTTCAGTATTACTACTAATCAGCCCAGCATAAGCCCTTAGCTCTCTCTTCCTTTTTCTTTGGAGCTATAGAACTCTGGCAGAGAGGGTGGAAATGGCATATAAGCCTTCCAGGGCTGGTGGACCTGTCCATGAAGACAGTTGGGCACTCTTTGTATGGCTCAGGGCTGGCTCTCCTTGTTCCTGACAGAGCCAGAAAGGTCTGCTGTAAATGAAGAGCAGTCATATTTTAACAGCCATTTCTCAGAGCTGGGTTTGTTGGTTTACTTCTGTGTTTGACAGAATTTGAAAAAGCTCACAGAAGTTTAGAAATTATTTTCCATGACACAGAGTTGCTGGGAAAAACAGCTGACTTGCAGATTTTGAGCCTAAATCCAAGTCCAAATGGGATTAACCAGGATTCCAATAATGATTTGTTAAAAGACAATGGGTAGTAACATACTTCTTGAATGGTCAGTCTCTAGTTAGAAGGCCTGCAAGTTGAGAAGTAGCTTCCGACAGGATCTAAATTTCAGACACTTTATAGGATTTCCCATTACTCTGTAACTTGAGAGAACATAGCATATAACGGTTGTAAATAAGTTTTTACTTCCCTTCACAAGTGAACTCCATGCATGCAAGATTGTAGAAGTCCCTATATATGTTCAGTGTTAGGCAAAGAAGACATGTTCATCCCCAAAGTGTGAGTCTAGTTTGGTAATAAGGTTTTTAAAACATCACCAACATGTTATATCTTGTTTCTCTCTCTCTCCTTTTTCTGGTTTCATAGGGGAGTGTGTGTGTGTGTCTGTGTGGGTATGCACATCTGTTATTTATATCCATAACACAATGCCTTTTGTGAAGAGGAAGAAGGAGGGAGATTATATTGGATGAGCCAAGGCCATGGCCATGCAAGGGGACCCTCTAATTAGGTAAAGGGTTTGTTTTCAGTATTATCTTCTAAGCTGTAACTCCTAGTTAGATTAGCAGAGGGCTCAATCCCAGTCTTCCCTTGAAGTTTCTGGTAAATAGAAAAAGCGTCATCCAGATAGCCCAAACTCTGATCCTTCCCCCCAAAACAGTACAGAAGACAACATTTGGATTTAAAACAAATAAATGAAAAACCTGTGACTCCTCTCAGCTCTGTTCTCCCTGTTTTCACGGTTAATTGCCATTGCCGATCCAACATGCCCTGACTAATGGACAATTTTATACTTTATGTTATGTTTCTGCACACTGATTGTCTCGTGACAGTCTTCCTATCGCCAAGCTAGTGAAAACTCTGGGAGCGTGTGATTAAAGGAGAGAAAACTCCACGTACCCAGAAACAAAAGTTTCTACTTGCTTTCCTGAGAACCTCTAAGTATCACCTAGGATGGTATAATTATTACCTCTATTTTTCATATGACAATCACAGAGCTAATAATTTGACAACATAATAATTACATTCTCTGTGAATTACATGGCATCTTTATTCTGATGGAGGAACTCCAGTAATTTATCAACATTATTCCAGTCTATATCCCATTATAGAAGGTCTGGGAAACAGTGGAATATAGACTCCTGAACATCCCCAAGGTCCTACCGCTAGAGCAAGTGGTACTTGATTTAGAACAGGGGTCTACAGACTTTTTTATAAGGGGCCAGATAGTAAATATATTTGGCCTTGCAGACTGTAATGTCTCTGTCACAACCACTCAATTCTGCCCATGTCGCTTGGAAGCAGCCGTAGACAACATGTAAACAAACATGTGGCTTCGTTCCAATATTTATTTATGGATGCTGAAGTGTGGATTTTGTATAACTTTCCTGTGTCATGAGATACTCCAGATTTTTTTCCTACCATTTAAAAATGTAAAAGCCATGTTTAGCTCACGGGCTGTACAGAAGCAGGTGGTGGGCTGGTTTGGCCTGCAGGTCATAGTTTGGTGACCCCTGGTCTAGACTAGAACCCGGCGCTCTTTCCTTGGCATTTTTCCACTGTCAGAGGTTTTCGAGCCCTTCAGAACACTAGGGGGCAGCTCAGTGATGTCTTCCAGAGTGTTCACTAAGACCTTAGTCTCTGAAACACATCAGGTTGCTTTTAATTACTTGTTGATTACACTTACTATCTCAGCACGGAGATAGGCAGGAGCCAGGGCCCCAGCCTTCTTCATACTTTATGGGCCACAGTCAATGGGAGGCCACACAGCTGTGCACAGAACAGAACATCCCTGCCCAGCACAGCGCCCGGCCCAGAGCAAGCGATCAGCAAACACCAGTTACTGTTACTCTTGAAGTGCATGATCCCATTGCCTCACTATAGATGGGCCATGTTTAAGTGCCTGTTTGTATCCGCAGCTAGAGTGTAAAGGGAACATCTTGAGAGAGAACTGAGATTTTATTTTAAATATTGATGGCAAGCAAAATTTTCAATCCTTTAGGCGTTTGTATATGGTGGACAAAGTCTTTGCCAGGGATGAGTTTGCATCTGGTCAGGTTTATATTCAGTCAGTGTTCTCAAGTTCAGGGATGCCTCAGTTCCCAAGAGTGCCTGGCAAGTGGTGGCAGGGTCTTGAAAAGGGACGTGCAGGTGGGCCCGATATGCAGAAAGACATGTACAGAATAGGACCATTTGGATCTGTGGGCAATGGGATTATTAGTTTCTGGTGAAAAATGGCTTTTTTAGTGCTCTTTTATGAAGTGAATTCCATAAACATAACTAAGGTGCCATCTGACCCACATGCATCTGTTGTCCACAGAGGCAGAAAGGTGTAGTGCAAGGGAAGAGCCTTAAAGCTGGAAAGGGCTGGGCGTGTGACCTTGGGTAGGTCACCCAAACTCTCTGGGCTTTCATTTTGTCCACAAGATGCAGAGTAACCCTACATGATCCTATTGTTTTTTTCTTCAGCTCAGAGGAAATGTTTTCAGATGTAGGAAATTAATGAAAAGAGTATTGATTTCAGAAGGGAGCTATCCATATAAATCATTTGTGGCCTTTTGCCTTAGTGCCAAGCTCTCTTCTCAGTGAGCGTGCCTATGGCAGTGCTGGCTGTATGACTCAAACGGGAAGTTCCCTTGGCCAAGCTGACCGTCTTCTTCATTCAAGGGACCTGGGAAATCCCTCTCTAGTTAGCCAGCAGCTTGCCTTTCTGCCCCTTTCTCTGATTCCATGCTCAGGGGAGCAACAACCAATATATCAAGTTTCTAGTAGTAGTTGTAACAGTTAGAAAAAAACCAAAAAGCCTAGGTTAGCCTTTCCTCGGAGACATGGATGTGCGTCTCAGCCTTTGAAGTGAGGGGAAACTGAAACTAGGTTATTTCCTGAGTACCAGGTGACACCACATGATGACTTTGATATAAATATTTTAAAAATCTAAATTGAAATGCTTGAGCTCATCCTGATTTTTCCATTGCTGACAAAGACCACTCAGACAAAATCCCAAGCAGAGTCTCTATTTTCCTATGGGTACTTCGGGGACCCGCTTGCCAGTTCTCACTTGTCCCATGTGTATGGTAAGCCTCTGAAAAGAGACCTGGGTTGAGGAGATTTCTTTGGGAGAAAGACTGGCCCTTAAAGCTTAATTTTTCTTGCTCTTTCTCACCCTCTGGAGATTTATAGAGTCTCCTGTGGCCTTTGTTTTCCCCTTGGCCCCTAGCTGTTATTCCAGGTGGTATTTCTGATTTGAGCAAATGGGAGTCTGTTGCACACTGACTTCTAAGAAGTTAAAAGTTTCTTTACTTAAAAAAAATGTTCCCTCCCAAGTTGGAGCAGACAGCTGTTCCTGGAGCCATTCTCTGGAACATGGGACTGAGGCCTCAAAGAGGATGGGTGGGGCAGGTGCTCGGCTGACGGCTGGCCCACTTTGCCAGAGTTGTGGGAGAGCGGTGTCTCCGGTGGGAGTCCTGGACATGCACATCCTTATTCCCCGTGAGCGGGCCCACTCTCCCCTGTCATGGGCACCCCTCTTGCTCCAACAGAGGGGAAGCAGGCCCAGAGAGGTCTCTGTGGAAGGCCCTGACTCCGGGCTGGGCTCTGGTCCCTCCACCAGGCAGCCTGTTTCTTCTCCTCCACATCTGGATTATTAAATAAGTTTAGCGGTGTAGTTGCTTTGGAAGAATTACCCTTGGCCTTCCTGCTGAAATTAGTTTATCCAACTTAATGAGATCAACAATTGCAGCCACTGCCCTGCCTCATTCATTACTCTAATTGCCGATGTAAGATGTGCAGACTGATAGCAGTTCTATTAAGCACATCCATTTTCATGTGGCCAAACAGGTGTTTCATAAGGGATTTAATGCCCTCTCCCTAGACTACAGCAACAGATGTTAGGTAATTTTTTTTTTTTTAATGTTCTCTTTTTCCGTTTGGTTTCTGCATGAGGCAGGCAGTGAAATGCTTGAGCTTCGGCCTGTAAAGCTAAAAATCTAGCGCCAGATAATGTAAAGGAAAGCACATGCTTAAAGGCCTAAGGGCCTGACCCTGCAAGGCAAGAATGATGAATCAGCCCGGACTATATACTGTTCTATTAGCCGAAGATTCTGGCTGTTCCAACAAAGTCAGGCCCGGGGTCATTCATTCTGTCCCCTCACCAGTCCTTAACACTTCCTTCCTGGGAGAAGTGTTTGCCCAATTTAACGTGACCTGTGCTGCCGGAAAGTTCCATCCAGCCGTGAACGTGAAAGCACTTGTTTGCTCCATCATGAAAGCTGCTCATGATCAGACCTCTCCTGGGAAGGTGTATCCGGGAGGCCACGTCTGACTGTGCTGCTTCAGCTTGTCCTAGAAGTAGGGACACCAGGTTCCTCTGGAACAGCTCACAGCTGGAGCCAGCTCTCCCAGGGTGGGTCATGTAGGTTCAAGCTAGGTGTGGAGGATAAGGGCTTCTTTCCTTCTCCTGGGTCCTTCCTATGGGTTCAGTTGGCGAAAAAAATGTCATTCCCCAAAGCACCCCTGAATGTGTCAGCTAGTTGACTTCTGAATACTTTCCTTCTTTGCATTAATTTAGCTGTGCTTGCACTCACTGATAGCAGATAATCCAGATTTAAAGTGGGTTAGGTTTCCTTGGATTGGTTGGCTTCCAGTGGAAAGTTATTATTTTAGGGTTTTTTTTTTTTTAAAGAAAAGAATTTATAGAGTCAAATGTTGCAAATTTGTCTCTATAACTGAGACTTTTCCACCATCACAAATTTTGAAAGCAAAATAGTACTGACAACTTGGGCAGAGTAGAAAATAGTTTCCAGCTAAGCACTAGTTTTGTCTTCTATCAAGATCTTTTCTGAAAATCCCTTACCAAGGCAGTTTCCTGTGAGAAAGAGCCAAATCCCAGCTGATTGCCCTAGCAGTGGCCAAAGTTTGCTGTTATTTGCCCTGAAAGCTTTGATGGCTCTGTGTGCGTGTGTGTGTGTGTGTGTGTGTGTTTTGGGAATATATAATGAATGTGCATTGGCTACTGTTGTCTGATTTGAAGCTAAGTAAATGTTTAATTAAATGTATAGAATGCTGTCTCTAATGTAACCCTCTCTCCTTATTAGATTTTCTTATTAACCCACTCCTATGAGACCATCTTATTTCTTACAGATGAATGATGCTATGGGATTTGAATTGCCCTGGGTGTATTTTGTCAGTCTCGTCATCTTTGGGTCATTTTTCGTACTAAATCTTGTACTTGGTGTATTGAGCGGGTAAGCTACACCTCTTTCATCTTGAAAGCAGAGTCCCGAGGACAGTTGCCAAGACCACACAGGCTTTGCTAGATGGGGGCCGCCGGGTGGGTGCCAAGCGTTTTATGTGTCCTCCAAGATGCTTTCTTTTCTGCTGAGGCTTCCCCAAATCAAGATGTTTCCTGGAACCTTACCAGCCTTCATGAAAGAAAGCTATAGGATAATTGTTGACCAGAAATTAATCAGCGTTGTCACTTGGGATTTAAATCGTTGGCATTGCTTGCCCATTTGTCTGTCCTAAAAGGAGATACATCTATAATTGTGTTATTGGCCTGGATCCAGATATAATGCAGATTAATTGGTACAAAACAGTAGCTAAATGACTTTTGGTAGGCCACATTTGTAGGCTTCAGCAGCAGAACCTGTCCTTATTGAAAGAACAAAAATGGAAGGCCCTTGGCAGCGTCCCCTTCTAGGAGCACCAGTCTTTAATCAAAGCCCTAGTGGTCCAGCAGCTGTTCTTGGGGCTCTGCTCTTTAGCAAATGGATAACTGATAACTAATCTCCTTACATTTTACAGGTAAATGATGCGATAGGATGGGAATGGCCATGGGTGTATTTTGTTAGTCTGATCATCCTTGGCTCATTTTTCGTCCTTAACCTGGTTCTTGGTGTCCTTAGTGGGTAAGCAGTTGGATCCGTGTTCCACATTCTGCTCCTGCCATGTGTCAGGCGGCTCTGCGTGTCCCCCAGCTGCTCCCTGCGGCTTTCTCTGCATGCATGTGGACTCTGATGTCCCCTCTGTGTGTTGCTTTTGGACTAAACTGTGATTCTTTCTGCTTGTATCTGTCTGTGAGATTCTGTGTTTCTGATGCTTGCCAAACACTATTAATTTAATGGAACCATTTCCCTGAAGCCAGTCATGTTAATATGCCAGTCTGTAGAAGTAGATTAAAAGTGAGTAAAAGGATTCCCAGCCTCAGTCTCCCCCAGGAAAGGGCCTTTGTCTTTTGTGGTTTTCTTCCCATTAGTACATAACCTGGCCCTTTTAACCTGCAGTGTATCATGATGATTTCCAGTGGCGTTTCAGATTTCATGGTAAAAGAGAAATAAGCCTAGATTAGCACATAAATACTGAATAGTTTCAGACTCTCACATCCTTCAGATCTGGATCGTTTCTTAGCTTGGTTTTCTGCTGCTGTCACTGTGAGAATGCTCCCTTCAATTCATTTTTAATCTTAACTTGTAGAATCTGTCTTTAATGCAGGGTAATAATCAGCTTTTGCACCTAAATTGCCTATGGCCTTATCATCGTCCATGTCACTCAGTCACCATTTTTGAAATTTCATTTTGTTGACCCCCTTGGCTCAGTGGATTGACAGGGGGTTCAGTGGAGACTGGGTCAGGAGGGGGGCTTCGCCCTGCCTGTAGTTGCCATCCCAGAGCCCTTGCGGCAGCTCTGCGTCCTCCCCATCCCACAGACACCCCAGACAGGGGAGTACCCCAGAGAAGGGAACCAGGGCTCTCCAGACTCTCAGAAGCACAGCCAGTATATAGCCATTGCCGGGGCGGGGTCGGGGCTGGGAGTGCGACCGAGGCCCAGGAGGTGCCCATCTCCCCAGAGGAGCCTCTGTCGCTCCCTGAGCTCAGACATCCTCAGGAGATACTGTTGATAGGCTTGATTCCCAGTGAGTTTATCTACTCCTCACTCTATCTGTGCCTTTCCAAGCTTGTATCTTGGGGGAAGTGATGTCTTCGTGTAATGCTGAGTCAGTGGAGAGACCGTTATCGCATTTTTCTCAATACTGCCTTTTCCAGAGCAGAAAGCAGAGCTAGTGATCCATCTCTGCTTGCTTTCCTCATCTTCCCTCTAACCTACCCTGCCTGTTTTCAGGGATAACACGTTTAGAATTCTCCTTGACCGAGCGTGGTCACTTTTACACCGTGGATGTACACTGTCCTGTGAAGCCCTGTCTAGAAATGGCCCTGGAGCCCGTGCCCCACAGTGAGGGGAGTAGGGACTGAGTTGGGGGTGTGACAGCTTACCCCCTGCCCCCCACCTCAACCAAAGCTTCCTTCTATAGATAAATGGCTCTTCGAGCCTCATGTTCTTTCACTTAAAACTTTAAAAGTGCCTTCCTCCTAGTGACCCGCCATGGCCTTAGGTTAGTGTCGGGATGGTAAGGGTGGAATGTATCCCTGGAGAAACAGCATCGTGTTGACTTTACCGCAGAAACGGCCCGTACGAGGGTAACAGCAATTCTGTTGTGAATTCCTGGCACCCTGTGCCTCCTAAACCCAACTACACTGAGGCCGTGGAAGCGATTGATTTTAACAGTGCCAGCGACGTGCCTTATCTCTGCACTTCCAGAGCAGGAACACCACCCCTGCGTGAAGAGGCCGCTGAAAAAGGAAAACGGGGAAATGGGAGGGAGGGACTCCTTGTTACAATGGTGGGTGCTAAATATGCACTCCGAGGGGGGTGGTGCCCAAAGCTGGAGGACAAAAACAGGCACACACCATGGTGGAACAACCAGTGTACTAAAATATATTTTGGGGAAAATAGTAAGTAATTTAAAAACAGTTTTGAATCAGAACAAAACTAGAACCCTTATGAAGGAGAGCGCAAATGACACGTGAATTTTTACAATAAAATCCGAGATTTCGCAGCAATTTTCAGTCCGTTCCATGATGTGGGGCTGCAACTGACTCTGCCCCACCTGTAAGGCCACTTGGGTAGGAAATGCTAAGCCGTGCTCTGTGTAAAGGAAGAGCCACGTCTGCAGAGCAGAGTCGTGCATCCGCGTTCGCTAAGTTGGTCAGCTTTTCCTGAGTTCCTGTTGAGTGCCCGGCTCTGGGCCAGAAGCCAGGGTGCCAAGATGTCAAAGACACAGATGGGGGCCTTGTGCTCAGACAGTCATTGTCTCGGGGGTGGGGGGAAACAGTTGTTAGGCAGTGCAGGATGGCCAAGCTAGAGCAGAGGTGGAGATGGAGGGGCTGTGAAAGCTGCATGTCTGTGAGCTGGATCTTGAAAGATGATAAGGTGTCTCTGGGGGTGGGGGTGGAGAAACCGGAGAAGGGGCTGCTCCCACCTCCCCTAACAATTAGTTACCCAGGCTTCTCTGCCTGGGTACTCCTCCTTGACTTTCCCCCAAAGCAACACAAAATCAAAATAGGTCATTTGTATTCATTTTCTTGTTAAAGAAATGTAATTTTTTTTTAAATTTTAGTTTTAGTCTTAGGGTTCTTCCCAATTTTTTTTAGGGGACACTGGAGGGAATACAAAAAATGTTTTAAATAAATGTTAAAAGGAAGACAACTTATGTCGCATAGCCCCTTAGGGACCATCAGACCAACACAGATGTAATTCCGAAAGGCCCAAATTAAAAGGTTCTCCTCTTTTAGACACTTAAGACTGTGCTGCTGCTTTCTAATGAAGAATCATTATAAGACGCTGTGTGTCTTTAAGTCTGTTAACCATTTGGAAATATTTGTTGCTCCTCCTTTTTTTTTTTTTTTTTTTTTTGGCACACTTGTTCTGGCGTTGGTACGTTTTTAAAGCATTAAGACTGATGCTTTGGAAAAATCTTTGGTTTTACCGCAGACTGTTCTTCTCAAGGTGAGTGCGAGGTTCACGAACTGTACGCCCGGCATAGCCAAGCGTGATCCTGGATGAAGACGTTTTTCTCTGGTGCTCGTGCTCTGTGGGAGGAGCCGAGAATATCTGTGACTAGAGTTGCGATTTCACATTAAGTCGTCATTAAGGAGATGGTCCCATTTTGACCAGGGATTGGAAAGACTGTCTCGATTAAGTCTACAGTTCAGACTATGTCTGTTCTCATGGTGGCTTTGATGATTTTTCACTTCTAAAATTGTTCACTTAACCCTTGTCCCCGTTGAGGTTTTTGTCCGTAGATAGGTAAAATAAGAGAACACAGTGGTGTTTCCGCGCTTTGTTTCTTTAGAATCACTGCCAGATTGCCGGGGGGAAATGGTGGTCGTGGACAGTGGGCTTGTGTCTTCACCTGCAGGACCCACCTGCGGTAAGGTAGAGGGCCCTCTGAGCCCCTGTGGTGGGGGTCAAACCCCCAAGAAGGGACCTGGTAGATGAGAAGGGAACTGGAAGACCTTGGTTCTGGTCCTGCCGGTGTCACCCGCTAACTCTGGGACGTCACTTAGGAGCCCTGAGCCTCCATCTCTTGGCCCCTCAAATGGGGAAGATGCTGCCGTGCTGCCCCACCCGCTGCCGTAGGGTAGCTGGCTTTAGGTCAGCTCATGGATGTAGAAGTGCTTTGAAAAATATGTACTATAAAGAATTTTACTCATTGAATCTGTCTTTCTCTTAAATCCACAGACCTCCTCCCAGTCCCCTCCCTGGGTGAGGTGGGAACAGCTGAGGGGCTGTTTGGAAACTATCTGAAGTGTCCCATTTTCTGGATTTCCCAGGAAGTGACCAAGAGACACGAGCTATGTATGCACAGTAATACTGTACTCGGTGCCCCCCAAGAGGAGGCCGTGGAGGTTCTTTGTCAGCTATAGAGTATGATGCAGCTGTAAATCATGATTGAGGTTATATCTGACAGTGATTTCTTTGCACAAATAGAGGGGCGTGGCATTTCTGTAACATATGGTTAAACACTGGCTTTAGAGTCGGATAATCAATACTTGACTCTTTGCTCTACCTTTTACCAACTGTGAGATTTGGTGAAATGACCTACCTCTTAGAGCTTCACTTTCCTTGTCTGTGAAATGATGTTAATAATATTCACTGTGTGGAGTTGCATGAGGATTCAGTGAGCTGAAGGGTGTAGAGAGCTTGGTTATCGTTATGATGATAGCTTGAATAAGAGTATATAAAACGGGATTTGATGCAAGAAAAATCTCATCAAGTCAGTTCTTTTAAGCTAATTTTTTTCCCCTGTGACCAGGCCTATAGATTGGGTTTAATTTGCATGACTGTTTTACTCAGGAGTTAATAAACGAAGTATTCTCTACTGCTCTTTCCTTTTAGAGGATCTAATGTTCAAAAATACTATCAGAGGTGCAGGAAGGTACAATGAAGATGAAAATATTTAGAAGCTGGTAAATTATAGGTCCTTGTTGAGGAAGGATTTGATTTGCCTTTGTCTTGGTTTCTGCCAAAGAAAGACTAAGGGCCCACAATGCCTAGACAGGTTTTGATGTCTGTTAGATGGATTTCTCCTGAGAAGTTTAGATAATCTCTGATATTTATTATAGTGGCAGTCATATCCCTGGCACTTAGCAATGGCCAGAAAGAGATTAGATAGAAGACCCTTAAGAGATTAGTGTAATATAACCCAGACTTCAATGCATCTGTTCTGTGTCGGCCTTTGAAGTCAGGTCCCACATGCCATTTTTCATAGTAAATCCAAAGGGCAATTTTAGGATCCTATGCTATGAATATTTTTTCTGTTCAGTTGTTTTTAATACTGTTGTCTTGGTGCCTGGATATTCCTTGCCAAAAAATGTTTAAAAACTCTATTTTCTTTTCTTTTATAAATTCAGTATCATACTCTGAAGGCTCTTGAATTATTTACCAAACTATGACCAATATTGAGATGGACCTGTATCCTAATCACATTTTTAAAGGAAAAAAGTGATTAATTTCATCTCCTAATCCTTAGACTCGATTCACATTTGTCCAGAACATTCCATTTCTCTTCAACCCATTTGGTTTCTCTTTAATCCACAATAATTGGGGGGAAAGGATGCTTGGTGATTGGTTGAAAGTGTTGGGATAAAAAACCTAGACAAAGGTTCAGGCATGGCTACTCTACCTGTGTTGCTGTTGGTATAGAGGAAGTGGAGAGGGGTGGTGTTGGGGGGGGGGCACTGTACTGAATAGGTTCAGGTTTGGGAGGGCATCATAATTTACACCCTGGCCCATTAAATTCACACCATTATGAGCCATGGTCAATCGGAGATTGCCTCTAATTTCCTCCCCTTGAACGTTGGCTCAGGGGGCAAAACATACCAGGTGGATGGTGGTTGTTTGCTTGTGGAGACATACCTTCTCGGAATAGGCATTCATATAAATTATTCATGACTGGGATTAGAATTAGCTCTCATTAAATATTTGACCAGCATCTGCTGACAAAAAATAAACAACAGAATTTCTTCCTGTACATAAACATATCTACATCTTAGAAGAATAGTTGAATTGCTTGCAACGTTGAAAGGGGTATAGTTAGGTAATGGGATAACCAGGCTGTCAGCATGGTTGGTTACCACTGTTTTACAGAATAAAATTATGTTGAGTTAATGAGTTAATTCCATATCTTGACCAACAGACTAAGAGAGCACACTGAGATCTAGTCCAAAAACAAAGGGACAGTGGAGGGTATTTGTAGATAGTTCTTACAATTAAAAAAAAAAAAAATTTTCCTGTGTGTAATTAGTGATGATCAAGCTGCCAGAATTCCAGACACGTTTAGCTGGATTTGTCTTTAGTTTGACTAGACTCATAGGTGAAAGAGTTGTCCATACAGTTGGAGGTCTCTTTTCTTGAACTTGGAAGTAATGTTGGGAGTGGGGTTGAAAGCTGAGGGAGAGATCTGTGGTCCTTTAGTAACTTCACGTGGTTTGGTTTTGGTAGAACAAGAAGTTAAGCCCCACTTCAGCTTTACGTGGAAGAACGCTAAATTTCCTTTTTCTAATAAAGAACCATGTTAAACATTTATATATACTTTTAAGCACTGAACTTTCCTGTTGCAGAGTTAAGATGCTGTCGGGGGTGGCTGACAGGTGGATGCGGCTGCTGTAGGTACGGTGGTACCTGAAGCGCATAGGCTGGTAGCCACACCTGACATTAACAAGTGAGTGGTAACCTCTCCGCCGCTGGCTCGAAGCGACTGTTTCCATAGAAATGGCTGTTGGGATCAGTGGAAATGAGGTAAGTGAAAGTTTTCGCTGATCCTTGTTTCCATCAAGCTGACGCCTGTTTCCCTGGCAACAGCAGTGGACAGCAGCCAGGCACTAGCAACAGATTCAGGAGAGCTCTCTCACTTGTCAGCTGTGGCTATCATCTATTCCTAACCGAATCCTTTTTTATAACACTTGGCAAAAACCTCTGAGGACCCAGGAGGCATCTCTGGCCACGTGTGCCCTCCTGAGCACCCATTTTGCCGATGGCGAGCTCTGTACTAAGCGAATTCATCATAGTGCTCTCATGCAGAGCTCAGCTCTTCATAAAGCCACTGGTACCTTAATGGTTGAAATTAAAGCCATAATTTTCCTGTGTTCCCTATTCCGTTGGCGGCATTAACAATCACCGTTACTTCTGCAGTGAAAGGTTGTTTATGAATTTAATAATTTGACTTCTGTGATTGCCCTAAGGCACTACTGTCAACCTTATGCCAGTCTTTTTTTCCTTCCGTGTAATACCTCTTATAGGCTGGTAAAATTGCTTACAGAAATCAAATATTGGTATAGCAGGACAGCTCAGTATAGCAAGACCCGTATGTCTGTGGTATAGGGAGCTCTTCTTTATTAAAGTTCAGCAGTTGTTCCTTTCCTGGAACATTTTAATATTTAAGCAAATTATGCACCCAAGGCGAAAGTATCCTTCTCCCGTATGAGACAGTGTTCGCAGGTCCCACAAAGCAAAGGAGAACTGTCATTATTGCCTTGGTGTGTAAGGTAAGAGTGTGTGCGGAGAGGCACAGAATGAGGTGTTGGGCGCTGTCTGGTGTTAAACCCTTAAAGATACTATTTTAAAAATATTTTCTCTGAAACAAAATGAAACTCTGAGACTCAGAGCTGTATCTCTGAGAATCAAATGAAGATATGGATCCACAGCGTTACGAGAATTTAGATTGGCTGTGTAAAAGAGCCCTGAAAAAATGGTGAATTTCCTGTCTTGGAGGGCTTTCTGAATGACTTTGTTCCCAAGAATCTGGTTGAGGGCAACTATAATAATTGGCTTGGAGGCGATATTTAGGACTAACCCTGTACCACTGGATCGGGTTCAGTGCAACAGACTAATAAACAGAAAATCTTGCTCGATATTTTTCTCTCTCTCTCAGACTTCTTAAGAAAAAAGGACTTATTCATTCAATGAATATTTTTTGTGTGCGTACACAGTGGTTTCAATGGTGAGACAAAGCAGAGTCTTGTCTTCATGAAGCTTGTATCTCATGAGGGAGACAAAAATTATAAACTTTTATAAGTTCTTTGAAGGAAAGGTGCATGGTGCTGTGAGAGTGTTTAACAGGGAGAACAAATGTCTAAGGAAAGCATCCTGGAGGAAGAGAAGGACGAACGAATAGCCATCATATCCAGGCAAGATGGGAGAAGACGCTTGGGGAGGGTATTACAGTCAAGGAGAAACCCATGCAAAGGCCCGACAGTGGGAAGGAACAGAGGGCATTGGAGAAACTGAAGAAAGCCGGGGTGGCAGGCACTCAGGGGGCTGGGAAAGGAGGGTGAAGAAAAGAAGAAGACAGACTGGTCAGCAGAGCCCAGATCACAAAGGTCCTTCAAGATCACATCACAGATTCTGGTCATTAGCTGAAGGGTAAAGGAACCCACTGATAAATTTCAAGCCCAAAATGATGTGATTTATATTTGTGTTTTATAAAAATTATTCTGCTTTCTGATGTCTTCAACTTACCTTAAAATACTTCAAAAAATATAATATAACTGGATGGATAGAGGGATGGATAGATAGGAGATAAAGAAAATGTAGCAAATGTTAATTGTGGAAACTAGGTGGTAGGCATATGGCTGTTCACTGTGTAAGTCTTCCTACTTTTATGAACATTTGAACTTTTTTCTTAACGTTGGAAAAATTCAGCATATAAAAATCACTCTGGCTGCAGTAGTATGAATGGATTGGATGGATGCAAGACTGGATGTGGGGAGACCATTTAAGGCTATTGTAATCCTCTTCCAGCCACAATATAGTAACAGTGCCAGAATGGACCTTTTACTATAAACAACTATAAAACTGGAGAAAATATATGACGCAGTTTTTTTTTTTTTTTTTCCAGAAGATGGAAATAGGCAACACAGGATTGGGTTCCTTAGGAGAAGGGAAACATATGCAGTAAGTGCCACAGTTGTCCTGGCTGTCTGCCTGGAGATGCTTTTAGAATTGTGGCACAGGAGGCAGAGCCCAGAGGAGGACAGTGGTCTGTTTGCTCGAGAGGCAAAGAGCAGAGTTTGAGAGGCCAAGACAGCTGAGATTTTCAGGGCAGGGTACTGGAGAGAGAGAGGTATGCAGAGAAGGGGCTCCAGAAAGCTGAATAGGGAGTCTGTGAAATCTTTGACTATATACTAAGCTGCTATGTGCCAGTTGAATTTATTGGTAGAGAACAGCTACTACAAAGCTGTGAGCTGCTGGAAATCTCAGTGTTGGGAAACAGAGGGATTCTGACCAGCTGGAATAGATTGACATTGATGATACATTGGACATTCAAGTGAGACCTCGGAAAGGCCAGGCATTACGGGTAGGGTTACCTTAGCCCTGGAGTAAGAGCCACTCTAGACCTACCCCAGTCTAGACCTGCAAATCTTATAAACAAGCTTCAAAAGGATCAGGACAAGTGGCTAACTTAACACCTGCCAAAACAAGTCAACACCCATTAAAGGAAGACACACCAAAAACCCAGATGTTCCCCAAATGTTTCCCCACGTCATTAAAAGTTACAGGACATGAAAAGAAGCAGGAAAAAGTGATCCATAATCAAGATGGGGTGGGGGTGTCAATAGAAACAAATTGAGAGATGACAGATAAGGCAGGAAAGGAACAAAGAACATATGGGATGAACAAAAAACCAATAGCAGGATGGTGGACATAAACCCAACTGTATCAGTACTTGGATTGAATGAAATGGGCACAGTGTTTTAATTAAAAGACAGAAATTGTCAGTGAATAAAAATGCAAGATACTATAAAGACACAGATTAAAAATAAAGGGATAAATATATTAATACCAAATATATAAAATAGACTTCTATACAAGGAATATTTGCAGAGAGAGATATTTCAGAGATAGAGACATTTCATATTCCTGGAAGGGTCAATTCATCAAGAAGACAATGATTCTACATGAGTTTGTACCTAATAAACTTTGAAATACATGAAGGGAAAGCTGTCAAAATTAAGTGGAGAAATCAATAAATCCACAAACATAGATGAAAATGTTATAGTTCTTTCAATAACTGAAGAACAAGGGGATGAAAAAAACGAAATATAGATAACATCTGAACACTACCAACCAGAATGACCTAACTGGTACTTACAGAACACTATATCCGGTAACTGCAGAATACTCATTCTGTTCAGGAGCACCAAGATAGACCACGTGTGGACTGTATTAAAAAAAAAAAGTCTCACTAAGTATCAAAAGATTTAAATCTTGCAGAGTACATTTTTTCTAATAGCAATTGATTTGAAATAGAAACCAGTAACAATACGCTGTCTAGAAAGTCCTTCAAATACTGAAAATTAAATGATACATCTCTAAATAACTTACAGTTCAAAAAAACATTACAATAAAAGTGAGAAATTTTTTAAATGGAAAGATAATAAAAATACAACATCTCAATTTGCATTATCCATCTAAAGCAGTGCTTAGAAATTTATAGCTTTAAATGCCTATATTAGTAAAGAAGAAAGGTTTAAATTCAGTGGTCTGTATTCCCATCTAAGAATCTAGAAAAGAAAAGCAAATTAAATCCAAGGAAAGTAGAAAAAAGAAATAAGAACATAAGTCAGTAGAAGAGAAAATGCAAGAAATAGGTAAAGTTAACAAAGACAAGAGTGGACTCTTTGAAAAGCTTAATAAAGTTAATAAATCTTTAGCAAGACTAATCAAAAAAGAAAAATCGATCAGTATTAGAAACGATAGAGGGTATGTCAACACAAATATTACAGACATTAAAATGATAAGAGACTAGGATAAATAATTTTACGACAATAAATTCAGTAACTTAGGAGAAATGGACAAATGCCTTGAAGAACACAGCTTATTAGAACTGACTCAAAAAGAAAGAAAAGACTGAAGAGCCCTATATTTGCTTTTCAAATGGAATTCAGAATCATAAACCTTCTCTCAAAGAAAACTGGGGGCCTCAGTGATGTCAAAAGTGAATTCTGTCAAACAATTTAGAAAGAAAGAATATCATTTCTAGAAAAAAATCTCTTTCAGATAATAGAGGAGGAAGGGACATTCCCTAATGTATTTTTATGAGGCCAGAATAACCTCAGTACCAAATCCAACAGACATAAGAAAAGAACAGTAGTTTTCATTAATATAGATGTAAAAATTCTCAAATACTAGCAAATTAAATCTAGCAATTATTAAAAGAATAGTACCTCACGACCAAGTGGGGTTTATCCAGGAAGCACAAGGTTAGTTCACCTTTGGAAAATCAAACAATGTAATTTACCATATTAACAGAATGAAGGAGAAAAATCATATGATCATCTCAGAAAATGCAGAAAATGCCACCAACAGTATTCTGTAATATTCATGATAAAAAGCTCTTAGCAAACTAGGAATATATGGGAACTTCCTCAACCTGAAAAAGGTTATCTACAAAAAAACGCAAAAACTGTAACTGACAACATACTTAATGGTGAAAGGCTGGATGCTTTTTTTTCCTGAGATTAAGAACAAAGTAATCATTCCTCTCTCACCCCTTTTGTTCAACATTATACTGGAAGTACTGGCCAGTACATTAAGGCAAGTAAAGGATATAAAAGGCAGAAAGATTAGAAAGAAAGCAAAAGCTATTTCTGTTCACAGAAAACATGATTGTCTACTTAGAAGGTCCTAACAAATTGCCAGAAAACCTACTAGAATTAATACGTGAATATAGCAAGGTCTCAGGATAAAAAAATCAATTTTATTCCTATACACAAGCTGCAAGCATGTGGAAAATGAAATTTGAGAAAATATGATTTACAATAGCATTAGCAAATTAAAATCCTTATGAATAAAGATAAGAAAAGATACAGAAGACCTCTGCACTGAAAACTACTGGTTAGTAAAATTAAAGACGATGTAGGTAAATGATGATGCCCCATGATCATTTGGTCTGGATTGGAAGATTCAATATTTTTAAGATGTTGAATTTATCTGCATTCCTCAAATTTATCTATTTATTAAGTGCTGTCCCATTCATAAATGCTAATGGCTTTTTTAAAAAAAACTGACAAGATGATTTCAATATTTATATAAATCGCAAAGGACCTATAATAACTAAAACAATTTTGACAAAGAACAAAGTTGGATGACTTACACTACCTGATTTCAAGACTTCCATAAGGCTACAGTAAATACAGTATCATTTTGGCATAAAGATAGATACACAGAACAATTGAATGGAATAGAAAATCCAGAAATATGTGTATATGGTTAATTGCTTTTTGACAAAGCTGCTAAATAATTCAATGGAGAAAGGATAATTTATTTTCCGTGAAATGCTGGAAAAACTAGATATGTCTTTAAAAAAGAAAAAAAAATGAACCTTGACCTTTAGCTCACACTAGACACAAACACTAACTTGAAATGGATCATAGATCTAAGTAAAAAGCTAAAATATAAATGTTTTCTAAAAATACTTCTGCCCTTCATAAATAAGAAGTTGAAAAGAAAACCACACAATGGGAGAAAATATTCACAATACATACATCTGACAAAGGGTTTGTATGGAGGATATACAAGAACTCTTAAATAATAAGATAAACAGTAAACAATACAATAAACAAAAAATAATTAAAATTGGCAAAAGACTTGAACAGATACTTTGCAAAAGAATATATATAAATAGCCAATGTACATGTAAAGATGTTTAATATTATTAATCATCTGGGACATGCAAGCTAAAATTGCAGTGAAATTCTACTACATATGTAGAATAGTAGAAAAGCTAAAATCAAAAAGACAGTATCAAGTGTTGACAAGAGTATAGAGCAACTGATAATGCTCACATGTTGCTCATAGAAACATAAAATGGTACAACCACTTTGGAAAAGCTTGTCAAGTTCTCATAAAGTTAAACATATACTTACCATATGGCTCAGTAGTTCCAGTCCTAGTTGTTTACTGAAGAGAAATGGAAGCCTTCTGTCCACAAAATGACTTGTATGTCAGCATTCATAGAGCATTGTTCATAGTAGCTTCAAATTGGAAAAACCCAAAGGTCTATCAGCAGGTAAAATAGATAATCAAATTGTGGTATCTAAGTCAAACTTTGGAATACCATTCAGCAGTAAAAATAGAATGAAGTACTAGTACAACATTATCAATGATGCTCAAAAACATTTTGCTGAGGGAAAGAAGCCAGGTACAAAACATAACATACGGTGAAGTTCTGGAAGAGGCAAAATTAGTCTATAATGTAGAAATCAGGTCATTGATTTTCTAGGGTGGGAAGAGGAAGAGTTTACTGGGAAAGGCAATGAGAGACCTTTCTGGGAGGTGTTATAAATGTTCTTTATCTTGATTGGGGTGTTTTTTACATGGTGTCAACCTTAGCCAAACCATCAACTTAAATCGTGTGCATTTTATTGTTCGTGACTTGTGTCATGATAAAATTGATTTTAAAATACCATTAAAATAGATTTAAAAGAGTTTTCTGCTTCTGGTTGAGATGGAGTAACAAATACCAGATTTACCCTCCCACCTGAAACAACAACAAAACCTAAAACAGACAATATATGTAAAACAACGGTTTTCAAGACACTGGATGTCAGGCAATGAAGGACGGTGATCCCTGAGAACCAGGAAATAAACTAAATAAGCTCCATAATTGTTCCAGTTTACTGGCTTAAGAGAATTCCTGGGCCACAGCACAAGGAGGGGGCACCCAGGCAGAGCCCTGTGGTCCCCCTGGGTTTAGAAGATGAAGCTAAGAGTCTGCAAAAACTAAGGTGGCTAAAGTATGCAGGACAGAGTACTGGAGAGGAGAGAATTTCATAGAAAGAGAACTCCAGAAGTTCCCCCTTAAGTATTCAACAGAGTACTTTTCAGCACATGTGTGTGAGGAAGCTGGGGAAAGAATATTTGAATGGATTAGAAAGGATGGTGTTCAGTGCTCGCATAGGGCCAGGAATATTGCCTGTTCCCACCAGCCAGACTGGAAAAACTCATAATTCACAGGACATTGGGTAGAGTACTCAGAAAGGATTTGCCTCAGTAGTGGAATTACTAGTCCTAGACTAAGTAGTGTTCCAGATTGACCTAACAGATTATTAAAGCAAGACCTGAAACGATCAATCAGTTTAGTCCAAGTTACTTAACTGCATCCCAGAACAAAGCACTGGCATATTTGTAGGAATACAAAAATATCTACCATCTAACAAGATAAAACTTAAAATGTCTGGGATTCAGAAGTCAGTAGGCATGCAAAGAAGCAGATAAACGTGACCCATAATTAGAAGATTTAATCAATCAGTTGAAACCAACCCAAAACTCACTCAGATGTTAGAATCAGAAGAAAAGGACATGAAAGAGTCATTATAACTACATTCCATGTGTTCAAAATGTTAAGCATGGGAGATGCAAAAAAAAAAAAAAAGCCTAAAAAAGTCAAGATCCCAGGAATAAATCTAACGAAAGATGTACAAGATCGTGTCTACAAAAAACTTTGCTGAAGGGAATTAAAGAAGACCTCAAAAAATGGAAGGTTTGGAAAACTCAGTTTATTAGGATGTCAGAAGACAGGTAGTATTAAGAAAAGGAGGTTTTCTTTGTCATGAGAAGAAAGGAAGAGAATATGGGGCAGATACGAGTTTGGTTTGAACGTAAGAAGCTGGGAGTGTTCCTGCCTGATTCCTAGCTTCTCTGAAGCAGGGGGCAGGGTTAACTGCTGGCGGCAAGGGGGTGGGTGACAGAGTCCTGTCTGGAGAGTGGGGGAGGTTCAAGATGGTGGTTGCAGGGAGTTGGGGAGTGAGTGGACCAGAGAACTGACGTAGATGATAGGTAGCATTGAGGTCGTTTTTGAAGCTGGCGATGACGAATCCATATTGATGTCAGTCTATAGCATCGTATGACTTTTCTGTAGCCACGTTTGACTGCTCTTACCCAGGTATGGAGAAAGGGAGTATCTGAGGTCATCTGGGGTGAGGGTTTTGCTCTCTCTGTATAGTAAAAGGATGCAAGAGAGTTTAGGGTAGCAGCAATAACGTCATTAAACGGATTACTGATGGATCATGAAATCTAAGGTAGATTAGGAGGGAAGGGGAAGCCTAACAGACTGAGAGAAAATGGGGGCGGTCAGTGGACTGGACGTTCCAAAGAGGTTAGTATTGTTTATAGTGGGAGGAGTGAGACAAGTCAACTGATCTGAGAGGAGGTTGTGGTCAGAGAGCAGAAAGCTTGAATTCATGATTAGGGGTGGTAAAATTTGGGGATTGATATTCCTGGAGATTAATATGTCAAGGGATTGAACAGCCAGGTGTTGGCAGGGTCAACCAAGGGCTACTGGAGACCCCCAGGAAGATGGTAGGACTTGGGATGGGGAGGAAGGCTGGGAGCTGGGAGCCTAAGACTTCAGTCTAGGGGACAAGTAGGAGACAACACAGAGGAACGGGGAGAAGGTCACATAGCCTACTGGCACTGTCCTGAAAGGAGTAGGGTTTTTTGTTTATTAGATTTTTACAGCAGGATGAGGGAGTATTGGTCTACATGTGAAGAGGAACAGAAAAGCAAGGAGGCTGTCAACGCCATCTTGAGACCCCGAGGTAGGTGGGGTCTGCAAGGGCTACAAGGGAAGCAAAGCAGTAAGCTTGAGGATGACCCAGGTTTCCATCAAAGCAAGGAGAAGGGGGGGGGCTCCCTTTGAAAAGGTTGAGGATACAGGAGAATGTATCCTCTGGAGCAGCAATTCCAGAGTGAAGAGTGAGAGGAGGCTGAGTCAGTGACGGGGAAGTTCAGAGGACCTCAGGATGACAACGCACTGGGTGATGGGGACTGGGCCTTGGACATGTGCCTTGCACTTTGCTCGGTGACTGCCGGCATCAGTGAAGAGAGCCGAGGGTTAGTGGTGGTGAGCTCTTCCGATGGGGCAGGGTCCTCAGCTAACGGAGACCCTGCTCACTTGGTCTGGGGCGATGTCGTCCAACCCCTGTGGTCTGGGCTCACCTGGCCTGAGATGTGTGCCAGAAGCTTCAGTCTCTGCAGAGACAGCCTGGGGGTGCTGGTAACTCCAGCGGGTGTATCCACAGCCGAGGGTTGTGGCAGTGCTGTGGCTGGGATCCCTGAGTGCTGCCCCGCCTGTGGTGGCTCCTTTGGCCCAGGGGATTCCTAGTTGCTGTGGTTATTGGTTTCCACATGTCGTAGTGGGAAGAGCTCAAGTTCAGAGGTCAGAGTCCTGGCTCTTGTCCTGGCGCCACATTTCCTGGCGACGTGACTTTCATCAGTATACTTCACTTCTCCAAGTCAGGGTCTTCTCACTCCTAAAGTTGACGGCCCCATGTAGATTTTCTTTTCTTTTCTTTTTTTAAATAAGTTTATTTATTTATTTATTTATGGCTGTGTTGCGTCTGCGGGCTCTAGAGCGCAGGCTCAGTAGCTGTGGCACACGGGCTTAGTTGCTCCGCGGCATGTTGGATCTTCCCGGACCAGGGCTCAAACCCGTGTCCCCTGCATTGGCAGGCAGATTCTTAACCACTGTGCCACCAGGGAAGTCCCCATGTGATTTCTCTTACAATGCTGTCCTGAGAACCAAGGAGAGAAATGGATGGGAAGGGACCTTGTAAACTGTAAAGACCTTTGCAAATGTGAGGTGTGGTCAGCATTGGCTGTTCCTGTGAACAAGGAACAAGGCTGTTCCTGTGAATTTGAAAAGCCTTCTTGTTTGCAGTCTGAATATTCACGTGCCAGCTGTTGTCTCCAGGGCCCCGCGTCTTTTCAGGACCTGGAGTGGCACTTGAAGACCTAACCTAATTTCTCTAAGTCTGATTGTCATAAGAGTTTGTTTTGGATTCAGGGATAAAATACTAATCCACTCAGAACTAGATCATTCCCTTGAAATTCTGCTTTAAAATAAATCTTGGTTTAAGTTATCTGCCGGCACCTTCGGAGCCTCCAAGCGTTTGGGGCTTTTCGGCTTCTGAGTCTGGGAGGCTTTCACTGAATCTGAAGGATTCTAATCCAGTGGGTGATGGCACACCGCCTGCCCAGAGGTGTGCTGTTCCCAGAGGCCTACCTGTCCTTGAATCATATGCCGGTACTTACAGATAGGCTTACGGGGACATACGGAGGAACTCCAGGGCCCTCCCAGTCTGCACGCCAGCACCTGCACCCTCTCCCCTCCGGCTCTCAGTCAAGTGTACTTGAGCACAATTTGTACTGAGCCGTGTGCCCTGGGAGAGCAGTGGAGGGCTGGCAAGTCAGAGAGGGCTCTCCTGAGGAAGCCGGACTCAGGTGGGGCGTTGAAGGAAGGGCGTTTGTAAGGATGTCAAGAAAGGAGGATGCATCCCAGACCCCAGAAGCGGCGAGGGGAGCAGGGCCTGGTGTGGCACGCACTTCAGGAGTCAGTGAGTTGGCCAGTGGGGCCGTCGTGGTGCTGTGTGCTGTCTGGGAGTCGTGGGGCAGAAGGAAGTGCCTGGTGACGGAGGCGGGGTTTTGTCCTTAGTTCATGGGAGCTGTGGAGGCGTTTGAGCGGCAAGGTGATGGAGGCGGGCCGGGCCTGGAAGGTAAAGCTGTGCCTCTCTGGGCCGAGTGGAGTGAGGAGAGCTCTGGGGCTGGGGGCTGTGGCAGAGGGAGCCGGGTGTGAGGAGGTGGGAGTTCCGGCTGGGGTGGGAATGAAGGAGACCTCATGGAAGATGGTTGAGGGTCAGTGTCTCTCAGATGAGGAGAGAGCTGTGGATTTGTCAGCTCTGGGGTATGGATCACGTGAGGGAATTTTTCTTTATTACTTATTGTTGTTAATATGTCAGTTATATATAGATCTATGCCCGGCGCTGGGCTAGGTGCCTATATAAAGTTTATTTCATTCAATCTTCTCAGCTACTTTAGTTGCTGTATCTTTTGCCTCAGTTTTACAGATGAGGGAAGCAATGCTCAGAGAGGGTTTGTTTTTCTCGAAGTCACACAGCTAGTAAGGAAGGAATTCCGGGTAAGCTAGGGATGAAATCTGGATCTGCTCGACTCCAGAGCCCAGGCTGCTTTCTCATCAGTTGGAAGCTCTTTCTGTGTGTGATGAGGGGGTGCCCCTGGGGGATCCCATCTATCAGACTGGCTCTGTGCTGATACATCCTGAGCTGTTCCATTCTTCATGCTCTGCCAGTTTCTTTCTCTTCCCCCAAATTAATTACTCAAAGTAAAGGGGAATCGTGGAATATGGAGACTTCAGAGAAATTGGGGTTTTTTACCTCTTAAAACTCCTGTGAACAAGTCCCAGTCTGTCTCAAGAGGTCCTTTTGGGATTCTGTTACTGGGTGGGGGGTAATCTCTCTGAGTCCCTGAGTCTCCCCTATAATAGGATGCTCTTCCCTTGTTCTCAAGTAAGTCTGATGGTTCAGAAAGGGCACTTCACCCATCCTGTCCTTCAAGGAGAAGCTCCTCAGAGGGAGGACCCCATATCCCTTAGTGCCTCTCTCCAGGTGGTCTGCCTTTGACGTGACCAGTGAGTGGGATTTGGGCTGGAATTCCTACAGGGATTGTTTTGAGGACTTCCCAGCTGGTGGGCTCTGTTCCAGCTTTTTCCCTGGGCCAGTGTGGCTCCTCTGTGGTCAGATCCCCCAGCTGCCCTTTGAATAGGTGGTGCAGCCCTCTGTCCATCTCAGGCTCTTTAACCAGGCCCTTAGCAGCGAACTGTTTTGGTGCAGAAGCAGGACAGGGCCTGGGCTCGCTGGTCTCTTCCCACATGTTGACTTTGAATGGTTCTGCCACCCTCCCAAGTCAGACTTCAGGTACACATTTTTCTCATTTTTCTTTAAAAACCAGGATCTGACAAGTCTAGTGAGGTGTGGTTCTCAGATGACTTCTTAAGGAGCAGTATTTGAAGCCGTCATGAGAAGATGTGATATAGTTGGCAGGGCTCACTTGATTGATACATTTCACTTGGAGAAAGTGATGTCAGGCAAGAGGCCCATGTTTTTGAAGAACACCTCTTAAAACATGTGTTTTAGAAAACAGATTGAAACAAGAAGTCTGTAACTTTCAGCATACAATCCGGATTCTTATCTTTTGGGGAAATGTCTTTGGTAGCCATGGAAACTAACTTCAAAGAAAGAGCAGCTCTTCTGTCCTCAGACAAGGGGATGTGGTGAAAGGAAAGTGTATTTCATTCTAAGAGGCGTTTTCTCCATGGGTGACTTCTTAGACTTGTCCAGGACTCTGACTGGCTTAGTTTTTGGTTTTTGCTTGTGACAACGATGGGTGCGGTTTCAGGTGATAGAAAGTTACAGGTACGTCCCATGCAGAGCCCACAATCATGTCTTTGACCTGATCATCATTAACATAAGGCCTGAGCCTATAAAACTATATATTTAATTCAGCCTAATCTTATCGAGCAACTGCTAATGACCAGGATTTGTGATAAGGAACCAACATGCAAAGATAGGACAGACACAGCCCCTCCGTCACAGGGCTTACAGTCTGGTGTGTAAGAGAGAATATTAAATAACAAATTGCAGGGCAAATTGGAGAAATGTTTTTGTAGGCTGACCCAGCTGAGTGGGGTGGTATTTGGAAGAGTAGTGAGTTGAGCCTCACTTCGGGAACAGCCTGGAGCTGAAAGAGCTCTCCGTGCCTTGGAGAAAATGAGGGAACTTTAGGATAGCCAGAGCACAGGGTTCAAGCCAGGGAGTGGTCAGAAAGGACTGGGAGACAGAAGAGTGGACAGATCGTGCATTTGTTCTCTCCGTCCATCCCCCCCTTCCTCTTGGGCAGCGTAAGTGCCGCCCTGTCCCTGAGCTTTGGTGTGTTCAGGCTGCCCTGCTGTCGTTCACAGAAGATAACTCACCCTAGTTATTAAGAGCTAGGAAACACCTACTTTGAAAATGGTTCATCTTCCCAAAAGACGACAACTCTTCTATATAAAGCATCTTCACAGACGTTGATGTCAATAAAAGAAGCGATGGACATGAAAAGGGGAGGATTGCTTTGAGAAAATCTCTTAATATTCCCCAACCGTCACAAACAGAAAAATTAGAAGGCACAGGATCCCTTCACACAATGATTCCCCATGGAGTTTGTTTCAGGAATGAGCTCCCAAAGAATAATCATGATATAGTTGGGTGATTGGAAGTGTGATTGTTAAACATTTTTCTCGACCTGCTTGCTGTGTAAACAAGGGTCCTCCATTTGCTCTTGTCTCTTTGGCTCGCCGGTGGTTCCCCTTCACTTCTTGGTGGTTCCCCTTCACTTCTTGGTGGCCAGTGCCTAACTTCCGTTAAAGGGCACTGTCATCCATTAGCCCTCTTCCCCTCCGTGGGAGTTACCTGCAAGGGAGCAGATCTTATCGATGGGGTGCTGCAGTCCAAAGCCCTCCCCCCCATTCTGGCCTATTTATTTCATGCAGAGAGAACACATTTTGGCTGCTCCTGGCTTTTTGCGGTTGAGGGAAAACTGGAACAAAGCCAATGATTTTGATGAACTTTGAACTAAACCAGTACCAACAATTTAAAATTTTTTTGTGTGTGAAGCATCACACACTATTGTTGATTTTTTTTTAATAAAACACCCTATTTCCTCAAACTCAAACTGAACTTATGTGCTTTCCAAAAAATTAAATTTAAGCAAAAATGTTTTTGAACCAAACTGCTCTTTCATCCTGTTTTATTTCCTTTATGTCTGTGTAGGGGAAATAATTTAGGTCTAAAGAAGATTGGCCTCTGCTGATAAAAATCAGTGGCTTATTTCTTCAACTTCCCCCTCCTCTTAGCCTTTTTGTGGGGGGTTTGTTTTCTTTTTTGATGAATTTCTGAGTCTTTTCTATAGAAGTCTGAGTCCTAGTGATTCCGTTGGCCTTGCTCACTGGAGGTTTTTGTGCTTGTTTGTGTTTGTTTTCTCTGTGCGTGTGTGTATAAATTTCAAAGCATTTAGCTTGTCTAAATTTTATATGTGTGGGTTTGGTTAAAATAAACAGTACTACAACCCAAGAAAAAGCTCCATCTCTAAATCAACATGATTTCCAGTGGCCCGTTTATTTTATGGGGCATTTGAGAAATAACAGATTCCGGAACAGACCGTGCGTCGTCCTTCTGCATTGGTGGCGGTCACGTTTGACCTGCGCTGCCATTTCAGGGCGATGGTTTGCTTCAGGCTAAGTGCTCTCTCTCCAGGAGTGTTGACTGAGCCAGGGCTCCCAGAGCTGGGGATGGCAGGGCCTGTAAACCCTGGTCAGTGTCAGGGTTCGGGGAGCTCTCTGCAGAGCGTGAGGCACGTGCCTGGCTCCTGTTGCGGGGGGGGAGTTATGTAGGGGCTCCCTGGAGGGATGCTGGCTGGTTTTGGGGAGTGAAGGTCAGCATGTGGGGAGACGAGCAGAAAGGGTGCTGTCACCTTTCTCTAAGCCCGAGTTGGGGCTCTGGAAGAAAATCAGGATGCAAGAGTAAGCGGTGCTTTCTGCCCTGCCCCTCCCTTCCTGGTCCTGACCAGTAAGTGTCCAGCCTACGCATCTTCTGAGCCAGGAGGCGGAGGGATTGGGAATCCTTTGAAAAGAGGCCTGGGTTTGGAGCCTGGTTCAGAGCCCTTTATCCTGTTTACCCGGCATGTGACGTGGGAGCAGTAACGTCACCTTGTTGAACCTCGGTTTGGGCCTTTGTGAGACGGGAGTGAAAATCCTGGTCCTGCCTGTGCCGTAGGAGGCAGTGAGGCCTGTGGGCAGCGAATGTAAAGACACTCCGAGGGCTCCAAACACACATCCCGATACCAAAGGGGTTCACTCCGTTCCTGCCGGGGAAGAGGGCCATGGCCTGATGCGCTCCCCCGTGGGAAACCAAGTCAGCCCCCAGCCGTGCAGGCGCAGACCCTCTGGAGCTGCTGGAGGTTGGCTGGGGCCCAGGGCCAACGTGCTCGTGGGTGAGGGGCTGCTCAGGGCGGTGAGGGCTCGGGCTGTGCCTGTCTCGGAGCTTCAGCTTGTCCTCTTCTTTGTGTCGCTCCATCTGTGTGAGCCCCGTGGAGGCAGGGAGGGAGCCGGGGGCAGCACCGTTGCTCTGCAGGCAGCACCCCTTGTGACCCTTTCTTCTGAATGCTCTCAGCCCTTCTGCTTCTCGGCTGCCAGCACTAAGAGAGGGCTCCAGGCTGCTGCCCAGGGAGAGGAACAGAAAATGAGGAAGGGACCACTTCACAGCAGTTGGGTGTCCTGCATCCCTCTGAGCCATTGAGGAGCCTGGGGAGACTCGAGTTACAGCTACGGTCAAACGCAGCGCGGGGCAAGTGCTGTCCTGAGGGGGGGCAGGGTGATGAGGTGGGGCCTGGGGAAGACAGACGGCGACGTCTTCACCACATCCTGTGCGCCAGCTTCTCCGCCGAGGGCTTAGTCCTTCTACCAAAGGTCCCTGTTGTACCCCTCGAGGGGGTTGCTGCTTCCAAGGCTCCCAGTTCCCATTTTTGTTGGACTTGGACTATTAGAAATTTTTTCCTTCTGTTGTGCTGAAAGCAATCTTCTAAAACGTCCATCTACTCCCTGGGGCACACAGCGGGTCTGCTTCCTCTTTCCCATGGCAGAGGTTTCCCTTCCAGAGGTTGAGGACCAGGGACATGGCTCTTCTGTGGCATCTCTTCTCCGTCTGACCTCCTGTTTGCCCTTCCTCTGCCCCCTGCCCACCCTGCCTTTCTTTCCTGAACGCTTAGGCAGGTAATGTTCACCTGGTAGGTGGTGTATCACCTGGCCCTGCAGGAAGGTCCATATTAGCTGAGAAGACAACGGTGGATGTGCCAGACCTAGGGGACCACGTGGAAAGGGTGGAGGTGAAAATGACCAGACTGTAAAGTGGAGGGTGGTTGGAGGGATAGCAGTGTCAGGCTTCATAGTTGCTTTTCCAAATGGTGTAAGAAAGTTGGGAATTGTATCAGGACCCTGTTATTTTTTTACTCGCATTTTTATTGATGTTAAATCTAGTCCATCACGCAGGGCTTACTGAATACCTTCTGACCTCCTCACCAGATTTTCTCCTTATATGATCTCATCTTCACACATCACTCCTAGAAAACAAAGCTGATGGTGACTCTCTCTTATCAAACTTCTGTTGGTTCCCCACTGCCTACAGGGAAGCACATCCCTTAGTTTGGGATTTAAGGCCCTTCCTGGACTGACTATAAGCTGATTTTTTTTTTATCCTTATCCATTCCTATGTTTACTCTCTTCTTCCTCGGCCTCCTGTGTGCCCATGTGGAGGTCCTTAGGAGGATGGATTTAGGAGCTGGATGGGCTTGTGTGACCAACCTCCCTGACCTCAGTTGCTGTGTAATGAGGGTGTTGCCACCCTTGCCTCACTGTTCACACTCTCCATCCAGTGAGGATGACGTGTAAGGAATTGGGCTGGGCTCCGTTAAGGACACCGCTGAGGAGGCTGCAGGGAGAGGGCACGCATGCAGATCCACGGCTGGTGTCAGTGAGGAGAGCGCTGTGGTGACTCCAAGGAGGGCAGAGCTCTTCGGCTGGGGTAGCCAGGGAAAGCTGGGTCTCAACAGGTGAGCTGGAGTTCAAAGACGGGAGAAGGCTGCTCAGGTGGACAGAGTTCTGTGGACAGAGGCTCACAGGGTTGGGGAAGCAAAGAGGAGTGTAGCAAAAGTGCAAGGTGTGCATTTATGAGAAGGGGAGATAAAGCTGGAATAGCAGGTCGGGGAAGGCTGGAAGGCCTTGAGTGCCGGGCCAGGGTGTTTGACCTTGATTCCTGAGGGCACCAGTGAGGAGCCCTGAGGCATTCTGAGCAGGACGACACCATGGTGGAGTCCAGGTGTGCAGGGCTGGTGACCAGCCAAGAGGGAGGCAGGCCCTGAGGAAACGCTCCAGCTCCAGCCCCTCCAGCTGCCTCGATGGGTGAGGTGTGTGCAGACTGGCCAGCATGAGACCCTGGGGAGTTGTCAGGTCCAGCTGGCAGGGAGATTCCTCTCTGAGAAATCGCTCCTTATGGGACATAGACCTGGAGGGAATCTTAACAACCTGAGACAGAAACTCCACCCCGTAAGCCTGTAAGTGATTAGGGAAAATGGCAGGCTGCTGGTGGAGGCTGCTCCTGATGGTATCCACAGGCTCAGACGCATTCGTTTCAGGCTTCTGGCCAGTCCCAGGAACCGTGGGCTTTCTGTCCTGGTGCTTTCTGGCCTCTTTAAGGAGGAGGGCTCGTTTTGTTTGTGTTATGTCTTTTTATACCTCGTCTCCTGTGTGCCTGCTTGAAGAGAGGCTCTCTTGGAGGAGAGAGATGTGGAAAGAAAGAAATGGACAGCATTGTCCATTCCCACAAGGAGCCTGCAGTCTACCCGGTAAGCGGAAATGAATGTAAAGCAACATAATTTGCATTTGATTAGAGCAGTTACGTTTTCCAAACATTTTAACAAATTTTTTATTTGGAAGTAATTTCAAATATACAGAAAAGTTGCAAGAATAAGAATATCTTAGTAAACAATCCAGGTACCCTTTACTCCAATTCACTTAATATTCTATTAATATTTTATCTTGTTTGCTTTTTAATTTATCTATAAGGGGTGTGGACAGGTTTTTTTAAATATTTTAAAATTCCTTACTGTTTTTAGTTATTCGGGGGCTCACATTATCCCAGATTTGGCCCGTGAGGTGCTTCTCATGCCTCCATCATGTTTTTTTTGTTTTGTTTTGTTTTTTAAGCACTTTCTTACTCTCTTAGTCCTGTGTCTACCCTGCCCCAGCCCTGGAATCAGCCATTTCTCCGAAGACTACTGGTCCTTTTAATGGGACATGGTAATAGAGACCGAGATCTGGGTGCCAGGTATGCTCATAACTACTGGGTGTGGGGGCATCTTTGTTTCTAGATCTTTCCATCAGAGCTAGGAGGTATATACATTTACATACACGTACCTACCTTTATACGTGTAGTCATATGCATACATATTTAGAAATCATGAGTTCACATCAGTATCCCAGTTGCATTCCATCCCCAGAGGGCTCTTTCTAATGGTCCCCTTTCCGTCTTTCTATATCCGTCCTTCCACAGAGAGAACACTGGCTCCCAACTGCATTTACGCATTAACTCATTTGTGAAATCCTGTAATACGTCTGAAATAGTTTCAGCATGGTTTCATCCATATCACTACAAAAAACCAAACTGACTAAAAAGAGTTGAGCATTTGTCTGTGGTTCTGCCCTTAGCCCAGTCCTGTCCAAGATGGAGAGGATGCAGTCAAATGTTCATAAACTACTTGAACTAGTTTTGTCTTTCTCCTTCAGGGTGGTTATGGTATTCATTTGAAGTACAATCAGATTCATTTGTTTCAGTTCACTTCCACTTTAGGGGTACTTTCCCTCCTTCCCGTCCTTGTTGATTTAATTAAAAATTTAATGTGTAAAACGTTAACATGATTCTAAACGTCAAAATTATAGAAAAAGTGTCACTCCTACTTCATCCCCTCTGCTCCCTTTGTCCCCATCCCTTAGTTTGTGCTTTATCTTTCAGATACATCCTACAGTAGTGTTTGTTTCCTTATTTCCTCTTCTTTTGCATCCAGAGGGTAGCACAATATAGGTGCTTTTTTGTCCAAGCACTTCTTAAAATCTTTTTTTTTCCCCTTCTGATCTGGAACCAGGTAGGCTTCTATCACATGTGAGTTGTCAGATTTCTAGTCACTTGTGAAAGTCTGACGGTTTCTACCAATAGCTTTGTTAAATTAACTTTTATAATACTGACTGTTATTTAATCCCTTAGTAATAGGCTTCTAGAATGATAAATTCTTAAGTGAAATGGAAAACTGTTTTTTTCATCGTCCACTGAGGTTGATAAAGATTCAGTGGACTCAGGTGAGATTTCCTGGGATGCAAGGTTTGTTGTGATGGGAACGAGTTATTTTCCACTGAGCAGATAGTGGTACAGGGTTGATGGGGCACTTGCTGGCTTATCAGGGTCACTCTGAGCCCACTTTGATCCCATGTGTCCTTTTGTGCTTCCCTCTATTCTGCTGGCATCATGCAGCTTAGAGCCCATTCATAGCGGTTTGCAATTTTTCTCCTTTTGGTACTTGAGAAACCTCCTCCAATTGCCTTTTATTATTCCCAGATTCAACAACTAAATGTTATACATTTGAACTTCACAATTGTACAGTGCTTTGTGATGTTCACAATAGCATCTTATTGAATGTCTGACTTAATCCTTGTGAGACAGGAGAACAGGTAGCATGTCTGTTTTGCAGGTGAAGAAACTGAAGCTCAGAAAAAGAAAGTGACAGAGTGGGGACTAGAGTCCAGGTCTTCTGACTTAGAGCCCAGTGTGGTCTGGGAGGACCGATGGGACAGCTGAGTTTATCACAAAGAGCCCACCTTCCTTCACCTCCACCCTGTCTCAGAGCCAGCAGAAGGAGATTTATGCCTTGTCAGTCTCAGTTCTGTCCAAATCAGTAAATGTTACGCACCTGCTAAGTATTAGGCCATTCAGAACTGTCTAAAATCAGTTCAGAGCGTTTATATTAACAGTTTTGTTACATGAACAGTTAAAATAGTGATTACTATTTAAAATAAATGGGCTGCAAGCCAGGACTTCGCAGCGTTTTTTTGTTTTAAACATTTAAAAATATATATTTATTTATTTATTTGGCTGCATCGGATCTTAGTTGTGACACGTGGGATCTTTCGTTGTGGCGTGTGGGATCTTTCGTTGTGGCGTGTGGGCTCTTCGTTGCGGCGTGTGGGCTCCAGAGCATGCGGGCTCAGTAGTTGCGGCATGCAGGCTCTCTAGTTGTTCACGTGGGCTCTAGAGTGCATGGGCTTAGTTGCCCTGCGGCATGTGGGATCTTAGTTCCCCGACCAGGGATCAAACCCACATCTGCTGCATTGGAAGGCAGATTCTTAACCACTGAACCACCAGGGAAGTCCTATCAGCAGTGTTTTTTATTCTCAGAAATTTTAGTCACAGTAGGATTTTACCTCTGCACGCTTTGCTGTGTCCCAACAACCAAGAATGTGCAACAGTGATGCAGCTTGTTAGAGGGGTTTTGTATTTCTAATGTAAAAAAACTTAATGAAATATGATATTAAAGCAAAATCCCCTGTGAAACTTAAGGGTGACTCTTTTGCTATCATAGTGATTTTTTCCCCAAGAACTCAGATGATATATGTAACCAAAATAAGAATACCCTGTTTGTATATAATCATGTGAATTGAATACTCTCAGTTCAGAGTCAAAACATGCAGAAAGATTTGTGCTGGGATACTTTTGGTAAGCAATAGAATTGAAGGCCCACAGACTTGGTCTTTATAGCGTATTTAAGAGAACAGATTACATGATGCATTTTCATATTGACACGTGACACTCCAAGGCCTCCACTTGTTCAAGAATGAGATTCTGGTTCAGGTGTGACATTTTCAAAGTTCAGATTCATTTGGTGGACCTACCCCGGACTGAGTTATGCATGGCCGGTATCTCAGGAAGCCAGGGCTGAGAAGCCCCACATCATTCTCAGGGTATGGTTCGTGTGAGCAGCAAGATGCTGCCTGCAAAGGCCTTTCTATTTTGAGAGGGAAGGTGTTCTCCCCAGGAGGAAAGGTCCTGGGCTGAGAGTGCAGAAAGCTTCTCTGGTCCTTGATGGGCTTCAGCTCCCCACGCGAACCCCCTGGAGTCAGCTCCCCTGCGAGCCAGGCTCAGGATGCCCCGCAGCCTTGCCGCCTCCTCACTTGCCAGTGGGTGAAGGTGGGACAGACCAGCCCTAACAGAGCCAAGGACAGATCCCAGGGCATCTGAAAACTGGGTGATATAAGGGTGATGAGGCTGTCCTTTCTCACGGGGCGGGGGGAGAGGGTGGCAGCTTGGTGAGGATTCCGGTTTCTTCCCTGAAGCATCAGTGTCACTGGGAGTTCAAGTGTCTGTTCAGCCCATCAACAGTCCAGAGTTGGGGGCGTGGGGAGAGATAGTAGAGGTTGGCTTTTTAGGTAAGCAGGTCACCTCCCCTTCGTCGCTTGGCTTGGGCTGGGTTGGGTTAATGAGGTCCCTGCAAGGGAGATGTGCTGGCTTTGGGCTGGAAGGAAGGCAGACATAGAGTCCGTCAGCATTCAGGGCTCTGTGGGCAGAAGCTGCACTGCCTGTCGTCTCATCTGCTTTCTTAGCTGCTTTTTAATCGTACTTCCTAAATCCATAACACGCATAACTTGGCTCCTGGAACAGTTCATGGTTGGAAACGCAGATGGTTCCTTGTATATGAGAATTGGGTAATCATCCACCTGACTTCCTGACTTGCCTGAGCAAATGTGGGATTCTGTATATACGCAGAGATCCAGGCTTGCAGACGGGAAAGGTAGAGTAAACAATGAACAGTTGGGAACATTTCCATGTCTGCCAGAGCCTTTGCAGGGCAGGTGTTCCCATAAATGGGCAACAAATCATACTGCCTTTTCCCCTTCTATAGGGAGGACTTCTGGGGAAAAGATCATGGCAAGAAGCGAGGGTTAAGAAAGATAGCAGTGCTTCATGGGTGCTCCATTTCCTGTCTGGGAAGGGGGAACAGGGCTGTGAGGTGGGTCTGCTCTGACCCTGTCCACTGCTCTGGCCAGAACTGCAGCGGGTGGGGAGCTGGGGTCTCAGGACTCTTGGTTTGGACAAAGGGGCCGATACACATTAGGAAAGCTGAGTGTTACCTCAAAGTATGGAAGAAGCCCTCTGTGACCACAGCTTGGCCCTCGTGAATCCTTTCTCTCTCAAGCGTGATGCCGGCTATCTGAGGAGGCTCTGGGGAGGTGGGACATCTCTGAGTCCAGGCCCCTGGTGGGGGGTCACGGGCCTGCCGTGACGGGCAGCTCGTGGTGTTTTGGGACTCGACTTGCTGGGAGCACAGAGCTCCTGAAGGGAGTTCGTTTTCTGAGGGACGGTGCATGTGCGTTGGTGTGGTCTCTGCAACTCTGACCCCCACAGTCTTGCTTGGGAAGGCACTGTCGTGTGTCCTGTCCACGTGTGTGGCCCCCGTTGCTGTGCTCATGTGGCTGTGCTCGGTGCCGTGTGTCCTGCTGCAACACTGTTGTGCAGCAGGGCAGACGGCTCTCGACATGGGTACCCGGCGACGTCCTGACCTGTGCCTGTTCTCTTTGCCTCCCCCAGAGAATTCTCAAAGGAAAGGGAGAAGGCGAAAGCACGGGGAGACTTCCAGAAGCTGCGGGAGAAGCAGCAGCTGGAGGAGGATCTCAGGGGCTACTTGGATTGGATCACGCAAGCAGAAGACATTGACCCCGAGAACGAAGAAGAAGGAGGAGAGGAGAGCAAACGAAATAGTAGGTGGCGCCCCTCCTGCTCGGGACCAGACAGAGCCCGTGTGCCCTTCAGACGCCCGCCCACGCAGGTGTCTCTCCCTCTGACCTGGTCTGAGACTGAGGCCTCCTCCCAGCCCTCCGGTTCCTGGGCCTGCACATCAGCGAGAGCCGTGCATTTACACCGACTCTGGATTTCTGCCTGGGGTGTGGGCTTTAGATACGTATCTCGTCTTGTGGCTTTATGGTCGGGGAGGGTCAGCCGGATGTGCCGGTTGCCCCTCTGAAATGGAGTAAGCCCCTTCTCTGGGGTAGGGGTGCAGTAAGACACCCTTGCACCAGAGGAGACGACGTTGTGGTTCCTCCAATTCAGAGCGAGTTATTGGAAGGGACCTTGAAGAGCAGGGCGCCTTCGTCCCTTCTGTTCCTTGAAGTGGCTCCCACCTGCACCAGCCAGGGGACGCCAGATGCTTAGCCCATCACCGGCCAGGAAGACAACAATTCACTGTTTAGGGTGGTGTTAGGAGGCATGTGAGTCAGCGGGGCCGCTCCGGAGCCCACCCAGCCAGTACCCGACACGGGGACACCAGGCATTGCTCGGTCCACCACTGGAATTCATTGTCATTGTCAACCGAAGCATCTCTTTCATCATATGCTTTGCTTGCTCTTACTCTTCCTGAGGCCATCTGTGCCTCAGGTAAAAGTGGAAATTGAAGTTCGGCAGTGGAGTTGACTAAGGTGTTTGTGATGTGTTTCAAATCTAGACTAGTTGATAGTAAAGACCGAGGGCGTTGGTCCATTGAGAGGCCTGGGGATGCAGGTTAGGCCCCGCCCCGTGGAAGATGGCTGGGTAGGCGCCCCCGGAGCGGAGCCCCTCCGACTTCGTGCAGTCAGCCCTTCGTTCAGCAAGGCTGGGTGCGGGACGCCGGGCGGACTCGTGGCGGGGGGCGGGGGGCGGGGGACCTGGTTTGCTCCTTCTGGGGAGGGCGGGCCCGCACACAGGTGAATGCGGCACGAGGAGACGGAGATGCGGGTCGGGCAAGGAGGCAGGCAGTGTGCCCAGAGGAGGAAGGGATGGCCTAGGGGTCTAGGGCATAGCTGTGGGCTCGCGGGACCTGGGCCTTGAAGGACAAATGGACCTGAGATATGTCAGGAAAAGCAATCTGAGTCGAGGCAGTGGTGTGAGAAGGACGTGGAGGTGGGCAGACAAAGGCTCGGGGAGGCTGTGATGGGCTCTTCCTTCAGCTGGAGCCCCGAGGGTGTGCAGGTGAGGGTGGGACGAAGCAGGGAGGGTGGCCGAGTGGAAGCTGAGGCTGAGACCCAGGGTGGAGGGGATTCCTGACCAAGACCGCCTTCGCGATTCTCCAAGCCTGGGACTCTGTGAGTCTGTGCTTCCGTAGAGAGTATTTCCTGTCATCAGGGATGCGCACTTGACTCAGTCCTGTATGCTAATGGTGGGGGGAGGCTGGTGCATGCAGGCCCCCTGCTTCCCAGGCTGCACGACTGCCTCCTCAAGGAAAGCCTGGGGGTCGCCCCCTGAGGCCGAGGGAACTGGGGAGATCTCTAGACTAGGTTTGTTGACTATGGGATGAGAGTTTCTAAGTGGACGTTCATGTGAGTTCCACACCCGTGACGTGCCCGCTTTGTGATGAGGTGTGAGGAGTGTCTGCATGTCTTCGGCACAGCTCTGCCTGGGGCGTTCGCACCAGAATCCCATGGCCTTCGCAGAGCTTCTGCCCCTGCAGCATGGCCAGCACAAGCCTGCAGCTCAGGGCTGCCTGCCCCCCTCTTTCCCTCTTCGTTCCCAAGCTGCGGTGTTGACGCTGCCCCGCAGAGGACCACCAGCCCCCTGCCCTGCTCTCCTAAGCCCAGCCCGTCACCTGTTATGTGTAAACGGGCAAAGGTCTTGTCCTTTCTCTGGAGCAGAGCACCTTGCTCTGCCAGCGTAGGTGTGTCCTGTAGGGACTGAGCAGGGCCCTCTTTTGTAGGTGGATGTCCTTTCGTCTCCTCATTGCTCCACCTCTAGAAACAGACAGGGGTCTACCTTAGCGGAGCCAACATCAGTTGTGCTAGAACTGTTTCTATGGCCCGTGATTTGAGGAGTAGGGATTTTTGCTGGACTTGAGCCATTGTCTCCCAGTCGTCCTGAGGGTCCACTCTTGTGTCCTAGCCCATTTCCTGTGTCCTGCCACTGCCTGTAAGGGAGCGTCTAATGGCAAAATCGGTGCCTCTGCCTTTGGAGACCTTGCCGTGGTACCTTAGTGTGAGACAGAGTGGAGAAACTGGCATCTTAACCCAGGGCCGGCTGTCCACTGTGGGAGCCCAGAAGGGCACGGGGGTGCGGGCTGTGGGGGAAGCAGGGAAGGCCCCGCGGAGAGGCCGTGCCCCTGCTGCGCTCTGAGGGATGAGCAGCCTTTGGCTGTGGAAGGTTGGCGGGGGAGTGCTTTTCAGGCTGAGGAAATGGCATAAACAAGGTGCAGAGGTACACATGTTCAAAACCCTTAAGTGCATTACTTAGTAGAGTAATCAAGGAAAGAAATAAAGCCCCCTTAAAAGTTGCAGAGCCTCAGAATTCACTGTGCATCTGGTGCTCCAGTGCCCAGAAAGCTGCGCCGTGTCTCAGGGATGTCAGCATCGTGGCTTCTGCTCTGCGCAGTGATGTACAAGTGAACATGCAGGACCAGCTTGGTGCTTGGTCCAGAATGGCACCTCCTTGTAGTGCCCCCTGGCTTTTCAGTGGCTCCTTTGCCAGGTGCTGGGGTGTCCTGTGGAGCGAGGCTTACAGTATTTCCCTAGTCGTCAGAGTCCCAGAGCCTTGACGGATGATGGCTGGAAATAAAGATGTAAATCCCAGGCTGTGGGAACCATGTTGAGTTTTAACTGATTTGAGAAGAGACCCCAAACCTCCTCCCAAGGAGCACATTCCCCGCAGCCCAGACCTTCTGGAGGAGCAGTGCTGTCAGCGTTTCCCTGGGGCCTCCCGTGGCTGCCAACCGTTTCCTCCTTGCCACAGCCAGAAACACAGGGGAGAATGGTTCACCCCGGCCCACGTGGTCCTCCTCACCAGCGAACAGTGGCTGACTTACCACCTGCACACACCAGGTCTGGTCTCTGTCACCTGTTGGCAGGCAGTGAAGTGTGGGCATTGCCACTGTCCTCCCCGAGTGTGTGAGACTCACCCCCGACCCCAGCCCTGCCCTGCATTCTCTCTGGAAAACGGGTGGGGCACTCCCTCGGGCTCCTGACTGTGTCCACACTGCCTCAGGATGCTAACTCCATCGACTGTCCTTTTCAGTTGGGTCATGGATGCATTGGGACAGTTTCCTCCCAGACATGGAGGAATTAAGTGACAGTGTGAGAAGAAGCCTCCCTGATGGCTGAGGCTCAGCCTAGACAAAGGGGACTCTTGGAAGCCATTAATAACAGCAGGTGTCATAAGCCCAACGAAGGCAGGGGTGGGGCCAGGGGGCATGTTGATGTCCCTTCTCTGGAGTTGGCTGCAGTTGAATTTGGTGACTTGGAATTTGGACTGGAGTATTAGGCACATCACCCAACATCTCTGAGCCCCAGTTTCCTTGCCTGCAGGAAGGGGCAAAAGCTATTTGCCCACAGAGTTGTCATGAGGGTTAAATGTTCGATAACCGCTGAGAGTCGTCATAGCTGTCACAGTACTTGCTGCTGCTGTTGTCATTAAACTCCTAGAAAACTTGACCTAAACAGAATTCTTTTTGGAGAATTACTAGATCTCTACTCAACCTCAGGGTGAGGACCCCTTTTAGGATCATCCCTGTACTTTCGTGTTGAAGAACTATAAGGTTCTCAAGTATTGATGGAAAACAAATCTGTCAACTCGGTCACTTTTGAGATATGGTAGCACAGCCTTCTGGCCCTTGAAGTCCATTTCTAGTGTGGTGATGCTTGGTGTCAGAGAACAGATGTCAAATCAGGTGCTTGGAGATGCACTCACATTATCTTTTCTCTCTGATCCACTAAATGTCGCTGTCTGCATCTGCGGTACCCAACTCTGGCTGTATTGGGTTGGCCAAAAGGTTCGTTTGGTTTTTTCTGTAAGATGGCTCTGGTAGCACTTAGTTGTCTTCAACTTCATTCAAAACAATTTTGTTAGATTGTATGTGACAGCTGTCATATCAGTGTGCATTTAAAAAAAGACATCAAAATTGGTGAATTTTTGTGTAGCCATTTTAATATTGAAGATGGAAGAAAAAAGCAACATTTTCGGCATATTATGCTTTATTATTTCAAGAAAGGTAAAAATGCAACCGAAATGCAAAAAAAAGATTTGTGCAGTGTATGGAGAAGGTGCTATGACCGATCAAATGTGTCAAAAGTGGTTTGTGAAGTTTCACGATGGAGAGTTCCTGCTGGACAATGCTCCACGGTCAGGTAGACCAGTTGAAGTTGGTAGTGATCAAATCGAGACATTAATTGAGAACGATCAACGTTATACCACGCGGGAGATAGCCAAAATACTCAAAATATCCAAATCAAACATTGAAAATCATTTGCATCAGCTTGGTTATGTTAATTGCTCTGATGTTTGGGTTCCACATAAGTTAAGCGAAAAAAACCTTCTTGACCGTATTTCCACATGCGATTCTCTACTTAAGCGTAATGAAAACGTTCTGTTTTTAAACAAATTGTGACGAGCGATGAAAAGTGGATACTGTACAATAATGTGGAATGGAAGAGATCATGGGGCAAGCTAAATGAACCACCACCAACCAACCAAAGGCTGGTCTTCATCCAAAGAATGTGATGTTGTGTACCTGGTGGGATTGGAAGGAAGTCCTCTGTTATGAGCCTCTTCTGGAAAACCAAACGGTTAATTCCAACAAGTACTGCTCCGAATTAGACCAACTGAAAAGAAAGCAGCACTTGATGAAAAGCATCCAGAATTAATCAACAGAAAACGCATAATCTTCCATCAGGATAATGCAAGACCGCATGTTTCTTTGATGACCAGGCAAAAACTGTTACAGCTTGGCTGGGAAGTTCTGATTCATCCACCGTATTCAGCAGACATTGCACCTTCGGATTTCCGTTCATTTAGGTCTTTACAAAATTCTCTTAATGGAAAAAATTTCAATTCCCTGGAAGACTGTTAAAAGGCACCTGGAACAGTTCTTTGCTCAAAAAGATAAAAAGTTTTGGGAAGATGGAATTATGAAGTTGCCTGAAAAATGGCAGAAGGTAGTGGAACGAAAGGCTGAATACATTGTTCAATAAAGTTCTTGGTGAAAATGAAAAATGTGTCTTTTATTTTTACTTAAAAACCAAAGGCACTTTTTTGGCCAACCCAATACGTGACAGTCACCTGGGGAGTGAGGACGCATCCTGGTGCCGTGCCCCACCCCACGCTGATTCACTGGTCTGTGATGGCACCCATGCATGGCTCCCTGGAGGTTCCAGTGCGACACCAGGGTTGGGGAGTCCTGAATGCCAGCACGCTGAATATCACACTTGGAAGAAGACAGAAGGAGAGACATTCCTTCCTTTATGCCTATCTGGTAGCTACGGTGACAGGTAGCTCTGGCTTTGTGCGTCCACAGATTATGTACAACGCCATTTCCCTAAATTTCCTGATAGAAAGCTGGTGTTACACAATTAACTGAATGGACAAGATTCCCTCGGAAGTTAGTTCCTAAGCATTTGGGAAATTTTCAAGGATAATTTATTTAACTTTTTGCTGAGCTTCAAGTTTCTTAAGAAACTCTGCCAAATCTCAAAGTGATTTTTTCAGACGTATGCAGCTGTTTCTGAGTTAACAATGGAGTTTTGCTGGGGCCATTAAAATCTGAAAGCCTAAAATTCTATTTTAAACTCTTCTCATTGTCAGCGATTAGTTTTTTTTTTTTAAATAGCATTAAAAATAATGAAATCCTTTTCAAGGAAGCTCATTCTAAAATTCTGGCCAGAAAAACAAAGCATTTTACTGTGGGAACTATGAATGATCAGTAATCCCCGTAAGTGGGAGTATTTGATGCCCAAAGAAAGAGAAGGGAGGATACCTGAAACTCCAACTCTGACCACTGGGGAGGGCCTCTGTCTTCTCTTCATCAGATCAGCTGTCCCGGAGGCTGTGAGCATTGTTCCTGCCCGCCTCGCACTGGGAAGCTGCCCCCTCAGTGTACAAGGTTGTCATAGCTGACACCTCCCTTCTGCACATGCCACCTTGATGCCTTTTACAATGTTTGATTTGCGGGGTGGGCAGAAAACCAGAGATGGCATGGCTGTTTGCAAGCACAAGGCATGGGAATTTGTTGGTCCTGTTTAAAAGGTTGTGTCTTCAAATTTTGATTTATGAAACTGCTTTCATCACAGTTCAACCACCTCAGGGTGCAAGTTCAAAATGGAAAACATTCAAGTAAAAGCTGTAAAGCAAACAGCAGCAGTTAGAGCTGCATATGGTAAACATGCACCCAGGACAACTGCCCTCTCTGGAGAGGGCCCAGTGCTGGAGTTACGGGAGACACCCCCTCCCCTGGGTGGTACTGGGAGCCGTCGTGTGCCCGGGGCTGGCCTCACAGGAGCTGGTGGGAGACGGACTTGGGGATGGTTGCCCCACCATGGTGAGGAAGACGGGCACTCCAGCCAGGTTTGTGGAGTCCCGACTCAGGGTGGTGTTTGCTTTTAATATACTTTGATTACGTAAGCGATATTTGCCCACTGTAAGGAATTCATACAATACCAAAGTTTAGAAAGTAAGACCATTCTCTCATCCGTCTTCTTAGAGGGAAGCAGGTGTGGCAATGGAGGCCTGTTCTTTCCGGCCTCATCTGTGCACATGAGAACCTGCATTTGCACAGACAGCACGCTCACTGGTCCCAACCGTTAGATCGCCCAGCACAGATGGTCCTGTAACTTGCCTTTTTCACTGAACTCTGTGCCGTAGACATCTTTCTGTGTTTTTTTAAACAACATTTTGGCTCTTTTCAATAAGTGGCCAGTTTAAATCTGCCGCAATGGACTGGGTAGTCTATAGCACATGGAGGCTACAGCAGTTGTCAGAGTTGCAGTTTTACGCTTGTTTGTGTGATTGTCTGGTAGCTCTCTTCCTCTGCCACGAGACTGGGAGCTCCGTGGGGGCAGGAATGGGGTCTGCTTTTGTTCTGCATGGGGTGGCTGGCCCCTGGCACAGTCTTTGTCACACGTACAAGCTCGCAGTGGTTACTTGTTGAATGAAATAGCACCAGATAATCTCTATCACATGCTTCCTTTGTGCCAGACACTGTTCTAAAGGCAGTGGGTATGTGAGTCTGTTATTCCTCACACAGCTCTGAGACCAGAACTTGACAGAGGGGGAAGACGAAGCACAAGAGAGTAAGCATCCTCTCAGGGCCGCATGCCTGCTAAGTGGCAGAGCTGGGATTCCAGCCAAGGTTTTGCCACAGTCTGCATGTTCGCCGCCACTCATCCCCCCAAATGCAGCAGTTGTGTGACCACCTGTGCCCTTCGTCCCATGGGAGCGATTACCAGGAAGGGTTTTGCTGGGTCCCAGAGGAGGCCCATTTCAGAAATGTACGTGTTATGCCGAGTGGCAGCACTTCCCGTTCCCACCAGTCGTGCGTGCAAGTTTCCCCCATGCCCTTGCCCACCCGCCAGTCCTTCCGCTGCCCTTGCACTGCCCAGGGGCGTGTGGCCTCTACTCCAGAGTGGCCATCGTATCACAGAGCTGAATGGGGCTGGAGACCCTAGAATCATTTTCTTGTGACCCAGTGGCCACAGGGGAGTTGTCATGGTTGACTACGCCTCGCCAATGCTTGTATCACTATATTTCACCATATTTACAATTCACCTCTTAGAACAACTCTGTGAAGTGCAGGTCCAACTGTTATTAGCATCTTACAAGTGAAGAAACTAAGGTTTAACACCATCAGGTACCATGTCCACAGTCATTCAGCCAGTAAGTGGCAGGGCTGGGATTAGACCTGGTCTGTCCAGGTCCAGAGGCCACCACTTGAACCCCGAGTGTCCTGCCTCATATAGCGATGCTGGCTGGACTCACAGAGCCGGTCAGCACCCAAGACTCCTGCTGAAGTGCCCTCTCCCTAACGCCCTTCCGACAGGGGAAGCCAGACCTTGGAAACCTTTGTCCAGAGTGGGTTAGTTGGTTGTTTATTTAGGACAGGTTTTCGAAGACCGGTGTTGTGTATACTAGCTACAGAAGGTGCACGTCTGCTCTCCCCGTCAGATCCCGAACTGTAGGTTTCTCCGTGCAAGGAGGGTAGTTTTGGGGTTTGTGTATCAGAGCCCGTGAATGGGGCCACCTCTGGCGTCCTCGGGCCTGCTGACATTGCTGTTGCTGCCCTCTACTGAAGCATAATGGAATTGCCTGTGTTCCACCCAAGGGGTCACAGTGGCCGACTTACTAAAAGAGGATAAGAAGAAAAGGAGGTTTTGCTGCTTTCGCCAACACAGGGCTAAAGATCACGGTAAACTGCTGAGATTGAACTTTCTCTTTGGGAGACTCTTCTCCCCAGACTTCTGATGCCTTTTCCTTACACATGGGCATGGTGTGAGGTGCATGTGCTGTGTGCTGTGTTTGTAAGATGCCTGTGTTTTCATTTGATTTCTTTGAAACTTGGTCGTGTTGTTTTCCTCTTGTCTTTCCCCCAGATGTGTGTCTTAGCCAACATAGCATTGCAGTTTCCTCTGTTTGAACTGTACCTTTTAAAGAAGCAGCTGAACCAACTCAGAAAATTTATTTAATTCCGCACGAATATTCTTAGACTGGAAGACAGACTTTTTAAACACTTTCCCCCAAATGATGCTTTTTAATCTAAACTGTTTGGAAATTCCAATGATGTTATTTGATTGATTTTTTTCTTTTCCAGGTTACATGTTTCACATGGCCTCTGGGTCTTCCAATCTCTGGTTGGTTTGCCCAGGACCAGGCTAAAGCTAGTAGTGTCAGTTTCGAGAATGAAGTTAAAAGCAGACTTCTAGGATGCTACAATTTGGGGGCCCTTGCCTTTACAAGTGGGAATGGGGAAAGGGCTTATGTGGGAAACAGTTGAGTATCAGTCTGTGCTCTAGACTAATGCTTAACATGGTCCCTCATCAGAAGCCCTGGGGTTGGCGTCAGGACCATCCCCATGCAGGGCAGCTATGCAAACAACTGGTGTCCTGCCCTGCCTGCGCGAGCCACCCCTGTGGTCCCACAGCAGCACAGGGCTTTGCCTGTGCACACCTGGTTAGTGTCACCGAGGTCGGCCCTGGCCAGACGACTTTGGAGGAGTCTGCATGAGAAGATTCAGACTTAGGGACACAAAGCCAGCCGCCAGGAGAGCAGAGGGTTCACGTTGCCCTGTTTGCTGAAGAGTGGTCTCAGCCATTCGTGGGAATGCCAAGTGCAGCGGTGATGGGAACTGGACTTGAGCAAGTCCTGGATGGTCCGAATGAAGGTTGTATTAGATTCCTACTCTCATCAGAAGGCCCGAAAGTGGAAGGGGACACTGAGTATGAGATATGAGCCCTTCGTCACTCTGAGAGCATGTGGTGGCCCCGAGAGGAGGAACTTGCCTGAGATTGGGAGCAGGTCTGGGGGCAGAGACAGAGCTGACTCTCGCAGCTTTAGTGCCTGCAGAGGTTTGTGAAGAGGCTTGGTGCAGCTCTGAAGGCCTCCGCAGGAAAAATGGGCTTCAGCTAAGCAGGAAATACTGTGATGGCCATGAGAAATAAGTTTTCAAAGACTGACGCCTACAGCTCCAGGGGGTTATCACGAGCAGATGAGTGGTTCCCGTCCTAGGGGAGCAGAGACCCCTCCTTGGGCACATAGGTGCCCACCCTCCTCAGCGGGGGCTTGGGCCTCGTGGCTTTTCAGGGATTCTTGAGGCTTCTGGGTGAGCCTTGAGATCTGCAGGAAGAGGAAGCAGCCTAATGTTTTCAGGAAACTTTCTGTATTTTGTTGGGCTCGGGGGGTCTTTTATTGGCTGAGCTACCTAGGAACCCTAAAGAAGGCCCCTGACATCACTGGTGGTGCTAGTGGGGTTGGGGCCCTTGTCGGGATGCTGTGCTCCCCATGTCACTGGTCATACAGAAATAGTTACTATCAGGGCATGATTCTTGCTTTCGACACAGAAACCTTGGTCTGGCCTTGACCCACATTCTCCAACACGAGTCTGGCTTCTTTACAGCAACGGGAGTCCGTTACCCTGTGACGGCTGAGCGTGTCACCACTAGCAAGCACAGGCAAATTCCTCCAGGGGATGTCGTGGCACTGCTCGTGCTTGTCATGAAAATAAGATAAAAACACAAGATCTTGGCTTCGGAGGCGCTGTCCCCAAGGAAGGCAGCCATGATCCTGCCACTGCTCAGCTGACTAACCTCACCAGCCCCCCAACCTCACCAGCCCCCCTGCCTTTGAAAGGAAAGAGTGAGAAGCTTTAGGCTGCTGGGGCGTGGAGGGAAGTGCTAGAAGAGACCCGTGAGAGTGCAAGAAAGCCTGTCCCGTGGAGAACAGGGGAGCGAGGGTCCTAGAGGCCCAGGACATCTGTGAGCGAGGCTGCCCCAGGAGGAGGCTGGCGAGCTCCAGGCTCACTTGGCAAGGGTCCCCGTGGTCCCTGGCCCCGTGGCTGGCAGAGGCCTCTCCTTCCTGTGCCGCTCCACTCTCCAGGACGCTCTGCCAGGACGCGACTTGGACCCAGTTCTCATGGGCCAGCTGCTGGCCTCCTGGCCACCCTCCTGAGGGGTGGGCAGCAGCTTCGCAGTGCTGCTCGTGTCTTGCTCTCCTTGCCGAGCGGCGGGGGCATGCAAGGGGAACCCCTTGGTGCTGGCAGTAAAATCAGACAGCCTGTGGGTGTTTCCTCTTTACAGCAGTTCTGTCAGGTCAGAGGTAAATTGGTCTTAGAGGTGCAATTGCTCAACAGCTCATTTATAGATTCGGTAACTAAGCCCCGGGAGGAAAGGGGACTTGTCCCCGTACCACCGATGACAGAGACCAAGCTGCTCTGACATCTGTCCTAGAGGCTTTGGGCTCAGTAGCCTCCATCACTGAAGGAAGTTAGTCTGAGATTTTGCTGTGCCTGTTTGTGGTGAACATAATTTGGGGGCTGCCTATTTGGACCCACACAGAGGCTCATTCAGACCCCCGGGCGTGCGTACCCATGCACGTGTGCGTGCGTGTATTTGTATGCTGATTTCCCTCTGAATTCACAAGCCAGGCAGATATAGTTGAGAATTACGTCGTCCTTCAGAGAGAAGGTAGATAGAGGAATGTTTACACATTGGTGAAGATGATGTTGTGCTAGCCTGAGAAACAGCGTGTTTCCCTGGTTTATTTTGTGTGGCATTACCCATGATGGCATCCAGGCCCTACAGTTAGATCCTAAAGAGAAATAGTGTGACCCGCTATCCACAGAGAGTGCTCCGAGCGGGGGCCGAGCCCAGGCTGCCTGGGTGGCCCTGGCGACTCTCACTTGCAGTCCAGGGTGTGCTGGGCTCCTGGCTGGCTGGCACCATCCCCTCACCGACAGCAGCAACTCTGGGCCCCTTCTCAGCGCGCACACACTCGAAGCCTGAGGGTCTGCCTTGGAGCTCTCCCCAGAGATCCCAGTGCCTGGAATCGACTGCAAAGCATAGGCCCTGAGCTACCCCAGATTTTCCGCAGGCAGATTGCAGGGCTAGTCAGCATCCTGGCACAGGCGACAGGCTTGTGTCGCCCCCACCCACCCCACCCCCGCCCCCATGCTGCTCTCAACTTCTGTCCTCTTAGTGGTGGCACTAGTGCCTGGTTTCAGCTGGAGTCATTGAAAAGTGTTTTCAAATTCATATTTTAAAAATGAAAACTTCCTCAACAAAGCTCTAAAGTTTCCTGAAACGACGTGTAAAGGAAAAAGACTACTAGCCTCTTTGCATGCAGATGGCCCCGGCTTCTGCAGGAGGGTCTGGTGCCTGTAGGTCTGAGGGGGTCTCTCTGTTGCAGCCCTAATTAGGCCTAGCCACTGGTCAGCAGTGAACGCTGAATCCCTGCTCAAGGGGACAGAGAGGTCACCCTGAATGGGGCAGTTCTGATGCTGCGGCAGCCGGTTAGGGAGAAGGGCACATGTTCTGATAATTCGTCCTTGGGTTTACTTACTTGGGTTTTTATAATTCTTTCTGTTTGCATTTTTATGAAGTCCCAGTATTCCCCGTCCCACCTGGATTTTTGTACTCCCCACATTTGCTGGGCTGATCTCCTGGAAGTGGTCTGGCTAATTAGGACCAGACACCAAGGCTGGTGGGTAACACGCTTGCTTGGTTTTTGGAACTTTTTGATGTATGGAGTTTTAAGTATATACCCATACACATACCAACATGTACCAATACTGAAACCTACACCAGCATATTTAAGGATGTACCAAAGCCGCACGGGTGGTGTGGCACAGTGGCAGGGACTCAGGAGAGCTTTCTCCTCACACGTCTGAGCTGTGTGTCCCAAGGCAAGTGGGTCAGTTCTCTCATCTGTGAAATCACAGCGTTTGTTCATGTCATCTCAGAAGCCCCTTCCAGTTCTAACAGTCTGTGATTCTCCTGTCTTGATTTTTTAAAACGTATATGGGATCCTATTGGGGCTAAGTGAAGTGAAATCCATATCAATTTATGAACATTAAAAAAATGAATGCCTGGTGCAAGTGAAGGGTGAAATGTTTTAATGTACAAACAAGCTCCTTGGTTATGCCCACTGGGCCCTGTGTCTTCTACACGTCTGGAAAAGGAAACACTCCTTTGGCCGCAGGGAGAGGCTGGAGTGGACGGGAAGGGTGCCTGGGCCCCGGCCAGAGCCTGGCTCCTCGGCCTGGGGGGAGGGACTGGATCCAGATCCATTTCCGGGACCAAATGAGGTCACCACGTTCTAGCGTGGTCACTGCTGTCTTCCTCTACCTGCCCCTTCTCCCCCTCCTCCTGAGCCCTAGGGACAAGATTCTGGAACAGATTTATTTATTAGGGACCTATGGCTCTGTAGGTGTCGAACAGTGATGCCAGAAAAGTTGCTTTCCATACAAGAGGCTAAATTAGAAATAACTCAGTTTAAGACAGAAAAGATACAAGCCAGGGGTGTTGGCCGAGGCTGGTTCAGAAGTGCGGAAGGCTGTTCAAAAGACAGTCCTCTGTGCAGTAGTAGAAGTGGGCAGGGCGAAGTGACACTGGATTTGGACCATCTAGGGAGTGTTGCCTTGCTTCCGGGGAGCTCCAGGAAAGCTTTTCTGAGATGATGGATTCATCATATATGGGCCTCACTGATGGCCCGACACTGCAGACCCACTCTGTATCTCATCTCTTACAGTTCTGCCAACAGCCCTATGAGGTTAAGTACTCCCCAGATTACAGATGAGAAAATGAAGCCTTGGAGATGTTCGGTCCCAAGTGTGGGGTTAAACTTAGATCTGGCCAACCTGAGAGCCCGCTTTAACCACTGTCCCATCCCACCTGAAGGATGGAGCCCGCTTGGCGAGCAGGGGGATTCTCTCCACCAGTGCAGCCTCAGTTTCTGCTTGGGGAGTTCAGTTTTATTTCTTATCTCCCCACCCCCACCCTAGTCCAGGGAGCAGCTTGTACATTTCATTCACTAGTAGTTGGCATAGAGCCAGAAATGCAAAATGATGTCCATCCCCCCCGCCCCCCTTCCCATAGGCAGGGTGGTGTAATTTATCTGTTTGGATCAGATCATTTGAAAAACAAGCTTTAGGAATGAAATTCAGCAACTCTATTGATGTCATTATGGGACATGGCCCCAGAGAGTAAAAAGCCACAAAGCTTTAGCCCGTTCAGAAGAAGTTTGCTCTTTTGGAAATAGTGACTGAAGTTACACTATGTTTAATAGTGGTTAATATTAGAACCATGAAGTAGTAAACTGTTAGAGATGGAAGTGACCCTCAGGAGTCTAGAGATAGTGTCCCCACTTTACAGGCAGGACACTGAAGCCTGAAGAGAGGTGGGACTGCCCAGGGCACAGCCAGGACCTAACTGAGGCCGAGGACCCTCACCCACCCACCCCACCCCCGCCCCATGCTGCTCTCAACTTCTGTCCTCTTAGTGGTGGCACTAAGTACCAAGGAAAACATTCCACAAAGATGACTCATGCTCATATTTGTAAGGGTCTCCCACCATGATTTTCTTTGTGCTGTTCCTGAAGATAAGGGTGACCCTATAGGAGGAAACTCTAACAATGAACTCGGCTGACTCTTATGATTTTTTAGTCTTTCTGCTGAAGTCAGAGCATGGAACAGTCATGGAGAAGTGAATTGCATGAGCAGCCTCCTGTGTATGTGTGTTTCTATCTCTTGATGGAGCTTTTTGTTAAAGGTTTTCCTATGATTGGATTGTGGGCTTTTTTTTTTTTTTTTTTTTTGCGGGTGGGCGGTGTTTTTGTCTGTTTTTTTGCATGGAATGGTGAAAGTGAGTCAAAGTTTGTAGCTGGTTTCTTTTGACTTAACTAAGGAAGAAAAAGGTTATTCTGTGAGAATACCAGGTATATTATATGGGTCTGTAATGATCACTTTGTCTTCACTTTTGAAACCTTTGCCTAAATGTGCCTGGAGATGGCTATTGAGCCCCACCCCTCGCAAGCAGGCTCAGTTCCCTAGGTGCGCACAGAAGGGAAGGGATCTTCTTTGGTGCCTCAGAAAAGATGTTTCTCAGCTCTCTGGGCCCTTCAAGTCAGGTCTGCGTCCATCCTTGTCATTCACACCCTGTCTCTCCCCTGAGCAGGGTCCACAGGTGTGCACTGCACAGACAGAGCTCGCTGGTCCCACGCCTTCGCCCTGTGTGCCTGAGCTGGTCTCAGACTCTGCCCCACAGCACCCCAGGCACCACTGCCGGGTTTTACAGCTGAAACCAAGGCGTCCTTCCTAAGAGGAACCATATGGGCAGAGCTTGCAGGGGGAAAGGCTTTCCTGTTGGCACCGTTAGGTCTATAAAAACCATAAGGTCACTGCAGTTCCAAGTTATGCATCAAGGAATAGAAGTGCATGGGTTCAGGTGATTCTCCTGTGTTTCAACCTTTGACGACCTCTCCTAACCCCAGAGGAGAATGAGTCGTTACTGCACTTGCTCAGACCCCTGCGGTAGCTCTTGTCACAGTAGATTGAAGTCCACCGGGGGGCTGCCTTTCCCACGGGTCCTCCAGGGCAGGTGCAGAGCCCACTCCCTCTCTGCATCCCGCATCTCCTTTGCTGCCTGGTCTCCAGCACACGTCCGTGATGTTTCTAGGGTTGAATCAAGTGGAGGAGAAAAAACACCCGTGTGCCAGATGGTGGCTCTGGGTGGGTCCCAGGGCCTCCTGACACTAGCAGGTGCATTTCAACATTTCTTCCACTTCTTCTCAGGATCCTGCTATGGGGGAGGGAGATGTGCCCAGAGACCCTGGTAGCACTGGGACCACAGGCAGCTTTGCCTTCTGGTCGCTGGTTGGGAGAAAACCTTCTCCCCATAAGACTACTTCTTGGTGCTCTAGTGCCGGTGTCTTTGGTCAGCACCTTCTGCATCTTGGCTTCACAAGCTGGGCAGAAGAACATCAGATAGATTAATGGAAAATGAGTCAAATTCTTAAATTTTTAAAAAGATCTTACGCCTGGTACCTTCATGCACTCCTCCCTCTATAATACCTCCTCTCCTTCAGTATATTTAAAATAAGAATTTGTTTGTGAAATACTAGGTTTGTTCACAGATTTTCTAGAGTACTTCTTGTTGGGAGAAGAAAAGACGTAGCTGTAACTGAGATGTTTTGATGGCCTCTCAGCGCAAACCTGGAAATCAGAAGAATAAGCTGGCGCCAGGCGCAGCGGCAGGATTCAGTTTGGTCCCCAGGCTTCTTTTCTTGGGAAGTTGGATGGACAGGATCTCTTCCTGTCGGGGGACTTTGTGGGCTTCCTCAGCAGATCACGGAAATGAGGGTTCCCCGCTGTGGAGGTGCCTGGCTTCTTGGCATATCCTTTTGCCGGTCAAGCCCCTGAGGACCCTTCATCACTCTCCTCGCCCTCTTGCCAGATTCCCCAAGGGTCAGCCTGGAGGCAGAGATCACATCTGTCCCATCCCCGGGCACACAGTGCATCTGTGGCACCATTTAAAGCGTTTCTTCTCCCCACAGCTAGCATGCCCACCAGTGAGACGGAGTCTGTGAACACGGAGAACGTGAGTGGGGAAGGCGAGAACCAAGGCTGCTGTGGGAGCCTCTGGTGAGTGGGGGGGGAGGGGGGGTGCCCTGAACTCTCGGCTCCTCCTGGCTTCTTAGAGAAGCAGATATGAGGAAGACACCCAGATTTCAGGGGAGCCCTGGAGCCATGGCCTCAGGTGCAAGAGGGGCGGGCGGGCTCACCCTGGACCCCTTGGTCCTCCCCCTAGCCCAGATCCCCCAGACCCCCAGCATTTCACCTGCCTCTTCCCTCAAAGCGGTCTGTCCCCCTGAGGTGGAGCCTGCCGCGGGCTGAGCCAGGTAACCCGGCAATTCCCCTGTGTCCACTAGGTGCTGGTGGAGAAGAAGAGGCGCCACCAAGGCTGGGCCCTCTGGGTGTCGGCGGTGGGGGTAAAAGGCCCGATTCTCTGAGCCTGGTGCTGGCGTCAGTGCTTTGAAGGGCTTGTATGGCAGAATTGCTGATAGAATGTGCTACATATTTAAGTTTCCTTCACTCACGGGGTCTCCCAACCTCATGTATAGTGGCTGGATAACGAGACCCTGCCCTCCTCGGCTCACGCACTTTGTCTGGAGCCCTGCACCACCCTCTCCTAACCGTGGAGGATGCCATCACTTTAACACCCACTGGCTTTTTTCTAGACGAGCTGGGCTGTAGCAGCGGGTGCACCAGCAGCGTGCAGCGTGCAGAGCATCGCCTGCTTTTGGGGGAGGCCCATGCGGTTTTGTTTGCTTTCTGCTGGTGTCCAGTGGGTCTTATGTCTGTTGAGTACAGGTGTCGTTTTTAAGAGAATCTGATCTCCTTGGCAGAGGTTCATAAAAATGATGTGTTAGGAGCAGGGAACTCAACAGTTTATGAAGTAAATTTGCCTCCTCTCTCTTGCTCTTCCCTCCTACAGTAGCGTGAAGTAGGCAGGGAATGGGTTTGTCTCGCCATTTTACAGATGAGCACACTGAGGCTCAAGAAGGTGCGCTGCTTGCCCAGCTCTCGCAGTGAGGGAAGAGCAGAGCTAGGACTCCCAGCCCAGGGCTCCTTTTGCTGTAGCAGCAGCTGCATGTGCTGCTGTTGAGATGTGAGGCTGAGCTGTGGGCAGGAGAGGGCCTGCTGGCTGCAGTGTGAGGCATTTGGGTGAGGGGAGAAGAACCCCTGGCATCACCACCTGTGCCAGGGCTGCTCAGGCAGCTAAGAGTCTTCTCTCGCTTGGCCCCCTGCTCCGCGCTCACCCCAGCTGGCCCGCTGCGGGAGCCGGGGGTGCTGGGTCCAGGCTTCCATGCATGGCTTTTATGATATCTCTGCTGAAATGTGGGGGGAGCATATCCTCAAGACTTCCTAACAGGAATCATATTCTTTTTGTCTTTCTTTCAGTCAAGCCATCTCAAAATCCAAGCTCAGGTCAGTATCTTCTTTCTGTACTTTTTCTTAAGCCTGTGTGGGTTTTTTATGTTCAAACTTTGAATTTTACACAGAGTTGCTCTAGACTTGGTTTTTCACTCTGTGGGCGCTAACATTCGTGTAGAAGATCAATCTGCCCAGTAAACAGTAAGTACCTGCCTTGGAGAACAGTGTAGTAGGTGCCAAAGATCCCCACCTCCAAAACAGACAGACCAATAAGATGCAACAATGACCAACATTGTGCCTACTAATCAACCCTTTACATCCCCTCCCAGAGTCCTTTCTCTGAGAGAGATACTTCCTGTCACTTCTCTGCTTAAAGCTTTTCCATGGAAGGAAGTTCAAGAGGTCTTCTGAGTTACTCGTAATGTTCTCTTTCTTGTTCTGGGTGCAGGTTACACAGTCAGTTGGTAAAAACTCATTGAACTGTATACCAATGGTTTGATACTTTTCCATATAAGTATTATTTTTCAGTTAGAAACAGTGTTTTACCACTATATACAAAACTTAACTTGAAATGGAGTAGAACTACATGTAAAACTTAAAACTGTAAATATTCTAGAAGAAAACATAGGAGAAAACCTTAGTGACCCTGGGTTAGGCAAAAGTTTCTTGGGTACAACACCCAAAGCACTGGCTGTAACAGGAAACACTGATAAATTGGACTTCATCAAAATTAAAACTACTGCTCTTTGAAAGAAAAAGATCAGCTGTAGACTGGAAGAGAAAATATTTGCAAAACATAATTGATAAAGGACTAATACCCAGTATATATAAAGAATAATGTCAGTAATAAGAAAACAACCCAATAAAAAATAGACAATAGATTTTTAATAGGCAGGTAGCCAAAGAAGAGATACAGATGGCAAATAAGCACATGAAATGACCATTGGTCATTAGGAAAATGAGAATTAAAATCACAGTGAGATACCATGACACATCTATAGAATGGATCAAATTAAAAAATCTGGCAATCCCACATTTGACAAGGATGCAGATCAATGAAAATTCTTATACATTGCTACATGTCAAATGACATAGCCATTTTAAAAGTAAGTTGGCAGTTTCTTATAAAGTCAAACAGTAATTTTTTTTTTAACATTTCACGTCGTTTATTAATGCAGTATACATTAGATCCAAAATCTGCATTTTCTAAGCATACTGTGTTTGGATCTTTCAGATTCTTCTCCAGTCTTAGGTTATGTCTACAGATGTACCCTTAAGTGGATGAACAACACATTCTATAATTATTGAAAATATAGTACAGAGTGAAATGATTTAAATATAATTTAGGCACATATTGATTATGAAAATAGATATCTCTCAATACAATACTTCTCTGTCTTGGTAAAAATAATAAAGCAAAGATCTTTACCACATGACCCAGCAGTCCCACTTCTAAGGTATTTATATAAGAGAAATGAAGATAGGTATCTACACAGAAAAAATTTTTTCATGAATGTTTATATTCATAAGCATTATATATGTATAATTTATAAATATAACATTTACATGTTTATTTAAAATTGCCAAAAGCTGTAAATAACTCAAATGTCCATCAAATGGTAAAGGGTAGACAAATTATAATTCATCCATATGATGGACTAAAACTCAACAACAAAAAAGGAAAAAACTACTGAGAGATCAACAGCACAAATGAATCACAAACAGATTTTTACTAAGTGAATGAAGGCAGTCTTAAAAAGCTATATATTGTATGACTCTGTTCATAGGATTCCGGATGAAGCAAAATAATAGAGAAAGAGAACGAATCAGTAGTTTCTGGGGCTGGGGTGAGCAGAGTGGATTAACTACAAAGTGCCATGAAGGAACTTTATTGAGTGATGGAAATATTCTATATCTAGATTGTGGTTATAAACTGTAGAACTAAATAGAGTAAATTTTACCATATGTAAATTAGATCTCAGTAAACCTGACTTAAAAAAAGGGGACTTCCCTGGCGGTCCAGCGGTTAAGACTCCGCACTCCCAATGCAGGGGACACGGGTTCAATCCCTGGTCAGGGAACTAAGATCCCACATGCTGTGGGGCGCGGCCAAAAAAAAACAAAGAAGCAAAAAATTAAAAGCCCTTTCATGGACTTCCTGTTGCCAGAGGGCATTTAAATTCCTTCATAATTTGGCCCCCAGCTCACCAAAACATGGTCTCATGTTTTGACACCCTTCCCAGTCTCTGCACTTTGTTATTCTGGACTGCTTTCAAGCCATCAAATGTACCACACACCCAGGTTCTTCCCATCCAAGTCTCTTTGGGGGAGCTGAGTGGAGTGCCCTGCCCTTTCCCCCCGGCTAACTCTTACTCAGCTATCGAGAGCCAGCCCAGACCTCAGCTTTTTGGAGAAGCCTTCCCCGACTCTTCCAAAGATCCCTTGCAGCTCCCTTCTCTTTGCTCCTGTACCCAGTACCCTGGGTGTAACACTTGGTGTGGATTTATAATTACCTGCCACAGCCCGGTATACTATTCAAGGACAGGGGCCATGGACCATGCCTTCATCTCCACGTGCCTAGTGCAGGGTTTGTGGGGATGAGACAGTCCCCTAGATTTGGGAGACACCTGTGATTTGTCACCGCAACATGAATAGACCCACCAAGGCTGGATCTTGTCCAGGCCACCTTGCTTATGTGTACTGAGTTATGCATCACAGGAGAAACCCAGTCTTGTGGGGACAGTTTTTAGTGTCCTCAGTGGACTTCTATGCTGGTTATCATGTTTCCAGCTGCCATTACCATCAGAAACCACATAGCAAAAGCAGTAACCAAATGCACCTTGCTTGTTCCAGGTCTTGCCAAAGAGCTGGCACAACTCTTTCTTTGGCCCCTGGGTTACAGTGTTCTTAGCAGATCGGTGCAGCTGAGTTGGCCAGGGCTGCAGCCCTGGACACGGCCTGGAGATTCTTCTGACTCAAGCACCTAGAGGAAGCGCCCACCACCCCCGTCACTGAGCACAGCCTGGACAGAGCTGACACTGCCACTCGGCCGGCCCTTCCCTGGGACCCCCTTCACCACGCCATCCTGTGGCAGGGAACGTTTCCTATAGGGAGACGGGCTAAGGGAAAGAATACTTTCTCTAATTACACACTGCAACTGCGAATTGGTAGAGGACATGCTACTTGTCTGTTTGGCTCAGCTCATTCTATTTGTATGGAAACATGATTCAATATTAGCTTTTCTCCTGAAGGTGTATTTTGAGCATCCCTAGTTAGAAAGGGCACCTGATGACTCAGGAGTACTCAACGTCGACAGCTCTCTCCGGCTCCAGAGGAACCTCCAGATTTAAGAAAGGACTGAAAGTTTCCCTAAAAGGAGAACTCGGGTTTGGGAGCACTTCCCTGCCTGGTAAATTCCACATGATGATTGAGGTGCTGCGAGAGATGTGTATGATAAGCTGGTCTCTCTGCCCTGAGAGCTCGGACAGATCCATGTGCCTCGAGGTGGGCACATGAACTGCATATGTGTACGAACTCATGATTCTGTGAATATCTAGATTTCCTAACTGGTTTGAGGACTGCATATGGCAGATTATGGGGTTATCTAAAGCCATAGCAAGGAAACTGATAGCATGATCAAGTCAAGACTGTGCTTTCAAAAGTTGTATTTTAAAACCAAAGTAATTTGTCTTACGAGGTCTGGTCATTTCTATGCCGTTTGTTCTCATCTTTCCTCCCTGCACCCTGACCCCAGCTGGGACCTCCAGAGTGCAGTTACTCTTCAGTGATGTTGATCAGGTGCTGCATCTGTCGTCCAGGGAGTGACGTTTGCTTCTCTTGCAGCCGCCGCTGGCGCCGCTGGAACCGCTTCAGTCGCAGGAGGTGCAGGGCTGCCGTGAAGTCCGTCACGTTTTACTGGCTGGTGATTGTCCTGGTGTTTCTCAACACCTTAACCATTTCCTCCGAGCACTACGACCAGCCCGACTGGTTGACACAGATTCAAGGTATAAGCAGAAGCCGTTCTCTTTTTGTTCCGAACAGGGGATCCCTGAGGCTGGCTGACTGCAGTCTAGTCTTTTCTGATGGACATAGGGTAGCATCCAGGACCATTTCCAGTGAGCAGTAGCTTGGAAGGCGGCAGAACCAAGCACAGGGCGCACCTGGAGAGGGGGTGCGGTCTGTGCCATGTGGTGCGTGAAGCACCTTGAAGCTGATAACTCCAGAGCATCGCATTGTCTTAACCCTGTGACAACCTGGGATCAAGGAATCAGGCAGCTGGAAGGGACCTCATAATCCCTTCTCCCCGTCTCCACTGGAAGCTTTATTCTCCTCTGTAGTTTTCTTGGCAAGCGGTGGCTGTTCACCTACCTCGAATGCCCCAGCAGGGTGGTACGGGAGCTCATCCCATTCTGAGTTCAACAGTTTTGAGCCATTGTGAAGCCCTGCCTGACATGAAGTCAAATCTGTTTCTGTTTGACTCTCCAGCCTGCTGGGTGGCATTTTCTGAAGTGACCTTGATAGGCAACTGCTTCTTAGATCATGGTGCTGTAAGGAAGATCCGACAGATTTTTTTTGTTACTGATTGAAACAAACAAACAAAAACAACATGATGGCCTAAATGCAGAATTGTAGGCTTTCAGGGCTCGAAAGTATCAGAGATTATGTGGTAAGATGCCCCTCCCCATTTTACAGTCAGTGAAACTGAGGCCCAGAGAAACCAAGGAACTTCTCCAAGGCGCACATGTCTGGGTAGTAGCCAGAAGCAGCACTAGAGCCTGACAGACAAGCAGACCATAAGTGTTCATGCCGCATTTCTGTAATTGGGGCAAGAGCAAAGACAAGGGCAGAGGTTCTTGGGGCACTTCTGGCAGTGGCTGGTGAGAGGGAGGTGGGGAGGGAGAGGTCAGAGCCACTCCCATGATGAGATCCTGAGGACGTGTGCCCCCTTGTCTTTCTAGATATCGCTAACAAAGTCCTCTTGGCTCTGTTCACCTGCGAGATGCTTGTAAAGATGTACAGCTTGGGTCTCCAGGCATATTTCGTCTCTCTTTTCAATCGGTTTGATTGCTTCGTGGTGTGTGGAGGAATTACTGAAACGATCTTGGTGGAACTGGAAATCATGTCTCCTCTGGGCATCTCTGTGTTTCGCTGTGTTCGGCTCTTGAGAATTTTCAAAGTGACCAGGTGAGGACGTGTGCATCCCACTGCAGGTGTTTTCTGAACATGGGTGGTGGTCAGCCCTGTCCCCTCCTGGGTGACCTTCTGCCCCATCCCAGGTGGCGCTCTGGGCTCACCCCCTTGTCTTGACTTGCAGGCACTGGACCTCCCTGAGCAACTTGGTGGCATCCTTGTTAAACTCCATGAAGTCCATCGCTTCGCTGCTGCTTCTGCTTTTTCTCTTCATCATCATCTTTTCCTTGCTGGGGATGCAGCTGTTCGGCGGCAAGTTTAATTTTGATGAAACGCAAACCAAGCGGAGCACCTTTGATAATTTCCCTCAAGCGCTTCTAACGGTGTTCCAGGTGGGTCCCCCGCCATCCTTTCCCTGGGCTGCACCTTAGGGGATGCCTTCTCATCTGTCCACGAATCAATAAGACAAAACACTCCATTGTTATTGTATTAGTAACCTCTGCCCTAATAACACTCTGATTAATTTTGTGCCATTTAAGTCATTTGTTTTGCATCTCACTCCAGATCTATGTGCTGTGATTTCACATTTTTGTGAGACCACTAGTTGTATTATGAAATAATCAACCAAAAATTTGCGTTTGATTGTGTGAGGTTTCTGAGGTTCCTGTGACATAGGCTCTAAAATCCTCTTCTTGTCCTTTGCTAATTTTTGACGACAGGCAAGTTTTGTAATCCTGGTTATAATGGATTTATGCAGAGAAGTGACTTCTAAAGCCCTAATGCCTTGGTGTATAGTCAGGGGAATCAGGGTGATTAAGGAGTTGTGACAGCTTTCTGGCCCTGTGTTGTCCTCCCTCGTGTGATGTAATGGGGACACACAGACTCTGAGGACGTCTCTGCTGTTGGGGCCTTTGTGAGCATCAGGCTGAGAAGGGAGCAGCGGTGTCAGAGGTTCACAGGTGGCCCTGCACTCAGAGGCCCAGCCTCTCCACCCCACCTGGCTGTACGCTGCGGTGTCCCAAACCCCCACCTTGTGTGTTGTGAGCTGAAGCCCTTCCTTAGAGCCTGGCAGGTAGATTTAAAAGACCCAGCTACCTGGGAATTCCCTGGCGGTCCAGTGGTTAGGACTCCGTGCTTCCACTGCAGGGGGCGTGGGTTCCATCCCTGGTCGGGAAACTAAGATCCCACAAGCCACGCAGCGCCCTTGTTGCCCTCATCTGCCCTTGTTGCTTTTCACATGCGATGCCAGCAGCAAGTCCTGCGGGAGAGGGGGGAAGGCCTGGCGGGAGGGGCAGTGGACATGGACGTCCCACGGTGGCTCCTCCAGTGCTCAGCTCTGTGACCTTGGAAAGTCACTGTTTTCTGAAAAATGAGAGCTTAGGGAATGATCTCTAAGGTTCTTTCCTACTTGGACATTTTGAAGTGAATGGAATTACTGTCACTGCTCTAGACCTGGCCTATAGCAATAAAGTATAATATAACTCAGTTTTAATTTTTGGCCATGGATGAGTCTTTTTTTTTTTTTTTTTTGGTACTTTCAGAGAAACCTGCATGGTGGTGGTGGTTTTTGTAGTACGTGCGCATGGCACAAAATTCAAATGTTAGAAAAGCGTATAAAGTGACAAGTCTCCCTCCCACCCAGCCACCAATTTCCCGTTGTCGGAGGCAACCACCATTAAGCAGATTCTACGGTATTCTCCCAGTATATTCGCTCAGATGCAAATAAACATACCTACCTGCCTGTCTACCTACAGATGAATTTGCACAGATGGTAGCTCATCCTACGTGCTTTTTTTCATCTTTCCTTTTAACACCTAACGTGTCCTTAAGGACCTTCTTTATTGGTCCGTAAAAAGCTGCTGCCTCCTTTTCAATGCTGCTATGTTTTGTGGTGTGGGTGTGCCAGAATTCATGGGTCCAGTCCCCTGCTGATGAATATTCCACTGTGTCTCGTCTTGGCTGAGTGGATGACCTTGAAGATACACCATGGGGCACGTGTGTGACAGTAGGTCTGTAGGATAAATTCCCCCGAGTGGAATTGCTGGTTTAAAGGGTGTGTGTCCATTTTTAACTTTGACACTCTTGCCCAGGTATTCTCTTCAAGGCTGTGGTAGTTCATCCTCCAGTGATGGGGTGTGGGGACTGCCCGTTGCCTAACTCCCTTTCACCGTAGTGAGTGTTCAGGCGTTTTGATTACTGCCAGTCTGGTAGATGGAAATGGTATCTCGTTGTAGTTTTAATTGATATTACTCTTGTCAGGAGTGATGTTGAATGTCTTCTCATGTGAGCAAGAGCCATTTATAGTTCGTTTTCTGTGAATTGCTTTACCTTTTCAAACCATTTGCCAAATTTCTATTTGGTTGTACGGCCTGTTTTCTCTGGGTATGTATATACGTGTTTAAATGCGCAAAGGTCCTGGAGAGACACACCAACAGCATGCTCCTGGGGAGGGGACCGAATGGGCTGGGGTGTAGTCAAAGGGTACACAAGTCTTACATGGAATGCTCTTTTATTTTCACCAGGAGAGTTAACTCATGTATATATGTGACTAAGCATAACATTTTAAAAACTATAGGATAACAGGTGCATTTGTTCAGTGCGAACTGAACTGTGAAAGGCAGGTTACACCGGACACGGGCAGCCCCCAGGAGCTCTGGGAGAACCGTGGGAACAGTGAATCCACCTGCCCGCTGATCCCAGTTTTGGCTTCTTAGATTCTGACGGGTGAAGACTGGAATGCTGTGATGTATGATGGCATTATGGCGTATGGGGGCCCGTCGTCTTCGGGAATGATCGTCTGCATCTACTTCATCATCCTCTTCATTTGCGGTAACTGTATCCTTCAGCCTTCGGGCTGACCCGGGCCGCCTTGTTGACCGTGTCGTGTTTGCTGTCTTCCTCTCTGAGTTTCCCCGTGGCAATGGTGGTAGCCGTTGTGGTGGGGAGGTGAGTGCCCTCACCTCACTCCTGTGCCCTCCTTCGCTGTTGCTAGGGCAGCACAGGAGAAGCAGAGTCTCAGTTAGGCTTTGAGGAATGACAGCAGCCACGGGAGGGAGCCTGAGACGGCACGTGGGCTGCACCAGTGGTCACCCACTCGGCATCACGTCCCGTCTCCTGTACAGGTCCCAAGGGATGGCTTAGGGCAAAGCCCTGTTGTTCTCCTTGCCATCACCCTTGAGGGTGTAGGGAGGAAAAATGTCCCTCTAGCTTCCAGGTTCTTTTGGCTGTCTAGTAATCAAATTGAGGTAAGACAGATTAAGAGGAGGAAAACAAATTTAATTTCATACAACATCCCTTGAGCTGTTTTCCCCTTCATCTTCTCTGGCTAGTTAGTGAATTTTCTTCAGGGTGGAAACCCCAGTGCAAACCTATGGGCACAATGCTTTGTTCTTCAGTGTATTCTATGGAAGTCCCTCTCTCAACACATAGAAATCCTAGGAGTCTCTCATGCAGCTCCAACAGCCCTGCTGCAGGGAACCACCCTGCCCCCCCCTGCCCAGAGGGGAGCTCTTCTGCCAGGCTCTCTGCATATGCCTCCTACTGCCTGTGGGTCCTGCTGGAGTTTAGGGTGGCATTTCTCCATCTTCTCAACTAGATGAGAAGCTTCTTGAGTCAGCGATCTCTTTTTGTATTCACATGTCTCGTGGCTTACACCACAGGGTCATGCACACACAGCCCTTGGTCAGTGTTTGTTAAATGAATGATCAGTATTTTCTTTTTCTGCTCTCCTCGTGATTAATTCTTTAGGCCACAGCCATATACTGGCCCTAATCTGCAGAGAAGTATTCCCTGGCCACTTTCCAGTTAGATATTGTGTTTTCTTTGTAGTACATGTATCACTCTCTGAAATCCTTAAGTAGTTTATGTTCTGTCCCCCGACCCCGCAACTAAAATAGATGCTACTTGGGAGCTTGGACTCCAGTCTGTCCTGTTTCCTCCCATGTCCCCAGCACCCAGAATGGTGCCTGGCACGTCAGAGGTGCTTGACAGATGTTTTCAAATAGATTCCACAGCACACCACTGTTTAGGAGGGTCTGGTGGGTAATGCTTCTAAAAACAGATTAATGGGTATTTGCTCTTGGAAACCAGCTGTTACAAACTTGTAAGATTTTCCTGTGGTTTATTACTCTGCATTTTCTTTCTACTACCTAAAAGAATCTAGTGTCATTGTAAGACTAGAGATGCAGTATTTCTTCGTTGCGATCATTAGTAGGGATTCTCAGTGCAGTTATTCCCAGCACTAATCGTTTTCTGAGCCATGATTACCCCATGTCCATCAGAGGAGAGCTCGTGTTGCCAAGCCATCGCCCAGCCCAGGACAGACTGCTTCCCCAGGCTCCTTGCCACTCTGTTTAAAAAATAATCCTAGGTGTTTTGAAAGTCTTCATAGAATCCACTCACATTTCTATCCTCTTTAAAGACTTGAATAGGTCAAGCATGACATCCCCTGGAAGCCTGCTCATTATCAGCGCCTTGTTAGGTTATGTTTGTTGACATGTTCAGCAATCCGCCTGAGAGTTCAGATTGCGGAGGGCGTGTGGGACCGTGCTGTGCCTCTCCTGTCTCGGGGTCCCTGGGCTCCCGTTGTCTTGCATGTAGGTGGTGGTACGTCAGCTAGAGGGAAGCATCAGTCAGAGAAGGGAGTCGTCTTGACCTATTTATTGCCCTCTGATCCCTGTGCTTCTCCAAAATGTACTTAACTGCTAACAAGTAAGAAACAGGCATCGTCTGATTTGGGAACCTTATTCAGGATATTTTTTTCAGTCATTCAAGGAAACCACACATAGAACATTATAGTTAGAGCCCAAAACCTGATAACTTGTTCAGTCATCTAACTTTTTACTATTTGCAAAAATGAAATTCAACCACAATAGTCTAAGATACAGCCACTGGGGGACAATGCAGAGGAGCAGTCCAGCGCCATCGGGCAATAAGGCAGGCGTGCTGGAGTCAGTCAGTGTTTGTGGAATGAATGAATGCACGAGGTATTCGCAGACTCGGAAGGTCATTTCAAATAAGAAAGGCTCAGGCTGCCTTGTGCGATGGGATCATCATTTGAATAATATGTAGCCTTTACAGGGTCTTATTTGGAAAGGATACCCCAGATAGATATGTTGTGGGTGTGAGTGTTTTAAAAGAAAGAAAACAAAATGCATGAAGCGAAATGCAAAATGCATAAAAACAACACCCTTATGTTATAGATTGTTTTATGCAATGTGTGTCATAGCCATGGACACCTAGATGTGTAGACACGTGTACACAAGCACATACATGCACACACACGAAGGGGAATGTTGGCGTTCGTAGGTTTTCATGGGTTTTGGTGAATCTTAATTTTGTTTTTGGCCAGCTTATCTTCTACAGGTTCTAGTTCTTTTTGAAAAAAATGGGACTCTGGTCTCCTAGCTTTACCAAGTGAACATAGCACTAGGGGACAGTTACCTGTCACCAGCCTCCTGAACACGGGGGTGTTTCATTGCCATTATTGACCATGTGTAGCTGCATTTAGAACCGTGTTGCATCCTTAACATTTTAAAATTAGATATTCTACTGAATGTCTTCTTGGCCATCGCTGTAGACAATTTGGCTGATGCTGAAAGTTTGAATACTGCTCAGAAAGAGGAAGCTGAAGAAAAGGAAAGGAAGAAGATTGCCAGGTAACCCCATTTTCACCTGGGCGGTTGGCTGAGGGGTTTGACCCGGGGAGCCATTCGCAGGTGGGGCCTGCCGGGGCACCCGGCTCCACAGCAGCTGCAGCTCCTGTGCTGCTGCTTTGTGGGGATCCTGGCTGGTCCTGTGGGGCCGACCAAAGAGGATGGACTCTTGGGCAGAACCCAGGCCCTTGGCTCTCATCCCCTCGGAGCTGAGAGTAGGAGTCACACGTCCCCATGCTTAACGAATCACTGCAGTTAATTTTGGCGTCATAAAATAAATGATGCATTCAATGCTGATTAGCTCTTGGATGAGAATTTTAATAAGATGATCTGTGTAATGAATCCAGTGCCGTGAGGAGAACAGGAAGCTCTGGGTGTGGGTTGTGCTATGTTCTTGCTATTAGGGTTGTTTCCAATTAAATTCTGTCCTTCACTGGGCCACTGTTGATTCAGAATCCTGATTAGCTTTTTTATACAAAGCAGTATGGTTACTTGGGTTTTTTTGTTCTCTTCTCTTCTCTGTAGAAAAGAAAGCCTGGAAAATAAAAAGAACAACAAACCAGAAGTCAACCAGATAGCCAACAGTGACAACAAGGTAGATGTTACATTCTCCACTTTGTTTCAGAATGATTCTGTTGATATCACCATAAATGTACCCTTTACACCATGACAGCGTTGTGTGTGATATTTTGGAGTAGTGAAAGTGTGGCGCCCCATCATAGACACTGGCTTTCCAGGGGTGTCTGAGTGAATTAAGGCACTTAGCTGGTTGTTAACAGTATTTCACCAGAGAGCTGGTATGATGCACTGGTCTGACTGCTTATTTTTTCTTGATTGGAATGATGTGGTCAGGCCTGACCTGCGTCAGTATCTTCTCAGTGGGGATTAAAATCAAGGATTGCTGAAAGATGTCTGTCCCCAGAGCGCGGGTGTCTCAGGATCAGAGGGTCTGGGCTCTCAGGGCCCTACTGTGAAACTTCGTGCACCGTGTCAGCTCTGGATTTTTCATTAATTTGTTCATTTATTCAGTGAGTCAGTAAAGACTTTTTGAGTGGTGACTGTGTCAGATACTGGGGATCGGGAACGGCCAAGACCAGCGAGGTCCCTGCGTGCGTGGGGCTCTCAGTCTGGCGGGGCGGCAGGAATCTGTAAGGCAGTTCTCACGTAGCGTGGGTGCCAGTGTTGGGAGAGGAAGAGGCATGGGTGGGGCTGGCTGTCCATGGCTGGGCAGGGGTTACACCAGTTTACTCCTCATCTGCCCTCAGACCTTCTGTTTTCAGCAGAGTCACCATCTGGGGGCACCTGCTGTCCCGACACACTTACATACAGCGCACACTCTGGAGACAACTCCTCTGCCCCATGCTGAACGGCAGGGTTGAGCCTTTACTTGCCCCTCTCAAGTACATTTAAGTCAGTCTCCGTTCCTCCCGAGACCTCTCTGTCTTCCCAGGTCACCATCGATGACTACCGAGAAGAGGATGAGGACAAGGACCCCTACCCGCCTTGTGATGTGCCAGGTATGTGGCGGAGGCCAGAGACAGGCTCTCAGCGCATGAGCCATGTGTCTTTGCTCTCACTCTGATCAGCGGCTGAGTCTGCGGCTGGCTGGCCCAGCTGGGCACATGCGGGGCTGCCGAGGCCGCCGAGGCCACCGGTGCAGTCCCCTCGTGGGCCGGTTAGCTCTGCTTTTTCTCGTGGTTGTGGGCGGCTTACGTAACCTAGGCTCCAGGGGTTGGGGAGAGAACGCGTAGGTGGAGCAGGGCAAGCCCACACTGGGCTGGGACGTCTCTCTAGGAGACGGCCAGTTATCAACACTCACCTGATACTTTCACCTCGACTGGGGCCTTTACTGGCTGACGTAGGAGGGACCGTGGAGTCAGGGAGCCTGGGGTCCTGTGTGTGACTTGAAACCCCACACAGTTTTTCAGGCTGAAGCTGAGCACGGAGGTTGCTGGGGAAGCAGCAAGGTGCTGGGGGGATGGGCAGTGAGAATCCCACAGCTGCCACCTTCACCTTCGCTCAGATCTTAAACTGCTGGGGCCTCATTCCCACAGCTACGCATGCTCACCAGACGGGCCGCTTCTCAGCCCCTCCCCACCCCCACATACTCTCCGTTCGGATTTGGAAGGGTTTTGATTAATGTAAGCTGATAGATGATGTTAAAGTTTAAGCCAAATATTCATGTGAAATTGAGGATGACCATCAAAACCCAAATGCAGTCTTTGTTTATTTCATGCCTAAAAAAAAAGTGTCTCCTTTAAAGTAGGTGAAGAGGAAGAGGAGGAGGAAGAGGATGAACCCGAGGTTCCTGCTGGCCCCCGTCCTCGCAGAATCTCTGAGTTGAACATGAAAGAGAAAATCACCCCCATCCCCGAAGGGAGCGCTTTCTTCATTCTTAGCAAGACCAACCCGTAAATATCCCCTTTCTAGTTGCGCGGCTGCCCCGTCTCCCCCAGGACCCTACAGGTTGCTTGAGGGGTGGCTGGGGATGGGGTGAGGGAAGATGGTTCTCAGCCCCTTTCTGCGCCTGAGCATCAGGGCCCCCAGGCCCCCTCAGACCCCTGTCCTGCTCCAGCCTTGCCTTTGCCCTCTGTTCATCTCTTCCTAGCCTTCCTGTGCCTGGACCAGGGGCTTAGGGGTGTGACCAGGTCCTGGGAGAAGTGCTGTTCCAGATTCTCCTCCCCCCAACCCCTGCACTGGGGCAGCAGTGGTGCAATACTGTGGCTTGGTCAGAGCCCACAGCTCTGGTGTGCCGTGAGTCGTCACCTGTGAAGTGTTTTCCATCCAAAGGACCCTTTCTTCACGAGGGGGCCTTCTGTTAAGATGCTGTGGGGGATGAGGATTTTGAACAACTTCTGCAGAGTATCTTCACCCAGAGATCCAGTTTAGTTGATTACTTTTCCCTATTGAGTTTGATGGTGATAAAGTAATAATCGCTCAGTGATATTGTATAGATGGTAGCTATTCAGTTCAGCTCCCTGATATCCTGCTTAAAATGCATTTCTCTTGTTAAAATGATCAGGTGCTCACCAGGAACATGGTAATTACTCACAAGTACTGTAAGAGGAAGATGTGTATTTACTAGCTGGTTTCTAGGTTTTAAATGATCTGGGAAAGAGTGAAATGCCAGGGGGAATCGATGGCTCCTGGAAAGGTTTCTAGAATTGCAGAAGCAGTTCTGGGCTGTCAGCGAAGAACTCCATAAATTCACCGGCTCCAGGGAGACATAGGTGGAAAGCAAGGGGGGCTGCAGTCTTACAGACTTGAAGACTGCTTCAAGTGGGTGATGTAAAGGATGGTAGTCTTTATCATTCATCACCATTGACGGTTTGGGTATCTCTTTTAAAAAGTTATTCAGCCGACTCACTGACATCTGCAGCTCATTGCGTCTGCCTATGTTGGAGGAATGGATTGATTTTCCCCCAAAGCTTTGAGCACTCCTGCCCTCACAGCACTGGAAGGCCTTCCCTAGCTGCTGATGGCTTGCAGGCCCTCCAGGGACCACATCCCAGCATTAAGCAGCCCCTTCAAAAAGGGAAGATTTGAAGCAAGGGGTCACCTTCATATAAAGTGGACTCCAGTTTTTAAAGTGAAAAAAACATTTCGAAGGAAAACCTACATGTATTCTATAGACAAAAAAAAAAACAAAAAACTTTAAATTCTAAAGTCAAATATTAAAGCTAAGGGAAGTCAGGCACTAACTACACTAACTAGCCCATGGGACATCAGGGGCATCAGGAAAGGCTCTGACGGCCTGTGGAGCCGTTGTGAGAGCCAGGGCTGGGGGTGCTGAGCACGTGCAGTAGCATCCTTCTAAGATTCTTGCATGATGGTGTAACTTTCACTTGACTTTCTCAGAAGTACTTGTTGCGGGTCGACTCCCCCTCCTCCCCGCAAAAATAGCACTTATGACAGAATCTCCACATAACAGGAGATTCCACCAAGCCTCACTTACCGTGGTCATGTTTTGATACAGCCCAACTGCTGGGATTGCTCCCATTCTTTGTGAGCTGTTGGGATGAGCTCTGACCTCGGTCTCTGTTCCAAGGCAGGGAAAGGGAGCAGCTGGGCTTCACGTTATGGTGGGGATATGTCACCCTCAGACCTGGATTGGAATTCTGCCCCTGGTCCCTACTATCTGGGTCACCTTTTTTTTTTTTTTTTTGGCCACACCGCTCGGCTCGTGGGATTTTAGTTCCCTGACCAGGGATCACACCTGGGCCCTCGGCAGTGAGAGCATAGAGTCCTAACCACTGGACCGCCGGGCAATTCCCATAGCTGGGTCGCCTTAAGAAAGTTCTTTCACAGGCTGAAGCCTCAGTTTCTTCACCTTCAGAAGGACGGTGTCCACACTTTTAAGGACTCAGTGGGTGGTCTTTGTGGCGTGTCCATACAGAACGCTTGGGGTCTGCCGTCCTGGGGTTTCCAGGGGCTGATGGTCCGGTGGGTCCGTTTGCTGTGGGGGGGCTTGGGCGGCACAGGGACAGCTGTCCTCCACCTGGTTCGTCGCCACGGAGTGGCCCTAGTGTGCCAAGGGCCCGGGCCCTTCTGGGGCTGCGTCCATGCGGCGGCTTTCCCCGCAGGATCCGCGTGGGCTGCCACAAGCTCATCAACCACCACATCTTCACCAACCTTATCCTCGTCTTCATCATGCTGAGCAGCGCTGCCCTCGCCGCCGAGGACCCCATCCGCAGCCACTCCTTCCGGAACACTGTAAGCCCCCAGCGAGGACGGCAGGGCGGGGCTCCCCGGGTCGGCGCTGAGCTCCCGGGCAGAGGCCGCGTCCGCGCAGGGTCCGCAGGGGCCGTGAGGGTAAAAACTTAAGTGGGCCTCTTGTTCACCTGTAGGCATTTTCTTTCAGGTTTGTCAGTGCCAGAGAGGTTTTGTTTTACGGGCACAAACCTTTATTGAATCATATATTTTACACCTCGTTTCAAATATTCTGCAATAACTGAGTATTTTCAGGGGCTCCGCTTCTCTACCTCTCCGTTCCTCGCTGCCGGCATTTTGGTCCCTCTTTCCCCCTCCCTGGTCCAATTCACATGCACACCTATTTTGAGATTCCCGCCTGGTGGCAGCATCCAGCAGGAGAGAAAGTAAAAGTGAAACCAGGTGTGTCACATGCCCGGGAGCCCTTATGTAGGGTTGGCAGGAAGACCTAAATGCACAAAGCTACTTGGTTCTGTTACTGACAAGAAATACAAGTTCGGGAGATGACAGATGTGGACCTGAAGGGTTCAGTGGAGAAGAACTAAGTTTTGGTTAGTTTGGTGCAGGAGGTGGCTTTACAAAGAAAACAAGCAGAGGGTTTAGTCTTGTATTTGTAATCAGTTTTGTAATTTAGGGCTGGCTCCCTTCCCCAGCATCGATGTTGGGCAGAGACTGGTACCTAAATCAGTTCCTGCCTGAACAGTTCAGTCTCAGCAGGTCAGCTGTCAGCACTGAGAACAGTCCAGAGGCGAGACAGCTTCAGAGGACGGTAGCCTGTTGACTGCCCAGCCTCAATACCGTAGCGCAGTTTCAGATGATCGCCCAGAAAGCTGCCCGGGGAGGGAGGCCCGCAAGTGTGCGAGGCCGTCAGGGGTCGCTGCCTTGCCTGGTTGGTACCTCTTTCTGTACAAGAGACTTTTAGAGATTTGTGGATTTAGACAAATCACGAGATCAGTGTCCCACGATTTCAGTTGTGACAACCAAGCCCTGTGCTATCTTTTCATTTCCAGTGCTCTTGGTTTGAAGCCTGGCAAACCCAATCTATCAGATTGCTGAAACTCGGGCACCCTGATACGAAGATTAAAAGATCTTCCCCTCAAAGCATGTGTGGGTGATGTAAAGATGAAGGCCCTGAGCCTGTCTCAGTCTGTACTCAGAGGTTAGGGCTTTTGTTAAGATTCTCGAGCCTGTCTAAACACTCAGATGGAACAAGGCTCTCAGTGTCACTGGTTCCATCCTAAAGATGAGACACAAGGGGGAAAAGCTGTTTGGGAAAAAAATACCATTATGTGATGGACTAGGTCAGAAGCTAGTCCTAGAACACAGATTGACAAAGAGTTAATTTACATGCGGGCATCATGTTCTAATTTTTTATTGTAATTACTTCCCCATGGGTTTATTTCCCTGCCACTTTTCCCAAGAATGTTATTGTTCTTTTTTAATAGATGTACATATGTATGTGTGTCTTGCTTTTAAAATACCACAGTGTTTTTATTTGACCGTAGTCAGAACGCTTAACATGAGATTTTCCTTGACAAAATTTTAAGGATACAAGACAGTATCCTTAACCCTGGGCACCATGTTGGATGGCAGATCTCTGGAACTCACTCACCTTGTATGACAGAAACTTTACCCACGTCCACCTCCCGCAGCCCCTGACAGCCGCCATTCTGCTTTCTCTCTGCGAGTTTCACTGCTTTAGATACGTCGTATAACTAATATCATGCAGTGCTTTTTTTTTTTTTTTTTTAAACCTTAGCTGATTCATTAGTGAACAAGAGAAAGGAGGCAGAATGAGGAAAGAACAACCGGAGTCCAAGAGCTTTGACCCCGGGTACCAGGCTGAGTTGTTGGCTTGTCGGCAGCTGTGTCATTCTTGGCTACCCATGTGCTTTCAGCAGGCACAGCCCTGCTGCGACCTCGGAGGGGCTAAGGAGGAGAGGCAGGGTTCCCTGTGGGCAGCCTTGGTAGTATACTGGGAAAGACCTTTCATTGCCTGGCCAGAAGCACAGATACACAGAAGGGTTCCAGCAAAATTTATACATCCCCAAATGGAAACAGTTTGGAAAATGAATAATACTGTCTGAAGAGAGAGAACTTCAGCGAGGAGGGCTGCCTTTGAAACAGAGGTCCTCGCCTTAGTGTAACAGTAGTAAGGACTCCCCTGGGGTGGGTCCCACACGGACACAGCAGGGCCCGTGGCTCTTGACTGGCATATCGGAGGCCTGGCTTCCCGCTCAGCGACGCAGAGACTGGCCGTGTGGCCTGAGCAGCCGCCCCTGTTCTCAGCATCCACATCTGTGAAATGAATGGAGTTGGGCTGGGTGGGCTCCACGGGTTATCTTCCAGGGCCGCTCTCTTCAGTTCCCCCAAACCACAGAGCCCAGTTGTCATGCAGATAAGCAGCCAAGATGGCCTCTTCCAGTGGCAGAGTCTCGGCTGCTGTGTTTGTGGCTGAGGATTCCCTGTGGGCAGCCTTAGACAGGCCCACTGCTGCCCACCTGCCCGCCCTTCAGCCCCCATGGCTCTGAGGAGAAGCAGGGACCCCAGAAGGGGTTAGCAGGACTCCACTGGTTGGAAAGTAGACAGTATTCTCAGGAATGCTGATAAAGTGGCCTGGACCATCATTCAGAGGCCAAGTCAGTCCATTCTTTGAATGGGCCCAGCAAGGAAAAAACCTGCCTTGAGAGAGAGAGCGGTGTTAGATGCAGAGCAGCGGGCAGGAGGAAGATGATAAGTGAAACTCTTCCTTGTAGATTTCTCCAGCCCGGCACATCGGTGGGGGAAGGGTGTTTGCTCCCTGATTGAATGGGCTGGAATTGGAGGGGACACGTGGCCCCATTTGGTGCCACTAATACCTTTGTTTACATTTTCCCTCCAATCCAAAGTTCAGCTGAATGACAGCATATTTCATTCTACCAAAAAGGCAGTTAAAAATCTAAAATGTGTGTGAGACTAATTTATCTGGTGCCACAAGTTACTTATCAGCATAGTGCTTTCATAAGTGAGCCTCTGTCTGCCCAGAACACGAGGCTGGGGCAGGGTGGGGGGGTCACCAGGAGTGGTTACAGGAGGTAAGTATCCCCAAAGCTCTTGGTTGGACCAAGGTGGGGCCCTTTGAGCATCTCTGCACTTTCCTCCAGGGTGGCAGGCATATCCCGGGAGAACGGGTCTCTGACCTCTTGTGGGCGTGTAGCTGTCGGGGTTTGTCCGGATGCCTTTTTCTCATCTCCACGTGTTGTGCCTTGCAGATACTGGGTTACTTTGACTATGCTTTCACAGCCATCTTTACTGTTGAAATCCTGTTAAAGGTAATGGCTTTTTCATTGATCCTCACATACTCTAAAGCAGCGGTAGCAATAACGGTGGCAATTCTTTGTTTACCTTCCAGATGCTAGGTTATGCAGATTATGTCTTCACTGGTACTTTTGCATTTGAGATCGTTTTGAAGGTAACAGGTGCCACAGGAGTGTGTTTCAGGGGCCTGCTCCTGTGTGTGACACACGGCCAAGACGCGTGACGTGCTTTTGGCTATTTTCAGTTTTTGTCCTCTGTGATCAAGCTCCGCTTTTTTTTTTTTTTTTAACCAAAGGATTTTTTTCCTGTAACCATTCAACTTGTTTTTGCTGTTTCTTTTTAACCTTTGAATGCATGTAGGAGCTACTTTGGCTTCCTAATAGTGATTGGAAATTATATTTTGCTCCTTTTTTAATGTCCTCTGAAATGTGTCAACTGATAACAGATACAACACTATGTGTGAACTTTCTTCCACCCTTCTTGACATCAAAGTCAGAGGAAAAGCATTTCTCCTGCGAAGGGAATGTCTCTCTTCTCATTTCTTTGACTGCATTATGTTTTCAGTGCCCTAAAAGAGTAACACACTATTTTCTTGCAACGGGATTTGCAAGATAATGTGGGTCTCTTTGTGTTAAGATATATCTGTTTTAATGGATGGGCTTACATTTACACAAACGAACAGAGCACCCTCTGGACAGGGGGCCCGGAATGTGCTGCCCATGCATGAGTTGCCAGTTGCCATTGCTGCATGTGGTTTGTGTACTGGTTGTGAAGGCCACCCTGGGGAGAGCTCGTTCCTATGTACTCAGAGGTCTGGAGACCCACAGCAGAGAGCCCAGAACCCCAGACTTGCTGAGGGGCATGCGTCCTCGCAGTACTGGGGCAACGTGGCCTGGGACAACTGTCAGGGCAGTCATCTCCTAGTGGAGAGACAAGCTGGGAAATGAGGTCTTGGAACCACAGTTTCTTTAAACCATGTTGGGGTTTTTGTGTGTGCATCTCAGGACAAAAAAAGAAAAAAAAATGTATTTTAATGTACCGTGGAACTTGGGCTCTTCACAAAAGCTTCTGTCAAATGAAACCTCAGTTAACATTCCAGGCAATAGGGTATTTAGTTATTTTCTCTCTCTCTCTTTTTTTTTTTTTTTTTGGTTAATGAAAATACTAGCACAAAACCAACCAACCAACCTCTGTTTAAACCCTTGTTAAAAATCTTCTAGGCATTTGAGTTCATTTTCCTGCCTTTAGGCCAGTAAATTTGGTTGACGGTTGTCCTAAGTGAGATGCTGCCTGGGTCAGTGAGCAGATTCTACCTCCGTTTCCATGGTGATGGGCATTGGCGCAGAAGGCACAGGGCGTGGGGTGCAAGGACGCTCACCTGGCCTCTGCTTCATCCTGAGCTGCTTTATTTTTTTTTTTTTTTGGCAATTTGCCTTCTCCTCAAACTGAACAGGAAAATGTTACCTTTAGCCTGTTAGCCTGGTTAATTGAGGTTTTACTTTCCACATTTTTAAGTTGTTCAATGCATTTAGTTCCTCTTGGGCTTCAGGGCAAAGAGATACAGGTTTATTTAAAAGAAAAAAAAAACACAATTATTGCTTTTCAATTTCTATATATTTGCCTCAGTGACTTAAATCTTCCAAATCAATCCTCATTTTGAAAGTATCTCATAGAGTGGAAAATGAGCTAAAACAAGAAGGATTCAGAAAATGCAGAATCTCTGAGAAGCAGCTGACATCGAAAGGGTGGTTCCTGGTGGCCTGGGGAGGATTTGGAAGGCTGTTTGGATACTGGGTTAAACCATTTGAAGTGGCCTTTTTTTTGTAGGTTAAAGAGGGTTAATTATTGGCAGTTCCATATGGGCCAGTATAATCAGTTCCCAGCTCTGCCTCTCCTCTCCTGTACTTATCTGAAACTTCTCCCATCTGTTTTTTTAAAGAAGCAGTAACTCCATGTATTTTGCAGTTTTTATTCTGGAGCACTTGCTCACTAAGCTCCTTATTCAAGAAGCTCAGTGGGGAGCCTGCGGTGTGGGCTCCGGTTACTCGGGGCCGTGACTTAGCAGGTGACGGCTTCTGAGCCACACCTGGCACGTGCTAGAGTAGCTGGACTTGGAGGAGCCTCTAAAATGGGTGTATCACTAAGGGCTGTTAGGAGCAATATGGGGCCTGGGAAAACCATGCAAGTTTCTATATCAACGGAGCATGTGAGCCCGAGGCTCGGGCACTTCTAGCCCCACTTGGGAAGTCTGGGTTGGAGCAATGTGGGCTCTGCTGGGGTCTCAGAAGGGCTGGAACTGGCGTTTTGTGGGGAAGCCAGGTTGTCTGGGCAGCGATTACATCCTGACAAACCTGGTCAAGTGGATTCTCTGCTGAGACAGAGCCTTTGGACATACCAACGATATATTCATAATTGAAATTTGTTTTCACTGTAGTAATGTCCAGTGAAATAATTGCTCTCTTCTTTTAAAATGTATAGGAAATCAGCTGCCCCTTTTCCATTTTTGAACAAAGCATTCAGTTGCTCTGCCCTGTTGGTTTACATTTCTGGCTTCCTAATGCACACTTGTTCATAAAGTCATACTTTGCTCAAGCTTTTGTAAAGAGCCCAGGTTTCTTTTCCTCTGCAGAGAGAAAAAAAAAAAACAAAACACTAAATCACTCATGATTCTGCTTATAGATGACGACTTTTGGAGCTTTCCTCCACAAAGGGGCTTTCTGCAGGAACTACTTCAACTTACTGGATATGCTGGTCGTTGGGGTGTCTCTGGTGTCATTTGGGATCCAGTAAGTATTCTGGGGCGTGTGTGAACGTGTGTGTACAGGACTGTTGGGCAGGAAGGTCTATGTGTGGAGTCTTAACATAATTCATAAAGCCTAGGCATCATTTTAATTATGGCATTCGGTTATCTGGGAAAGCTTAATTTGTGCCCATGCCAGAAAGCATTGGGACAACTCATGCTTTCTTGTGTTTCTGTTTTTCTTTTTATGCCCTCTGCTGGGTTATGCTCATTATTCTCTGTGATATTTTTTTCAAAAGAGGGTGAAAGAAGTCTAGACTAGGAGGGAGGGCAGCTGGACTCTAGTCTGGGTTCTCCAGGGGCTGGTCCAGGGCCCGGGGCCGGCGGGGGCTCCTCTCCCAGGATCTCAGTTCCCCCTCTATACAGGAGGGGTTGGACGAGGTGACCTCTCAGGCCTTTCCAGCTTGGATATTGAAGGCTTCCCTTCCTCTCCAGGATAAATCAGCTGCTATGACCCTTTTCTTTTGGCATCTAAAATTTTTAGCTAGAAGGGGCCAAAGCTGCAAGTCAGAGCCCCAGGACCTTTCCATGGCATTGAGAGATTTCTGGTGGGGAACAGCCCCAGCTGTACACTGCCTGCCTGCCGTACCTGGGGGTTTGGGGCAGAGGCTCCAGTGGGAGCGTCCAGGGGTGGCCTTGCTTTCCTGCTGACTTTGAAGCACCTCTGCTCAGGTGCTGACCATCAGTGCCCCCCATATGAGAGCACGTGTGTGCACATGGCCTCTGAACTAAAGGGAAATGAGAGGCTCTATCGCCCTCAGAAGGGGGAGGACCCCTGCCTGAAGCTGCCCTGTGTTAAAATCCTCTTCCTCACCTCCCATCAGTACCCAGTGAGAGGGAGCCATGTAGTCACAACTCAGAAAGGCATTCTCACGAGTATCTTTGCAACGCCTGTAAGCTCGCAGCTGTGCCTGCGCTCTCCGGCTGCCGCCCACCCCCCCCATATGCTAACCCCATACCCACTTGGGACTCACCTGATATCACCTCTATGGGGCCTTCCCAGACTCCCCAAGGTGTGCTCCCCTGGTTGCCTTCCCTCTGTTGTCACACCTACACGCTGGCTTGCGGTTGCCCATCTCTCCCGCCCAACAGCGGACTCCTTGAAGGCCAGAGAAGCCCAGCACCAGGGCACTGCAGCAGGCCTCCAAACTTAGAAAACCAACCAAACCAACGCAACTCAGCCAAGTGCTGCCTAGCGTTTACATCAGGTGGAAAGAATAAAGCAAACTCCTAAGTTGTGTCTCTGCTGCATTAGTTGTGTGCCTGTCAGGGTCTCTGAGAGTGCGGGGGGCCTGGCTTAGGAGGTGCCATGGAGCGCGGACCGGAAGGAGGAGACGCATCCTCGTGTGTGGGCCATGGGGAGAGATTAGCCCTGCTGCACGTGGACCCACCATAGTTGTACTAAAGTGAAATCATCTCGCAGTATTTTACCCACTGTAATGCACTCTGCTGGCTTGCTTTCCTCTGCTCTCTCCCTTAGATCCAGTGCCATCTCTGTTGTGAAGATCCTGAGAGTCTTACGGGTCCTGAGACCACTCAGGGCAATCAACAGAGCAAAAGGACTTAAGGTTTGGATTCCTCTCCAGGCTGGGCTGGCTTCGGTTGGGGTTAGCTGTCATCACTGATTTTTCTGGGCCGGGACTGAGTTGAGGCCTGATGGATTTTCCAGGGGGCTTTGCCTTTGAAAAGAACATTTCTAACCAATGGAGCTGCCTCTGCTAAGTGCTGGTAGTGTTTTTCAAGTTATTATTTTACTCACAGACTTAGAGAATGATCTTATGGTTACCAGGGGGGGAAGGGTAGGGGGAGGGATAGATTGGGAGTTTGGGATTGACATGCACACACTGCTATATTTAAAATAAAATGCCTTTCCATGAAAAAAGTTATTATTTTTTAAATTTTTTGTTAACTTAAGATGTTTTTCTTTATTTGATTACTGTTCACACTTCATTACTTTTTTCATTATTAATAGTACTCCTTTGGGTTTCTTTTAGTCTTTAAATCTATTCTTGTGCAGTTTGTACAAAAGGCCAGAGGGTTTACATTTTCCTCAGTCGTCTTATGGGGTACAGGACCCTGTGGGCCTGTGTGCCAGGCAGTGCTGTACCCCATGGCATTTCTTCTGACTGAGCTCACTGCTTTGGAGGAAGCCAAGGAGGGACCTGCTTACAGGGCGTTCCTCCCAGGTGGCCATAATGCACTGGGGGTAACTCCATAGATAACTACCTGAAAAACAAAACATAAGGGACTGTCAGGTAGGCAAATAATATAAAAATGCATACAATCATAGAAAATCTTGGCTGGTATTAGTTCACCCCGTGGCTAAAATAACACAGGGAAGTAACGCTCCCCTGTCCCCTCCCCACCCCCTCTCCCTAGCACGTGGTCCAGTGCGTCTTTGTGGCCATCCGGACAATTGGCAACATCATGATCGTCACCACCCTCCTCCAGTTCATGTTTGCCTGCATCGGGGTGCAGCTCTTCAAGGTACAGGGAAGGGCCTTCAAGCATGGAGCCCAGCCCATCTTCTTCAGGCGGAGCCCACATTTGACTGTCTGTCTGTTTTGTATCCAGGGAAAGTTTTATCGATGCACAGATGAAGCCAAAAGTAACCCCGAAGAATGCAGGTGAGTGTCCTGAACGTGGGAGTGGGGAATTTGGAAGAACAGATAAAAAGCTTCAAGAATCCGCTCGTGCTAGCATTTCAGAAGTTTTTTGTTGTGGAGGACAAGAGGCCTGAGAGCTCAGCTCATGGCTGGAGAGATGGAAGGGTTTTGTTTTGAGGTGAAATTCACATAACGTAAAATCAACCATTTCAAACTGTACAGTTCAGTGACGTTTCATACAATCACATTGTGGAGGGAACACCACCTCTGTCTAGTTCCAAAGCTTTTCATCACCCTTAAGGCATGGACAGATGACTTCTGATGTTTGGTATAGAATCAGTAAACTGGGGGAGGGAGTGGGCACTAAAACCTAAAATAACAATTATGAAATGCCCCCCAAAAGCTCCCCCTACAGCCACGTATCCAATTTTTTCCTCAAACCAGAACTTGAAGCTTAACTTCCTGGAGTTGAGGATCTGGCCACCCTCTTCTGACAGGTCCCAGGATGCTTCTTTCTCCTTGCTCCCATCACCCACATCTTGGCCATATGTTCGTTCACAATAATGGGCAGAGGAGAGAGCAGGTGGCATATACTCATTCCTCTTATCCCAATGCATCCAGAAGACTATGAAGGTAGACACGGAGACCATTGCCTGAAGTTCTGAGACCTTAGAAGCATAGACGTCCCCGTGTCCCTGTCCTTTTGAGATGTCACCAGGCAAGGCTGGCCTGCTTGCACTGTGTTCATTGAGGGTTTCTTTTCAGCAGAAGGTGCAGTCAGAGAGCACCAAAGGCCATGTGACTGTGGCAGTGCACCTCAGGGACCCCGTTCATGCTCTGGGGTGGGGGGCGCCCACGGAGGTGACAGCACAGCAGCCGCGTGAAGATGCTTTCCCTTCCCTCGCTAAGTCGGCCTCCTCATCTGTGAAATAGAGACATTCTAGGAGAAATACTGTGTGCCAGCAATTATAGAATTGTTTTGGAAAGAAAACTGGGAATACTGTTAGTATAAGAGAAGGAATTTGATTAAAACTAAAATGTAGATTAGAGGATGCCTGGGCTTGTTTCCCAGAGCTTGTGGAATTCTGCATGGCCAAAACTTTCGGTTCTTCATTGCACACTTTGAGGCCATTGTATGAGGGACGGTTCTTGCTCGGTAGTTTTCATTTGTGATCAGGCTGGGTGTCTGCCTGGTCAGTTTGGAGAATACTCATTTAGTCATTGCTGCATGGTTATTTGAACCGTAGAGTAGGCTAAATGCAGGGCAGGATATGGAGAAACGCAGGCTGTGCCATGCTCAGAACAGTGGCCTGGCCGGGGTAGGGATCAGGCAGTGTGACCGGTTCCACATCCTGCCAGGGTGACCGCCCACTTCCTTTCCTCTCTAGGGGGCTCTTCATCCTCTACAAGGATGGGGATGTCGATAACCCTGTGGTCCGTGAGAGAATCTGGCAAAACAGCGATTTCAACTTTGACAACGTCCTCTCAGCTATGATGGCTCTGTTCACGGTCTCCACGTTCGAGGGCTGGCCCGCGTGAGTACCGAGATCGTGTGTCTCCCAGGGACGCTCCTGCTGCTTCGCGGGCACTCTGGGCTGAGCCGGCTCTCCTGGAAAGCGAGTCCTGCTGCTTTTCTCCAGTTTTGTAGGCCTTTTCTATGACTTTTTAACTTTGGGCCACTTATCACTCACTTCCTGGCCCACAGGGCTCCTCTGTCGGATTAGGCAAAGATTAACCCCTGTGGGCAGCCAGGACTCTCGGATTTGGGAAGCTGGGGTGGTGGAAGGGGGGTATCTCTCAGCGGGCTCCTGGGGGGCATCGCTGGATGTGGATGGAGAGTCCCCAGAGGCATTTTTCAGGCCAGCTCCTGTGTCACCTCATCAGTAAAGCTGCCACTACACTGTTCCTAAAGAGGCCCTTGATAGTGTCCCAGACCGTTCATTCATTTGTTCATTCACTCCTAGTCATGTACTAACACGTGCCATTGTGCCATGTCTTTCACTGCCGCGCTCACTGGCTCATTCATGAAGTGTGCTCTTGATACCAACTCCATGCAACATGCTGTACTAAGCCCTGTGGAAGAAACAGAGCTGTCTAGATGTGGTTCCCCCTTTCAAAGCCCACGTTTAGTCAGTGTCCTCAGCCAAGCCAAGCAGGAGGGTCCTGGTGTGGCAGAGACATGCAGCATAGGGTCCTGAGGAATGGCTAGGATTTTGATGGGTGAGGTAAGATAAGTGGAAAGGAGGAAGAAGGTAGAATACAAGAGGAGAACTCTTGTACCTTTGTTGTTCTCTGCTCTCTGATGGCCCCACAGCTTCTGCCACCAGAACATATATATGTCGATAGAGTTCTGAATGTCAAGTTCTCATGCCCAGAGGAGGGTGGTCAGGCTGGCCAGACTCTCTGGATATGTGGGGTGTCTGCGAAGTAGAAGGACTGTTGGGTGGGGCTTGTTCATTGGTGGGTTGGTCCTGCGAGAAGAGGGGCATGGAGTGAGAGCCTGCACTCTACAGAGGCACTGGCATATATGTCGATAGAGTTCTGAATGTCAAGTTCTCATGCCCAGAGGAGGGTGGTCAGGCTGGCCAGACTCTCTGGATATGTGGGGTGTCTGTGAAGTAGAAGGACTGTTGGGTGGGGCTTGTTCATTGGTGGGTTGGTCCTGCGAGAAGAGGAGCATGGAGTGAGAGCCTGCACTCTACAGAGGCACTAGCATATATGTCGATAGAGTTCTGAATGTCAAGTTCTCATGCCCAGAGGAGGGTGGTCAGGCTGGCCAGACTCTCTGGATATGTGGGGTGTCTGCGAAGTAGAAGGACTGTTGGGTGGGGCTTGTTCATTGGTGGGTTGGTCCTGCGAGAAGAGGGGCATGGAGTGAGAGCCTGCACTCTACAGAGGCGCTAGCTGTGGTCTCAGGCTTTAAACACTGCACTTTAGGAAATCTGGGTGGCAGCTGCCACCAGGGATGGCAGGGAAATGAACAGACTTGGGGCTTGGGGCTCAGGGGAGGTGGGCTCAGCTCCTGCTCTGCCCCCAGGACTGTGACCTTGGCACTTAGATCCCTCTCTGAGCTTCCGTAAGACAGGGACGACAGTAGGTCCACCTTTCCAGATGGATGTGAAAGCACCTAGCACAGTGCGTGCCTCGGGCGGGTGCCTGGAAGGGCTGAATCTGCGTCAGAACGAGCGCACATGGAACTGGAGGCTGTTGCAGTAGTTGCCCCTCTTTCTGCTCAGAGCTGTGCCCGGCACATACTTAATTTTAGTGCCTGTTTCAGTTTGGGGAGCCTCTCGTAGTTCTTTGGAAATGCCCTGGCCGCTCGCTCGTTGTCTTGCGTTTACAGCTTTCATTTCCACCAGTGTCTTCCATGTGATGTCCTTCCTCTCTTCTGTCTGTGACTAGAAAGGAGCCTTATTGGATATTTGTAAAATCTTTTCCAGTCTTCAAAGCAATCAGTCAACAAATATATCCCAGGTGTTCCCTCCGCCACGTGCCGGGCTGATGGGCCTAATGCTCAAGAGGCTTCCTGAGGGACCTCCACGTGTCCCGGGGCCTTGGGGTGGGCTCCCAGTGAGGGGTCCGACCGTCAGTGCCCGCAGAGGCGGTCAGAAGCCAGCGGGGCTGGGCTGCTGGCCGAGGGTGCTGGCGCTCACTGGATCCTCTGCTCTCCAGGTTGCTGTACAAAGCCATTGACTCGAACGGAGAGAACGTCGGACCCATCTACAACTACCGCGTGGAGATCTCCATCTTCTTCATCATCTACATCATCATCGTAGCGTTCTTCATGATGAACATCTTTGTGGGCTTCGTCATCGTCACGTTTCAGGAGCAGGGGGAGAAAGAGTATAAGAACTGTGAGCTGGACAAAAATCAGGTTAAAGTCACACACTGTTTGGGCTTCTGTCCCTTGAGCCAAAGAGGACTGATTTCTCTTTTGACGGCTTCCCACACGTACAGAGAAGGGTGCCCACCTGCTCTCTGTCCCTGGGGCTTTTGGGCCCTGCTCACAGCACACTCTCAGCCACTGTGAGTCATCAGTGTGGAGAGTTAGTTTCCCAGATGCAGATTAGGCTGTAATTTTGAAATTTACCCCCAGACATGTGAGTGAGAAGTCAGGATACCTAGGCCACCTTCTATGGTCATGACCCACTAGTGACAGCTCAGAGTCATGTAGGATGGTGTGGCCTGGGGCCAGAAAGCACCCAGTGACACTCGCACAGTCCCTCCCAAGGGATAGCCTTTTATCTCCTCAACCTCGGGACTATTGACGTTTGAGGCTGGATAATTCTTTGTTATGCTTGCTGTGCGTGGTTGAGAAGCCTCCCTGGCCTCTACCCACTAGATTCCAGTAGCACCTTCTGCCCCCCACCCTCATTCCCGCTCCATTTTTGATGACAACCAAAAATATCTCCAGACATTGTCAAATGTGCCCTGGTTGAGAACCATTGACTTAGGAGGAAGTACCCTATCACGCCACCGGGAAAGTCGCTAACTTTAAACTTGGGACTAAGATTGCACTGGCATCACTCTCTTGATCTAGCACCTTGTTTTAACCAGTCTGTTAGGTGCAGGGGCCTTTGGCTCTGATCGTGTGATGATGCGAGGGAGCCGGGAGACCTGTCTGGTCCTGTTCTACCTGCACCTGCTCTGTGACTGTGGGTGTGCTTCCACCTCCTGTCTGGGCTGTCTCCCTTCTCTCTAAATTGAGGGCATTAAGGAATTACTTTTAAAGGTCTTTTTCAGCCCTAAAAGATAGTCTGTGAGATTGAGATTCTGTTCTGGGAGTTTCCCCCAGGCCCTCTATCAGTAGCCATCTCTGTTTGATGATTACATAGAGAGCAAGAATCATCTGCCAGCCTGGGCTTCCTGGCGGGAAGTCGCCGTGCATGGTGAGGCCGTCTGTCTCAGGCTGCAGCATCTCCACTGGGGGAGACACGAGGACAGCTTGGTTTATAGGAAGACGTTGCTGTGAGTTGTCAGGGTGTCCCTGCAGATTTTATCAGTGACAGTCTGAGGGAGGCCTGGCCCAGCTCTTCACACCTCCCGATCCCCGCCAAGGAAGAAGAGTGTCAGGGCAAGACCCAGGCAGAACCAGAGCTGAAACTAGGTCACCACGAGGTCCAGAATAGGCTCCAGTCGGGGGTCCCAAGAGTCAGCATGTGAGGTCACAGCAGGGCCAGGTGCTGGACAGAGAGAGCCTGTGGTCGGTCTGGGCCTAGGAGCAAGTAGGGTATGATGCTGAAAAGGCTTTCGGGGCTGGAGGGTCCCTCCAGGCTTGCTGCAAAGGGTGGACCGGTCTCGGCCCCAGCATCAGTGGACGGGGCAGTGCTCTGGCCATCCTCACGGACCACGTCCTGGGGGTTCTAAGATGAACACGACAATCTCCTGAGCCTCAAAAGCTCTCAGACAGACACACAGCTCACTCACCACTAGACACTTAGGGTTAACACGCTCGTTCTGGCTTCTGGTAGGCGTCTTGTGTGGGTCCATCCTGGAGCAGCCATGGGATCTCCAATCTCAGGGAGTCAGCCCAGCCCCTCTGGTTCTTGCGGATTTCCTTGCCTCTCATTACTTGGCTTCCTTCCCTGGGCAGGAGAACTACAGATGTACTCCACCAGCATCAAGGAAGGGGAGGGATAAGACCTGGGTCAAGGCTTTGCATCTCTGCTTAATGCACCGCAGGACCTCAGTCTTTTAATAAGTGAAATGGAAGCAAACTGGGTGCTCTGCTTACCCTCAAAGGCTGCTCTGAGGACCAGATGAGGTGATGGAGTTGGGGGCCCTTTGTCAGTGGTGCTGAGTGGTACCTGTGCGGGTTGTGCTGGCGGTTTCCCCTCGTTCTCGCTCCCTCCCAGTAGGTGTGCACCAGCTTTTCAGGGCAGACAAGAACTGTGTCCTTCTTCCATAGACATGCTCAGGATCCCCGTTGCTCTTTTCTGCCATTGCAGCGTCAGTGTGTTGAATACGCCTTGAAAGCACGTCCCTTGCGGAGATACATCCCCAAAAACCCCTACCAGTACAAGTTCTGGTACGTGGTGAACTCCTCGCCTTTCGAATACATGATGTTTGTCCTCATCATGCTCAACACACTCTGCTTGGCCATGCAGGTAAACATGGAGACAGCCGCGTGGATCACGTCTGGGCCTTCGGTGCAGCCCCATGCCCCACATTCTGAGGGTGGAATGCCGCCCCCTCACAGGAGGAAGGGTTTGATTATCTGATGAGTCTGGGCTGTAGTTTGGCCAGACTCCCATTCTGGCTAACAGTTGCCATGGCAGGAGTTTACAATCACTCTTCTGCGTAAGAGGCTGTACGGCGTGAGCGTAAGTGACATTTCTGTGGAGCCCTAGCGTGGCTTGCAGGCCTGTAAACCTTTACTGTGGGCTTCTGTGGCCAGGGAGTGGTTGTGGACTAAAAGCTCTGTCTGTGTGGAAATGAACAGGCAGGGTCTTCAATCCTGACTTGACTCCTTAGCAGCTGGGTGACCCGGGGAAAGTTATTTAAATCCCCCGAGCCTGGCTTTGTCAATTGGTAAAGTGGGAAACAAAGTTCATGCTGGGTAATTTGTGTCAGGCACTTTGCTCTGGGCCTGTCACAGAGTGTCATTCCTGTCCTCAAGTCACTCTCAGCGTGGCAGTGGGGAGTCTTCTGGTCCGTGGAGTACTGAGTTTGACCTGCCTGACGGCGACTCTTTGCTCACTAAGGGGGCAAGGAATGCAGCTCACTTCAATTGGCCACGTTGGATTACAGGGCGGTATTGATAGTGAGCGTTTCCGGCACTTGCGTTCTCTAGTGGATATTGCACTAGGACAAGAGTGGCCAAGGTCTAGATTCAGTTTCCCACTGGCTCTAAGAACTTGAGCAAATCAAACCAACTCCGAGTGCTGTCTGGAAGATGAGTGTAAAGACAGCCAAGGGTACGTTTTCTGGCCCTTTCCTTAAATATAAGAATTCCTTATGAATGAGGACCCTCTGCTGATGTAGGGAAAAGCATGAAGGCAAGATAACAGTGCCTTTGGTTGAATATAGGCCTAAATGGCATATAATGTATCCTAACCGAATCCTACCTTTGTCCATAGACCTGTGGGTGTGTTCTGCATTGTGCCTGGGTCAAGGCCCTGAGTAGAAACCCTGCTGGGAGAAAGGGTGGATTCCCTTTATTCCAAGCAGAGGAAGTGGATGTCTTTCCCCTTCATCGTTCGGTCACCCTCATCTTGTCAGGGCCCCCTGCGCTTTGTGGGGGGCCAACCATGTGCCCTCGCAGCGTCAGTGGAATCACTGGGAGGGGGTGCTGGACGGGGGAGGTTGCCTCTCTGTCCATGTGGCAGGCGGACGGACGCCTGCAGGGGGTGGCGGGCTGGAGAGCCTCCTTTTGCGAGTCTGGAGTGGACCCCTGAGATCTGTGCCTCTGCTTCCATCCACAGCACTACGAGCAGTCCAAGATGTTTAATGACGCCATGGACATCCTGAACATGGTCTTCACCGGGGTGTTCACTGTCGAGATGGTTTTGAAAGTCATCGCGTTTAAACCTAAGGTGAGTTGCTGAACCCACTTGTCAAAGGCTGTAGCTGAATCACTCCAAAGAATCACCCACTTCCTGTTAGTCTTGTGTTATTGGATTATGCTGAATTGTTCTGGCCGTTAACTAGGTTATCACCTGAGAACGTTAAAATCTGATTAGGGCATCTGTGTACATATGGGAAAATAAATCTGCGAAAACGAAACCTCACAAAAACAATTCTGAGAAAAAGAAGAAGAGAGAATTAGGAATTTGCAGAATGGAGATTGTTTTGAAACCTGATTTTCTGTTTCTAGAAGAGCGTGTGTCAGACTGTCTCAGGGAAACTTGCCTCATTACTTGAGCATTGGAGACATTGTTTTCACATAACCCATCAGAAATTATTCGGCCCTGATTTTACTTTTACATTTCCAGCATAAAGACTTTGGTTTTCTTTGTTCTTGGTCTACAGCATCTTTTTCACCTTTTATGGAAAATTGTACCAGCTGCAGACCTCTCACAGCCATACCATCTTTCATTTGTTTAATTTAGACAAATTTCACTTGACTTTAAGACAAAACAAGACATGAGCATTTTAAACTGTGTTGGGCTGCTCTGCGTATTATGTCTCCTTTAGGACAGAGTGACTCCAGTCCACAGTTGTCAACGTCTGTAGCGTAAGAGACAGATAGTATAGTGTCGAAGAGCACGCACCATTCTGGGACTAGACTGGATTCAAATCCCCAAGCAAGTTGTCGATACTTCACTGCTCTGTGCCTCCATTTCCTCACCCATGAAATGAGGGCGCTAGAAGTCCTACTTCATAGGGCAGTTTGGAGGAGTAAGAATCACTCTGTGTGCCACGCTTACAAGAGTGCTCGGCATGTAGCCCCATGCTGTAGACGTGTCAGGACTGTTACTATGACGACCACCATCCCCATCATCAAGTGGTGATGTTCCCTCGTCCTAAAACCCTAGACGGAGGAGCAGATCCTGGCCGAGCTGTGAAACATTGGACCCTCAGTTTCTTTTCTAGCAAAGCCTCCACCCATCAGAGTTAGAGAATGAGTTCAGTGACCCCAGTGTCTGTTCATCAGGGTGTAAGGTATCTGACAACACTAATTTAAGTAAGACTCGGATTATGAAATGACGGTTTCACATACTCCATCCGTAAGTGGAATTCTAATTCAGAACTGTTCCTTTCTTTAATTTGAATTAATTCCTATGCAATCTTTATCAGATCTTTGTGGACCAAAAAGAAAGGACGCTTGTAAGTGATCGATCGGGGTGATTGCAGTGGGGTCAAACTTGGCATTTTTGCATGGCCAGATGCTAGTTACTGTGACTTGTCCATATCTCCACACATGCACATTCTTTCCCGCCCCCACCAAACTCTTCTGAATTTCCTTTGAGGTTTTTGGTTTGCTTCCCTTTACCGTTTCCGTCTTTGATCAACATTTGTCTGGACTGATGGAAGGGTTGCAGAGTAAGGACTCCAAAAGCACTTGATCAAGGCAACATGGCACATATCTATGCAACATTTCCTAGATGCCCTCGCCGTGTCTTGCCCTGCCTGGTGATTAAGCTCTGAGAAGGCACATTTGCCCACGGCATGTGTGTGTGTCCGTGTGTGTCTGCGTGTGCACTGTCAGCGGCTGTGTCCGGTGAACCACTGATACCAAACTTGGGAGGAGAGTTCAGTGGCGTGTGAACAGGCTGGTGAGGCCGAGGGGAAATGAGTAGCTAATTTATAATCAGTACTGATCGATCAGAGTTTTTAAATGAGTGATTTCCGCTAGAAATTGTGCCGCTTCGTAGTTTTCCTCCGCAAGGTGTTTTCACAGCAGAAGACAACCTCAGATTACAAGTGAGAGAAATTTTAAAACAGCAATAGCAGCACCTCTACGCTTGAGGGGCACTGTCGCTGCATTTGTGAAGCAGATGGATTTGGTGTTGTGACGGTGTGTCTGGAGGAGCCGGAGAGAGTCATTTCACCAAGAAGCAAAGCTCTTCTTAAAACGCTTCCTGACTCTCCTATCTCCTCTTTGGTGTTAGCAAAGCAAGGCCAGGCGAGTAGTCTTCCACAGAGAAGTCAGCGAGGCCCTCCTACCCATCAGAGGGGCAGTGGGGCTGAGGAGCCGTGTTGCAAAGGTGGCAGAGGGAAGCATCTCTGTGAGGAGATGGACAGAGGGACAGAGGGCTGGGAACCTGGCCCATCAGCTTCATCTCAGAAAGTCTTTGTCTTTCCTGGGGAGCTTTGTCGCAGGGTCCTTTGGGGCTGTGTTCTCCACAGTGAGGGGCACATATTCTGGGAGAACTTGTCAGCAGCTGTCAGGAGAGACAGGGTTGCAGCTGTTTTGTAATAGAAATACAGAGGGTGAAGTTAGAATCCTTCCTGGGAGGTGAGAAGGCATCATAGGAGGAAGGGTTCAAACAAGTGGGGGAAGCTGAGTCCTTTTATACTCAAGGGCCTGACTGGTAAAGGGGGCTTCTTGAGTGAGAGCACATTTAGAGGGATGTGGTCCGAGCTGGGAGCTTCCCTGGTGGGGAGGTGGGATCACTCCAGGGGAAAAGTTGTTTTGAGTGTGGGTTAGGCAAGCATGGAAGGTGGTGAGACGCCAAAGAGCCAAGGAATGAGGGCCGAGCAAGCAGGCTGCTCGGTGGGTTGTGTCGGCTCCCCAGGGAAGACCCACCCATCAGGCATCGACCTCGTGCACTTGGAGCGACTGAGCCGCCCTAGGGTTTTGAAAGGTGGGCCATGATGTAGATAAGAACCAAGTCCTGTTCCCCTGGCCTTCCCCTCCAGTACTCCCAAGGGGCAGCCGCTGGACTTCTCAAGTGAATTCTCTTGCTGCAAGGAGGGAGATTGAAGAAGAAGGGCTTTGTCCACAGTACTGGCTCCCGTAGGTCTAAAGAGCACTTCTGATTTGTCCGAGGTTCCTTCTTTGTGCTTCCAGAGGCCGCCCATCTGGTGTTTTGTCCAGCACCTGTTCAAGTACGTTACCTGCCTCCATGTGGCCTTTTCCTCAGGGAGCCACACTTTGTTCCCAAGTCTTAGACCTCGAAGCATTTTGATCTTGGTTCTACACTTGACCCTTGAACAACATGTGGGTTAATCTGAGTATTACTTGGAGCTGCCGCTCCCTATCCGAGGTTCCTCTGCACCCATTGATTCATCCAACCACGAACCACGTAGGGCTGTGGTATTTACTCTTGAAAAACATCCATGTGTATGTGGACACTCACAGTTCAAAGCCACATTGTTCAAGCGTCAACTGTACCTTGAAAATGTCTCATTTACCTGCCCAGCCACTTGAGCTTGGAAAACGTCGAGAGTTACTGGGTTTGGGGAAAGAAGAAAGTGCTTTAGTGCTGTCCTTGTGCTTTTGTGCAGAGCGGGTGTGTTGTGGACACTGGGTCACCTGGTCCCATATGCCTCCCAGGACAGCACTCCCTCCCCCAGGGTCCCTGGCAGGAATAAGGCTGCTTAATCAGCCCCCAGCAATTTTCCTGGAGCACATTCTACACCTTCTGGGAAGAAACCCTGACACTATCTTTTCAGTTCTTCAGTGATCACATATATATATATATCACATAAGTGTATCTCAGTGATTTATTTTAATGCCAAATAACGCTTGAGAGGAAATATTAACTCTCCTTAATTAGAACTTGATGTCAGACTCCTTCATGGGCTCAGCCTATCCCTTCAAGGCCGGGGCTTCCCGGAGCTCCCTCCTGGTCCCCTTCTCCCCTGGTAAGATGCGTCCACGCCCCGGGCCTCAGTGGCCAGCTCATCTCACCCCAGCCTCCGCTGCCCTCCTCCCTCTTGCATTCCTTGACTGCTGAACCATCTCCTGCCTCTGGCCTCAGCTCCCTCCCTTCATCTTCCACACACTCCCTTCGTAAACCGAAAGCTGACCATGCCACCTGTTGTATGAAAAAAAAAAAAGGTAATTTCATAGTCGAATATTCTGCACCAAACACTAGCGCACTTACATTTCTGCCTCATTTCTGGCCGCGCACTCCCAGCCATTCCTCCTCTGCACCCCATCCCCACTGTTACCATGCGAGACCTTTCCGTGGCACGTGCTTCTGTGTCTGGAAGCCCTTTTTCCACCTTGTTATCTTTTAAGGCCTGTCTGGAATGTGGGCTCCTCCGTCACAGTGTCCCCCCAGCCCAGCCAGGGTCAGCTCTCCCCTTCACATGTGCTTCTGTTAGATGCTCACTGTGTATTGTCAACATCAATACCCCCCATGTCTCCCTCTCCATTAGCTGATGAGCAGCTGCTCAGGGCTGGGTTGTGTTTGTCTCAACGCGACGCCTGCTACATGCTGGTTACTCCATAGGAAGTGGTGGAAGGAAGAAAGGAACGGATGGACGAGCCTGTGGGTGCAGCCTCTTGCCATCAGGCACTACCGGCTTTTCTATTACAGGAGATGTGGGCAGAGCAGAGTGGCCAAAAGTGAATGTATTTTTCTTTAAGCCTCCACTTGACCTTTGAAAAGGCTTATGCTGGTTAGAAAGCTGTCAATTACAGTTTCCACCCAAAGTTGGCACTGTGGGTCATCCCTTGGGTCGAATGCTTCCCAGACAGTCCCTGGCAGAAATTGGTAAGTGATGTGGCTGCCTCAGTAAACCCCAAAAGGCCGGGCAGCGAAAAGATCCTGGACTTGGGCTGCTTCTCTTGTTTCCATTGCATAGACCTTGCCACGCACCATGTGCCAAGCCCATGCTCTATCCTGGCTGGGGGTCCAGCTCTCCTTCCAGGAGCCTATAGTCTAGCTGGAGATGACGTTAATGGACAATCAAGATAGAGTTCTTAGAAACAAGGGAGCTTCCTGGCCCTAAGCCCACGTTAGTCTGGGTTATGATTTTAAATTCCTGGAGTCAGAAGTGTTTCCGAGTAATAAATGTTATTACGTGTGGCTGACTTGCTTGATCCTTTCAAATGGGTGAGGCTGGACAAAAAATAATAAGGGCCAACTGTGGCCAGACTGGTAGGGACCGCTGATTCCACCTGAGGGGACCTGGCCTCCGCATTCAGTTGTAGGAGACCCTCTTGTGACTGGCCAAGAGGAGAGAGCATGCAGGTGGGCGCCGTGCTAGAAGCCCTGACCTTCTGGTCACCCAGACACTGCGGCGGCTTTGATGGCAAAGGGGTGGGGCTGAGTCATACTCACTTGACAGTGATTTTATTACCTAGGAGGCTACTAAACAGGGAAACAGGATGTGGGAAGAAGGGGGTGGGGGCTGGCATTTTCTGCTTCCCCGGGACCCCTAGCAAGCCATCTGGCCAGAGCCTGTGATTCCAGCTACCTGCAGCAACTCAAGCCTCCTGTCGCCTAGATGAGGGTGTCAGTCCAGGAACCCTCTAGAATTTGGGCACAACTCTGTGAGTGCAGTGGACCCTCCAGAGAGGGTGTTGATGAGATTACCAAAGAGTTCCAGGACCCCAAACATCAAGCCCCTGTCGTGTTGATTTAAAGTGACTTTATACATCACAGTGGGCCAGGATGGGCCAGTTGGAGAATAGTTTGCAGGCTGATAGGAATGATCCAAAGGTGAATACTGATCATTCTGGAGAGACAGAGACACAGAGACATACAGAGAGAGAGGAGCTATTCAGGAATAAAGTCTCAAGTAGGTAAGAGGGGCATTCAGTGCCCTGAATGGTGGTGGGCTTGGCCTCCGGTAAAGGATGTACTGTAGCAAGAGGGGGGCAGGGCCCGTGGTGTGGGACAGGACAGGGGGGACAGTGGGTCTTCACTGCTCTCTCTGCCCTAGAGCCCCAGTTGTTACTGATGACCACGCGTTTCTAAGGCATCAGTTCCTCTCTAGAGGAGAGGGAAAGGCTCACCATGCTCTCTGCAGTTCTGGGTTGCTGTTAAATCCATGAAGAAAAGGACAGGCTCTGCACCTCAGAGTGTGCTCTGTGGCCAGGCCGCCAGTCAGCCCACTGTGTGTTACCATTCGCAGTGATGCAAATAATTTAAGAGCAAACCCTGTGTTCTCACAACCCGGGTACAGTGGCGGCACTCAGCGCACCATGTGATCCAGCTGACTTTTTGGTTTGGCGTTGTCCTCGGGGAGGGAAGCAGGATGTGCCTTTACGTCCCGGCGCAGGCTCTGGGTCTCCTCTCTGACCAGCACAGCCGGCTTCCTGAGGGGCACCAGTCCTGTCCTCACCGTGGCCCGCCTCTCCTGTTTTGCCAGCCAAGAGTCCCGCATCTTGAGAAGAGAAGCTGTAAGGAGTAAGACGTTGTCTTTGTTAAGCAGACGCTCCCATTAGACGTTTATCACTGATCATCAGAGCTGGTGCAGGCGAGCTTTTGTTTACTTGTTAGAGGGCTGACAGGAGGGTCTGGGAGGGTGGCAGTCAGTCCATGAGGGTAAGTAACTGTGAGAGAGGTGCTGGGATTGTGGGAGAGGAGGAGAGAGATGGCAGGGGATGGGGGGGGGGGCGGGGGCAGGGTCAGAAGTCATGGCAGTTGGTTGGGAAAATCTTACATTATTTAAGATGAAATTTTTAAAAAATCTCAAACCCTAAGTCAGCGTTACAGGTCCCCCATAACTGCACCTGGGGTGATTAACAGTGATTAGAACAAACATCCCTCCTCCGGTTGTTAGAACAGCCAGCGTGTCCACATTCTCCATAGTGTCATAAAAGGCTGGGGCTCTGCAGTGGCTTCCTCTGGGCCTGCACTTGATCACCAATTCATGGGACCTGACACTTCAAAGTACCTTCTGTTCCGGTGTTCTTGATCCAGCACTAAGTGTACCCCGTTGTAAGCACACTGGGCCCCTTTTTATATGATTCAGACCTGAATTTTTATTTCCACAACACGTCCTGACTTGTTGAAAAGATGCAGTTGATTTGCAGACAGTCGTTGACCTTGCAACCAGAAGCCTCCGTGCACTGTTCTCCCCACCCCCCCCCCGATTGAGGGCTTCCTGGGGGGTATCAGGAGACAACAGGCAGTAATTTAGCACCTACTGTGCTGAGCCCAGAAGAGGATGCAAAATGTATGCCATGTATGTACAGATTTGTAAGTCCCAGTCGTAGGGATGTTGTACCTTCAACAAGATACAAGGACCTGAAATAACAAGAATAGGGCAGAGCTGCATGACCAGGAGGGTGCAAGTTGGTGGAAGGAGGAGGCTTACCACGTGCCAAGCACTGTCCGGGCTCGCGGCTCTGGGCTGGGTGGTGGGATTAGTGGAGGAGGGGACAGAGCAGGCAGCACAGTCCCCATCCTCAGAGGGTTTTCCGTGGGGTAGACCTGCGGGCAGAGGCCCCAGATTCAGTGATCAAGACCTGAGAGACATTCGGAGTCCCCAGGATGGGAGGTATACGTCAGGAGGATCTGCAAACATGCCATCAGGGCATTGGCATTTGAGCTGAGTGTGAAGGAGGAAGTGGTCGTGGGCAGGTAGAGTTGGGGTGGGGAGGCCGGGATTGCAGAGGCCTCAGGAGGTGGGCAAGAACCCTTGTGGTGGTTTGACGGATGGAAAGGAGTCCGCTCAGCCTGGAGGATGCAGAGGGAGGGGAGGGAAGCCAGAGCTGGAGAGGAAGAAGGAGCCTGTCAGGAGATAGGGGCTGCTCTGGGGGACAGTGGGAGCGCTGAGCGCTCCTTCCCCTGTGAGACCTTCTGTGCACTGATCCCGCAGCCCCACAAGCCACACCTCTGCCTTAGACGGCGTGCATCGCTGGCCTGTCTCCCTGTAAGCCTTCGTGTCCCTTTAGACCGAGAGCTCTGTGAGGACATCCTGCCGTGGGGCACACCCTTTGCAGTACTTGGACTGTCGAGGAGGGGCAGGGATACTGGTTTATTTCAAGGGCACAGCAGTGAGAATGTGTGAAATGCCGGTCATAGCGGTCTTGACGTAGAAGAAGAGAAGGAGGTGATTGGGGACCCCATGCGAGGAGTAGGAGGGCCTTCTCCTCCCTCAGCTAGCGAGGGGTTGGGGTTGTGACCTTGGGTGCCAGGGCAGGGTCGCCAAGTGCCTCGCTCTGTCCTACAGGTATGTGTGTGGGGGGTGTGTGTGTGGTGTGTGTGTGTGTGTGTGTGTGGTGTGTGTGTCTGTGTGTCTCTGTGTGGTGTGTGTGTGTATGTGTGTCTGTGTGGTGTGTGTGTGTGTGTGTGTGTTGGCCCATGCACCCGTGGCCTCTCTCACACATGCAGGTGCCCCCGCCCCGTGTCCCTCTGCACCGGTGGACGGTATGGTCACTTCCCTTTGGCCCTTCCACACCCCCTGGTTGCCGTGGTTGCTGCGGGGCCCGGGTGTGTCCCCACGTGGTCGGCGTGGCTTCTCCTTCCTATGTGCTCATAAACGTCTGCCCCCGCCCGCTCTGTCCAGGGGTACTTTAGTGATGCCTGGAACACGTTTGACTCCCTCATCGTAATCGGCAGCATTGTAGACGTGGCGCTCAGCGAAGCCGACGTGAGTATGTGCCCGCCCGGGGCCACCTCCCATCCTGTCTCTGTCTGCACACCCGCCCGGCCCTGCACTGCATCACCTGGACAAGTCACAGAGCCCAGTCGTACTTGATCGAAAACCAGGAGTTTTCTAATGAGAGCTGCAGAAAAGAGGCCTTTTAGCGTAGAGCTTGATCCCCAGGCCTTTAGACACACATCGCCTTTTGGAGGACTGACTGTTTTGCAGCGTTAAGCCGAGTCAGCGGTAGGCAGGGCAAGATAGGCGTCTCTAACTGTTTTTATTTGCTGTGTCAGAAGCAATACCCGAAGTGATGTACCTATAACATGTTTGTTTTAGGGTGATTTTTCAAGTAGCCAGGTGGCTTGATGCTAGAATGTTCCCCTTTTATAACACTGTCCTTTTCTTCTTTTTTTCCTGTTGTGCTTCCTGTCTTCTGTGGCTTCTGAATGCTTGCTCTAACAGCACTATTTCACTGATGCATGGAACACTTTTGATGCCTTAATTGTTGTTGGTAGCGTCGTTGATATTGCTATAACTGAAGTGAATGTAAGTAGCAAATTTTGTGTCCTATAACCTCGTTAAGTCTAACACGAAGGAGACCAGAAACCCTCCCCAGGGATCTCTGTACACTTTAGAAATTCAAGCACACATTTGCTTCAAAAGACTAAGAACATTTTGTCATCTTCCCTCCCTCCCCCGGCCCCCCATCCCCCCATCCCCTTCCCCTGAATGAGAGTGGGGAAGTAAATGTAGAATTGCCATTTTGGAAGGAAAACATTATTTTTAAAGAAGACCTTATTAAAATGTTAAGGGCTAGGAGTTAATTGTGTGGGTATGTGAACATTATCGCTCAGTAGCTGGGTGACCTTGGCAGGGCCCCTGGCTGCTTCGTGCCTCAGTTTTTTGAGCTGGAAAGCAGAGTTCATAACGTGTGCCCTGGTACCCACTGTGGGGCTGTGAAGGCACAGGAGGGAAACCCCACAGCCGTGCCCTGAGCACGTGGCTACCGCTGCGGGTGTCCTCACCTGTACCCTGTGTCTGCTGAGCCCTACTGGTGACGCTGGGGAACATGCCTATCCTAGCTCCCCAAATAGTGACGCAGATTGAAGGCTGCCCTGGGCCAGGGGAAGGAGGGCCTCGTGTGTATTAGGAGAGGGTGTCAGCGCTCCTTTGTTGCACCCAGTTGAATCCTTTGTTGAGGAGCAGCATGGTAGGTGGGGTGACCACCCCGCCCAACCTTTAGGAAGCATCCTGAGAACCTTCCTCAAAATTCAGAGGCTGCAGAAAAGGGAGCACTGCCTCCCACTGGGCCCTCTCAGATCTACCCTATGCCCAGACCAGGAGGGCCTGATGCGGGCAGAACTGGCCCTGCCCACCTGGTCTGTCCCCAGTTCATCAGCAGGCCTCCGTGGGTGCCCAGGTTGTGTGGAGCCCTTCGCAGGGACAGGTGGAGCATGGGGTGGGCTGCCGTGCTGTGCTGGCTTCCTGCTCCACGGTGCCAACCTGGCCCTCCTCCCCACATGCCTGGCTGGGAAGGGGTTGCCACGCTCTGCCTGGCTGACACCTGCGGGCTCATATGGTCCATCCTGGTGCCCAGACAGCCTGTACCAAATAAAATGATGAGATCTCTGTATGCCACCACTTTGGGGGCCAGGCTGACTGTGGAGTGTAGAGTAGCAGGACAGCGGTAGCCTGGACCTGGGCCTCAGTTCCCTCGTGAACCACTGAGATGAATGATGTCTGCCCTCCCTGCTTCATAGGTACGTTGCAATGATAAAATGATAGGCATATTTGTGAAAATACTTGCTTAAACTCCCAAAGTGTTAGGGAGATACAGTGGTATTATTTTAAATATAGATTTTCCTTGTAATAATAAGCGAAATGAACTGTAAGACATTACCATGTCCATGAGGGTGTGAGTTAAGCCTCATGACACTCAAATTCATGCCAAGACCAGGTACTGAAATGGTATTTTACTAGACTTAGGTACGTAGATCTGCCAACCTCCGTAAGCCCAGACTTATGTAAATTCCACGTTATGTGAAATATTCCACAAGTCAGGTGTAAAATTGCCATTCATGATGTGTGAATTATGCTTGGTTATAAAATAATCTGATGCTAATGGGAGAACATAGGGCCCTCCCTGGGCTGCCAGGGGCTCTCTCCTGAGTTTATGACCAGACATCTGCCTGCTTAATCATCTCACCACATAAAGCACTTACAGCCTCCATCAAAGTACACTTTACGTGAACATTCTGGAACCAGACCCTTATGTAAGTCAGAGGTGGTCTATAATGGAAGTGAAAATATCATAAGTGACGATTTGAGCAGGTCTCCCGGGAGCGCTCTGTGCTTCACATGGTGTGCAGGTGGTGGGGTCCATGCTTAGTTTCGGGGCACCAGGATGTGGCCAGGGTTTGCTCACCAAGCGGACAGCCCAGCTCTCTAATGCCTGACCCCCCCGCGCTGGTGCACCGCCGACAGTACGCGCGGCTTCCTGGCTGCCTCGCCGCGTGCTGGGGCGAGCCCACTGTGCCTTCCCTCTGGTTCAGCCCTGCCCAGCAGTGTCTCAGACCTGTCCGCCTTCACCTTCCATCAGTCAGGAAAGCCACAGGTCTATAAAAGCCCACACGAAATTTTTTAGTTAGCATTTGACTTTGGGGTTTCTGTGTAATACAGGCTTTCACTGGCATTCAGTCAGACTCAGATATCCTACCAGTCAACATCCTCGTACTGTTTTTCAGTACGTGACCTTTCCCCTGGTCAGATGGAGCCTGAGACCAAACCTTCCTGAGCCGGGAGCAATGCGAGTTCAAGGCCCTGGCCCAGTAGAAAGCCACCTTAGGGGACCTCAGCATTTCTGTGCTGGCCTCAGTGAAGAGGGGATGCTCAAGGCCACCTTCTCATTTATTCAGTCCTTCATCACATCTTTATTGGGCATCTACGACCCTCAGGCCACAGCACAAAGACAGGAGAGACTGGATGTCCTTCACCTCTGGTGACATAACTCTCTGAGTGTAGCCGGTGGTTCCTCTACACACCCCCATGCCGAGTTCCCCGGGAAGCAGCACACGTCATTTCCCTTGGTGGCCCTGTCCCCCGCACTCCTGACTCAGCTGAGCATGACTACTCTTGGTCCATTGTTGGCTGTTTTTAGCTGCCGTAAGTCATCATATTTTGCAATGTTTAACTTGCTGTGCTGTCTCTCCCAACCTCTGCTGCTCTTTCTTTTCTGTTGCCTAATTGATTTTCATGTTGGTTTTGTTTTTAGAAAATTGTAGCGGCAAGTATATATAAACATATATACGGTGAAGTCGTTGTTAAAGCAAAAGCACTCGAAAGACTGTATACTTGTCTTTGGCTTCCCCACCTTTGGTTTTCGCTGAGTTTCACAGGAGTGCTGTGGGTCGTGGTCATCTAAATTGTTTGCTGTGCCCTATTTTGTTGTCTCCAGCCTGGGGCCTGAGCTGGGGCCATCTTGGTCAGTCACGCTTGGCTCTGTGACATGGCAGCATAGTCTTCAAGAATGAACGATGTGGCCTGGAAATGAGAAATCGAGCTTGCGTTTGTATTCTTTGCGAAAACATTTTGGATGGCCCTTTCTGTTGTCCTGCTTGCATGAGCACCCGGCCCTCTCCATCCTGCCACCCCCTCCCATGACCCCTACCCTGCCACGGTCATGGTTTGATAGCTCTCATGGACTTGTCTTCATCACAGTTGGTCATAATGTCATCAAGCTGCTAAAATGTCAGATGAGGACTGACAGGCTCGGTTTTGCTCCTTCTTCGATGCCTATTTGTTCCTTGAATGGAGAAATGATCCAGCATCATATTCTCCCTAACCTGGGAAATGGCTGTTGCTGACATTTAGTCTTTCCGATTATCATTATTGGTGGGGAGGCAAAACACTTGTTTAGAAGCAATGTCCGCATTGTTATTACTTAAGAGCATGTACAGAGTCAGTAGGGAGGTCACTCCCAGGGACCTAAGAATTGTCCCTGACTTGTGTACCCGGGGTGGACCAGGTGGCCCGCAGCTACACTCAGCCTCTTGTTCTAAATCCACGGTCAGGTCGTTCAGCCCTCCATGCTGTATGCTAACCCTTTTCTAGGGACCAGGTCTCTGGTTTCTGGAGACAAACTCAGCAATCCCAAATACAGAAGCCTTCCATCCCAGAGGTGTTACATACCAGGTCAGAAGTAGTCAGAGAGAGGCTCCCCAACAAGAACTCTCCAGGATGCCTCAGGGTAACGGGTTTGCTTCCTGTCTGAATTGGAAAACTGCATCCTTTCAGCTTTTCTAGGAAAAGATGGGAATTAATGCATAAATGCAGACTGATCCCTTTGCACTTGGTAAACTCAGGGCTCATTTGCCTTCCGTAGTTGCAGGGGGTTGGCCCAGAGCCTACATTGCAAGAGCCTGCTTGGGAGCCCTGTGGGAAGGAGCTTTCCAGACTCTGGCACATAGTTTGGCTTCCTAAGGCTGAGGGTCCATTTCCCTGTAGGGTTTCCAGATGAAGACTGTGGCATCTCGGGAAGGAGTTACCGAGGTCATCTAGTCCAGGCCCTGGGATGACGCTGGAATTCCATCTATTGAAACATCATTCGGCCCCTAGTGCTGTCGTTGGAAAACTCCCTGGGGAGTGAGACCTTCCCTAGTCTCACAGCCTCTGGGGGTGCCCTGCGGTTGATCCCAGGAGTGGCAGCTTGCTCCTGGTCCATTTCCAGCCTTCACCAGCTCCCTGTGTATCTGAGCCTCCTCCACCCCTTGTAAGGAAGATGGGGATGGCAGCTGCTCTCTTCGCATCCATCTGAGTGCTGAAAGCTCATCAACTCCAGAAGAACCCATTGCTTAGCTGTAACAGCCTGCATGGGCTTTTCTGGTGGTCGCGTTCTGTGTGGCCCCTCCAGACCTAAAGGGAATGAGCTGGTGTGGGTGACCAGCTGAAGACATGGCCCAGCTTTACCCTGGCCTTGGGCTGCTGCTCTCAGCTCTGGCTGTATGTTGGAACCACCTGGGAAAGCTTGGGGCCACCCCAGATCAGTTAAATAAGAAGCTTTGGGGTGAGAGCCAGGCATCAGAGTTGTTAAAGATCCCCAGGCAGTTCCAGTGGGTAGCCCAGGGTGAGAGCTGGCCTGCCCTTTTCATCAGGCTGGCGTTTGTAGTTTAGGCAAAGCCATCCTCAGGGTCCCTCCATTTGTAAGATATTTTGGCAACTTGCACTTTCCCCCAGTGCTACCAGTGACACCCTCCCCTGCCCAGTCCTCCCTGCCCAGTGAGGCATGTGGGGGTGTGTCACAGGCTGCACTTGGGGTGCACGCAGCCTGGTGTGTCATTTGTTCTGTCCTTCCTTTCTTGCATGTTGTGCTGCCTTGTCCCTCCACAAATGCTGTCTTTTCCTCTTCTTTGTTTTTTTGAGCAAAAGACTACCCATGGTTTCAAGTTCATAGGCCAAGATTTGTCATACTTCAAAGATAGCAGTTGAAAAAGAGATGTGCCCTTCAAAAGTCAGTTTGGCTGCTAACTTTCTCATGTCGTAAGGGGAGTGTAAAAGGTCTGTCAGACTTGGCTTGGGCTAGGGAGGGGCCAGCAGAAGAGGCTTGGGCCAGGTCATGGCCAGAAAGAGTGTCTTCCCCGACCACCTGGCCTCCTTATTCTCTTGTAAGTCCAACACACAAGTTATGGACATTGCAGAAATATACTATAGAGCGTTCTGTCTTATGCATACTCTGGTCCCCTTGAGCATAGGCAAGTGCGCACACACACACACACACACACACACACACACACACACAGACACCCCCTCACACTCCAGCTATATGGGTGAGACTGGAGCCTGCTGCACACAGCCCTTAGGGAGTTGGTGTGGGCAAGCATGAGAACTTGGGAAAACGAATTCCTTCATTTGCTAAAGTCATGAGTTAAAAACCATCATCTGTCCTTTTAAGGAGATGTGATCCCTTTTGAGATGAGATGATAGAAGGAATGTAAAAAGAGTGACCAGGCTTTGACCAACCCATTGCAGAGGTCACATTCCGAGCATCCCAGGAGAAGCAGGGACTCCTTTTTAACCCCATCAGAACCCGTTAGTCCTTGCTTAGTAATCTCGTTGAATTTCAGTTGTGATTTGATGTGCCCAAACTCCTTCTATTTTATGAATTTTATAGAGTTTTAGGTTTGATCTCAGGAGGCAGCCATTGACGAGAGTGAGACTCCAGGACGGAGTTTTTCCTTTCCCTGTATCTCCCGGGAGGAGAACCCCTCAGATTAGGGTGTGCATCCATGCGCGCACACACATCCCTTAGCTGTACAGACCCACCGTGCAGAGAGGCTCCCTAGAGCCCTGGAGAGCACCCAGCAGTTCTGGGCCCCCAGTCAGAAGAGCCTCCTTCCTTTGTTGGCTTCTGGGTCGACCAGCTGCTTCAGCAGAGGTGACCCCACTGAAGGGGAAAAAAAAAAGGCCGTCATTTCCTGACTCTCGTTCAGCCTTTACTGTTTAATTTAAAGATGGCTCCTGATATTTGTGAGTTGGCTTGCAACCTCTTTGCATTCTCATAAACACTTACTGAACCTCTAATAAGTGCCAGACACCATGCTGGGCACCGAGTGGAGTGAGGCAAGGTCCCTGCCCCCTGGGGGCTCACAGACTGAGTGGGGAGGCCGATGACCACAGGGTGACGAGGGCTGGGATTCTGCACCCTGGGGCCCAAGTAACAGGAGCCCAGCCAGACCTCGGGTGAGACAGCACTGCGGAAGCTCAGGGAACGCTGGTGCTAAGCTGCTTCTTCCCAAGAGTCACCCAGAGCTGAGCCTTCTTGGTGGGGCAGCGAAGGTTTCTGGAGGGAAACCAGCCCCTCTCCTGCTTGCCCTGACTCAGTCTGCCCAGCTCCTCGGCAGCCCCGCCAGTGAGGGCCCATCGGACGCCCGCCGCCCAGCTGTGCGGCCCCAGGAGTAGAGTGGGGCAGGGGAGGCCTGTGGACCGCAGGCAGCTGCCACTCTGCCCTGTTTGGTAGAGTCATCCTGTTCCTCAGGGTTAGGAATGGCCTGCCTCAGAGCAGTTAGCTGCTCAGACCCACAACCCTGACTAAAACAAGAGGACCAGTCTTCCCATGAGAAGCAGAATCCCGCTCTGCATTTCTGTGCTTGGGGACAACTGAGGCCTTGCAGCGTTGTCTTTTACTGGATGTCTTTCAGTCTTGAAACATCATGTCCTGGGGTGTGAATTAGAAAGTGGTAGTGTCTGAGCCTGCATCAGTGGCTGCCCACCCTCAAGTCCAGTTCCAAGCAGTTCCTGTGGCATTTCCTCAGGGAGGGAGCAGATGTGTTATCCTCAGACATGAACCACAGATTTTTTTTTAAAAAAGGGGGGGACACCCTCCTGAACCCTTGCTTCCTTCCCAGTTCATTAATACATTTTCAATCTTTGATTTCTTAAAGCCAACTGAAAGTGAAAATGTCCCTGTCCCAACTGCTACACCTGGGGTAAGATCAGTGACTAGTCTCCAGGGGCTGGGCCTTTTCCTTGAGTCTATTTGGCCATGTCGAGTTTTCCACTAGTTGTTCTGTATTCTCCATGATTGTCCTTCCAGAACAGTGTCTGCAGTGGTTTGCATTCATCACCAGTGTCCAGTACTCTTGACCAGCCCAGTGTCCTCCTCTTAACACACTAGACCACGTGGACATGCATGTGCTGTGTGGACACAGGGTTTCCCAAGCCCTGTGTTGTTAGCATGTAACTTTCCCTTTCATATCATGCTTTTTAAGGTGAAAAGGCCCTAGAAACACATCTTTAATTCTTACCTCTGCCACCTCTGTTTGCATCTGTTGCTGTTTTTCTGAAAGTGTTGCATGTTCTACTTTCCATTGGGTTTGACCTCTCCATGATAACCCTTCAGAACTCTGAAGAGAGCAATAGAATCTCCATCACCTTTTTCCGTCTTTTCCGAGTGATGCGATTGGTGAAGCTTCTCAGCAGGGGGGAAGGCATCCGGACACTGCTGTGGACTTTTATTAAGTCCTTCCAGGTAAGAGCCATGCCAAGGGCTTCTTTGTCTTTGAAGATCATATGTAAGTCAGTGGTTGTCCCCTGCTGTGGAGGATCCAGACTCCTTTCTGCAGGACCACTGTGACCACCTAGGTCCAGAGAGGACCTGCAATGCTGAGGAGACGGGCCCAGCATTGCTTGGATAAATCAAATAGGATTACTTGCTTAAGGAAGCAGAAGAGAAAGCAGTAAGGCCTGCAGCTGAGAAATCTGCAGCATTTCTGAGATGGATAGATATACAGGGCTCCCCGCACCTCAGTCCTCCCTAGGATGCCCGGGATGAATGGTGATGTCTGAGAGAGGGAGAGTCCCAGCCGACCCCTGGAAGCCTCATAAGGCTGCGGCAGTCCTGTCCGTCGGCTAATCTAGATACAAATCAGAGACTACTTGGCCTTGGCCAGCACACCGTCCCCCGTCCTGGGTTATCCAGTGCCTGGGAGGATTACAGGGTGAAGGGCACCTAGGTATAAGCCAGGTCCCCTTTGTCATCTATGGCTTTCCAGCCTGGTACAGCCTGGTTCTTGGCTGTTCCAAACAGAACCCAGCTTCTCCTGTACCTTCCAGCATCCCACCCTAGATGTTCTGGTCTTCTGGACTTACTCCGTTGGGGAGGGGGGCACAGATTCTTATTAAGAGGTGCACCGCATGGGGGAATTTGTAGATGTGCACGAACTTTAGAAAATGAGTCATGGATCTTCGTTTCTTTATCTTTTGACTTTTTAATTCAAAAGTAGTAAATGCTCACATTAACAAATTAAGTTATTCGAAGATACACAAAGAACAGCCCCACCGGCTCTGAGGAAACTGGTGTTAATATCCCAGGAAACATTTTTCCACAGTGGGTAGAATTTTAACAGGTAAAGAGGAGAAGGGTTGGCATCTGGGGAAGGAGGTAGATCCAGAAACTCAAAGAAGGGAAATCGCAAGTCCTGTTGGGGAAAATGAGACTGTAGGGGGAGCCGGGATGCAGCTCTGAGAGAGGCAGGGCAGGTGGGGGGCCTCGAGCAGGTGAGCCTCGGTCCTGGAAAGGAATTAAATCCTAGACGGTTGTTATTAATACAAAGTACCAACATTTGTGAATGAACTGCTATAAAAATAGAATGATTCAGGCAATAATGTCATTCTTACATTAAACTTTTTTTTTTAAAGTTTTGGTCACTATAAGATGAATTCATGTCACAGAGACATGACTATACATGACCATTCATGTCCATAAAAATTGAGAAACTATGCCAACAGAATTCTTAAACATTTGCTCGTCTAGGGAGAAAACGCATACTGGTATGGCAAGGACAGCCTGAAACTAACCCTGTGGGACCCTGTTAACCAGTCCAGCTGTCAGGACGGTGCAAATGCACTGGGCCAAGCTGGCGCTCACAGATCCAGAGCTGGCACAAGTCGGAGGGCTTTTTAGCCACTGGCTTTCTGGTAACCTTTCTCAGATAGGAGAGCAAGTGGAGGCTTTATGCATGTGAGCTTGGCCTTAAGTTTAACAATCTGGGCACTCCCTGGAGGCGTGCCAAGCACACAGACATCTTCTGTCACTTGAAATGAGGGAGACAAGCAGTTGAGGAGCCTTGGATTAAAAGACCAATGGTGGGCTTCCCTGGTGGCGCAGTGGTTGAGAATCAGCCTGACATTGCAGGGGATGCGGGTTCGAGTCGTGGTCCAGGAAGACCCCGCTTGCCATGGAGCAACTGGGCCCTTGCGCCACAGCTGCTGAGCCTGCACTCTAGAGCCACTGAGGCCCGTGCACTTAGAGCCCGTGCTCCGCAACAAGAGAAGCCACTGCAGTGAGAAGCCTGCGCACCGCAGCGAAGAGGAGCCCCCGCTCGCCGCAACTAGAGAAAGGCCGCGCGCAGCAACGAAGACCCAACACAGCCAAAAATGAATAAAAAAAAAAAAAAAAAAAAAGACCAGTGGTCTGACCCGACACATGTGCTTATATTTGATGTTCCTAAGGCGAGCCCAGGCTTGGTGACCACACAGCTAGCTCCTTTTCTTCCTTGGCCCAGCCCGCAGCTCCGTGGTTCTTTCGGAAAGAGTGCATTTTAAGAAAGGTGTCTTGCTTTCTACAGCCACAGCCAGAAAGTGGTTCTTCCCCTCTGACCCAGTAATTCCACTCCTAAGGCTTCACCCTAAGGAAGTACTTAAGCAGATGCAAGGTGATTTTGCATAAAGATATTCCTTCGCAAAAGAGCCCCTTACCCCACCCCAAACACGCCCACAAAAGAAAGCGGAAGCGATCTAATTGTCTAGCATGTTGGAATCGTTTCATCAATTACAGTAGTTTCTGAGAGCGACACTGTTTAGGATTAGGACGCACTGTTAACAACTGTGGAAAGCACGTCGTGCCTGCAGCTTGGTAACCCGAGGTGTGCATGGGCTGCCGTCCTCAGGGCTGAAGCCGTGCTGCTGGGCTGGGGTTTAAAAAGCTCTTCCTCACTATTGATGTCTTTTCAATATAACATGGAAAAGAATAGAGCGTGTGCCCCGTGCGGGCCTTCAGTCTGCCCCCAAGCCATCCGGGGGCACAGGATGCGCGCGCTGAGCCAAGCGCTGCTTCTCTTCCAGGCGCTCCCGTATGTCGCCCTTCTCATCGCCATGCTGTTCTTCATCTACGCCGTTATCGGCATGCAGGTACGCTCCAGCACCTCTCCCCCGGGTCTCCTTTGCTACGTCGCCCCAGATCTATGGCAGGCTGTACCTTGGCCAGGTCGACTGGAAAGACAGGTCATGATTTTTCAGCCAGACGCCTTGGCTGCTAAAGAGCTATAAAGATGAAAAAGACGTGGCCCTGCAGGAGAGAGCCCGTACCAGCGAGAGCCGGGCTCGGAAGGGCATGGGGAGGTTGGAATATGTCAGAGGAAGCTGGGTTTAGGGCACTCCCCATCCCCAATCTGGGTCTGAGGGGAGCCAGCTGATTGAGAAAACCCATCGTTGATTGTAGCAACAGCAAATGCTGTACTGAAAAAACCCATAATTGTCCTATTTTCTACATCAAAGTTGCTAAGAAGATAGTGATACAAAAGTCTGTTTATCATCTGAAAGCATTACAAACTATTTCTAGACGCTGGGGCTGAACTGGAACCATTATCTTGCCTCAGAAGCGCCCCTCTAAAAAGAAGCATGAAACCAGGCTCTTCTGTGGCCTGGTCCTGGCTGAGGGGCTGTGGGATGCTCCCCAGCTCCTCCTGAGGTGGGGAAGGGGGGATAGGAGCTTCCCTAACAGCTGAGCCCTAACACAGAGTGGGCGGGTAGGGGGCAGAGCCTCCTGGAGGAGAGGGAGGTGGAGGAGCCTGTGGCCCTGGACCTCCCCAGGGTCCCTCTGCCACACTCTCTGCTGGTTCAGGTGCAGCCTTTCAGGTAAGGGAGGGCTGTGAGTGAAAAAGAGGTGAAGTACTCCCGCAGCAGAGAAATGGTGGTACGTATTTTTATTCTGAAGGCAGAGAAGCATTTGCAAGTGACTAGGACTTTTACCAGGGGTTTTGAACGAAGAGGCAGTGTGCTTGAGCCCCTGTAATTTAGCAGCTTGTGACGCCATGGGCCCCAAAGGGTGTTTTAGGCCATAACGTCCTCATATAAAACTTAAGTGGTCGCAGAGAACTGGAAACCGCATCTCGCACACCACCCCCGTGTTCACTCAAGAGTCTTTGCCGGCCATCAGGGTCTTCGAAAATGTCAGTCTGCTTCTGTAATCCCCACGAGTGAAGAATTTACTAACTTCTCCTGGCCCTTAAGACAAAGCCCACCCTCCTTCCCCTGGCCCACCGGCCCACCATGCTTGTCTGCAGCCTGGTCTTCGGGCTGTTCGTCACACTCACGTTCTTTTCATTTCCTGGAGCCCCCGGGCCGTGTCGCCTCTGCTCCTTTGCAGGTCGTGCTCCCTCTGCCTGGAGCATTCTTCACCCTCCTTGTCACCTGACTGGCTTCTCCTTCCCCTTCAGTTCTGGGCCTTAACCTCACTCTCCCTGGAGGCCTTCCCTGACCCCAGCCCCCAGCCTCAGGGATCCTGTGAGCCTATTCTGTGCTTCCCCGTCGTGCTGGACCAGCCCAGCTCCCATCTGGAGAGGCTGCCTGTCTGGTTACTTTTTGCATCCCTTCCCCAGGGTAGGGACTCCTTGAGCTGAGAATGTGCCCAGCAGTTAGCACAGAGCCCAGCATATCTTAGTGGGATGAATAAAGTGCCAGGCACTCTGGGTATTGACCAAACTTGAGTTCTAAATTCACATATGGAGGGGTGTTACTTTTTCTTTTTCTTTTTTTTTCAGTATGACAAAATCTTTTCTTTTTTCCCCTAATAATTTCTTTCTCTAGATGTTTGGGAAAGTTGCCATGAGAGATAACAACCAGATCAACAGGAACAACAATTTCCAGACCTTTCCCCAGGCCGTGTTGCTGCTCTTCAGGTGACTGAGTCCAGCCCGGAGCAAGTCTCTGTGGTTCTGGGCTCCAGAGCAGCAGAGGACCCGGGTTCTTAAAGCAGTTGGTCATGGTGGCCTTTTGTATTTGTTGGTTTTGTACTATTAAACAGACACGGTAGCATTTTAGTCACAGAGGAATTTTGCAGGCTTTTGGTCATTCCCATTGTGATTGGCTTAAGGTTTTCCACTTGGGAGTGAGTAGGTCTACTGAGCCGCCGAGAAGGTATGGGGTATATGCTTACACATGGGCGCGTGTGCTTAAACAACCAGAAAAATGAAAATTTAGCAGGAATGTAGAGGCCTTTTGCACAGTCAGTGGGGAGCATCCTGAGATGTGCAGTTTCAAACTTTATGGGATTGTTTTTAACTCCATTTAATAGCTTTGTAAACAAAGTGCCTTAAAGTGAGAGAACTTTCTAGAAACCATACAAGCAAGTCCTAATGACTGGAGAGCAAGTTCTTTGTAAGTTAGATAGTTTCCAGTTCTTTGCTTTCAACAGAATGAATGGGGATCTAATCAAGTTGTCAGATGTTAGGTCATTAAAAATAATAATCGTTTAAAAATCGTAACATAAGCGTTTAAAGGAGAGAAGACAACAAAACAAACATCCCTTTATACAAAAAGAATTGATGTGCTTGTATCAAGTGACTGATATAAATCAAAGGGAGTTGCAACAGGGCCTCCCTTAATGATATGTAAGTTGCATTTGAAAATAAGTAGGAATTTCAGTGTAGGAATTTTCACTAAATCGAACTGGCTTTCCCCCCAAAGTACTTAGGTTTTGGTCTAATTAAAAAAATTTTTTTTTTCTTAAAATTTCTTAAAGATCTAAGCCTCAAATGCCTTCTTCGTTTCTTTGCTTAATCTAAAAAAGGTGTGCGACGGGGGAGGCCTGGCAGGAAATCATGCTGGCCTGCCTCCCGGGAAAGCTCTGTGACCCCGAGTCCGATTACAACCCCGGGGAGGAGTACACCTGTGGAAGCAACTTCGCCATTGTTTATTTCATCAGTTTTTACATGCTCTGCGCATTTCTGGTAAGTGATCAGAATAGCCACCCCACCACCAATGGACACATATTCATGTAGCATTTGGGATTCAGACCAATGACGTTGCCCCGTCAAAGAGCTGTGGGGTATTTTATGCTGATCAGCAGTCTAGACTCCACTGGGCCGTCAAGGTTTTGCTGAGCAAGGCCTGTGTTACTAGCAGCTTTGGTGTGAGCAGGGGTTGGGTGCTCGCTAACAGGCTTCACCACCCCAGCTTCTTAGGGCTGCTGGTTCCTTTATAAAAATCTCAAAGCCACTGCACATAGTAGCGACTTACGAGAGTGAGTTATTCGGTGGCAAATTATAACACTGCAGTATGTTTCAAAAGGTCAGACAGTACATTCCCCCCTGCCCTCCCCTGGGCCTATACCCAAACCATTTTGGAAAGCTAGAAGTCTGCCTTTTTCTTAAACGTTCCGCAGAATGAAAGATTTTCAGCCTGTCTAGGAGAAATGGGTCCAAATGTCTTGTCACCCTTATAATTAGGAAGCAGTCACTAGGGTTGAACCCAGCTCATCCCACTACAGCTGAAACTCCCTCTCGATTGGCTTTTACAGATCATCAACCTGTTTGTGGCTGTCATCATGGACAATTTCGATTATCTGACCCGGGACTGGTCTATTCTGGGGCCTCACCATTTAGACGAATTCAAAAGAATATGGTCCGAATATGACCCCGAGGCAAAGTAGGTTGAAAAGAATTCCATCTGGCTTGTGTGGGCTGTTTCTGGATGTTGGGTGTGCTTTTCTGTGGAAGGTGGGATGGACCGAAAGCCCAGGCCTGCTGCTGCTTCCCTGCACCTCATGCCGTACTTTGTCTCCAGGGGAAGAATCAAGCACCTGGACGTGGTCACTCTGCTCCGCCGCATCCAGCCCCCCCTGGGGTTTGGGAAATTGTGTCCACACAGGGTAGCCTGCAAGGTAAGTGTCCTGTTGGCATCCCTGACGGCCTCTCTTGCAGGGACTCCCTGCTTTAGTCAACAAACCCTTACTAAGTGATGTTCTGTGGAGCCTGCTGTCAGGCACTGGAGATGCCGAGATGAGTGACATGTGGTTGCTGCCCTTGAGGAGCTCTCAGCTGTGTAACTCTTAGGTCACCCTGTCAGCCAACAATAAGAATAGGAAGGGGATTGTGTAATTTGTCACTGGGTAGAAGGAGGGGATGGTGACATTTGCATCAGGTCCAGCAGGAGAGAAGTAGGAGTTTGTCAGAGGGGGAAGGGCATTGCAGAAAGGGAGCCCAGGGAGCCCAGACATGGAGGCAAGAGAATGGGGAATCGGTGTGGCTGGAACGCAAGAGGAGGTGGCCGAAGGCCTCAGGCCCAAGCTGAGTGTAGCTGCGAGGAGCCTTCTGTGCTATGCTGAGTCCCATGGAAGAAACAGGAGTAGACGTCCATTCTAGAAAGTTGACTCTTGGCAGTGGAGAAGTGAACTAGGGACAGGAGAACACCCAGGAGAGCTGTTGCATTATCTCCCTGTGAAGTACCGAGAGCCAGAGGGAAGTGGGCATGGAGAGGAGGGGATGGCTTAGGGATCTACTTAGGGAGTAGAGTGGAGAGGACTTGGTGGCCTGGACATTTCCTAACTTGTGTGATGGTGCACACAGTGACGTGCCCCTCGTGTGCATCCGGCGGTGGCGTCTCGGGGATGGATTCAGATCTCCTGCTGAAACCGCACTCCTCCTCGGACGGGACTCGAACCCGTCCGCACCTCAGATTCAGACTTGAACCCACAACTCCTGACTTAGGAGGGGACTTGAACCCACTGTCTCTTAGTTAAAACCACTCACCTGGTGTCAGGACTTACTGAAACTCAGGTTCTTTTGTCTCAATGCAGAAAGAATTCAGCGTGAGGCAAAGTGGCCGGCAAAGAGTGAGTTTCTTAGCATAGGATGCTTGTGAGAGATACAAGCGGGCAGGCAAGGGAGCGCAGCCCCGAGAACAAAGAGGGCTACATTTTTATAGTCAAAGAAAAAAGGGGTAGGGGAGAAGATCGCCTTCTTCCTCATTTTTGGCTAGACGTCAAGGCTTGTATCCTTAGTTCCTCTTTTAACCCTTGATGGTCTAACCAGGACTGTCATGGCGCTCTTTACATGATATGTATATTAGCAAAAGGGTGGTAACATATACTAAAACATGGTAATTCATCTCAGGTTTTGGTATAATGTCCCCTTTCACCTAGTTTCTTTCCCCTTTCACCTGTATTCCTGTCTTGGCTACACGCAGAAATGCAACTCTTCAAGGACCATTAATTCCCTGACTTCATATGACAAGATTCAGATCTCATATCTGTTGTCTTGTACTTTAACTACATATGTAGATTGTTGCTTGGTTACTGGATTCTTTTCTTGAGTTGTCTCCTACTGCTTAAACAGTCTCCCAAACTCCCTTAGAATTCCCTTTCTGACTTTAATCCCCTAGTGGGATTTTTTTTTTTATTAATTTATTTGGTTGCGTCGGGTCTTCATTGTGGCATGCGGGATCTTTCGTTGCAGTGTGTGGGCTCTTCATTGCAGCGTGTGGGCTTCTCTAGTTGTGGCACATGGGCTCAGTAGTTGCGGCGCACAGGCTCCAGAACGCACGGGCTCAGTAGTTGCAGCGCACGGGCTTAGTTGGCCCGTTGCATGTGGGATCTTGGTTCCCCGACCAGGGATCAAACCCACATCCCCTGCATTGGAAAGCAGATTCTTAACCACTGGACCACCAGGGAAGTCCCCCCCTAGTGGGATTTTTAAGCTATCTATTTAATTATCCTACTCTATCCCTGTCACCACCTCACCCCATTCCTGAAGTTTTCACATCAGACCGTGCTCTCTGCGAGCTCTCATTGAGATTTGTTTTCCTTTCATAGAACTCACATCGAACCACCTTGAGTCAGCTGTAGCAATAGAAAAGGATCCCCCTTTTCAAAGGAGAAATGCAAGATTTGCCTGTTGAAACTCTACCCTATAGAAATCCAGCCAGTCTGTGCAACAACTGGTCCCCTCTTCCCACAGATATGAGGGGATTCGGGGTCAGGGGTTCACCCTACCCCCAAAGGGATGCTGGGCTAGCTCTAGACAGAACCCACAGTGAAGAGTGGAGTCTACAATGTATTTCAGGCTTTCAGAGAAATCTGAGCCAAAACTCATTGTTCCCTGGGCTGGAAGTCCAGTTGGCAAGTCCTTGGGGTCCTTGCCTGAGTCTTTGCTTCTCCTCATCCTGGACTCTGGATGTAGGCAAAGAATAAGCCACAGACATTGACTTTTTTCCCATAAATTTCCCAGTATCAGCCTCTTTTCTGTTTCCAAGAACAAGATGGGTTCTGGCTCATGGCTGTTATTTTGGGTTTGCATTTCCAGACCCTTTTATGTAAAGGATCTACGTGTCCTTCAGGCACAAAGTAGTCCATTTTGCTGATTCAGGAACTTGCCAGGAAAAGCAAGTGACTGTGCAGGCTCTCCTAGGACTAGGAATTTGGGTGGGATGAATCATGTGTACACAAGACTCCAGTCCCTTAGTAGGGAGGAGGAGAAGTGTTTTAAAATCTTTCTCTTGGGACACCTTGTCAGCCAAAAGTAAGAAATTTGAAACTATTAGAAGTTCTAAGTACCACTTATTTAGCACTTACCATGTGCCAGGCACCTGGCTGGAGTCTTAAGTGTCTGTGAGCTCCTTTGACCCTTGCACAGCCCTTTGCTGTGGGCATGGCATCTGCAGTAACTGGGGCCACAGAGAGTTTCACTCACCCAGGTCCTCTCCAACTCTCAGGGGTGGTGTTACAGGGGAGAAGAGAGAGAAAAGAGAAGCAGGATGTGGGGATCCAGCTCTGAGAGACCAAACACCGGACTCATAGAACCGCGTGGACTTGTACAAAACACTCCACAGTGGTCTCACCAGGGCAGGGTCCTTGAAGGACACTCCCTGCGTTAGGAAAAGTAATGGACCCAGTTGGTGGAGGACCTTTGTCCCAGGCTCTGTGCCTGGCTCATCATACCTGGTACATCACTTTACCCCCAAACAGCCTTAAGGACGTGCCCAGAAAGGAGGCCTGACCCCAAGACACAGGGAGAGCCGGTTAATGAGAAAGGGAGAGGAATGCATGAACAGTAAGTAGGGAGTCTAAAAAACAAACAAAATGCATCTTCTGAGTGCCCACGTTTGCGCTTCATGACTCAAGCTTTGATCTTTGTCAGCTCAGAGCTCCTCAGATGGTAGATGCCCCCCCAAATGGCTGTTGAGTTGAATCGAGGGTTGATTAGAAAGGAGATGAGGGATAAACAGAGAATAAACGAGGAAAAGGGCTGCAGCTGTCATCATTCGTTTGCGTTCTATTAAGGAACTTTTCTTTCTGTTTACAGAGACTAGTTGCCATGAACATGCCGCTCAACAGTGATGGGACAGTCATGTTTAATGCAACGCTGTTTGCTTTGGTCCGAACGGCTCTTAAAATCAAGACGGAAGGTGAGCCCTCCCTGGAAGCAGGACAGGTGGAAGAAGAGGAAGAGAAGGCCTTATCCCACCTTGATTCCCATCTGGGCCTCTTCTTGTCAAAGGTGGGGCGTGGGGTGGGGGACACCCCCCTGCCCAGGGGATGGGGCGGTATGTGAAGTGAGAACATCTGTGCTGGCCCCACTGGCTGGACCTGCTTCCCTCAACCCTTCTCCCCTCCCTCCGTGCTTCACCTTATCCTGGAAGGTTGAGAGGTGACTCGGGCCACCAGCAGCCCCGGTGAGAACAGAGAGGCATTGCTGGGCAAAAGAAACAAGGCTTGTTCCCCCCTCTTGCTTTTTGAATTCAGGGAACCTGGAACAAGCTAATGAAGAACTCCGAGCTGTGATCAAGAAAATCTGGAAGAAAACCAGCATGAAACTACTTGACCAAGTTGTCCCTCCAGCTGGTGGTCAGTGCAATTTATTTCCTAAGTAGTTCTTGACCAGCACACTGGTTTCAATGCTAGTCTCTAGGAAGCCCAGCGTGTTTGCAGAATGCTTAAGATACCAGCCAGAGCACTGAGGCCAACAGCTAAAGGCCCTTCAGCCATTGGTGTAATGATTTGGGGTAACGTGAAGACCATTGCAGACAAAGGAGAGGCTTCAGTGAGAAGGAAATCAAGACCCACATGGTTGAAGCCGGGCTTCTCTTGTGGGTGGAGGAATTAATGTTAGGAGAACAAGCTTGCTGCCTCAAAACCAAAAGCCTGTATTTTTTTTTTTGCCCCAAATGAAGTGTTTAAAACTAGTTTTCCTATATCCTTCAACATACTGTTGAAAACTTCTCACACACAAAAAAAAGCTTTCAGAAAATGGTGTTTTTGAAATGTTCTTAAGACTGGATCTGCTACCATAATTACCAAAAACGTCCCTTTGATTAGAATTTAGAGTAGAGACGGAACTAACAGGCATGCTTATTTCCTTTTGTTATCATAAAATAACTGACTAAACTTTTCTTAGATTTATATATATATATATAACACATATATATATATAATACAGATACTGTATTTCCATTTTTGTCTAAGTATACATGGACTTACAAGTGGAGGTGATTGTGTTTTGACTTTTATTTTCGAGTTTTAAAGGTGCAGGATCCGTTCACTCGGTGCCAACATGCCCACACTTTACCCCCTAGCCCTGGGCACGTTACAAGTGTTTGGTGTGTTTTGTAACCAACTGAAATTTTATAGTGTCACTGCTCCCGCAGCCTCCAGATCGGGCTGGCTCAGGTCCAGAAGCTGAGCCCGGACGGTGGCCTCTCCTTTTGAGAAGGTGACAACCTCTGGCTCTCGGGGGCAGAGAGAGCAGCATGCTGGCCAGCTCCGCTCCCCGGCATGAATCCAGCAGCAGGATGAGCTTTTTGCGGCTGGAGGGAGCCACCCAGAGCTGGCAGGGCCACCGGCTCAAAGCTGGGAAGGATGGCCCACAAAGAAATGATAAGGGGATAGAGTGCAAAACAAAACACTGAAAGAACAAAACCAAAACGAAAACTCCCGCCTAGAGAGAGAACCCTGGCTCTCCACAGGAGAACGGATACTGCACGCTTAAAACGACCCTTTGGTTTTCGTTCTTTTCTTTTTAGCTGCACACCCAGGTGCTCGCATGGCTGAGACGAATTGCTTTTTCCAATCGTTGTAACAATGTGCTTGAGCTTTTTCTGCAGCCTCCATTCCTTTCAAGTCTCAGTCTTTCAGAATATTCTGAAGCAATTCTGTTTTAGGGTGGTGGCATGGAATCGGAGTTATCTCTTGCCAGTCGTATTCCCCTACATGTTTCTCACGATGCAGACGCATGCTTCAGAGTAGCGGGCCCCACCTGTTCGGGGGGACCTGCCTCAATGGCACCCGCACCTCCCGTCTCTCTTGAAACGCCAGCCTCATTACAGCCCAGTCTCTCTCACATCAACGCCCATCCTGGCAAGGCTCGCCTGGAGAGAGTCATTCGCATTACTGTGAAACTTCCTTTCTTTTCATTTCACCAGAAAAAAAGTCCAGAATTTGGCTCCCTTCCTTGGAAAAGCTGATCAGCTTTTAGCCCTACTGGCCTTCTCACGAAGGCTACGTAGTCTTCCGCTTTCTTGGTCCAATAGCGGGCCCTGGTTTTCTCTCTGTTATTTCTTAGCATGGATTGGGGGGTTAGGATGACAAGGGTTAATCTCTTCCAAAATGGCAGTAAGACCACTGAGAAACCTGGGACAAAAACAGTGCCTCAGTAAGGGATGGAACACTCCAGAAGTTCCATGGCATGGGTTGTGGATGTGCTGGAGCTTATCCAGGTTGAATCTCAAATAAGTGCTCTCGTCACTGAACTTCCATAGGTGGTAACTTCAGGCTTCGGTGGACAGACTCTGGTTGAGTTGCTGCGCAGGGTTGTAGCATCTGCATTCACCCTTTGCCTCTTTGTTTTTCCTCTTTTACCTTCCAGTAGACCACTGGGTCCCAGCCTTTCCCACACTGTGGAGCACTTAGAAAAGGAGAGCATATTTACGACCCTCTGGGCCAGCGGACGGGTAGCTCCCACAGCTGAGGGGCTCGGTGTCCCGCCCACTGTAACCTGGTCAGAGGGCAGAAAACTGAGCCAGGCCAGCCCTGCACCTGTGACTGGTCGACGTGGGTCGCTTGGGGGCCCCTTACAGCCCTGGTGACAGAGCAGAGTAGGTGCCCATCTTAGAAGGCTTTGCCAGCACAGGGGTGATGTGAGCCCCTCTCCCCGCCGAGGTCATCATGAGCTTGATGAGGCGATACTCAGGAATGAGCCTGGAACCCAGGCCAGAATTCCGGGCTCTCGCGGCGCCTTTGGCCGCGGTGACAGCCTCTCTGCTCTCTCCGTGCTGGGCTGTCTCATTTCCCATCTGGCTCTTGTTCGTGTTCTCACCTCCACTCTAGAGTGTCCTGCCGTTTCGTGGATCTTCCCCCCTCCTTTAGAAGTCCCTCCTCCTCCCAGGGGCTCTTCTTTGTCTTTGGGCCTTCGCCCCGGACCTGGATCTTTGGCTCTTTTGCCCTGAGGAGCGCTCAGAGCCGACCCTGTCGCGCTCCGCAGTCCTGAGCCCAGACGGCCTCACTGCACTCACTCCTCTTCCTTCCTTTTCTGACCTGCTGTAGCTTTGACTTTTCCTGTTCTTAAGACTCTTCCTGGGCCCAGTTTCAGTAGCTCAGCATCTCAGTGCAAAAGGCCAAGTGACCCTTGAGAGACCTGCCCTGTAGAGCCCCAGGTAGGCCCCTCTGCCCTGGAGCTGCCCCTTGGGCAGAAACCTGATCTGCCCTCTTCACTGAGTACACCGCCCCCCAGGTTCTGGGCCAGGGAGAGCCGAGACCCTCCCACAGGAGCCCCCTTGGCCCCTCTAGGTTAGCACCATCCAGGTGGAAGGGAGAGAAAGGTTAGGCCTGCTTTTGCTGGAAGCATCCCAGCATGGGATGAGGTGGGCCTTCTGTGAGCACAGCCAGTGTTTTTCGTGGGAGCCCACAGAGAAGACTGGAAACCCTGGCTGGCAGAGGCTGGCTGCCCCTGGGATTCTCAGGCCGCAGTCGGTCCACCTCCTGCATGTAGCCCGGTGGGGAGGTAGACTTGTACTCTGGGAGAGGCGGCCCCAAAGGAGCAGGTGGCCCTTGTGGTGGAGCAGGGAGGTGGTGGGGTAAAGAAGGAGAGCCCAGGCCCAGGGGTCCCACATCCCAACTCACCTGGCCTGGGGCAAGTCATGGAACCTCTGTCCACTCCCCTCTCGCCTTCCTGCCTCTGGACAGTGCGCTGTTGGACCATTTGCACCAGCCCGAGACTGATGAGGGACCTGGTTTCACATCTATCCAAAGCCCTAGGCTCACTTTGGTGGCCCCTACACCGTTCCCAGACTTTCCGGGCTTGGGCTTAGAAGGTATGCTACACACTTCTCAAGGCTGACCACCGCCAGGCATCTTCTTACACAGTAACACTGAGTAGCTTCTGACAAGGAAGTTGGGGGCCAGGGGAAGCCCAGAATGGCCCAGCTGTGTCCAGACAGGGATACCCCCCTCACGGCCACAGAATGCACCCCACCCAGGAGGGTCCCAGTGTCCCCCACCCTGTCATGCTCTATGATCCATTTCAGTGGATGCCACTGTTGGCAGGTTGTAAAATAATGGTGACTCTGATGGCTCACCAGCCCCCGCCCGCTGGCACTTAGGACCACCCAGAGTGCTCTACGGGCCTCTTCTTCCGATATCCTCACAGCTCCTCCTCCGAGAGGCTTAGGCCTGTTTACGGGTGAGAACGCAAGCCCAGAGAGGCCGAGCCCCTTACCCAAGATGGCACGTAAGTTGCAAGGGTAGCCTGGCCACAAGTGGAGCTGTGCTAAAGCCTGAGGGCAGCAGCCGTTCCTCCTCCCAGCCTCTGTGAACCGTGGTCAGTAGCCCCCGGGGGCCCTGGACAGATGTGGGGGTGAGCAGGCCTTGTGGAGACCCCCGGGCACACGGGCACTGCCAGGGTGGTTTCCCAGGAGACAGCCAGAGTGCCTATTCTGCCTCATGCATCACCTTTAATCACACTCGGCGGAGTTCCAGCTCCCCAGCCACACACGATGGGGTTGTTTCTGAACAAAGCAGAAATAAGTCAGCTCAACTTTGAGGTTAGTTGGAGCTGTCACTTGCAGTATCGAAAACAAGCAGTTCTGAATTACAAACCAAGAAATGACATGTGGAGGCTATTGGCAGAGAATTAAGGGGGCACATGAAAATCTGGGTCTGCAGTCACTTTTCAGAAATGTCCTCTCCTTCCAAGCCTGTCTGTCACCTTTCTGAGGTCTCTATCTTTATCTCCAGGCATTGGGATTTGGATGGTTAATTGTCCTGGGTGTTCATGGTAATTACACATGCAAATCCCTATGCGTAGGGGTGAAAATATGACCCATGAAGCCTTTTTTTGTTTTGTAATTTTTATTTTGAATCAGTAACCAAGACGGCACTTCATAGTGTTACTAATATGCTGCTCTATTAAACTCATGACAAGTGTATTATTTTCTGCAATTTTGAGCATCAGTTTATTTAACTGACTCTAATTTTGAGCCTTAACTGCTTTGCACAACCTTGCTTTTCGCTAGATTTAGTCTCCCGTGTCCTAAGCGAGAGCTCAGTGCCTCATGCCCCGTCTTGCCCTGCCCCCAGCCCCAGCCAGAAGTGAGTGTTTAGGCTCTTGCTGCAAATATGCTGATTTGGGAGAGCTCTGTCTGGTCTCTCCGTTTAGATGATGAGGTAACCGTGGGGAAGTTCTATGCCACTTTCCTGATACAGGACTACTTTAGGAAATTCAAGAAACGGAAAGAACAAGGACTGGTGGGAAAATACCCCGCGAAGAACAGCACAATTGCCCTACAGGTGAATTGTTGTTTTGTCTTTTTCTCCTTTTCACTAACGATTTTACGAGCTTATTTGAAATACTAGAGAGCTGACTATTCATGGTTGAACAGTACCGCCAGGATTTTGTTTAAACTGAGATACTGCACACTCCCCCAAATGTGGACTAGCCATTTCTGGGCCACCAGGTAAGTGCCTCCCCCTCCCTGCTTTCTCTGGCGTGCCCCTGCCTCCGCGTCCACTGTGGCCCGGCCCGTGGGGCAGGGCCCCCAGGACAGTGGCCGAGACACACATCCTTGGCGGGAGGGGAGCCACAGCTGCCCTCATGCCTTGTCTCCCCCAGGCTTCTCCAAAGGCAGCGTCCTCCGAGCAGGCACCCACCTTCCCCCAGCCTCGGGCTCGGGCCCTAGCCGCCCACGAAACAGCTTTCCATCTGAACGCAAGTGCTTTGTTTTGTTTCTGTTTGTTTCTTACCCCACTGCTTGTTGGTTTTCGGTCCATCTCAGTAACATCCATCACCTCCTAGTGCATGTGTGCGTGTGTGCGCGTGTGTGTGAGTGTGTATGCGCGTGTGTGTGTGCGTGCGGTGTGTCTGTCTCTGCGTGTTGTCTCCTGATGGCCGTGAGGCTTGCTGTGCAAATGCTGTTCTCTCTCGACCCAGCCAGCCTCTGGTCCCTTCACCCGCCCGGGCCCCGCCCAGGCTCCTGGAGGGGGGATGTGGTTTCAGGAACCTCTGGTTCTAACTCGGGTCCATGCATTCAAGGGTGTAGAATCCTAGGTGAGCCCAAAGCCCTGGTGGGAAGCAGGTGTGTGGGGAAAGGGAGTCCCAGTGGAGACCTGCACGAAGAGGGGCTAGGAAGGGAAGTCTGTGACTGAGAAAGCAGAGTGGAGAAGGAATGAGGAAAAGATGCTAAGGACTACAAAAATGGAACTACAGAGGTTGGCAAGCTGTCAGAAGCAACTGTCCAAATTAATCAAAAGCCCTGTCATCTCTGCTGTCCGGAGCATGTTGAGTCCATTATGCATAAGATAAAGAACTTTTTCCTTTATGTCCCTGTTATCACCATTTGTCTTAAACTGGGCCTTGTCGGTATGGGTAAGGTTCAACATGGAATAGTCTTTTGCTTTTTTTCTGGGGGAAAATGCCCTGCATTGTCTTGTGTTCTCAGTGATGGTAATTACCAAAGTGAAGGCTTGTCTGTGATCTCGCTGAGAGAGAATGAACATGAATGACAGTGAACGCGTGAAGGAAGGAGGGTGGGGTGTGTGCATATGGCGGGTTAGGAGATGACCTTGTGTGACAGTGACCTGTTGATTCATCATGCAAACTGGGCTCTGCCCAGACAGTGATGGGGGCTGGGGTGGGGAAGGATGGATGCTGAATCTGACCAAAGACAATTTCTGATCTTTCTTCCTCTGATCACATCTCCTAAAGGGAGTTCAGTGAATCACAGGCTTGAATAGCTGATTGCCATCTCAGCCTGCAGAATTTGAGTAAAGCTTTCACCTCTGACCCATCCAGTTTACAAAAGTGGCAGCCTTTCTCCAGATCACAGCTCACAAGTAGCCTTAGAGAGAAGCAAACTGAAGAGATGTGTTTGCAAACTTTGAACGGGTCTGGTCCATACGTTCTAGAGGGCGGTGTGGCCAGACTGGGTGCAAGGGCAGGGAGTGATGATCGTGTTTCTGCAGGCTCTTCCCTAGAGCAGCGCTGGGCCTGGACGACTAGGGGGCCAGATTCCAGAGTGTTGTGATCCCCTCCTTGTAGCGAACTGCTTGCTGTTCTCAGATTCTAGTTCGTGGGGCTTGATGACTTTTCTGGAGGGGGAAACATACTCTTTCATGGATGGCTGTGTCGCAATTTACAGTAACCAAGGTAGCGCTGTGCTGAGACCCTTCTGTCTTCTGCGGAAGGCATATATGATGACCATCTGGATACAGGGTTATACCTTTACTGAGTCCCCAAGGCTTCCCAATTAGATGGCTTCAGTGCTTGCTCTGGTGGCTGGATATAGTGTTTGGATGTTTTAAAAACCTGAACAACAACACATGGCTACG